>NW_027256896.1:10967879-11567879 GCF_029215685.1 Pituophis catenifer annectens | reverse complement strand
GAGCCTGGGGAGGACAAAAATGGGCCTTCTCCACCCTCTGGAGGCCCTCTGGAGGCTGGAAACAGCCTGTTTCCCAAGTTCCGGTAGGCCAGGAGGGCCCAAAAATGCACGCGCCGGAGCTGAGCTAGGGCAACGCCCACGTGCCCACTGATATGGCTCCGCATGCCACCTGTGGCACACATGCCATAGGTTCGCCATCACGGCCCTATGCCAGTGTTTCCCAAACTTGGCTATTTTAAGATGCATGGACTTCAATTCCCAGAATTCCCCAACCAGTATGCCTGGTTGAGGAATTCTGGGAGTTGAAGTCCATACATCTTCAAAGGGTCAAGTTTGGGAAACACTGCCCTGTACCATTCCAGACAAGTGGCTTCTTAAAAGCCTCCAGTTGATGAAGCACCCACAACTTCTGAAGGCAAGACGTTCCAACGGTTAATTGTCCTCACTGTTAGGAAGTTTCTCCTTAATTCCAGGTTGCTTCTCTCCTTGATTCGTTTCCATCCATTGTTTCTTTGATTCGTTTCCATCCATTGTTTCTCACTGATGTGAGGTCCTTTCTTGGGGTTAACAGGGTCAAGCTCTCCAAAGTCTCCTGCGGTAGAAGCGCTGTCAGTTCTATCTTTTCTGTTTTTGCAACTCCGTGCTTGGACCCAGGCGACTCTAGTAGTAAACCTTTTCGTGCGGAGTGTACATCGTCCCCTTGAGTCTTCCTCTTCTGCCGAGGATGTTCTGCACTCCTTCAGAACCGGATGTCCTTTATTTTGTACGTGAGAAAATGTCAGCTGGGTTCATTTTTTTTCCTCTGGACCGTCCGTCTGCCATCAGCAATCGTGATGTTGGAGCCACACGAAAGCCTCAGGCATTTACTATTGTCTGCAACGCCGTGTTTACGAGAGCTTCGGTACATGGCTTGCAGTCTGATCTATAAGGCCCTGAAGGAATTAAGAAGGGATGAGCCAAACAGCTTTCCTTGCCAGCCCCAGCTTGATGCGTTTTCAGAAAAGCACTTCAAAGGAGTCCAAACTTTAGTCTGTTGGGGCAGGCAAGGGAAGAAAAAAAAAAAAGCAAATGAAATACACTCAGATTCGGCAGTTTAAGAATGCTTCTCTTTCTTCCCATATTGTAATCTAGGCCAGTGGCCACCAACTGGTGGTCCATGGACCATGGGGGGGGGGGTCTGCGAGAAAATGTTGGGGGTCCCGCAGAAAATTTATTTGCATTTTTTTTACACTGCACCAGTGGTGGGTTTCAAAATTTTTTACTACCGGTTCTGTGGCTTGGTGGGCATACCATGGCTTGGTGGGTATGGCTTGGTGGGCGTGGTAGGAGAAGGATACTGTAAAATCTCCATTCCCACCCCAATCCAGGAGAAGGTTACTGCAAAATCCCCATTTCCTCCCGATCAGCTGGGACATGGGAGGCAGAGAATAGATGGGAGCGGGGCCAGTCAGAATTTTTACTACCGGTTCTCTGAACTACTCAAAATTTCTGCTACCGGTTCTCTAGAACTGGTCAGAACCTGCTGAAACCCACCTCCACATTGCACTAAATCAGGGGTCCTCAAACTACGGCCCCTGGGCCAGATACGTGCAATGAACGTTTGTGTTGCTGCAGAGAGTATCCCCCTTTGGGGGTTTTTTGTGTGGGTCGGAGGGGGGAAGAAATTCCGACTTGGGGTCTGCTTCAGCCTCCTGGTGTGGGGCTTTGGGCGAAGGCTGGAGGGAAGCGCCGCTGGTGGCAAAGAGCCAGAGGACCTTGTTCCAGTGGGACTGCATCACGGCCTGGAACTGGCTGACCATCTCAGCCCACTGAGCCTCCAAGTGCCGGTACCTGGCCTTGCACTCCTGCAGGTCTTCCCTCTGCTTGGAAAGCCTATGCTCGTAGTCCTCAGTGAGGTGCTTCTGCTGAGCCTCCTTCTCGGTCACATCCAATTTGAACTGAGCTGTTTTGCCAATCCTTTCTCGTGGTGGCTGCTTAACTCCAACAACTGCTTCCTGTTGGGGCTCTAAGGAGCCCGGGTGGGGAGGTGAGGAGTGGCTGGCAGGGGAGGGGCGAGTAGAGGCCGGCGAGGCGCCCCTCGATGTGAGTGACATCGAGTTGGCCATCAAGTTGGCCATGCCCACCCAGTCACATGACCACCTAGCCACGCCTACGCCCAAGATTGCTATCATGTCTCCCCTAGTCCTTCTTTTCATTAAACTAGACATACCCAGTTCCTGCAACCGTTCCTCGTATGTTTTCACCTACAGTCCCCTAATCCTTTTTGTTGCTCTTCTCTGCACTCTTTCTAGAGTCTCCACATCATTTTTTTTACATCGTGGCGACCAAAACTGAATGCAGCATTCCACGCGTGGCCTTACCATTTTGCCACTTAGCTCTCTTTGATTCTTCATGTTTAATAAACAAACAAACAGCTATCTTTATTTTTTTGCTAGCTGAATTAAGTGGGCTTATGGGCTCTGATCTATATACAACGAATGGACTGGGAATGTGCCGGGTGCAAACTAAACTGGAAATGATCCGCCATAATTTTCCAACCGAAGCAGCCAAAGAGCAATAATAAAAAAAAAATGACTGATGAGAGCACCGTGGACAATTTGTGTCCCATAACTCTGAGGCATTTGAAATCTTGTCCAAACTGAGGCATTATGTTTTGACACAACGGTACTAAATTTAACGTGAAAAAAACAAACAAAACAGAAGTAAAAATCAAGGAACAGCTTGGAACATTTTTTAAAAAAATTCAACTGCTTATAGCCAGACCTTCTAACGCAGGGGTCTCCAACCTTGGCTACTTCTGGGAGTTGAAGTCCATAAGTCTTAAAGTGGCCAAGGTTGGAGACCCCTGTTCTACAGCTATGATAGAGATGTCAGCCCTACAAGGTACAGTAGATCTAGAAACAGACCCCTTGTAGGCCTACAACTATTTTCTTTATATAAAAATGGCTATATAGTAACACAATCTTTCAAATCTAAACTTCCTTTCTTCCTTCCTTCCTTCCTTCCTTCATCTTCATGAAAATTGTGATAGCACAAAATTGGAAACAATCAGACACCCCTCCAGATCAAATCATAATTAAAAAAAAATATACGAATGTGCAGAGATGGACAGATTATCTATGGAAAGGAAGGCGAGGGAGGACACCGAGTACTATTTAATATGGAATACATGGTATTCCTGGTTGGAGAGTAAACATAAAACTTTAAGGTAGTGGTTCTCAACCTTCCTAATGCCGCAACCCTTTAATACAGTTCCTCATGTTGTGGTGACCCCCAACCATAAAATTATTCCTAAGACCATTGAAAATATGTGTTTTCCGATGGTCTTAGGCAACCCCCAAAGGGGTCGCGACCCACAGGTTGAGAACCACTGCTTTAAGGCATGTTTTCTGTTACGAGATCGAATTGTAAATAGAAGTCAAGATCATTTAGATCAAGATGTAAGTTTAAGATAGAGATATTTAGAAGTAGAATTTGTGTAAAGAGGTTAAATAGGCTAGATATACCGATGTAGAAAAGTTGTTATTTGTACTGAAATTTTGATATGCTTGTTTTTGGTTGTTTATATTTTTTTATTTTTGTGTGTGTGTAGTTTTCTTGGTTTTTTTTGTGTGTGTGTGTGTATTATGTTTCTTTTTGTACTGTGTATTTTAATGTTTGGAAACTTAATAAATATTATTTTTTAAAAAAAGAAAAAGAAAGAAAATTGAGGAGCCTCCTGCCTTAAGTGTTTTCATAAATTTCTCTCTTCGTGTGGCCTTAAGGCATGTTTATCTGTTTGTTGCCATGGTAACGGCATTGTCAAAGCCATGTTTTCTGCAAAAGACAGATCTGGCGAGTTTCCCCTCTTAAGGGGATTTCTTACAAATGGGGGCAAGGCTCCTGATAACAGTCCTGTTTTTGACAAATCACCGGCTGATCCCTCCTGATGATGTCACCTACTAGAGATCACTTCTTCGTCTGAAGTGTTGATTCCAACTCTTGTTATTCTGGGAAGAAAGGAAGGAGGGAGGGAGAGAGGGAGGGAGGGAGGGAGAGAGGGAGGGAGGGAGGGGGGAGGGAAGGAAGGAAGGAAGGAAGGAAGGAAGGAAGGAAGGAAGGAAGGAAGGAAGGAAGGAAGGAAGGAAGGAAGGACCACTTGTCTCAAATTGTATAGGTCTGCTTGAGAAGGAGATTGGCGTAGAAGACCTCCAGTCCCTTCCTACTCTATTATTCTGGGAAGAAAGGAGGGAGGGAGGGAGGGAAGGAAGGAAGGAAACCTGAATATTTGTTAGAAGTATTGAGTATGTGGGACAATCTATTTCAAGAGATCACCCAGAAGGTCTTCAGTTTCTCTTACTCAGAGCACTTCAATGATTAAGACTTCTCTTAGCAGATGTTTACCAATGCAGATTGATTGTACCTCATATGAATACAGTCCACCATGCAGTAATTTCTTGAATTATCAATTGGGATGATGCTCTATTTGAAGGAACAACCCAAGAACAGGCCCCTTCACAGGACTATCCTACCTCTCTAGGTTTCATTTGGGAATTCCTAAAAATTTATTTGAGGGCCTGAATGTGGGAATTTGAATGATCTGAGAATTTTTCAGCGCTGTTGCAACTTCAAACGGTTACTAAAAAAAATTGTTGTAAGACAAGGACTACCTGTATACAGTAGTGATTGATCTAAGGCATGTTAACAATTTTGTAGATTTAAAGCCAAAATGTGGCAATAATAGGACAAGAACAGACTGTGTCAGTAAAGGTTCCAATTTCTAAATTGCTTCTGCAATATCAGGATAACTGCATCCACTCCTTATTAAACATTTTCGGAGATGTTTTGCCATACACAAATCAAAATGTTCTATTGCATTAACCTCGTTTTAAGCTCAGAAGAAATCAATTGCACAATCTTTTTTAGCTTGACCTTCCACCTGGTCCCCCAAACAGATCACTGAAACTCCACTATTTCAAAATTGATGCTCAAATAGCTCGTGACAATTTCATCAATGTTGCTCAGCAAGTTAATGAAGTTTGGAGACTCAATAGATTCTTGCAAAGTCTAAGAATGATGAAATTTCGGAGGCAGCGTGGCATTTGTCTCCAAAACAGAGGTATGAGTTGAATAAACTATCCTAAGAAATTCGTATATAAATTCTAATTTAATGTGGCAACAATTTTAGAAGCGGTTGCATCATCCTGAGTAAGTCCAATGTAATAATTGTAAAAAAAAACCAATTTAAAACAAAAAAACAGAATCACCATGTAGTTTAAAATTGATTTTAATCTCCTAATGTGAGTTTTTCATAAATAGAAAGATCAAAATTAGATCTGACCAGGGGTGAAATGCTACCGGTTCAGGCCGGTTCACCCGAACCGGTAGTAAAAAATGTTACTAGTTCGGTGAACCGGTAATAAAAAATGCTACTGGTTCAGCAAACCGGTAGTAAAAAATATAAAAAAAAAGTTCCGACGACCAGCTGAGCGACGCGCTATCATTGGAACTTTTTTTTTACTTTTTTAGCATTTTTTTACTTCTGGTTCTCCGGAATTGGTAGTTAAAAATGCTTTAAAAAGTTTTTTTTAAAAAGTTCCAATGATCACAGGTCGCTCAGCTGATTGTTGGAACTTTTATTTTTTTTAACCGTTTAAAAGCATTTTTTTACTACTGGTTCAGGCAAATAGGTAGTAAAAAAAATGCTTTAAAAAAGTAAAAAAAAAAAAAAAAGGCTCCGACAATCACAGCTTTGCCGCGTGATTGTCGGAACCTTTTTTTTACTTTTTAAAAGCATTTTTTACTACCTATTCGCCCGAGCCGGTAGTAAAAAATGCTTTTAAAATGTTTTTTAAAAGGTTCCCACCTGCACCACAGCTGATCACCCCCCCCCCCCCCCGCTGTTCTACTTACCTTCCCAACAGGGGTGAAATGCTCCCGGTTCGTACCGGATCGCCTGATCCGATAGCGATGGAGGCGGGTGGTTCGGAGAACCGGTAGCAAAAATCCCTGCCCCCCCCCCTCCATGCCCAGCTGAGCCGCACAATCATCAGAAAAACTTGGCAAAACAGCTGGTTCAGTTCAAATTGGATGTGACCGAGAAGGAAGCTCAGCAAAAGCACCTCACTGAGGACTAGGAGCTTAGGCTTTCCAAGCAGAGGGAAGACCTGCGGGAGTGCAAGGCCAGGTACCGGCGCCTGGAGGCTCAGTGGGCTGAGATGGTCAGCCAGTTCCAGGCCATGAGGCAGTCCCACTGGAACGAGGCCCTCCGGCTCTTCGCCACCAGCAGCACTTACCTCCAGCCTTCACCCAAAGCCCTGCACCAGGAGGCTGAAGCAGACCCCGAGTCAGAATTTCTGTCCCCTTCTGACCCTCACAAAAAGACCCCGAAGTGGGAGACTCTGCAGTAACACAAACGTTCATTGCATGTATCCGGCCCAAGGGCCGTAGTTTGAGGACCCCTGATTTAGTGCAATATTAAAAAAAATGCAAATAATTTTTCCGCGGACCACCAGCTGGTGACCACTGGAATAGAAAACTCCCTCTGGTCTATTTTATATGACAGCTGTCCAGCAACCAGCCTGAATGCTGAGTCTCTGGAAATTTGCCAACGGTGGCCTTCAAAAAAGTTGAGAGACCCAACAGTCTAAGAAGCAGCAGTCCATTTAGAAGTCCCTAACAGTAGGGACTTTGTAGCACCGGTTCTTTGGAAAAGCAAGAAACCTAAGAAAGGACCAATAGTGAAGGGCTTATTTTAGTAAATATCATATAAATGGAACAAAGAATGTTCTTTCTGCGCCAACTCAGAAAGCTCAAACTGCCCAAGGAGCTGCTGATCCAGTTCTACAGAGGAATTACTGAGTCTGTCATCTGCACCTCCATTTGGTTCTGCAACCCAACAAGACAGACACAGACTTCAGAGGATAGTTAGAACTGCAGAAAAAACCATGGCTACCAACCTGCCTTCCATTGAGGACCTGTCTACTGCAGGAGTCAAAAAGAGGGCTGGGAAAATATCTACAGACCCCTCGCATCCTGGACATAAATTGTTTCAACTCCTACCCTCAAAACGACGTTATAGGGCACTGCACACCAGAACAACTAGACACAAGAATAGTTTTTTCCCAAACGCCATCACTCTGCTAAACAAACAATTCCCTCAACACTGTCAAACTATTCACTAACTCTGCATTACTATTAATCTTCTCATTGTTCCTATCACCCATCTCCTCCCACTTATGACTGCATGACTGTAACTTTGTTGCTTGTATTCTTATGATTTATACTGATTGTTTCCTAGTAGGACTTGATTGCTTATTTGTACCCTATGATTAAGTGTTGTACCTTATGATTCTTGATGAACGTATCTTTTCTTTTATGTACACTGAGAGCATATGCAACAAGACAAATTCTGATGGGCTCAAGGTTGACTCAACCTTCCATCCTTCCGAGGTCGGTAAAATGAGGACCCAGCTTGTTGCATGCAAGAGGCTGACTCTGTAAGCCGCTTAGAGAGGGCTGTAAAGCACTGTGAAGCGGTATATAGTCTTAAGTTCTATTGCTATTGCTATAAAAGTCAAGGTAAAGGATCCCCTTGCACATATGTGCCAGTTGTTCCCTACTCTAGGGGGCGGTGACGTCTCCGTGGTCATGTGGCCGGCATGACTCAACGCCAAAGGCGCATGGAACGCTGTTACCTTCCCACCAAAGGTGGTCCCTATTTTTCTACTTGCATTTTTTACGTGCTTTCAAACTGCTAGGTTGGCAGAAGCTGGGACAAGTCACAGGAGCTCACTTGAGATTTGAACCGCTGAACTGCCAACCTTCTTGACAAGACTTCAGAAGTGAGTTTTTCTGCTATTCCCTTTTTCCTGGAGTGATCCAAGATCACCTACCTAGCCCAAGGAAGGACTAGAACTCCCAGTCTCCTGATTTCTAGCCAGTGGCATTAACCACTACCTCAAATTGGCTGTCATAATGTCAGTCTACCGAGTGATAAAAACTACATTTAAGTCACCCTACAGTCTCATTAAATAATCTCAGACGTGGATTAAAAAAAGAGACTGTACGGATTTCCAAAATGAAATTGTCAGAGGAAAGCTATGCAATTAGAGCTTGCTAAAAATAAGCCGTTTATTTCTCTTCTCAAGGGCTTCTTACCACCGGTTCCTAGATCCCACAGACAGATTGTAACTATCCAACCTGGGATATTTTTCCCCCTCCCACCTTTTGGAGAAAATGAGCATCAGAGTTGGGCAATCCACAACTTCGAAGGCTTGTAAACTATGATTTGCATCCCTCAAGATTTGCAGGATTATGCAGGATTATGTCTTGCTCTGAGCATTCATCAAATTAAAGTGGGAATTGCACGAAACGCTAGAAATTAGGGGTGTGGAAAAAAAATGGCTTTGCACCTTTGCAAGGATGAAATTGAGCAGAGCTTTCTTGCCCGAGTGCTAAACTAGGGATGAAATCCAGCAGGTTCTGACAGGTTCTGGAGAACCGGTAGTGGAAATTTTGAGCAGTTTGGAGAACCGGCAAATACCACCTCTGGCTGGCCCCAGAGTGGGGAGGGAACGGAGATTTTGCAGTATCCTTCCCCCAGGGGTGGGGTGGGAATGGGGATTTGGCAGTATCCTTCCCCTACCACGCCCACCAAGCCACGCCACACCATGCCCACCAAGCCACGCCCACAGAACCGGTAGTAAAAAAAATTGGAATTTCACCACTGTGCTAAACAGCTGTTCAGAGGGCACAACATTTCTTTCCTGGATTTTTGGAAGGGTTCAAAAATATTTGCACCCAGAAAGAGATATCTTGAACCTCCAGAGTGCTGAAAATAACCCATTTCATATTCAGAGCCGCACAATAAGTTCCCACATCAAGTGGAAAGTTTCACAAACATTCGATCTACCAAATTCTCAAAAATAAAATTCCCTAGAAGAAACAGACTGCAGATACTGGATCAAGGGTTTACAGATTTACCTACAGAATTAAAAATGACAATGACGAAGGAGACCAGGCCGGGCAGGGAGGGGAGGAAAGAGATTTTGTGCTAGCTGTAATTACAAGAAGTCTTGGAATGACAACCATTCATTTTAATGATCGTTCAAAGTTACAACAGCACTGGAAAAAGCAACTTGCAATTCTGGTCCCTCGCATTTGCAACCATCCCAAGCATCCTTATAGTCATGTGATCAAAATTCAGGCGCAAAATTCAGGAGGAACAGCTGGGCCCAGTGCCTGTTGAGTGGATGCACAGAAGACAGAGGAGAGGAGAGCAGTGGAAATCTATGGGCCGGTCCTTGGGACAGAAGATCCACCTCTGCTAGCGAAGCCCTACCCTAGCTCTGGGGATAAAGACAGGGGGTGGAGATGAATAGATGTAGCAGAAACTATTCATCTTCCGGCTGGCTGCAATGAGAGAGAAACCTTTTGCCAGGGCTGTCGGCATTCCTAATAAAGGAATCATTGCTTCAACTACAGAGGGTTTCTCCTGTTTGGGGAGCTGGGTCAGAACAGCATCCATATGATGGCCAATACCCAATATCCTTTCCTTTATAGAGGTGGTCCTCAACATACAACCACAACCGAGCCCAAAACTTCTGTGGCTAAGCGAGACATTTGTTAAGCGAGTTTGGTTCCATTTTATGACCTTTCTTGCCACACTTGTGAAGCGAATCTGGCTTCCCCAGGGAAGTGACCCAGGTCATAAATGTGAGTCGGTTGCCAAGGGCCTGAATTTTGATCACGTGACTATGGGGACGCTGCAACGGTCGTACATGTGAATAACAGTCATAAGTCACTTTTTTCAGTGCTGTGGCAACTTTGAATGTTTGTCACTAAACGAAGTAAATTGGGGGGGGGAGGGCTATCTGTAATCTGTAGTCTGACTTGTTCGCTTGTTCTAGTGGAGTCCACCTGTCCAGTAAAATACAACACGACTGCATGAATTGAGTGCCATTTATCAAACAATGTCGGATCCTAAAAGATGCACCTTCTTACCGTGTGGCATTTGCACTTAAGAGCATCCCAAGGTCCATGTGGCACCAACCTTATAAATAACAATTAAATGAATTTGGTTTTGGTCTTGGTTTTGATTTGGGTTTGGGTTTGGGTTTGGGGTTGGGTTGGGTTGGGTTGGGTTTGGATATATGAGAACTTTAAAGGGCTGGCTGTTCCCACAGGCACTGGGCCAGGAAGTTGTGTGAACCCACACAACTTTTGAAGTTATTTGGCTTGTTTCCTCATTGTCCTTCTTCTCTTTTTTTCTTTTTAGCCTTTTGTAAGCCGCCGAGATTCATTAGCATGGGAGCAAATTGAAATTACAAATGAGGGAATACATGAATAAATCAATGGATTAAGGAAATATTTGGGCTGGCACCGTTTTATGCAGTTAGCCTTCTTCATTTCTTCCAACATGAACAAAAGAGCTTTACTGATATCCGGACCAGGCATCCCTGCTTCAGAGGTCTTTCCCTTGATGTAAACATGGCCATCTCTATTTTATTTACCTTCTTTTATTCTTAAAATGGTTCTCTTCGAAAACGTTTGTTTCAAAACTTTGGAATTGTTTCAATGGTTATTTTATTTTTACGTGGATGTTTTAACTTCTCTCTCTTCTGAGCAAGCTGGCAAGAGTCGTTTTTTGGATTGTAGTGGCATGGACAGATATAAAATAAATAAGACATGAATTCACAGGCCAGCACAATAATCTGGAAGAAGCTTGCTAGCTTGAAGAAGACTTCTAAATAATATTTTCCTCTCCTACTCTTCTTTGAATTGTGAGATAATGTTTACACGTTATATAGATTTGCCATCTGGCTAGCGTTCAAACTACTGTCTTTTTCCTTCCTCGTATGACTATCACAATGTGCTCTTCCAATTTAATATGTACATTATAACAAATTAATCCAATTAGGGGTGTAATCGTCCGTGTTCTTCTTGCTGTCAGAGATGTATTGGTACAAAGCATTCTTCCCCTTTAATAAAATTACCGGCTCATTTACAGAATTAATATTCCATAAAACGGCAGTGATCCTATACTCATTTATTTGCCATCTAGGTTTTTTTTTTCCTACCTTCCTCAAACATCCTTAATGGAGTTGACCATTTTTCTACATAACCAAAAACAAGCTAAATATAGTAATAAAAGCACGGCTGTTGCCAAATTGAGTAGACACATATTTAATTTTCTTCTTCTAATCTCTGGTGTACATGTCTAAATGTCATAACATTCCATGTTTCTGTGTGTCTTGCCAGTTTTCAGCCAATGATATACAAGGGATGGAGGAAATTAAGGACTTGGCTAAACGTTGGGAGATTTTTACTCTTTTAAAGATTGCGCAAAATGAGAAGGGATGTGAATATAAGAGGGGGGTGGGGGGGTTGCGATGGCTCAGCGGTTAAAGATGCTAAGCTTGGAGAGCTGACAGCCTAGGTTCGAGACCCGAACTCCGCGCAACAGGGTGAGCTCCCGTCCTTGCTCCAGCTCCTGTCCACCTAACAGTTTGAAAGCATGCAGATGCAAGTAGATTAATAGGTACCACTTCGGTGGAAAGGTAACATCATTCCGTGCATCTTTGGTGTATAGCCACAGTGGTCACATGACTGCAGAAATTGTCTTTGGACAACACTGGCTCCCTTGGCTAATAAACAGAGATGAGCATTACCTTTTATAAATGTAAGGCTGCAATTTTTAACGGTATCGATGTCTGGAATAGCTTTTAAGTTTAGTCAAAAATGCCTCAATAAATTTCACATATTGTTGTCTTTGTTGCCATTATCTTGCTCCACTCCTATCCCTCTTTGATGTCTTACTCTACTAGAGGTAGTCCTTGATTTATGACCGGTTACTTAGCGACTGTTAGAAGTGACATCGGACTAATGACCCCCATCCAAAGTTCCAACATCCAGAGATCTCTTACAGTCACATAACTGCATTTTAGGCACTCAGCATCCAATCCACATTTATGATAATTTGCAGCCATAATTGATTGACATTTTTGGCTGGAACCATCGGAAGCATTGACTTCTGATTTCTGGCAAAAACTTCCCCTTGGAGAACAATGGGTTTGCTTTAGGACAATGTTCTAAACATGTTCACTCCATGTTCATTCAACATGTTCCATGTTCACTCAACAACTGCTGTAACAAAGATTATAAAAATGGCTCCAGTCAGATGGTGACCTGCTATAAGTCTATAATGACTTCTAATGGTAGTTGTCAAACTCAATTACAATTGTAAGTTGAAGACTACATGTGTTGTGACCCAGGCCCAAGTAGGTATTATCAGACGCAAACAGCTTGAAACAAACAGACTTTGTTAGAACAGCTGAGAATTAACTCATTCTCAGCATAGTCCAAACTAAATCAAAACAAATTCTTCATAACACAAATTCTTCACCCTTATCACCAACCTTGGTCTAATTAGACAAACTGCCAAAGGCTTTTCTTGGCAAAAGTTCAGAAGCAGAAGACGCCGACCAGAGATAAATGCAGCAAGACAAGAAACCAATCTATCAATGTTGTTTTCTGACAAAGAGCCCAAGAGCCGTTGCTGGTCTTTTAAGCCTTATGGGAGGAGCCAATCATCTCTTGGCCTTACTCCCAAGTCGTCCTTTTTGCTTTAGCTGCTCTTGCCTCCTGGCAGCTCTTCTCATGCGTGCACTAGGAAGAGGCTCCTCCTGTTCCTCTGCCTCTCTGCTGTCAGCCTCTGAAGGCTCCGGAGTCCGCACATCACTTCCAGATGGCCCTGGCCCCATCTCTGTATTTTATTGTGCCTGCCTGCCTGCCTGCCTGCCTGCCTGCCTGCCTGCCTATCTATCTATCTATCTATCTATCTATCTATCTATCATCTATCCATCCATTCATCCATCCATCCATTCATCCATCCATCCATCATCTCTATCTCTCTCTATTTACATTTTTATCTATCTAATCTACCTATCTTCCATCATCTATCTAATCTATCAATCATCTATCTATCTATCTATCTATCTATCTATCTATCTATCTATCATCTCTATCTCTCTCTATCTACGTTTTGATCTATCTAATCTATCTTCCATCATCTATCTAATCTATCAATCATCTATCTATCCATCCATCCATCCATCCATCATCTCTCTCTCTCTATGTTTTTATCTATCTAATCTAGCTATCTTCCATCATATAATCTATCAATCATCTATCTATCTATGTATCTATCATCTCTATCTACATTTTTATCTATCTAATCTAGCTATCTTCCATCATATATCTAATCTATCTATCTATCTATCTATCTATCTATCTATCTATCTATCATCTATCTATCTATCTATCTTCCATCTAGTTTTATTGCTTTTAACCTTGTAAGCTGTCCAGAGATGCTTTGCAAAGAAATGAGTGGAATGAATGAATGAATGAATGAATGAATGAATGAATGAATGACACCATTGGGTATTCT
Source organism: Pituophis catenifer annectens (assembly GCF_029215685.1). Taxonomy (NCBI): domain Eukaryota; kingdom Metazoa; phylum Chordata; class Lepidosauria; order Squamata; family Colubridae; genus Pituophis; species Pituophis catenifer. The sequence continues at coordinate 11,554,450 of NW_027256896.1, read as the reverse complement.
AACTTACTGCTTTCATATTTGGGTAATGGAATGAAAGTTACAGACCCGTTATCTCAGCTTGTTGGAGTTGGCGAATTCCAGAGTGCTTTAAATACAACTGCTTTAAAATGTGCACATTGTCAAGAGGCGTGGCCGAAATGCGCAAGAGGTCTTCATTTCTCCACAGAGTGTCCTCCCAAGACAATAAGTGTGCAGCAACAGCTTCTGAATCTTGATTGCACAAAGACAGGGGTTTGGGGTGAGGGGTTGTTGAGGGTTTTTTTGGTCCATAACCAGCTGCTTTATTCGACAGCCTGGCCTGAATCTTAAAAAGACGGCAAAATGCCTCCTCTGAACAATTTGTCACAAGCGCAAATTGCAATTTGGAATGCCATCACAAATCTTTTGAGTTTGGACAAAGCTGAGGTGTGCCAAGCTGGCACTTGTGATGAATGATTCAGAAGATCCACATGCTGGGAGCTTGATGAAGCAACAGGCTGAAGAGAAAGATCAAGCTTTTGGCTCCATTAAATCTTGAGAATCGGGTTCTTATTTTGTGTGTTTCTGATTAAGGTTCAGGAAGGGGGGTGGGTGGGACTCACAACTCCTGTTCGGTGGCTGGCCTCGGGGAAGGAGCTGAGAGTTCTCCACCCTCTGGGATAACATGTGAAGGGCAGATATGCATCTACTCCCGAACATAATCAGTTCTGGCACATGCATGAAGATATCCATCTCCCCTCCGCCTTGTTCGGTGACCCTCCAAAGGATCAATGGTATAAAAATAGCCAGGGAGCCGACTGTTTTGAAAAAGCTCACCTGAGCTTCTGGCCCTCAACTCCCCAAGGTCCTGCCTTAGCTTGAGATGCTGCTGACCCTCAGAATGCAAGCTAGAAGGTTGGAGAGATAGAATCAAAAGGTGGAATTTGGTGGAGTTTACCACCTCACGAAGTTCCATCAGAAAAGAAGTCCTTGAGCTTATTTTTAACAGAATAACGGAATTGTAAAGGGCCTTAGAGGGATGCGGTGGCTCAGTGGCTAAGACACTGAGCTTGTCGATCGAAAGGTCGGCACTTCAGCGGTTCGAATCCCTAGCGCCGCGTAACGGGGTGAGCTCCTGTGACTTGTCCCAGCTTCTGCCAACCTAGCGGTTCAAAAGCAGGTAAAAAATGCAAGTAGAAAAATAGGGACCACCTTTGGTGGGAAGGGAACAGCGTTCCGTGCGCCTTTGGCGTTGAGTCATGCCGGCCACATGATCATGGAGACATCTTGGGACAGCGCTGGCCCTTGGGCTTTGAAACAGAGATGAGCACCGCCCTCTAGAGTCGGGCACGATTAGCACATATGTGCAAGGGGAACCTTTACCTTTACCTAAGGGGCCTTAGACGTCTTCTAATAGAATCCCTTGCTCAAGCGGGAGTTCCTACACCATTCTGGACAAACAATCTTTCCTGGACCAACAATCTCTATTCAGTCACTCATGCCCTTGTCATTTCCAGTCTTGACTATTGCAACATGCTCTACATGGGGCTTCCCTTGAAGAGCATCTGGAAGCTCCAGTTGGTGCAAAATGCAGCGGCCTGCACAGTTTTGTGTAGACCCCGGTGTGCACGTGCATCACCTCTCCTGCGGGAGCTGCATTGGCTGGTGATTTGCTTCCGGGTGCAATTCAAGATGCTGGTTGTCACCTTTAAGGCCCTTCATGGCTTCGGACCAAGTGATCTGAGGGACCGTCTCTTGCCGGTCACATCTACCTGACCCACCAGAGCGGGGAGGCAAGGAATGTTGGGGGTCCCATCCCCACGGGAGATACACCTGGTGGGCCCTAGAAGAAGGGCCTTCCCTGTGATGGCTCCCTCTCTCTGGAACATCATTCCCCCAGAGATTAGAATGGCCCACACTCTAACACTCTTCTGGAAGGTGCTGAAGACCTGGTTCTGCCAGCAGGCCTGAGGAACCCAGAGAGGAATGGAGCCCATTAAATGACTTGTGTGATCGGCTATATTATTTTATATAATAAAATAATAAAATTATATAATTTTTTTATTAGTTTTATTGTTTTTAATATGAGGTTTTATATTTTGTAAGCTGCCTTGAGTGCAAATAGGCAGTAATATAAATTAGTTAGGTAGGCAGGTAGGTAGGTAAGTAGGTAGGTAGATAGGTAGGTAAGTAGATGGATGGATGGATGGATGGATGGATGGATGGATGGATGGATGGATGGATGATTGATAGATGATAGCTAGATTAGACAGATGATTGATAGATTAGATAGATGATGGAAGATAGCTAGATTAGATGATAGCTAGATTAGATAGATGAAAAACATTGATATAGAGATGATAGATAGATAGATAGATAGATAGATAGATAGATAGACAGACAGATAGATAGATAGAAATAGATAAGATAGATAAAGATAGATAGTATTAGATAAGATAGATAGATAGATAGATAGTATTAGATAAGATAGATAGATAGATAGATAGATAGATAGATAGATAGATGGATGATAGATGGATGATTGATAGATGATAGCTAGATTAGATAGATGATGATTGATAGATTAGATAGATGAAGGAAGTTAGCTAGATTAGATGATAGCTAGATTAGATAGATGAAAAACATTGATATAGAGATGATAGATAGATAGATAGATAGATAGATAGATAGATAGATAGACAGACAGATAGATAGAAATAGATAAGATAGATAAAGATAGATAGTATTAGATAAGATAGATAGATAGATAGATAGATAGATAGATAGATAGATAGATAGATGGATGATAGATGGATGATTGATAGATGATAGCTAGATTAGATAGATGATGATTGATAGATTAGATAGATGAAGGAAGTTAGCTAGATTAGATGATAGCTAGATTAGATAGATGAAAAACATTGATATAGAGATGATAGATAGATAGATAGATAGATAGATAGATAGATAGATAAGATAAAAGAGATGGATAGATAGAGTTAGATAAGATAGATAGAGATAGATAGACAAGATAAATAGAGATAGATAGATAGATAGATAGATAGATAGATAGATAGATAGATAGATAGATAAATAACCGTCCAGTCTCTTAAAAACTCTAATGATGGAGCACCTACAACTTCTGAAGGCAAAATCCTTCCACTGATCAATTGTTCTAGCTTTCTAAACTAAATTTCTCTCTTCTGAGGGAAACTGTTGCTGAGGAAAGACCTTGGCAAAGCAAACAGCGTCCAAAGTGGAGTTCCAAAGCCTACGTGGTACTTCTCCCGGCCCTGCGTCTCTTACCATTCAGTGCTCAGAGACCTGGGACGGAAAGCCGGCAGATCAGCCAAGTCATTCTCACCTATCCTCCTCTTCTCCTGCTTCTGTTTAACTGACTGTGTGAATTTAGAGAGGCTGCTCTCAGACCTGGGGAAGGGAGGGGGGGGGAAGGAGAGGCGTTAACTCCATCAAACCATCAGGAACCCCAGAAGGCATGGCGAAGAGCCAGGGGTCAAGACATTCTGATGTTCAGGCAAAAGAAAGGAGGTAGGAACGAGCATTAAGAGAAATCAACCAATGGTGATAGGTTCCTTCCATCACAATATACAGGGGAAGGAGGCAACAGATTAACAGGGTTGCTAGGACCATCAACAGGAATGAGAACACGCAACGTTTTTGCTCCACATTGGAACGAAATCAAAGAGTCACATTAAATAGGGGTGGTTTTTTTTTGGTAAAACTGCCCAAGGAGCTGCTGATCCAGTTCTACAGAGGAATTATTGAGTCTGTCATCTGCATCTCTATAACTGTCTGGTTTGGCTCTGCCACACAACAAGACAGACACAGACTTCAGAGGATAATTAGGACTACAGAAAAAACCATGGCTACCAACCTGCCTTCCATGGAGGACCTGCATACTGCACGAGTCAAAAAGAGGGCTGGGAAAATATTTACAGACCCCTCGCATCCTGGACATAAACTGTTTCAACTCCTACCCTCAAAACGACGCTATAGAGCACTGCACACCAGAACAACTAGACACAAGGACAGTTTTTTCCCGAATGCCATCACTCTGCTAAACAAATAATTCCCTCAACACGGTCAAACTATTCACTAAGTCTCCATTACTATTAATCTTCTCATCGTTCCTATCACCCATCTCCTCCCACTTATGACTGCATGACTGTAACTTTGTTGCTGGTATCCTTACGATTTATATTGCTTGTTTCCTAGTATGATTTGATTGCTTATTTGTACTCTATGACCATCATTAAGTGTTGTACCTTATGATTCTTGACGAATGTATTTTTTGTTTTTATGTACACTGAGAGCTTATGCACCAAAGACAAATTCCTTGTGTGTCCAATCACACTAGGCCAATAAAAAAATATATTCTGTTCTGTTCTGTTCTGTTCTGTTCTGTTCTGTTCTATTCTATTCTATTCTATTCTATTCTATTCTATTCTATTCTATTCTATTCTATTCTCTCTTTTCTTAGTCTAGTCTAGTCTAGTCAATTCTAATTCTATTCTATTCTATTCTATTCTATTCTATTCTATTCTATTCTATTCTATTCTATTCTATTCTATTCTATTCTATTCTAGCATCCTCTTTTGTTTAAAAGGAAACAACTCAATTTCTAAAGTAGTACAATTTTTGAGTTCCAAGTGATTGGGGAAGAGATGGAGAACTCACTGGAGGAATTGGAAATACTATCTAGGGCACCAGGGACCACTTCCGTGGTTCTTCTGTGGACCGGAGAGGGCGTGGTTTTGTCTGCTGCCTGCATCCCGCAGATGGGACTTCGCTTGTTTGCGCAACCCGGTCTCTGGCCTGCTGTGGCCTGCTCCCGGTCCAAGACTGGGGTTTGGGGACCTCTGATCTAGGGGATTTGAAGGATTTCTTCAGGAGTCTGATGGTCACCTTGAAGAATATACACTCATTTATCATGGAATAAACTGATAAAGATTGAGCCGTGCCATTTGATAAAAAGGCCTGGGACTTTGTTATTGTAGCTTGCTTTTGTTAGGCCGTCCCTGTGGAGCAAGACATTCCTTGGAAATTCTTGCAATGTCATCTCAATGTTTATTTGCTTTTGAAAACAAGCTTCTCTTTCTCAACATTTGCACAGGGGGAATAAAAAAAAAAACCCTGTGTGATTTAAAGCTTTGGCATACCAGTACAGGGATATTGTGGACACCGTAACCTCTCTGAAACCCAGCTTCTAATGCACAGGAAGGTTGTGAGATGTGGGACGTAGGGAATTATCCAACACTCTGCACCTTCCTTCATTGAAACGACCTCAAGCAGGGATCATCTATCTGCTAAGAAGAATGAGGATTCAGAAGCCAGGCGAGGGTCTATATGAGAAGCAGGAGGGACAAAGATGAAGGCAGCGGAAAACTCCAGAGCTTCTCCAGAAAATTCCAGAGTACAGCAGAGACCATTCTAGAATATAGAATAGAATAGAAGAGTTGGAAGGGGCCTTGGAGGTCTTTTAATCCAACTCCCTGCTTAGGCAGGAAACTCTACACCACTTCAGACAAATGGTTATCCAACATCTTCTTAAAAACTTCCAGTGTTGGAGCATTCACAACTTCTGGAGGCAAGTTGCTCCACTGATTAATTGTTCTCACTGTCAGGAAATTTCTCCTTAGTTCTAGGTTGCTTCTCTCCTTGATTAGTTTCCACCCATTGCTTCCTGTCCTGCCTGCAGATACTTTGGAGAATAGCTCGACACTCTTCTTTGTGGCAGCACCTGAGATATCGTGTCTCCCCAGTCCTTCTTTTCATTAAATTAGACATACCCAGTTCCTGCAACCGTTCTTCATATGTTTTATCCTCCAGCCCCCTAATCCTCTTTGTGGCTCTTCTCTGCACTCTTTCTAGAGTCTCCACATCTTTTTTTACATCATGGCGACCAAAACATAGTCATGCCGGCCACATGACCACGGAGTCGTCTTCGGACAGCACTGGCTCTTCGGCTTTGAAACGGAGATGAGCACCGTCCCCTAGAGTCGGGAACAACTACCACATATGTGTGAGGGGGGAACCTTTACCTTTACCTTATTTGCAGAGACTTATCTAAGTCTCTGTGCTTCAACGTCTTATTTCAATAAGCTAAATTCAGTTCAGCCTCCCTCTTTCTCTCTTTACTGCAACAATGAAATAAACTCCACAAACAACTGACCATGTCCAGATACACTTCAAAGCATCGGCATCTTTTCATTCCTGTACTTTTTGTTACTGATTTATTATTCCATGTATTATTTGCGATTGTTCAATAATACAAGGGAAGATAACGGCTGTTATTATTATTGCCGTGCAGGCTTAGGTGTTTCAAAGCATTCTCTGCATTTTTTGCAGGGAGGTAATGAAATAATTCCAAAGAAAATGCGAGCAGTGGGAAGGAAGCGTTTGCTTAGCAACAATTATGCATCTCATTAAATGCAGTAAAAGAGAGCGCTACCCTCCGAATCCTATTCTGGCCATTAAATGCCCCCCCATTCAGTGGTGGGATCCTACAGGTTTAACAACCGGTTCGGTGATCACGCGCTTCGCTACGTTTGCATGCGTGCGTGCGCAATTGAACGAAAAATCACTTTCCGCGTTAGTGCTAGGGAATTAAACCAGCCGAGGCTCGGCAATCTGCTTTGCTGCGCTAATCAGCTGCGGAGATCTAGGTAAGTAAAGCACAGGGGCAGGTGGGCGGGCCCAGCTGATTGTCGGATCTTCCGGTTCAGTGGTGGATTTCAATTTTTTTTTACTACCGGTTCTTTGGGCGTGGCTTGGTGGGCATGGCAGGGGAAGGATACCGTAAAATCTCCATTCCCGGCCCACTCTAGGGGAAGGTTGCTCTAAAATCCCCATTTCCACCCCATCAGCTGGGACTCGGGAGGCGGAGAATAGATGGGGGTGGGGCCAGTCAGAGGTGGTATTTACTGGTTCTCCGAACTACTCAAAATTTCTGCTGCCGGTTCTCCAGAACTGGTCAGAACCTGCTGAAACCCACCTCTGTTACCGTTCCGTGCGAACTGGTCGAATCCTACCCCTGTCCGTGTTGCAATGCCTTATGAAAGCCCCGGTGTCAAATTTCTGCAGGTAGTTCTCACCTAAGGACTGCAATCAAACCCCCAAATTTCTGTGGCTAAATGAGACATTTATGAAGTGTGGGTTTTTTGCCTCCATCTTTCTTGCCACAATCATTCATCCCTGCAGCTCTTACGTTAGTAACACGGTTCTCAAGGGAGGATTTGGCTTCTCCATTGACATTGCTTGTCAGAAGGTCCCCAAAAAGCTATCACGTGACCCCGGGACACTGCAACCGTCATAAATATGAATCGGTTGCCAAGTGTTGGAATTTTGATAACTTGGCAAGTTCAAGAAACTTCGAAGCAATTATAGAGACGGTAATTCTTGATTGCATTTTTGATTTGTAAGTATCTAACAGATTAACAGAGTTGGGAGGGACCTTGTAAATCATCTAATCCAACCCCCCATCCAAGCAGGAGACTCTACACCATTTCTGACAGATGGTAGTCCAGTCTCTTCTTGAAAGCCTCCAGTGATGAAGCTCCCACAAGTTCTCAAGGCAACTTCTGTTCCATGGGGTGATTGTTCTCACTGTCAGGAAATTCCTCCTTGTGTCTAGGTTGAATCTCTCCTTGGTCAGTTTCCATCCGTTATTCCTTGTCTGGTCTTTGGGTGCTTTGGAAAATAGCTTGATCCCCTTCCTCCTCTCTGTGGCAGCCCCTCAAATATTGGAAGACCCTGTCTCCCCTGGTCCTTCTCTTCACTAGACTAGCCATGCCCAGTTCCTGCAACCGTTCATCGTATGTTTTAGCCTCCAGTCCCCTCATCATCCTGGTTGCTCTTCTCTGCACTCTTTCTAGAGTCTCAACATCTTTTTTATAGTGTGGTGACCAAAACTGGATCTATGGGATAAGGGCAGGGCAGCTCCATGCTCACCTTAATTCAAAACTCACCTTAAGCTTTGCAAAATATGTATTTATAGCACAGATGTACCGTATTTTTTGGAGTATAAGACACACCTTTCCCCCCCCCCCACCATAAAAGGGAGTGAAAATTTAGGTGTGTCTTATACCCTGAATGTAGCCCTGCCCACCCACTGGCCCCCACCCTTTGGCCTCCGCCTCCCAGCAATTTACCTCTTTGCAGCAAGCAGCAAGAAGAAACAGCCCATTTCAGCTTCAGCACAGCCTAATTAGCACATGTTGATTGTCTGTTGGATTGGCCTCCCAACTCTCAGTTGTTTTGCTCTCAGCTGTTTTGCTCTCAGCTGTTTTGCGTGGGCCTCTGCTGCTTGCTGTAAGGAGGTAAATTGCTGGGAGCAGATTTTTTTCTTTTCTTGTGCTAATCAAGCTATGCTGAAAACGACAATGAAAGTAAAGCAGGCTGTTTGCTGTTTGCTGCAACGAGGCAAAATTGCTGGGAGGCAGAGGCAGATTTCTTTTTCTTGTTTTCCTCACCAAAAAAAGGTAGGTGCGTCCTATAGTCCGGAGCGTCTTATACTCCGAAAAATACGGTAATTCACTTTGATTAATGAGGTTTGTTCTGTGGCACTTCATATGACTTACTTGGAGTTGCTCTGCAAAACCACCAAGATGCTACCCCAGAGGGTTCTCCGAGGGAAACATCTACCGTACCTTCTGGCTTAAGAGGCCTTTTTAAGCAGGAAACCCATTTTCAGCAAAGGGCCAAAGGGAAGAGAATCCAGGGTGCTAAAACATGCAGAAATGCAGTGGGCAGCCTCTTCCAAGAAGATCCTTTGATCTCCCACGAGTGTTGGATTGATTTATTTTACTGAACGGTGTTTGGTTTGATTTGGCTTGGTCTGGTCCTAGACTTCTGAGAATTCTTTGTCTCAGTTGGAGCGGCCTCAAGACGTTCCCGCCGTCCTCTTTTGTAAATGACTCCTCGTATTATTTTAAGTTGCCCCAATTTGCTAGGATAGCATAGGGCTTTTTCAGCATATTTCTTTGAGTTCTCCTTGGGCGAGCGAGAAGATGCTACTTCTACAATTTCCAGGAACTCATGGAGAGGGGGGGGGGGGAAATAAAAAAATAAACACTTCTCTTCTATTATTGGGTCCTTAGTGTTCTCTGAGCTTGGGGTTTTTCTTGCAGACCTTCCATTACCAAGCTAGGTAACATCAGAGCTACACTGGTGATGTTATCTAGTTGGGTAATAAAATGTCCTGTTCGAAAACCACCAAGCTCGGAGAGCATCAAAAATCACACAGTCCTCCTGCTCCTCCTCCTTCTTTCCCCCCCTCCCATTCTCTTCCCATTCTCATCACTCCACAAACCCCATTCCCTTCTAGCACAGAAGAAGTTACCTATTTGGGTAATCTGCAAGAAAACTACCAAGCTCAGAGAGCTCCAAGGACCCCACATTATTCCTCCTCCTCCTCCTCTCCACAAACACCACTCCCTTCTAGTATGGATGATGTTACCTAGATGGATCATGAAATGTCTGCAAGAAAACCACCAAGCTCAGAGAGCACCAAGAATCCCACAGTCCTTCTCCCCCTACCTCCCTGTTCTCCTCCTCCTCCTCTTCTTCCTCCTCCTTTTCCCCCCTCCCAGTCTCTTCCCATTCTAATCACGCCACAAATCTCATTCCCTTTCAGCACTGTTGATGTTACCTAGGTGGGTCATGAAATGTCTGCAAGAAAACCACCAAGCTCAGAGGTCACCAAGGACCTCACAGTTCAACCCTGAGCTGCAAATATTCTCCTCTATTAATCTTCTTCTATTTTTCATGCAACTATTGTGGACGAGATGCTTAATAACCGATGCTTCTGAAATGACGGTAGGACCAAACCAGGTATTTAACTATATTTTTATCTATATTTTTAACCAAATTTTTTAAAATTAAATAACTGATTAACTATATTTTTAACTAACCCTAAGAGTTATTTTCCTGTATATATAATAGAAAGTGTATTTCCAGAAAATAAGGCTGTGCTAATATGAACTCATCAATTTGAAGAAGTAATCAATACGTTTTTAGAATAGAATAGAATAGAATAGAATAGAATAGAATAGAATAGAATAGAATAGAATAGAATTCTTTATTGGCCAAGTGTGATTGGACACACAAGGAATTTGTCTTTGGTGCATACGCTCTCAGTGTACATAAAAGAAAAGATACATTCATCAAGAATCATAAAGTACAACACTTAATGATGGTCATAGGGTACAAATAAGCAAATCCAATCATACTAGGAAACCATATCAATATAAATTGTAAGGATACAAGCAACAAAGTTACAGTCATACAATCATAAGTGGGAGGAGAAGGGTGATAGGAACAATGAGAAGATGGATTTAGAAGAAGAAAACGGATTTAAATAAGCAATGTTTCCTCAAGGCCCTAATCTGGAATTAAAAACGCTGAAATAAATCCCAATTGAGAGCATGCAACGCTGCAAAACCGATCCTTGGGCTTAGTTTATTCATTGTGAAATAGTTGGCTAGAGTGGTAAACTAGAATATTCAGGAACGGCGAGTTTGTTTATTTGCTGAGCATTTCTATTTACTTCATTTGCATTTGATCGTTGAGCTATCATCATCCCCTGTCACGATAAGACAAAAGTCTTGAACTCGGCCTCCTTCACTCAGAAACAGTTCCCAAGATGGTTTCAATATGTACCGATTCTTTGTTTCCTGTGGAAATTTTCGTTTTTCTCTCTCTTGGCTCAATACGGGATGGATTCAAGTTTGACGGAAGATGTGAAATCTAATTTGCTCCGATCAATGCTGGATACGGAGCCCAGCTTCCTTCACAATATGCCGCTTCTGCCTACTTCAAAACAGGATGAGAAACCCCTCTTTAGTGTCCCTTTCTGGGCGATCCAAGTGGCCTGTGCCACGATGGGCAGGCGTGTCTTTTCAAACACTCCCATCAAGAAAGCTGGGCATGTCAAATGCAGGGAGTCCTCGACTTATGACTTTATACTTTATTTTATTGTCATTGCACCTCGTACAATAAAATTAAATGACATCCTCAGTGTACATTATTGTTATGGCCTGCCAGCGGCCAGAAAAACTGTCAGCAGAGTCAGACAATGAGGAGGTTGGGGAGGAATTTGGGCCAGTCCTGGGGGCTGGAGAAAGCTCAGACGAGGGCTCTGCATCGGACGCAGAGAGGGAGTTAGACAGCAGCGAGGCAAAGGAACAGCTGGAGCCTGTTCCCAGTGTGCGCATGGGCAGAGCTGCCAGAAGACAAGAATGATTAAGAAAGCAGGGTCAACTCAGGAGTAAGGCCACACTTTGGAGATGATTGGCCCCTCCCATAGGACATAAAAGAGGAGCGACCGGGATGGGTGCTTTTGCAGGAAGCAATTAGTTCATCTCATTTCAAGATGGAAAAGTTCTGTTCGTGACTCTAATAGATCCAGTGCCAAGTTTGGCCTTGCTCTGCATTTGTAAATTGGTTCTCTGGCAGCGTTCCAAGTGAGATAAGGTGGGGGTTGATCAACATTCCTCTGAAAGACTGTTTGCCAAAGCCTTGTTGACAATGAATGAACGGAATTCACAGTCGTGTTAATAAATGAGGTTTTACCGGGATTAAGGCTTTGCTTCATGCTTTCTAAGAAAGCCTAGAAATATTGCTAACTTCATTCAAGCTCTCTCTCAACTTTGCTGAAAACGATTGTTTAAAAATCTTTTCTAGAGATTGGGCGCTTGTAATTTACCTCCCGTTTCATTTTAAATGGAATTTCAAAAGCAACCTAGAAATTGGATTTTTCAGGAATTTTCTAATGGTTTTTGGAGAAGGAGGAGGAGGAGGAGGAGGAGGAGGGGGGGGGGGAGGAGGAGGAGGAGGAGGAGAAGAAGAGGAGGAGGAGGAGGAAAGGAGGAAGAAGAGGAGGAGGAGGAGAAGAGGAGGAGGAGGAAGAGGAAGATGACGATCCTGCTTACTTTTTTACAAGGAATAGAAGGAGAGGAGGAGGAGGAGGAAGAGGAGGAGGAGGAGAAGAAGAAGAAGAGGAGGAGGAGGAGATGAGGAAGGAGGAGGAGGAAGAGGAGGAGAAGGAGAAGAAGAAGAGGAGGAGGAAGAGGAAGATGACGATCCTGCCTACTTTTTTACAAGGAATAGAAGGAGAGGAGGAGGAGGAGGAAAGGAGGAGGAAGAGGAGGAGGAGGAGAAGAAGAAGAAGAAGAAGAAGAAGAAGAAGAAGAAGAAGAAGAAGAAGAAGAAGAAGAAGAAGAAGAAGAAGAAGAAGAAGAAGAGGAGGAGGAGATGAGGAAGGAGGAGGAGGAAGAGGAGGAGAAGGAGAAGAAGAGGAGGAGGAAGAGGAAGATGACGATCCTGCCTACTTTTTTACAAGGAATAGAAGGAGAGGAGGAGGTGGAGGAGGAGGAGGAGGAGAAGGAGAAGGAGAGGGAGAAGTAAGAAGTAAGAATGAAATCTCCTTTGAATTGAACTCAACTCCTTGGAATTTCATGCTTTTATTTATTTAACAAATGTTGAGGTTTTCTGACTCCTTGACAATTCTGGGTGGCTTATAAATAAAGAGACAATACAATATAAAAAGGAAGACAACACAATGTAATTATCTGAGCAACAAAACCAAAGTATTTTGCCACTGCCTTCTTCTGGAATGCATTTGAACTTCCTTGTTTAGCTTAGAGGTATCTTTTTTGTGAAACTTCCCTTGAACGTACAATACCCTTTTGTTACCAAAAAGTCAATGCCGAACTACATGGATCTCTACTGGGCTCATGCTGAGGGAGGAAACTCAAACCTTCCTCATACTGATCTCCTGCATCTTCTGAAGATCCTCTTCAAATATATTGTCTGTCTCCAGATTTCCCTGATTTATGATCCCCGAGCCTGCTTTTTCGAAAAAGAGACACATTTCCACCCTAAGATTAATATAAAAATTTACTTTGATTGGAAGATGGAGGGCTTCCACCCCCACCCAACCATATCCACAAAAGTAGTGGAAACTGCACCAGTGGCAAACTGTGACCGGGCATTTCCATCAGACTCAGTCTACACTATGAGGAGACATTCCTGTGGGAGATACACCCAGGAGGAAAGGACAGATCATGCACCTTGCGATCCAAAGGACAAGCGGCAACACCCATATGGCTGTGTGGCGTGGTGCAGAAATTTTGCTTGTCAAGGGATTTCTGTGCCACTCATGATCCATCAGTCCTATGACACATGGATGGGATGGGATAGAAGTAAGAGTAGAGTAGAGTAAGTAGAGTAGAATAGAATAGAATAGAATAGAATAGAATAGAATAGAATAGAATAGAATAGAACAGAACAGAACAGAACAGAACAGAACAGAACAGAACAGAACAGAACAGAACAGACTGGGATGGGATGGGATAGAAATAAGAGCAGAATGGAATGGAATGGAATGGAATGGAATGGAATGGAATAGAATAGAATAGAATAGAATAGAATAGAATAGAATAGAATAGAATAGAATAGAATAGAATAGAATGGGATGGGATGGGATGGGATGGGATGGGATGGGATGGGATGGGATGGGATGGGATGGGATGGGATGGGATGGGATGGGATAGAAATAAGAGCAGAATGGAATGGAATGGAATGGAATGGAATGGAATGGAATGGAATAGAATAGAATAGAATAGAATAGAATAGAATAGAATAGAATGGAATGGAATGGAATGGAATGTAATGGAATGGAATGGAATGGGATGGGATGGGATGGGATGGGATGGGATGGGATGGGATGGGATGGGATGGGATGGGATGGGATGGGATAGAAATAAGAGCAGAATGGAATGGAATGGAATGGAATGGGATGGGATGGGATGGGATGGGATGGGATGGGATAGGATAGGATAGGATAGGATAGGATAGGATAGGATAGGATAGGATAGGATAGGATAGGATAGGATAGGATAGGATAGGATAGGATAGGATAGGATAGGATAGCATTTTGTCACTTTAAATGTACACTAATCAGCATACATTAAAATGAAATTCCATTGCATTCAGCTCTCAAAAGGTAACCATTATGCATATACCCCCCCCACACACACACATATGTGACACAGAGAAACATCACCGCCTAGTTCACATGTATACATATACATGGCAGGTGATGGTGGTGGGAGAAGGCTGCGAGTTTACAAGACGGATGGCCTAAGGGACAAAGCTGTTCCAGAATCTAGTCGTCCTGCTCTAGATACTATTACTGGCTCCCTTTCTCTTAACTCGGCCTGAAGAACTGTAGGAGAACCTCAATGCTTATCTTCACAGGAAGGGAGGGCATCTTGTTTTTCTCTTAATTTTATTTCAGGATGAAGCCAACGCCAGGGACTTCTGCACTTTCAGCTAGCTCAGGTATCACACGCAGCAAGCAGAAATTCTACGCAGGAGAAAAAGCTGGTTTTGGGGGGGGGTTTCTTTTAAAGCAAATTTTTAAGACTTGCAAATTGAGCTCTCTACTGCTCTCTCTACTTTTGGGCTTTTTGACCTGACATTCTTTTGTGAGGTTTACCTCCTTTTCCCCCCACACCTTCCTCCAGGATCAAGGTATGCATTTCAGATGACCCCATAAAGATCCCAAACCGATCCGTTACCATTAAAATGAAATGCTGAGAACTTTGTTCTATCGAGATCACCACCAGTGGTATAGATACTGTGATGCACACAACTGGATTCGCACAAGCTGCCCGGCTATAAGGTGGCTGGCTTGCTTTTTCTCCCCACCAGCGATTTCTCTAAAGCCACAGCCAATCGTGGCTTCTCCCTGTAGATAAGCAAACCACGGCTTGCTTAGCGTGACGCGTGAACTTTTCCGCGCCTCTCTCTTCCTGTCTGCCATGCAAACGCAGCAGGCCGAAAACCCACCGGGATGCAGCTTTTATAAAACAGCTCAAGGATGGCAAAGCGCCACGCGCTGAACAGGCCAGGGAGCCAAGCGCTGTTGTTATTTGCAAGTCGATACCGATCGTAGCAGCGAAAGCAAATTTGGATGTGCTCAGTTGCTCTTATCCAGACAGTTTGCCGAATCCAAGAGGCACAAAAAACATAAATCCGAACCGCGTGACGGGGGATTTGATGAGCTCTGAGTTTTGGCGCATCTCAACGAGTTTGGAGAGTTGTCCTCCTGCAAGGAAAAAGGGCTCTTCTGAACCTTTCCCAATTAAAAAGCTTGAAGAAAACAGACGGTTTTTTCCGGCTTAGGACTTGGCCCGCTATCAGCTCGTGCGTCTCCAGCCAAAATCCTTACCCGTTTGGCCCAGACTAGCATTCAGAGACAAAATGTGGAAGACGCAGGGCATCAAAAAAAGCAAGCAGGCAGCCCAAGAGGAGGAAGAGGGAAAGGCAGAGAAGTGTTGAAGTTGTTCCAATTGGCACAAAAAAAAAAAACGAAAGGAAGCTGAAAGCAAAGGTCTAAGAGATCCTGCACCTGACGAGACAGGAGAGATCAGGAAGGCATACATTTCTCTGACCCGAATTCTTTTCGGCTACACCTGGCTGGCTGCGGGAGAAGGCAAGAATGCCTGGCATCCCATAACCGATGCCAGCTGCTCCAAGTTTTGCAAAATCAAACCAGGATGGGGAAAAAAAAGGGGGGGGGGAGGACCAACCAACTGATTTCCTACAGATTAAGACCTCTGCTCTAGCCAGAGTGGGTGGGATTTGTGGTCCCAGATTTCCCCCACCAACCCTGTTGCTTTCTCACTCACCTGTTCACACTTGAGTCTGCTTCTTCTCCAGACCTTCTGCTTCTCCCCTTCTCTGAAAGATGTCTTCACCTCAAAAACGCAGACCTTCCTTCAAACAGGCATGGGTTACACACTCCATCCAAGCCCAGAATATCTTCGGCTGGCCCAGATCCTGGCTCAGAGGTGGCCCATTTCCTCCAACCTCTTATCCCGTCTACATTTTCTCCCTTATCTCTCAAATCCTACCATTCCTTTCAGTTGCCACCCATCACCTTAATTCATTTCTTCTTCTCACTCTCTGCTTGTCTACCCCCCCCATCTTGTTTCTATAGAAACCAGATTAGCAGAAGGGGGGGGGGGAGAGAAATCAAACCGGCCCATGTGACTCAGATTCCGACACTAAAGAATCTGCCTCCCTCCCTCCCTCCCTCCATCTCTCTTTCTCAGTCTCTCGCTGTGTTTTACATAACAAGTCATTGTACGGGGCTTAATAAAAAAAAAGGAAAAAGAGAAAGAAGACAGAGAAAAAAGGGAAGAAGTTGGGGGGAGAGAGAGGGAGGGAGGGAGGGAGAGAGGGAGAGGGGTGGGGAGAGGCCAGAAGGCTTGTCGAAGTCAGTAGCAACCCATCACTTCAGCTGCCCATCCATGGCGGATGAAACCTGCAAGTTTTTTTTTTCACTTCTCAAAAGTTTTGGGTGCAATCCAACAGAAAACAGGAATTTGGATTCCAAACTCAAAGCTTCTCCCTCATCCAGTCTGGTGACGGGAGGGGTGACATTCATCCTAGTCACTCAAAACGGCTGTGCTCCCCAAGATTTGGGAACCGCCGGAGAGATAATAGGGTTTATTCCAAAGCAGGAAGCAGACAACGGAGCTTCGCCAGCGATGGTCAATGTGCCATATATGGTTTCCCCGGACCACTTATTCTTCAAACGTGTCGGCCTTTTTGCTCTATCCTTCTTTGGACTTATAGCTACTGGAGATTCACTCGATCTAGTCTATTTATGAAGGTTTCCATGGTGAGCCCAGACAGATCTAAAGCCCCAGCTATTTGTCATTGGATTGTGGATATGAATGGCGCTGGACAAATTAATGCTATCAGACCAATTTTCTTAGGGTTGCATAAGGCCACAAACCACAGAGGGAGTGACTTGAGTTTGGGCAACGAGCTTCAAACGAAGAGGGAGTCTTGAGAATTGGGATTACATTAAATGAGGCCGCCATCGTTTTGACTTCCAGAATGGGCCACATGAAAAGGTCGACATGTGGACACCCATGAGCAATTTTTTTCGCATCCCCCGTTCAGTTCCGCGAAGCAAAATGAACGAGAAAGCTTAAAGATTCTAGACCGAGTTCGGTTTATTAAAAATAATTAATCGCAAGGGACGTTGTGCGGAGGAAAACGGAATTCCTCGCTGAATTTGGCTTGAGCGGTTTTTCCCCCCACTTCAACTCTTTGTGGTATTGTAAGTAAGCTGTGCTTTGCAGCTACACAAGTTGTATGAACTGAGCCAGTTGGGGCCTGTTTATTAAACCACGATTAACCAAACTACGGGTAATTCTCAACTCAGAACCATCCGTTTAGCACCCGTATGAAGTTATGACAACACTGAAATAAAAAGTAACTTACAACTAGTCCTCGCACTCAACGTCAGATCTTAGCGATCTCAACTGGTCTCAACCACGTTTCCCATGTCTCACACAAATGGAAGAAACCACACTCCTTACTAGCCCTGATGATGGTACCTAGTTGGGTAATGAAACGACCGAAAGAAAATAACCAAGCTCAGAGAACAACTAAGGAGCTAATTACGTTGTGTTGTCTTTCTTTTTATATGTATTGTCTCTTTATTTATAAGCCACCCAGAACTGTCAAAAAGTCAGAAAACCTCAACATTTGTTAAATAAATAAAAGCATGAAATTCCAGGGAGTTGAGTTCAATGCAAAGGAGACTTCATTCTTATTTCTTCCTTCTCTCCCCCCACTCCTCCTTTCCCGCAGACCTCCACCCTTCTAGCACTGATGATGTTACCAAGATTAGTAATGAAACACCTACAAGAAAACAACCTAACTAAGAGAGCACCAAGGACCTGACAGTTCTCCTCCTCCTCCTCCTCCTCCTCCTCCTCCTCCTCCTCCTCCTCCTCCTCCTCCTCCTCCTCCTCCTCCTCCTCCTCTCCCACAGACCACCTCCGTTCTAGCATCTGCAAGAAAATATCCAAGCTCAGAGAGCACCAAGGACCCCACAATCTTCTTCTTCTTTCTCCTCCTCCTCCTCCTCCCCATCCCATTCCCTTCTAGCACTGATGATACCAAGATTGGTAATGAAACGTCGACAAGAAAACAACCTAGCTCAGAGAGCACCAAGGACCTCACAGTTCTCCTCCTCCTCTCTCACAGACACCCTCCCTTCTAGTACTGATGATGTTACCAAGATTGGTAATGAAATGTCTACAAGAAAACAAACTGGCTCAGAGAGCACCAAGGACCTGACAGTCCTCCTCCTCCCCCTCCTCCTCCTTCTCTCCCGCAGACCTCCTCCCTTCTAGCACTGATGATGTTACGAAGATTGGTAATGAAATGTCTACAAGGAAACAAGGGAGCTCTGAGAGCATCAAGGATCCCATTTTCTCCCATTTTCTTTTCTTATTGCGCAACAAACAACGAAGGAAACGTCACAGAACCGAAACAGAAGCTTCGGACTTCAAGAGAAGCAGGGGTGGGGCTTTGACGGCATGGACGCAAGCATCATCTAGACCAGGGGTCTCCAACCTTGGCAACTTTTTTTTTTTTTAATTTGATTTATATGCCGCCCTTCTCCGGAGACTCAGGGCGGCTTACAATGCGCTAAGCAATAGCCTTCATTCTTTTGTATATTTATACAAAGTCAGCTTATTGCCCCCACAATCTAGGTCCTCATTTTACCTACCTTTGAAAGGATGGAAGGCTGAGTCAACCTTGAGCCTTGGCGAGATTCGAACCTGCAGTAACTGCAGGCAGCTGGTCTTAATAACCAGCTTAATAACAGGGTGCCTTAGACCACTGTACTACCAAGATTCTTTAATTTCAGAATTCTGGGAGCTGAAGTCCACAAGTCTTCAAGTTGCCAAGGTTGGAGACCCCTGATCTGGACAATGATGACCCTCCCCAAGGTTGACCCAGACGAGTTCGTCAAGCAAACCGAGATAACGTTGCGATAATCGTGGGCATTTTATTGAAACCGTCCACTCGTAGATCGCTAGGGTTTCACCCACTCCTGCAAACAGCATTGCGGAATGTCTTGAGGTCTGCATATTTCAGAAATGCCGTGGGCCCAAATCTAAGCAGCCTCTGTGCTCAGCCGCTGGCAGGCAGTTCTTTGCTGGCCTTGTTTCCTCTTCCTTCTTGAGCAAAGCTGGTAGGGCAACCAATTTAACCGAAAATTAACTGGATGGTCCCGAAGAGATGATCTTGCTGGCTATTTTCAAAATGTCATTAAATAAGGATAGGTAGTCCTCGACTTACAAGCATTCGTTTAGTGACTGTTGGAAGTTACAACGGCAGTGCAAAGAAGTGACTTATGTAGGGCCGTTTTTTGCACTTTTTGCAGCATCCCTGTGGCCACAGGAGCAAAATTTGGACGCTTGGCAATGGCTCGTATTTACGACGGTTTGCAGTGATCCCAGGGTTAGGTGATCCAAAGTTTGTGACCTTCCGGCGAGCCAGAAGTCCAAATGGGGGCCTCTGAGATCCAGATGGATCCTGTTCTCTTCTTTGGAGGAGCCATGAAGACCTTCAATCAGACTGTTGATGGGGGGGTGGGGTGGGGTGGAGTAAGACAGCCCATACTTCATCATACGTGCCATCTTTTATGTTTATCTTTTATGTTTTATTAGTGTGGTTGTAATTTCTTTGTTGTGAGCCGCTCAGATCACTGGGAATTGAGTGGCGTACAAGGTTTTTTTTTTTCCTTCCTTCCTTCCTTCGTTCCTTCCTTGCTCCCTCCCTCCCTCCTTCCTTTTTTCACCTTCCTTCCTTCCTCCCTTTTTCCTTCCTTCCCTTGCCTTCCTCCCTCCCTCTCTCCTTCCCTTGCCTTCCTCCCTTCTTCCTTCCCTCCCTCCCTTCCTCCCTCCCTCCCTTCCTTTCCTCACCTTCCTCCCTCCCTCCCTCCCTCCTCCCTCCTTCCTTTCCTCCCTCCCTCTCTCCCCCCTTCCTGCTTCCCTCCCTCTTCCTTCCTTTCCTCACCTTCCTTCCTCCTTCCTTCCTTCTCTTGCCTTCCTTCGTCTCTCCCTCCCTCCCACTTTCCTCCTTCCTTCCTTCCTTTTCCTTCTTTCCTTCTTTCCTTCCTTCCTTCCTTTCCTCACCTTCCTTCCTCTCTCTCTCTCTCTCTCTCTCTCTCTCTCTCTCTCTCTCTCTCTCTCTCTCTCTCTGTGGGAAAAAAGTCATAATATGAGCCAAAATTAACTGAACTATCTTCCTTAGAATGGAAATTTTGTGCTCCATGGTGGCCGCGGAGGACTACCTGTACAGATTGTCCGCTTCATTCCATTTGGCAACCAACAGATTCGATTTTTTTTTATTTTTATTTATTTATTTTTTTTTGTGGAAAGCATCCTAGAGTCTGTTATTGAAGGTCTTGGATCACGAATACTGCAACGCAACCCGAGGGAAGGGGGTGCTACGGCTTCCGAACTCTAGTAGGAAACCTGGGAGCTGCTGAGGAATTGGCAGCTGCAAAGAATCCTAATGTTTTAACTCCGTTCCCCTTCTCTTCGGAATGTACAATGTACGCAACTTCCATTGTGTACGCTAGAGTTCATGCAAATGTGAGCCAGGAAAGACGGGGCTGCACACAATACCCTGAACTTTAGAAAAGGAATAATCGCGGTTCGGACTTCTGGCCTTTTTTAGGCATTCTCTTCGAAAAACGCGCCTCGCCCTTCCCCGTCCCAGCACTGTTGGTTATACGCCGCTGTCTTCCCTCCCCCTCTGCAGCAGCCATAAAGCAGAGGCACAAAATTACAGTGTTCACACATCCTACTGATAAAGCGTGTCCAAACTTTTCTGAGACAGGGAGCAGACTGCAACTGTAAGACTAGATAGTGGAGTTGATTGATGGCTGAGCGCCAAAGAATGGAGGCCTTTGAACTCTGGTGTTGGAGAAGATTCCTGTGAGTCCCTTGGACTGCAAGGCGATCAAACCGGTCGGTCCTAGAGGAGATCAACCCCGGCTGCTCTTTAGAAGGCCAGATCCTGAAGAGGAAACTCAAATACTTTGGCCACCGAATGGGAAGGAAGGACTCCCTGGAGAAGAGCCTAATGCTGGGAATGACTGAGGGCAAAAGAAGAACGGGACGACAGAGAATGAGGTGGCTAGATGGAGTCACTGAAGCAGTCGGTGTGAGCTTAAAAGAACTCCAGAGGATGGTAGAGCAGGGGGTCTCCAACCTTGGCAACTTTAAGACTTGTGGACTTCAACTCCCAGAATTCCCCATGCTGGCTGGGGAACTCTGGGAGTTGAAGTCCACAAGTCTTAAAGTTGCCACGGTTGGAGACCCCTGTGGTAGAGGACAGGAAGGCCTGGAGGAACATTGTCCATAGGGTCATGCTAGGCCGGACATGACTTCACAACTAACAACAATTGCTGAGCACATTGTAAGCCGCCCTGAGTCTTCGGAGAAGGGCGGCATATAAATCAAATTAAAAAAAAAAAAAACAATCTCTGTACAGGAGGGTGATATGTTAGGCACACGGGCTGCTGGTGATGACGGGAAAGTCACAAACCCAGTGTGGGAAACAAACAAAAAAAGGGAGGAAAAAAGAAAAAAGGACTAGGGTCAGGCTGTGTTTCTTTCAAAAGAAACAACTACGTGTTACTTTGCTTTCGAATTGTGGTGCTGGAGAAGACTCTTGGGCGGCAAGGAGTTCGAATCAGTCAATCCTGATTGTTTCTTGAGAGGGTAGATATAAGTTAGGGTGTCAAATTCGATTTCATTGAGGGCCTCTTTGGGCACTTTCGGTGTGAGATCCGCGACCTCTGCGGGTCCATTTCGAGCTCTCACTGTCTGGGGCTTCATTAGAATCCATAGCCCCCTTGGAGAGGTGGTGAAGCAAAGGGGGACCGCCTTGCAGGTTAAGGGGAGCCGCATCGCCACTCCCTGACTCGGAAAACTCCCTCATCTGAAGACTAGGAGCAGCGGCAGTCAAAATGGCTGCCATGAAGCCGGGGAACATCCAGAACCATAAGTTTGTGCAGGAGTAGAGAAATGCTGACTGGTGTGTTGTCTGGGTAAGAAAAGATTTACAGCTGAAGTTGGACCCCACAAAAAATTTAAGGGGAATACCTTTTAGAACAATTTGCTACAGAAGCGTGCAATTATTGTGGGAAAAAAGCAGATTACATTGAGGGGTGCATCATGGTTGTGTTTGACCTCGGGGGGGGCTTGCAAGCTCTGTTTTCGGCTGCAACAGCGTCCTGCAACCCTATGCCAGTGAAAACGGAATGGAAAGACTGCAATGGGATGGGATAGAAATACAGAACAGAACAGAACAGAACAGAATAGAATAGAATAACGGAGTTGGAAGGGACCTTGGAGGTCTTCTAGTCCAACCCCTTGCTTAGGCAGGAAATCCTACACCACTTCAGACAAATGGTTGTCCAACCTCTTCTTAAAAACTTCCAGTGTTGGAGCATCCACAACTTCTGAAGGCAAGCTGTTCCACTGATTCATTGTTCTCACTGTCAGGAAATTTCTCCTTAGTTCTAGATTACTTCTCTCCTTAATTAGTTTCCACCCGTTGCTTTTTGTCCTGACCTCAGGTGCTTTGGAGAATAGCTTGTCTCCCTTTTACAAAGAGTTGCAACTCATGTTCAGAAGTTCTTCACCGCGACATCAGAGCGTCTCTTAAGGGCCTGCTTCTTTAATTTTCTGACATCTCTAAGTAGCTCTCTTACAGAGAAGAGCTGGATTAGTCCACGGGGGGGGGGAGGGCAAAACCGCCAGGAGCTCGGTAGCATCTGGGCCAAGTAAGACGTTTTATTAAAAGGCCTCGACTTTTCATGAGCCGCAGCTCCCTTCATCAGATGCCTGGAGTAGCTGCGCTGATGGAGGATTAAAATTGGGAGCAGTGGGGGAAGGAAGGTGGGGAAGGCAGGTGCACCAATGACAAGTGCGTTATCGGTTAACAATGGTGATGGGTGTCAAAAGCTATGGGGTTGGGGGTGTGACAGTTCCAGGAAAGTTTGGCCTTTCAATAAAATGTGTTAGTTAGGAAAGGTGCTACCAGACTCTCGATTGAAGTTGCTCATGCTTTCATTGCTCTATTAATTACCTATTACAGGTAGTCCTCGGCTTATGACAATAATCGAGAGCAGAATTTCCATTGTTAAGAAAGGCGGTGATTAAGTGAGTTGTGCGCTCAATTTTACGATCTGTTTTTTTGGGGGGGGGGCACGGTTGTTAAGTGAATCACACAATTGTTAAACAAGTCGGCCTTCCCCCCATTAACTTCGCTGGTCGGAAATTGGCTGGGAAGGCCCCTTCCTCAAATTTTCCTTCCTTCCTTCCTTCCTTCCTTCCTTTTTCCTTTCTTTTCCTTCCTTCCCCCTCCCTCTCCCTCCCTTTTCTCCTTCCTTCCTTCCTTCCTTCCTTCCTTCCTTCCTTTGTCCATTCCTTCCTTCCTCCCTCCCTTTTTCCTTTCCTTCCTTCCCCCTCCTTTTCTCCCTCCCTCCTTCCTTCCTTCCTCTGTCCATTCCTTCCTTCCTCCCTCCCTTTTTCCTTTCCTTCCTTCCCCCTCCTTTTCTCCCTCCCTCCTTCCTTCCTTCCTTCCTCTGTCCATTCCTTCCTTCCTCCCTCCCTTTTTCCTTTCCTTCCTTCCCCCCTCCTTTTCTCCCTCCCTCCTTCCTTCCTTCCTTCCTCTGTCCATTCCTTCCTTCCTCCCTCCCTTTTTCCTTTCCTTCCTTCCCCCTCCTTTTCTCCCTCCCTCCTTCCTTGCTTCCTTTCTCCCTCTTGCCCTCCATTTTTTCCTTCCTCCCTCCCTCCCTCCCCTTTCCTTCCTTCCTCCCTCCCTCCCTTCTTTCCTTCCTTCCTCTCTCCCTCCCTCCCTTTTTCCTTCTCTTCCTTCCCTCCCTCCCCCTCCTTTTCTCCTTCTTTCCTTCTTTCCTTCCTTCCTCCCGCCCTCCATTCTTTCTTTCCTTCCTCCCTCTTTCCCTTTTTCCTTTCCTTCCTTCCCTCCCTCCCCCTCCTTTTCTCCTTCCTTCCTTCCTTCCTTCCTTCCTTCCTCCCTCCCACCCTCCATTCTTTCCTTCCTTCCTTCATCCCTTCCTCTGTGTGGATCAGACATTGTAGAAATCTACTCCATGCTGTACACTATAATCCCCTTTTTTAAAGCTTGACCTGCCCTGCTGGCTAGGGCTCATCCAAGAGATACAAAACCTCTTGCAGGACCCAGGTTGTCCTTTCGCCAGCAAATTTCCGGTTACAACACACAGCCCACATTGCATCTCTACTCATTGTCCTCTGCTCCTTTCCTGCTGAAGTGGTCCCCCTTTCTCCACATGCCTCTGAAGCTTCATTTGCATCAGGAAACCTGCCTTAAACACTTCCCATCTTTCTCTCCCTCCCTCCCTCCCTCTCTCTCTCCTTTCTCCCTCTCTCTCTCTCTCCCTCCCTTTCTCCCTTTCTCCCTCCCTCTCTCTCCCTCCCTCTCTCCCTCCCTCTCTCTCCTTCTCTCCCTCTCTCTCCCTCCCTCCCTCCTTCCCTCCCTTTCTCTCTCCCTCCCCCTCTCTCCCTCCCACCCTCTCATTTCTCCCTCTCCCTCTCTCCTTCTCTCCCTCTCTCTCTCCCTCCCTCCCTCTCTCCTTTCTCCCTCTCTCCCTCTCTCTCTCCCTCCCTCCCTCCCTCTCCTTTCTCCCTCTCTCCCTCCCTCCCTCCCTCTCTCTCTCTCTCCCTCCCTCCCTCTCTCTCTCTCTCCCTCTCTCTCTCCCTCCCTCCCTCTCTCTCCTTTCTCCCTCTCTCCCTCCCTCCCTCTCTCTCTCCCTGCCCTCCCTCTCTCTCTCTCCCTCTCTCTCTCTCCTCCCTCCCTCCCTCTCTCCTCCTTTCTCCCTCTCTCCCTCCCTCCCTCCCTCTCTCTCTCTCTCCCTCCCTCCCTCCCTCTCTTTGGAGGGGTTCTGCAATTGTTTAGTCTGAGCTCCTGCTCCTGCCCAGGAGTCTCCTCTTGTTTTTGGAGGCCAATCATCCAAGGATCCTGTCAGAGATGGAGATTTTATTATTTTGGGCTGCTGCTCAGCCAGCTTTTTCCAAGTTTAGGAAACCAGTGATGTGGTCGCGCTGCTTTAGCCACAGAGTTTCGATGCTTTTCCTTTTTGGATGGGCCTCACGAGCCTTTTAATTCGACCACACTGCCTGAGATAATCGGGCATTATCTGGAGTTGCAGGCAGGTGCCAGGAGAGGGAGGAAACAAAGCAGATGGAGAACATTTACAACGGGGCAAGGTGGAGGAGGGGGGAAGGCTTCTTCTAGGGAAAGAGGTGAAGACGAAGATGGAGATGGAGGAAGAGGAGGAGGAGGAGGGGAGAAGGAGGAGGAGGAGGAGGAGGAGGAAAACGAGGAGAAATTTGCAATGGGGCAGTGCTGCAGGGTGGAGGGAGGACTTCTTCGCTCTTTCCCTAGAAGGAGTGGATGAAGATGAAGATGGAGGAAGAGCAGGAGGAGAGGGGAGAGGGGAGGAGAGGAAGAGAAGAGAAGGGAAAGGGGAACAGGGGAGAGGGAGATGGAGGAGGAGAAAGGGAAGGAGGAGAGGGGAGAAGAGGAGGAAAGAAAAAGACGAGAAGGAGAAGGGGAACAGGAGGGAGAGGGAGAGGGAGACGGGGAGGAGAAAGGGAAGGAGAAGGAGGAGGAGGAGAAGGAAGAGGAGGAGAAGGAGGTGGAAGAGAAGGAGAAGGGGAACAGGAGGAAGAGGGAGAGGGAGACGGGAGGAGAAAGGGAAGGAGAAGGCGGAGGAGGAGGAGAAGGAAGAGGAGGAGAAGGAGGTGGAAGAGAAGGGAACAGGAGGAAGAGGAGGAGGAGAGGGTGAGAAGGAGGAGAAAGACGAGAAGGAGAAGGGGGAACAGGAGGGAGAGGGAGAGGGAGACGGGGAGGAGAAAGGGAAGGAGAAGGAGAAGGAGGAGGAGGAGAAGGAGGTGGAAGAGAAGGAGAAGGGGAACAGGAGGGAGAGGGAAAGGGAGACGGGGAGGAGAAAGGGAAGGAGAAGGAGGAGGAGGAGGAGAAGGAAGAGGAGGAGAAGGAGGTGGAAGAGAAGGAGAAGGGGAACAGGAGGAGGAGGAGAGGGGAGGAAGAGGAGAAGGAGAAGGGGAACAGGAGGGAGAGGGAGATGGGGAGGAGAAAGGGAAGGAGGGGGAGGAGGAAAATGAAAAGGAGAAGAAGGGGAACATGAGAAGGAGGAGAAAGTGAAGGAGGAAGTGAAGGAGGAGAAGGAGAAAGCCAAGGAAGAGGAGCCATTCCTACATCCTGCAGAAGCCCAAAGGGCAATAAATTGCACCCAGAGGAAATGACAAAAGTTGCCGTATGTCCTTCTTGATTTACCCACCATTCATTGACCAGAGATGCCAGGAGGAAATGCATGTCTTGAGACTCTCGTCCCATCCAATCAAGTTTCCTTTCAGAATGGCAAAAAGAAAGATGGAGGTCTCGCAGGAAAAAAAAAAAAAGTCAACCAGCCACAGGTCCTGCTCTGCCAAACTAGGCCCGTTTTTTTACTTCTGCTCCGTGCATTTGACAGATGGGGCCGGGAGGCTGCTGTGCGCTGACCTTTCTCTCTTCACTCAACCCCAGCTGGGTTCACATGTGGTATGAAGCCATCCTGCGGCCAGCTTGGTTTTGCTCTATCCACAACTCAGCGGCAGCGGTTTGTGAATGATGCTGAGGGCTGGAGAGGACTTTGAGGCTGCTATCTCAAGAGAGAAATGACTGCCATTTTTCTGGAAAGGAAGGTGATTACTGGGGTTGTGATTTGGGGGAAGAAGAGTTTGCCTGAAAGGCAAAGAATCCGGGAAAGCACGGACACTTGTGGAGACCGCCCACTGCTTTGGATGGGTTAACAGAATTAGGCTGAATTTTGAGGACTTTGGGATCTCCAGACAAGGGATCAACCTCTTGTTGTGGCCTGCCAGCGGCCAGCAGAGCTGGCAGCAGAGTCGGACAGTGAGGAGGTTGGGGAGGAACGTGGGCCAGTCCTGGAGTCTGGGGAAAGCTTGGACGATGGCTCTGAGTTGGAGGCAGAGTGGGGGCCAAGGCCATCTGGTAGTTCTTTGCTGCCTCCGGAGTCTGACATCAGCGAGGCAGAAGAACAGTGTGAGCCTGTTCCCGGTGTGCGCATGCGCAGAGCTGCCAGAAGACAGAAACAATTAAGAAAACAGGGTCGACTTGGGAGTAAGGCTTGGAGATGATTGGCCCCTCCCATAAGACATAAAAGAGGAGCGAATGGGACGTGAGCTTTTGCAGGAAGCAATTAGTTCATCTGGTCGGTAAAAGCTTTGGAAAAGCTCTGTTTGACTCTGTGCTAAGTTTGGCCTTGCCCTGCGTGTGGCAATTAGTTTTCTGGCAGCATTCCAAGGGAAATAAGGTGGGTGTTTGTAAACACTCCCCTGAAAGACTGGAACGCTGACATTGTTTCATGTTTAATGAATAAAAGAGATAATAATAATAGTAATTCTCAAGCTAGAACAATGAGGTGGGGATCAGGAAAAACCCCTCTTTGGCCCCAGAGCCAACCTCTACCTGTGGGTAGCATTAACAAAGGCTTCCATCCCTCCGAGGTCAGGAGGTTGAACTTCCAGCCTGTTCTTTCCAGCGAAACGATGCCGCAGTAGACCTAGAGCGCGCCTAGAAAGGGATTTTGTGATTCAGTAAAAACATTCCTGCTTCCAAAGCATAAAACCCAAAAACGTTTTATAGGAAACCACTGTCTTCGGGTGTCTGCATATCTTCAGCCATCCCGGAGTTGAAAGAACGCAGAAGAAAAAAAGAAGGGCCCGTAATGATAGTTTCTGGATGAATTCTGTGTGACTATTGGCTCTCACATAAAAGCTGAGAATCCTGAAAGGAGCCAAACAGAGAAGGGAGCTCGTTGGCGTCTCGGTCATAAGAGACAGCAAGAGGAGCCTTCCGGCTTCTTCAAGCCAGGGTGGGCCAGAGCGAAATCTCTCTCACACACACACACGCCCCGTTCTCTCTTGTCTTGGTTTTCTGGAAATTTTTTATTCAAGCTGAAGTCATGCATTGCAAAGCCGAGGCATGCAACTGCAGACGTAAACACAACAACTGGGGGAAGCAGAAATATCATAGAGCTGGAAGGTAGTTCGACCTCTTGGCTAAGGCAGGAGTCCTTATACCACCCGGGATAAAGGGTTGTCCATGGTTTATTTTTTTTCCCCTTGAAAACTTCCAGTGATGGAGCATCCACCGACTCCAGGAAGCAAGCTGTTGCATTTTTTAAAAAAAGTTTTTTATTTTTTTTTAATCTTTCAAAATACAAACGTTCCATCTTTCCTTAAACAGTTTCCTTAAGCAGTTTACAGAGTCAGTCTCTTGCCTCAACAATCTGGGTCCTCATTTTACCGACCTTGGAAGGATGGACAGCTAAGTCAACCTTGAGCTGGTCAGGATCAAACTCCTGGCAGTCGGCAGAGTTAGCCTGCAATACTGCATTCTAACCACTGCGCCACTACGGCTCCTTATGTTGTTGTTGTTGTTGCTATTATTATTATTGTTGTTGTTGTTGTTATTATTATTTACTTTATTCATTAAACATGAAACTCAGTCAACTGAACATTCAAAAATGCATCACAAATACCATTGACTGGTGCTAATGGTAGATATGGGTTGCGGCCAGCGTCCTAGGTATCAACCAAGTATTATCTTGGTATAATAATAATTATTATTATTATCAAATTTATTTGCCACTCGTCTTATAATTCAAGGCAACTCTTGAGGGGCTAATTTCTAGCTTAACAGAGAAGAAGGGAAGAATGGGCTGGAGAGTGAAAAAGAACGAAAACCTGAGAAGTCAGGAGGAGAATCAATTGAGGACAACCTACACAATTTGATCATCCATCACTTTAGTGATGGGTAACTCAGGACTCCCTATTGTATAAATCATAGACTCTTTGTATAGCAACCGTGTGGGTCCAAACCACACACGGTGACTTCCCAACCATTCTCTTTTTCATCCAAAGCTCCGTGGTTCAGTTCACATTCTCAAAATGCACACTGGTTTGGAATAGAACCACAAACACACGTCCAGCCAGCCACGGGGCAATATTTGTTCACCTAAGTTAGCGCGCTACAGACATGGGATGGTAAATCGACAACGTACGGCAAGGCACGAGTGATTCGATCGGATTTTCTGCGGCCTCCTTTGCACCAGCCTAACTCCTTTGAGTTGGGACGAGGTTAAAAACATGCAAAGACACACACACAAAAAGATCTTAACATTTTACTACTGATGGATGACTGAAGGAAGGAGGTTTTTGGAAGAATTCAAGCTATGTCGAACAAACCCAGAAGACTTTTCGTTTCCAACTGGCAGGGTTTTTTTCCCTTACGCTTTCCAGAGTTCCTATTAACAGTACAATGCCCGTGCCACTTAAGAAAATTATACCCCTCTCCCCCTTGAAAACAAACGAGAGAAAAGAAAAATAAAGCAGAGAAAACAGACGGCATCAGTTTATGCCAACCGAGAGTAACTTTATGCCATCCCTGCTAGACCGTGTACCTTACACAGGGCTTCTTTCAAAATTTCATCCGCCTCCCCTTAAGCTGTCAGAGGAGAAATATAGATGTTACCTTATGCCTTACCCACTATTCCATTCCATTCCATTCCATTCCCCATTCCATATTCCATTCCATTCCCACAGTTGTTAAATAAATTTGGCTTCCCATTGACTTTGCTTGTCACATTCATCTCCTCCCTCCTCTCTTCTCCTCTCCCTTCCTCTTTCTCTTTAGGTAAAAGGTAAAGGTTCCCCTTGCACATATGTGCTAGTCATTTCCCGACTCTAGGGGGCGATGCTCATCTCCGTTTCAAAGCCGAAGAGCCAGCGCTGTCCAAAGACGTCTCCGTGGTCATGTGGCCGGCATGACTCAACACCAAAGGTGCACGGAACGCTGTTCCCTTCCCACCAAAGATGGTCCCTATTTTTCTACTTGCATTTTTTACGTGCTTTCGAACCTGCTAGGTTGGCAGAAGCTGGGACAAGGAACGGGAGCTCACCCCGTTACGCAGCACTAGGGATTCAAACCGCTGAACTGCTGACCTTTCGATCGACAAGCTCAGCATCTTAGCCACTGAGCCACCACATCTTTCTCTTTACTTTTTTTATTTCCCTTTCTCTTTCCCTTTCTCTGTTCCTTTCCCTTTCTCTTTCCTTCCCTCCTCTCCTCTCCCTTTCTCTTTCTCTGTCTCTTTTCCTTTCTCTTTCCCTCCCCTCCCCTCCTCTTTTCCATTATAGTCAACTACTCCCTTCTCTTGCAAAGACTAATCCGGATCAATGATTTGGGTAGCTCTTTTAATTCAATCTTCCCCCCCCCCTTTGGCATAATACCAGCACAAGGCAAGGAATTCATCTCCTCCTGCCCCTCCCAATTTTGCCCCTAACTTTTACTAAAACCTCACTGTTTTCCCAAATAATACGTCCTAAATAAAGTTGCTAGCATCTTGTTCCTTTAAAACGTTTCCCTCCGAAGACTATGACAGGCATCTATGGGATGGTGACGAGGACATTCCTCATAATGGGGGACAAAACCTCCATTCCCAAATATTTAAGTAATCACGATAGCTTTCCATAAGCTTAAATTGTGGGTTCTACCCTTCTTTAAAGTCAGATGATGTCCCAGCATTGGGAAAAACACAGAGCCAGCCTTTAATCAACCAAAACAAAAGAGAAAAGAAAAATCAGCCAATCCCTCTCCTCTTTAATCAATGTTTCATCCTTTTGTAGACAGTCCCACATTCTTCCTTCTTTGAATGCATCTCTTTGAAGACTATTTGGCTTCCTTCTCCAGTTGGGGAGAGAAGGTCCTGGGATCCAAAGGAATGTCGCCATCCACACCACTGTGATGTGTGTGAAAGGCACTTGGTCCTGTAGACCAGGGGTCCCACCCCCATCCCCGGTCGGTGGACTGGCACTAGGCCACGGCATGCCAAAAATTGGGCCACACAAACAAGCGAAGTCCCATCTGTGGGATGCAGGCAGCAGCACATGAAACCACATCCCCCCCAGTTCACGGAAAAACCTTTCTCCACAGAACCGGTCTCTGGTGCCCAAAGGTTTGGAGGCTGCTAGTTGCAAAGTCATGTCTGACCCATTGTGACCCCACGGACAACGTTCCTCCAGGCCTTCCTGTCCTCTACTATCCTCTGGAGTCCATTTAAGTTCACGCCAACTGCTTCAGTGACTCCATCCAGCCACCTCATTCTCTGTCGTCCCCTTCTTCTTTTGCCCTCCATCGTTCCCAGCATTAGGCTCTTCTCCAATGAGTCCTTCCTTCTCATTAGGTGGCCAAAATATTTGAGTTCCCTCTTCAGGATCTGGCCTTCTAAAGAGCCGTCAGGGATGATCTCCTCTAGGACTGACCGGTTGGATCGCCTTGCAGTCCAAGGGACTCTCAGGAGTCTTCTCCAGCACCAGAGTTCAAAGGCGTCCATTCTTTGGCACTCGGCCTTCCTTATGGTCCAACTTTTACAGCCATACATTGCATCTAGGAAAACTATAGTCTTGACTATACGCACTTTTATTGGCAGGGTGATGTCTCTACTTTTTAGTACGCTGTCTAGATTTGCCATAGCTTTCCTCGCCAGGAGCAAGCCTCTTTTAATTTCTGGACTGCAATCCCCATCTGCGGTGATCCTGGAGCCCAGGAAAATAAAATCTGTCACTACCTCCATTTCTTCCCCATCTATTTGCCAGGAATTGAGAGGGCCGGATGCCATGAACTTAGTTTTCTTAATGTTGAGACGCCTGTAAAGCTATTAAAATATCATCTTTGCACTGATCAGTCTATAGCAGGGGTGTCAAACTGGATTTCTTCGAGGGCCGGATCAGCATTGTAGTTCTCCTCTGCAGGCTGAGCTGGTGGGGTGGCGAGATGAAACGAACACCTCCTGCAGCACCCTGCCAAGTAAAATGGGGCACGGGGTGGCATGCATGCCCCTGTCCCCCATTTCTGGCCTGGACGGCCTCCTGCAGCACTCTGCCAGACAAAGCGGGGTGCAGGGGACGCATGCGGCCTCCCTCTGCTCCGTTTTGGCTGCCAGAGGCACAGGAGGCCAGTCCTTTGCTATTTCCAAGCCGGTCCAGATTTAAGCACACCAGAGGCCAGATCTAGCCTGCAGACTTTGAGTTTGACACCCCTAGTCTATAGATAATCCTCAATTTATAACAGTTTGCTTAGTGACTGTTTGAACTTGCACCGGCACTATAATAAAAAGTGACTTATGACTGTTTTTTTTTTTCACGCTTATGACTGTTCCAGCATCCCCACAGATAGGTGATCAAAATTCAGATGCTTGGCAACTGGTTCGTGTTTGTGATGGTCTCAGTGTCCCGGGGATCACGTGATCCCCTTTTATGACCTTCTGGCAAGCAATGGGTAAGCCAGATTCGCTTAGGAACCATGTCAACAATTGAAGCGATTCCCTTAACAACGGTGGCAAGAAAACTTGTAAAACAGATACAAAACTCACTTAACAACTGTCTGACGAGCACAGAAATTTTGAGCTCAATTCTACCCTGTTTCCCCCAAAATAAGACATCCCCTGATAATAAGCCCAATCGGACTTTTGAGCGCATGACAATAAGGCCAAGCACTTATTTCACGGTTTAAAAAAAATATAAGGTAGGGTCTTATTTTGGGGGGAAACATGGTATCATCTATCTATCTATCTATCTATCTATCTATCTATCTATCTATCTATCTATCTATCTATCTATCTATCTATCTATCTATCTACAGTATCTATCTATCTATCTATCTATCTATCTATCTATCTACAATATCTATCTACCCTGTTTCTCCCAAAATAAGACATCCCCTGATAATAAGCCCAATCGGGCTTTTGAGCGCATGGCAATAAGGCCAAGCGCTTTTTTCAGGGTTCCAAATATATATATATATATATATAAGTGCCATCTGTCAGAAATGGTGAAGGGTCTCCTGCTTGGGTGGGAGATGGTTGGATTAGATGACCTACAAGGCCTCTTCCAACTCTATAAATCTGTTAATACAGGTGCTTGGCAACCAACATGTATTTACAATAGTCACAGTGTCCCGGGGTGATGGGATCATCATTTGCAACCTTCTCAGCCAGCTTCAGACAAGCAAAGTCAATGGGGGAAGCCAGATTGCATAATATCTACATGAGTCACTTATCAACGGGAGTCATTTGCTTAACAATTGTAGTGAAAGGGTCATATGACTGGGCACAACTCAATGAACCACCGCTTGGCCTAGCAATGGAAATTCTGCTCCCAATTGCGGCGGTAAATCGGGGATGACCTCTGTAGAAAAGATTCTCGTTTAAGTCACTTCATGGTAACCTCAAGTTTTGCAGCCCAGATCTGGTAGAATAGAATAGAATAGAATAGAATAGAATAGAATAGAATAGAATAGAATAGAATAGAATAGAATAGAATAGAATAGAATAACAATCCCCTGCCCAGGCAGGAAACCCTACACCATTTCAGACAAATGGTTATTCAACATCTTCTTAAAAACTTCCAATGTTGGAGCATTCACAACTTCTGCAGGCAAGTTGTTCCGCTTATTAATTGTTCTGTCAGGAAATTTCTCCTTAGTTCTAAATTGCTTCTCTCCTTGATTAGTTTCCACCCATTGCTTCTTGTTCTACTCTCAGGTGCTTTGGAGAATAGCTTGACTCCTTCTTCTTTGTGGCAACCCCTGAGATATTGGAAGACTGCTATCATGTCTCCCCTAATCCTTCTCTTCATCAAACTAGACATACCCAGTTCCTGCAACCGTTCTTCATATGTTTTAGCCTCCAGTCCCCTGATCCTCTTGGTTGCTCTTCTCTGCACTCTTTCTAGAGTCTCCACATCTTTTTTACATCGTGACGACCAAAACTGGATGCAGGATTCCAAGTGTGGCCTTACTCTGATGAAGCTACCAAGTGTGGTAGCTCCATCAGATCACATCACAACTGCTGAGAGAAGACTGAGTAAGAATCTTTCAGATGTGTTTAGTGGGCCAGAGAACCTGAACCAAGCGAGGGGGTTCCATGTCGACTTCTGAATCATTTTATGAGCAACAATAGAAATAGAAAATCCATTTGTGTTGCGATGAATTACAATGTGGTTGGTTGGAAAGCAGGCACTGTGGTTTATAATCCACTTTCTGCCTTAATAGGATGTTTGAAGCCAGCCAAGCGTGCACTAATGAACTCTGGACATCAAGGGAGCTTTATTGACTAAGCCACAGTTCTGTTGAGTTTTAAACATTACATTAGGTTATAAATCTCTGTTTACAAACCACAATGACAGGGTTTCCTCCAATGCTAAATATGAACTAAACAAACCGTATCGTAGCTGGGTATGGTATATAAAGGAAGACACATGGCATTTGCAGTTCGGTATGCGTTTATAAAATAAAATGCGTTTGTGATTGGCATGGGTTGTTGGATAGCAGGCATGCTTCCTCAGTCAATGTGTCTAACCTTGGCCACTTCAATACTTGTGGACTTCAACTCCCAGAATTCCCCAGCCAGACATGCTGGGAATTGAAGCCCACAAGTCTTTAAGTGGCCAAGGTTGGACAACCCTGGACTAAAATATGGACGGCTGCAGTTATCTGCCATGCAAATTAACTCATATGTAGAGTTTATGCAGTGGCTAAGATGCTGAGCTTGTCAATCGAATGGTCAGCAGTTCAATGGTTCGAATCCCTAGTGCCGTGTTACAGGGTGAGCTCCCGTTCCTTGTCCCAGCTTCTGCCAACCTAGCAATTTGAAAGAACGTAAAAAATGCAAGTAGAAAAAATAGGGACCACCTTTGGTGGGAAGGGAACAGCGTTCCGTGCGCCTTTGGCGTTGAGTCATGCCGGCCACATGACCACGGAGACGTCTTCGGACAGCGCTGGCTCTTTGGCTTTGAAACGGAGATGAGCACCGCCCCCTAGAGTCAGGAACAACTAGCACACATATGTGCAAGGGGAACCTTTACTTAGAGTTTACTAAAATTCTTGTTCTTAACTGGGTGAAATAGTGCATTGTACAGCAACCATGTTTGAACCAAAGGGCCTTAGCTGAGCTGACTTACAAATGTAGGGCCCATGACTCCTATGAAATGGAATGTGGGCCAATTATATAAAATGTTTTATGCCATAAAATGATCATAAAACTCTTTATGACATCATACAAGGTACTACCCCTGTTTCCCTGAAAATAAGACCCAGCCGGAAAATAAGTCCTAGCATGATTTTTTCAGGATGCTCATAATAAAAGCCCTATTCCTCCCAAAAATAAGCCCCAGTTAAGATTGTCAGCCAGATGGGTGCATTTAGTACTGTATTTCCCCCCAAAATAAGACCTAACCAGAAAAAAAGCCCTAATGCATCTTTTTGAGCCAAAATTAATATAAGACCTGGTCTTATTTTTGGGGAAACACGGTATATAGTTCAACAGGAGCTATTTTCAAGGCAGAAACATCGCTGAACATCTCCCTGAATTGTTAAAGAACTTTTCAAATACATATTCATTGTTAAAAGCATTGAGGAATCTGGTAAGGAAAAATCTCGGGAATGATGGCCAGGCAATCATGGATTGTCTGGTTTTTGGATAGTCAAAGATGTTCTGAGCAGGAGATCTGAACCTGTAGCATAAACCCAACCACTGTTGTTCATCTCTGGATTTGTAGACACTTTGGCAAGTTCGCAACTTGAACAAGAGGCCCTTAACGTCACGATCTATCAAGAAAATCTTTCCCGTGTATTCATCCGGGGATCCAGCAATATTCTTAATCCGAGGGTATATATTATACTCTTATAGTGAACAAATGACCCGTATTTGCTGAGATATCATAAGGCAAGCAACCGTGAGGTGTGATAAACCTGAACTAAACACCTCTTCTTAAAAATTTCCTCCTAACTTCTGCGAAAGGCTTTTAGGTTTACAAAGCAGAGAACTAAAAGCTATCATCATATTGCCAAACAAGAAATTACATGGCTGCCAACTTCCCAAGTGGGAATTTGTAGCCGAATAAGATGTGACATCCAGCACCGATGCTCTGTTATTTTAGTTTTGTATGGTGGGCATGACTGCAAAATATCTTTGGAAGAAGGAGCATAGAAAGAGAGAAACAGGAATTTTTATTCTCTCTTCTAAAATTGCTCCCCCTTACCTCCTTACAAAAAAAAAAAAAAACCCAACCCCTCCCTGCTTTCTCACTAAGATAGAAAAGGCACGATAATGGAATGGAATGGAATGGAATGGAATGGAATGGAATAGAATAGAATAGAATAGAATAGAATAGAATAGAATAGAATAGAATAGAATAGAATAGAATAGAATAGAATAGAATAGAATAGAATAGAATAGAATAGAATAGAATAGAATAGAATAGCAGAGTTGGAAGGGACCTTGGAGGTCTTCTAGTCCAACCCCCTGCTTTAGGCAGGAAACTCTACACCACTTCAGACAAATGGTTATCCAACATCTTCTTAAATATGTGCAGTGTTGGAGCATTCACAACTTCTGGAGGCCAGTTGATCCACTGATCAGGAAATTTCTCCTTAGTTCTAGGTTGCTTCTCTCCTTGATTAGTTTCCACCCATTGCTTCTTGTCCTGCCCTCAGGTGTTTTGGAGAACAGCTTGACTCCCTCTCCTTTGTGGCAGCACCTGAGATATCGTGTCTCCCCTAGTCCTTCTTTTCATTAAACTAGACATACCCAGTTCCTGCAACCGTTCTTCATATGTTTTAGCCTCCAGTCCCCTAATCCTCTTTGTTGCTCTTCTCTGCACTCTTTCTAGAGTCTCCACATCTTTTTTACATCGTGGCGACCAAAACTGGATGCCGTATTCCAAGTGTGGCCTTACCAAGGCATTATAAAGCGGTATTAACACTTCACATGATCTTGATTCTATCCCTGTGTTTTATCATTTCCCTCTGCTTGGAAATCTGTTTTAGGGGCATGATTTATATCAGGGAATCAGCAAAGGGGGCGGGGGGAAGGCTTAAATGTATACCCTGTTGACTTTTCATTTTTTAAAAACTTCCACTTCTAATAATAGAACTTATCTATTGTTATGATTTATTGTTATCACCTATTGGAATAAAACATCTCCTTCTAATAATAATGCAACAAGAACAAGAACCACGAAAAGCCTTCAGTAGAATGACAAGATGAATTAGATGCACAATCATCAGATCTTTTACTTTTAAAAGCATTTTTTCAGCCGAAGAGGTTATAGATTTGATGATCGCGCAGCTCAGCTGGGCATGGGTGGGGGGGAGAGGGATTTTTGCTACCAGTTCTCCGAACCACCCGCCGCCATCACTGCCGGATCAGGCAATCCGGTCCGAACTGGGAGCATTTCACCCCTGAAACTCTATCTGTCACAAATCCAAACTCCCGACTAAGGGAAAGCTGCAAGGGTAGTGGGGAAAAAAGATCATAAGTCACTTTTTTCAGGGCCATTGTAACTTCAAACGCTCACTAAACCAAAAGTCGTAAGTCAAGAGGCCAACCGTATAT
This sequence comes from Pituophis catenifer annectens, assembly GCF_029215685.1. Lineage (NCBI taxonomy): Eukaryota > Metazoa > Chordata > Lepidosauria > Squamata > Colubridae > Pituophis > Pituophis catenifer. Next base: position 11,517,051 of record NW_027256896.1, on the reverse strand, counting down.
GTACCTGGTACCTATTCACACCAACATCATTTTGTTAGCTATTTTAAAAACATTTTAAGGGGTTTCAGGCCGAAGACAGTAACATTCCAGAGGGAAAACCACTGAATCATAAAACTGTTTGGCAACAGGGAGGACTGTTGCTGAGAACCTATATACGTTTTCCAGCTTCTCTTTGCAAGGTGGGAATTTGACGTGACGGGACCTCGTAAGGAGCAGTCAAAACATTCCATCCTGCTCACCAGGCACCCTCAATTCAAAGTGACCCCTTGTCTAAATCAGCCGGTGGCTGAAGCAACACAAACAACAGCTCCACACCGGTCCAAAACACACTTGTGAGTGGGTTTTTTTTTTTTCCATTACTTTTACAGCCGGCTTTATAATTTCCATCTGACCACTCTTTGACAGAACAGCCTGAGCTCTCAAATATTTTATGGCATTTCTTTTTCCCAAAAAAAAGAGAGGGGGGGAGAGAGGGGGGGACAGACAGAGAGAGGGGGAAGAGGGGGGGAGAGAGGGAGAGAGAGAGAGACAGAAAGAGGGGGAGAGGAGTGTGAGAGAGGGGCAAAGAGAGGGGGGAGAGACAGAGAGAGAGAGGGGGGGGAGAGAGGGAGGAGAGAAGGGGGAACAGAGGGGAGAGACAGAGAGAGGGGGAGAGGAGGGAGAGAGAGGGGCAAAGAGAGGGGGGAGAGACAAGAGAGAGGGGGGGAGAGAGGGAGAGAGACAGAGAGAGGGGGGAGAGGGGGAAGAGAGAGGGGGGAGAGAAGGGGGAACAGAGGGGGGGAGAGACAGAGAGAGGGGGAAGAGGAGGGAGAGAGGGGGACAGAGAGACAGAAAGAGGGGGAGAGGAGGGAGAGAGAGGGGCAAAGAGAGGGGAGAGACAGAGAGAGGGGGGAGAGAGGGAGAGAGAGGGGGAGAGAGAGACAGAGAGAGGGGGAGAGGGGGAGAGAGAGACAGAGAGAGGGGGAGAGAGAGGGGGAGAAGGGGGAACAGAGGGGAGAGACAGAGAGAGGGGGAAGAGGAGGGAGAGAGGGGGACAGAGAGACAGAAAGAGGGGGAGAGGAGGGAGAGAGAGGGGCAAAGAGAGGGGAGAGACAGAGAGAGGGGGGGAGAGAGGGAGAGAGAGGGGGAGAGAGAGACAGAGAGAGGGGGAGAGGGGGAGAGAGAGACAGAGAGAGGGGGAGAGACAAGAGAGAGGGGGGAGAGAGGGAGAGAGACAGAGAGAGGGGGAGAGGGGGAAGAGAGAGGGGGGAGAGAAGGGGGAACAGAGGGGGGAGAGACAGAGAGAGGGGGAAGAGGAGGGAGAGAGGGGGACAGAGAGACAGAAAGAGGGGGAGAGGAGGGAGAGAGAGGGGCAAAGAGAGGGGAGAGACAGAGAGAGGGGGGAGAGAGGGAGAGAGAGGGGGAGAGAGAGACAGAGAGAGGGGGGAGAGGGAGAGAGAGACAGAGAGAGGGGGAGAGAGAGGGGGAGAAGGGGGAACAGAGGGGAGAGACAGAGAGAGGGGGAGAGGAGGGAGAGAGAGGGGCAAAGAGAGGGGGGAGAGACAAGAGAGAGGGGGGAGAGAGGGAGAGAGGGAGAGAGACAGAGAGAGGGGGAGAGGGGGAAGAGAGAGGGGGGAGAGAAGGGGGAACAGAGGGGGGAGAGACAGAGAGAGGGGGAAGAGGAGGGAGAGAGGGGGACAGAGAGACAGAAAGAGGGGGAGAGGAGGGAGAGAGAGGGGCAAAGAGAGGGGAGAGACAGAGAGAGGGGGGAGAGAGGGAGAGAGAGGGGGAGAGAGAGACAGAGAGAGGGGGAGAGGGGGGAGAGAGAGACAGAGAGAGGGGGAGAGAGAGGGGGAGAAGGGGGAACAGAGGGGGGAGAGACAGAGAGAGGGGGGAGAGAGAGGGGGGAGAGAGGGGAGAGGGGGGAGAGACATAGAGAGGGGGGGAGAGAGGGAGGGGGGAGAGGGGGAGAGAGGGAGGGGAGAGAAAGAGACGGAAAGAGGGGGAGAGAGAGGGGGAGAAGGGGAAATAGAGGGGGAGAGAGAGAGAGAGGGGAGAGGGGGGAGAGACAGAGAGAGGGGGGAGAGAGAGAGGGGGAGGGAGAGAGAGAGAGAGAGAGAGATAATGATTGGCAGGCACTGGGAGTGGGGGAGTCGAGAGGTTTGGGAGAGAAAAACTTTGGATAGAGATGTCAGACTTTTTTTGGAAGGTAAAAGATGCTCTCTTCAGTCTGGGCCAACTTTTTGGTGACTGCATCCATGAAATTTCCTTGGCAGGGCTGGAGAAGGAGGTTGCCATCCCCACCTCCCGGGGATGCTCATTTATTTATTTATTTGTTTGTTTGTTTGTTTAACTTCCCGGTCTGGTCCTCGGTTCTGGAATTCCCAAATGCCGCCCATCCAAGCTGAAACCCCTCCCAACCATTCTTAGCTTCTCACAAAAAGCCAAAGTCAAAAACTAGGTGCTGCTAAATAATGAGAAGCTGAACTCTTTAGGAACATTAAAGACAGATGCTTAGGGCTTTGGCTTGAAGGAGAGAACAGAAAGAAAGAAAGAAATAAAAAGAACAGAAAAATGTCTCACTGGTTGGATTCTCCTCCTCCTCCTCCTCCTCCTCCTCCTCCTCCTCCTCCTCCTCCTCCTCCTCAACCCCACTCTCTTCTAGCACTGATGATGTTATCTAGTTGGGTAATGAAACATCTGCAAGAAAACAGCCAAGCCCAGAGAGCATCAAGGACCCCATAGTGTTTTTCCTCCTCCTCCTCCTCCTCCTCCTCCTTCCTCCTCCTCCTCCTCCTCCTCTTCCTCCTCCTCCTCCATTAGTTTTACAAGGCTGCCAAATTGAAAGGCATGAGATGATGTACAGGACTGAAATTTCAGAAGAATAAGCAAGGAAATGCAGAAATGTTGGCAGATTGTGGAAATATGCAGACAAAAGAATGCCCACCAACCTTACTATAGGCTGTTAGGTGAACTTTCTTCACCTAACCAAGTAAACCATCTATCATGGTAGGTAAACCTTTGATAGATCCTTTAGTATGTGAACCCAGCCTATTTGTTCTTACCCCATAATAAACATATGAAAAATGATTGCAGAAATTGGGTAAGTCTACTCTAGTGAAAAGAAGGACCAGGGGTGACATGGTATCAGTGGTCCAGTATTTGAGGGGCTGCCACAAGGAAGAGGGAGTCAAGCTATTCTCCAAATCACCTGAGGGCAGGACAAGAAGCGATGGGTGGAAATTAATCCAGAAGAGAAGCAACCTAGAACTAAGGAGAAATTTCCTAAAAGTGAGAACAATCAACTGGTGGAACGACTTGCCCAGTGGTGGGTGCTTCCAAAGGAAGCTGCATTCATTTAATGACTGCGTGATTCGATTCACTTAACAACCACCGTGATTAGCTTAACAGCCGTGGCTAAAAAGTTCATAAAATCAGGCACAACTCATTCAACTGCCTTGCTTAGCAACTGAAACTCAATTCCCAATTGTTGGCATTAAATTGAGGATTACCAGTACTAGAGATGGAACGCCTCTGGGGAAACTCAGACAGAGTGTCTATTAGTCTATTAGAGAACCAAAGATGATTAGGGGATTGGAGGCTAAAATATATCAAGGAAACTAATCAAGGAGAAAAGCAATTTAGAATTAAGGAGAAATTTCCTGACAGTTAGAACAATTAATCAGAGGAACAACTTGCCTCCAGAAATTGTGAATGCTCCAACACTGGAAGTTTTAAAGAAGATGTTGGATATTTGTCGGAAGTGGGGTAGGGTTTCCTGCCTGGGCAGGGGGTTGGAGTAGAAGACCTCCAAGGTCCCTTCCAACTCTCTTATTCTAAATTCTAAAGAGGCCAAGGAGTTTCCTTGTGATAGTTACAGTTTGGGAATGACCAAATAAATACACTAAAGGGACATAAAGTTCCTGAAGAACAGGAACTGGGCATGGCTAGTCTAGTGGAGAGAAGGACCAGGGGAGACAGGATAGCAGTCTTCCAATATTTGAGGGGCTGCCACAGAGAGGAGGGGGGGTCAACCTATTTTCCAAAGCATCCGAAGGACAGACAAGGAATAATGGATGGAAACTGAACAAGCAGAGATTCAACCAGGAAATAAGGAGGGATTTTCTGACAGTGAGCAATCAACTGATGGAACAGAAGTTGCCTTCGGAAGTTGTGGGAGCTTCATCCCTGGAGGCTTTCAAGAAGAGACTGGACTGCCATCTGTCAGAAATAGTGCAGGGTCTCCTGCTTGGGTGGGGGGTTGGACTAGATGACCTACAAGGTCCCTTCCAACTCTGTTAATCTGCAATCTTCCAACTCCGTTATTCTAAATTGTAAAGAGGCCAAGGAGGCTCCTTGTGAAAGCCATGCTTACAGTTTGGGAATGACCAAATAAATAGACTTAAAGGGACATAAAGTTAACTTAAGATGCTTGTTTGTGTCGTCTTAATTCAGGACCCTCTCCTCCCCTGTGCACTCACACCGTGGCTGTTTAACTTGGCGCTGGGCACCTGGATAATTTGTTTCCATTGCAATGAAGTCCTAATTAACTGGAATAAACTTTTTACACTAAGTGTGTTTGTTTAATAAACCGGCCCTTTCAGAGCCTCACCGAGAGCCAATTGATGACTGGAGGGTAGTGGAAAGTCGCTGAGTACTTGGGACATTAAAGCTACACTGTCTAAGCAGGCGAGACCTGAAAAGGCCCTTTCTTGTCTTTGCAAAATCCAAAAGACGCATCAGATGTCTGGCTGGGGACCTGGATTTCAGCTTCTGGCCTATGTCCAATGTCTTCTTTTCCCGTCACCTCTCGAGTAACCTCAAGGCCTTTGGGATTTGAACATGGGGCGCTATCTAACAAAATGAAATTCAATGGTGAAAAAAGCAAGGTTCTACATTTAGGCAAGAAAAACAAAATGCACAAGTACAGTATATGTGATACCTTGCTCAATAGCTGTAACTGTGAGAGGGAGTCCTAGTGGACAACCATTTAAATATAAGCCAGCCGTGTGCAGCAGCTGCCAAAAAAGCCAACACAGTTCTAGGCTGAGTAAACAGAGGGATAGAATCAAGATCCCATGAAGTGTTAATACCACTTTATAATGCCTTGGTAAGGCCACACTTGGAATACAGCATTCAGTTTTGGTCACCACGATGTAAAAAAGATGTGGAGACTCTAGAAAGAGTGCAGAGAAGAGCAGCAAAGAGGATGAGGGGACTGGACGCGTGCATGAGTAATAATGTAATAATAACTGTGAGATAAAAATAGTAAGTGAAGAATAAGGAGATTCTGTTTTCTCTTGTTTTACAGTGCAGTAAAGCTGGCAATAGAATCTCTCTCCCATCTACACCTGTAAGCCATAACAAGTGAAGTAGGCCAACCCTAAAAAAGGGGGGGTCAAATCAAATAGGAATTGTCCGCCGTGTTGGTCTAACATTCGAACTCCCCAAATGCAAAAGCCAATTTAAGTGGCACTTGTCGAAAAGAGTCAGATTGCAAATGAACAAGAGGCAGCAAGAATGTTACTAGGGAACCGAAGACATTCGGTGATATATTGGTTACCAGAAAGGTCAGAGAAGCCAATAAAACAGCAAACAAGAGAACAAATGCGTCTCACAAGCTCCACGGAAAAGAAGGAAGGATGATGAAAAATCACTCTCAGAATAAAGCCTCCAGAAACTGCAAAGGAAAAGTTTCAAACGGATCGATAGCAATGGGTTCAGGGCACCGGACAGGTTGCAGATAGTCCTTGATTTACAACTGAAGTTAGGAGCAGAATTTCCGTTGCTAAGCAGACAATACTTTCTTGGACGACTACCCAAGGGTCTGCTGGTGTCTGGCTGGGTAAAACAAGGCCAAGCGGTGATGGAGTGGGCCCTCTGGAGTTTGGGGAGCCCACTGAAATGGCTATTGAAAAAAAAAACCCTGTGACAGTTAGCCGAAGAATAGGACTTATAGTTGGCAAACTTTCTCCGGGGGCATCCCTAAATGGCTAGCAGAGGACCTGCAAATTCCACCTGCAGCGTTTTGATTCCTGTCAGCTGCCACCTTACCCTTGCTTCTGCTTCATTCTGCGGCAACCGTCTGCTCTGAACTCTGGAGTGGATGTAAGAGATGGGAATTGCTTGGGGGGGGAACGAAAGTAGCTTCTGTATCTCCCCGAGATGCTGCTTCAAGGTCAACCAGCTGGGAAAGGAAAGCAGCTGCATACCAACCTATGCTTGAAGTGACATTTCTGAAAACATCTTGCTTGAACCTGATTGGTCATGGCAGGGGGGGGCAGCGATGGGAGGCAGTTACGGGAGGGAAAGACTGAATTTAGGGATTTTTGTGCACGGTTCTCAGTTCTGGCTATGCCTTACTGCGACACACTTCTAATAAAACTATACTTTTCTCAACAAATGGAGCCAAGGATTGTTTCTATTTAGGGCAGGTCTGACTATTCCTGCTCGCTCCCTCCATGCATCCAGGATGATGATGATAATATTCAGGATGCATCCTGGACCACGGGGTCTGTGAAATCTCGGCCGGACGAGTCTGTTAAATCGGTTGAAACCAAACGTTGCAGAAAAAGCTACATCTGTTCCAAAGTGAAAGAATGACTTGCGTTTCTATAGCAACCCCAGTGGTTAAATAATAATAATAATCATCTCTCTACAAGTGGTAGAAAAATAACGGGAATGCGAAGCCTTCGGTGGCCTCCATTGAGAGGATCAACAAAGGATGGTGGTTAGGACACCCTTTTCTACACTTGGGCCAAGAGGAGAGGGACTTTGGCCAGGATTCCTCGAGGTTTGGCAACTTCTGGTGAAGCTTTCGTGAAATCATAACCATGGCTTCGACAGGTAACAGATTCCAGAAGAACAGAGCTGGGAGGGACCTGTGCCTTCCTGATTGCCGTCAACAAATTAGCGGCGCCCAAACAAAATGAAATTAAATCTCTCTCGCTTCTCTCCAACTCGGTTGTGTGGTTCAAACCTGAACAGTCGGCGACCCTTTACCATAAAATACACCCCATCCCCCTCCATTAAGCAGCAGAGAATTGAGGTTAAGCGCTGGGTTGACAGCGCACTCCGTTTCTCCCCTGTTCTGATTGTGTCGCTCATCAGATGCAGGCGATGGGAGCCCGGAGAGTCGATTATTTGAACTGCCGATTTGAGTGACACCCTGTCATGCGTTCCTCTAGGGCTGAGAAGTGGGGGAGGGAGAGAAACTGCCAGCTGTCATTCCAGAGACGTATGGCTTGGTAAGGGGAAAAAAAAATCAGTCTGGAAGGCTGATCATTGCTTATTTAATTGGAAGCTTCCCACTGGCTGAAAAGATGGAAGGCGAGAAACGATGTGGCTTTTATCGGATAGAAGGTATACCACAAGTAGTGCTCGACTTTACGACCGCGATGGAGCCCCAATTTTCTGTTGCTAAGTGAGACTGGGGTCACTCCCAAGTTTGCTTTTTCTTAAACCTCCCTTTTTTCCCCCGAACCCTTCCATTTTTGACCTTTTTGAATTTTTTTCCTCCCCTTTGTTTTTTTTTTGTTTGCTTCATAATCATAATCATAAGTTTATTTGTCAAGCATATATAAGATAACAGGTAAAAGTATAAACATAATTTGAATACATGAAAAGAGTAAGTAAAAAAGGAATATTAGGACAGGGACGGTAGGCATGCTGGTGCCCTTATGCACGCCCCCTTACAGACCTCTTAGGAATGGGGTGAGGTCAACAGTAGACAGTCTAAGGTTAAAGTTTTTTGGGAAGAAACCACAGAGTCAGGCAGTGCATTCCAGGCATTGACCACTCTGTTACTGAAGTCATATTTTCTGCAATCGACTTTGGAATGGTTTACCTTGAGTTTGTATCTATTATTTGCTCGTGTATTGTTGTGGTTGAAGCTGAAGTAGTCATTGACAGGAAGGACATTGTGGCAGATAATTTTATGTACTATGCTTAGGTCAGACTGAAGTCGGTGTAGTTCTAAGTTGTCTAAGCCCAAAATTTGGAGTCTGGTGGCATAAGGTATTTTATTGCGGTTAGAGGAATGGAGGACTCTTCTTGTAAAATATCTCTGAACTCTCTCGATTATATTTATGTCCGATATGCAGTGCGGGTTCCAGACAGATGAGCTGTATTCAAGAATTGGTCTAGCAAATGTTTTGTATGCTCTAGTTAGTAGTACATTAGTTAACTCTAGTTAACATTACCAGAGAAGAAACTATGCAAGATTAGGTTAACAACTCTTAATGCCCTTTTGGCAATTTTGTTACAGTGGGCTCGGGCACCTAGATCTTTAGAAATGAGTACTCCAAGTTCCTTGACAGAGTGAGGGTCATCTACAAGGTCATCTCCATATAATTTGTATTTTGTGGAAATTCAAAAGCTAACAGCTCTTTTGTCATAAACCTGCAATTTTTTCTGCTCCTCCCTGGCTAAATTCAAGCCTTGCAAATTCTTTTTACCTTCTCTTTGCTGTTCTCTCTGCTTAAACAGGAGATTGAACCACCAAAAAAATCCATCAACTTTCAACAACCCACTGTTTAATTTGGAGAACTACTGAGCCCAGAACGGGAGGAGACTGGTCAATCTGGTTTTGAACCAGACAAGTGACAGTAATATTTCTGGATGCAAATAGCAGGACATTGTACACTAAGGTCGACCACTGCTTTAAGTCGGTCACTTCTACAGACAGGATGACTGCGTATAGTCTTAAAAGTAAAGATTAAAAAGTACAGTTCATGAGTGAAATTCATATAACAAATACAGAACTGTTCTTTGGATGGCCAGCAGTCCCAATGAAGAATGACAGCTCATCAGATCCATGAGTGGAGAACGCTAGCTTGATCATAGGCACCCTGGCATTTTATTTGCAGAGGCAATGTAGGGTAGATTCCCGAGGCAAAGGCTTAACAAAATTCAAACATTTGATTAATGACCAAGTTTGACTAATGGTGGTCGTTCCTCCAACAATCCAAAATGCTGGATTATGCAACTCAGATCAATGCTATCAATCCATCAACCCAACCCAACCCAATCCAATCCAGTCTACCCTAACCTAACCCAATCCAACTGAAGTAAAACCAACCCAATTCAATCCAATCCTACCCAACTCAACCCAACCCAAGTCAGCCCCAGCCAATCTAACACAATCCAACCCAACGCAACTCAATCCAACCCAACCCAATCCAACCCAACCTAACACAGCACAACACAACTCAAGTCAGCCCAACACAACACAACACAACCCAGCCCAATCCAACCCAGTTCAATCCAACCTAATCCAATGCAATGCAATGGAATGCAATCCAAATCCAACCCAACCAACCCAACCTAATTCAACCCAACCTAATCCAAGCCAAGCCAAGCCAAGCCAAGCCAAGCCAAGCCAAGCCAAGCCAAGCCAAGCCAAGCCAAGCCAAGCCAACCAAACAAGTCAGCTCAACCCAACCCAACCCAACTCAATCCAGCAACCCAACTCAATCTGCACAGCCATCATGGACCAGCAAAAGCAATTCAAGATCAATTTTCCCCAAAAATTGTGCTGGGTGGGGGTGTGGTGGAAAGAATAAAGGACACCAAAGAGAAAAATGTGTTTGCCACCTATCTTGCTGTGAGGAGTTATTCCAGATATACCTACCACGAGCAGAGAAGACTTTTGTTATGCAAGAATTAAGACTGTTTGCAGAAGTGCTTCCTTAATTTATAGCGACCACCTTAAACATCAGATGCACACCTTTGCAATTTCATCTCTCTTAGGAGCTGGTCTACAATCTCGCAAAAATGCCAGGCTGACTAATCTACCCCACATTACTCAAGGGAACCTACTGAAGGATCTCTGCTGCTAAAGGTCCTAATGGAGGGAGCAGATTTCCCAAGACAGTTTTCCCTCCCTCTGCCCAACCAGCAATTACAAAGTGCCCTGAAGCAAAGAGATCAGCAGTTCTAAATTTTAAATCATCTAAATTGTGATTTTAGGCTCCACAATTGACACACACAGCATTTTGGGATACACTGATGGGAGTAGTTAAGTAAGTCACACAGGCCCAGTTCTACCTACATATGTACATAAAAGTAAAGATAAAGGTTCCCCTCGCACATATGTGCTAGTCGTTCTCGACTCTAGGGGGTGGTGCTCATCTCCATTTCAAAGCCGAAGAGCCAGCACTGTCTGAAGACATCTCCGTGGTCATGTGGCCAGCATGACTAAACGCCAAAGGCGCATGGAACACTGTTCCCTTCCCACCAAAGGTGGTCCCTATTTTTCTACTTGCCTTTTTTTACATGCTTGCCTTTCTTTTGGGTGGGGAAAACCTGGAAGCTTTCAAATTCGGGTTTTCCCAGTGGTGCCCATATGACATCTCTCATAAAATGGAACTTTGAGGAACTTCTAGCCTTGGCGTCTTCTACAGAGGAATTATTGAGTCTGTCATTTGCATCTTTATAACTGTCTGATTTGGTTCTGCAACCCAACAAGACAGACACAGACTTCAGAGGATAATTAGAACTGCAGAAAAAACAATGGCTACCAACCTGCCTTCCATTGAGGGCCTGTATACTGCAGGAGTCAAAAAGACGGCTGGGAAAATATTTAAAGACCCCTCGCATCCTGGACATAAACTGTTTCAACTCCTATCCTCAAAATGACGCTATTGAGCACTGCACACCAGAAAAACTAGACACAAGAACAGTTTTTTCCTGAATGCCATCAATCTGCTAAACAAATAATTCCCTCAACACTGTCAAACTATTCATTAAGTCTGCACTACTATTAATCTTCTCATCGTTCCTATCACCATCTCCTCCCACTTATGACTGCAAGACTGTAACTTTGTTGCTTGTATCCTTACAATTTATATTTATATTGATTTTTTTTTGATTGCTTATTTGTTCCCTATGACTATCATTAAGTGTTGTATCTTATGATTCTTGATGAATGTATCTTTTCTTTAATGTACACTGAGTGTGTATGCACCAAGACAAATTCCTTGTGTGTCCAATTACACTTGGCCAATAAAAATTCTATTCTATTCTATTCTATTCTATTCTATTCTATTCTATTCTATTCTATTCTATTCTATTCTATTCTATTCTATTCTATTCTATTCTATTCTACTCTACTCTACTCTACTCTACTCTACTCTACTCTACTCTACTCTACTCTGTTCTGTTCTTCCCTCATTGGGGGTGTTACTTGGAACCCTGACATGATCCATATGATTGAGATAGAACACTTTCTACATCTATTTTCTTGATAAATACAGAGGGTTGTCCTTAGATCTGCATTGTAGCACTCTACTGAAATTTGAAGGAGGATAAGAATCACGGCAGATATACAGGCAGTACTTGAAAGGGTTAATGTATCCATTTCCCAACTTTGCCAAGCAACGCTACTAACAGAAGGATGCAATTTTCCACCTGAAAATACTGTAATGTTAGAAGGAGGCAACCCCATGGCTTTACGTAAATACCAAGAATATCATCTTACATATCCTTTTCGAGTCAAGAAATAACCTGCATTATAGATTATATGTATATTTGAAGAATAGAAGTTAGCTGTGAATGATCTACCGAAGAAGAATTTAGAACCCATCGTGATAACCAATCAGAACAACAGTCTTAGGACCCGGTGTAGAAAATTCTCGTCAAAATTGCTCTCTGATGGCATATATACAGAAGCAATAGTATACAACAGTGAATGAAACTCGGTAACTCTTCTTTTCATTGGTGTCCACCAAAACAAAGCAAGAAATCTACTCAAGGTAGCATCTCTGTGACATCTCACATTTCCACCAGCCACATTTGGGGACTCCAACCTTGGCAACTTTAAGACTTGTGGACTTCAACTCCCAGAGGTCCCCAGCCAGCATGGGGAATTCTGAGAGTTGAAGTCCATAAGTCTTAAAGTTGCCAAGATTTGGACACCTCTGATCTACAGCAGATGAAGCTTCAACTGGTTGTAAAGCCAATATTGCTTTTCGCCACGATAAATTCTCTTTCCTTGCAAGCTTTCAACAGCCAAGATCCCGTGACCTCCAAAGAGATAATACAGATAGCTCAAACTCTTCTAGATGACATACATTAATGGATTCACCTTGTTCAAAATTTGCTGAGAAAAATGTAAGACTTACTTTGAAGAGTACAAATCCTTCTTGTCAGCCGATCCCAGGCTCTGAAAGACAGAAAACCATAACATTTAGTCCCATGTCCTCCTTAGGAAAGGAAAAGAATCATAAAAATAACAAGCTAAATGTTGGAAATGTAACCAGTTACCGGGTTCTTATTATCGCATGTGGTGGACATGTCCAAAGACAAAAAAAAAAAAAAAAATTTGGGGGGGGGGCGAAAATACATACGTGGTTAGAAAAAATGATAAAACAACACATAGACTTAAAACCAGAAATATTTTTGTTAGGTATATTACCAGATAACTATAATAAAGGGATTACATATTTAATATTACATGTGCTGACAGCAGCGAGAATTGTATTTGCACAATATTGGGAAAATGAGGGTACGCCTAAAGATGGAAACATACTTAGAAAAATATTAGATTGTGCGGAGATGGATAGATTGACATTAAAAATAAAAGATAAGGTGATTATCTTATCGTTATCTTTATCAGTGATTAGATAAAAAAGGTAGAAATTGGAAGACAAATGATACTGTAATGTATAACAAAATGATATAAGACTTTCATTACATATAAATAAATATTAATATTACTATTATGATTATTACCACTATTACTACAAGTACTATTATTATTTTGTATAAGCAAATTGATCCAGACAATACACTGTTTTTTAAATACTTATGTATATCAAAGTAAAAAAAAAGTATAAATAAAAATGACATCAAGCATGACATCATTCATCTAGATGGCACAAGTAAAAGTTGAGTTTTCACCTTTGGTTATTTGGTTCCAACCCTTCATATGTCAGAAATAAATGGAAATGATGGGATTCACAGCAATGGGAAGAAAATGGAACATCTAGATCAGGGGTGTCCAATCCTGGCAGCTTTAAGACTTGGGGACTTCAAATCCCAGGTAGCATGGCTGGCTGGGGAATTCTGGGAGTTGTAGTCCCCCCCCCAAGTCTTGAAAGTTGCCAAGGTTGGTCGTCTCTGATTTAGATGCTTTAATTATGCATTTTTCAAGGGTCTGGTGCCCCAATATTCCTTCAACTAACCCAGTCTTATGGCAAAAATTCAGAGCACATCAACTACCTGCTAGTCCACAAGAAAATAATGGAAATTACCATGAACCCCAGCAAGGACCTATTGCAAAAAAGAGGAAAAAAAGGGGGGGAGGAAGGGAAGGAGAAGAGGAAGGGGAAGGGGTAGGGGAAGGGAATGGGAAAGGAACCTAAGGAAAAAGGGCATTGCTAAATCCATGGTTTGTATCACAGAAGATTAAATCTCATCCATTTTCCAAATGAAGCAGAAAATAAGGAGGTCACCTACCAGAGACCAGAAAATAAAATGGAACTAATGAGCTTGAAGGGATGCGGTAGGCTAAGATGCTGAGCTTGTCAATCAAAAGCTCGGCAGTTCAGCGGTTCGAATCCCTAGTGCCAAGTAACAGGCTGAGCTCCCGTTCCTTGTCCCAGCTTCTGCCAACCTAGCAGTTCGAAAGCAGGTAAAAAATGCAAGTAGAAAAATAGGGACCACCTTTGGTGGGAAGGTAACAGCGTTCTGTGCGCCTTTGGCATTGAGTCATGCCAGCCACATGATCACGGAGACATCTTCGGACAGTGCTGGCTCTTCGGCTTTGAAACAGAGATGAGCACCGCCTCCTAGAGTCGGGAACGACTAGCACATATGTGCGAGGGGAATCTTAACCTTTACCTTTAATGAGCTTGACAAAAAGACAATTTCACAGACTCTTGTATTTAATCAAGTACAATTTAATGTCTCTTCTTGGAAGTCCGGCTTCTTATAGCTCGTCATATGTGAGTCCAACCGGAAAGTCTATCGCTTGGAGAAATCCTTAACTTTAGATATTCTTAGTTAGGCTCATAAATTACAGTTCTTGCTAGCTAAGCAGAATCCAGCTTGAGTCTAGCAATTCTGCAGCATCACTTTTGCTACAGCTGGACCCATCCTGTGGGAAATGGGACAACATCTGTCTCGCACAATGCATCGTCTTCCATAAATTCCATTGCAAATATTTTTTTCAAAGGTTTGGAAGCTGGAGTTTGGAGTTTTCTCCTTTACTCTTTGAAAGCAGATGGGGCTACTGGATCCCAAATCTCTATTTAAATTCATGCTTTGTTTTCCACAAACTTTCTCCATGCCAGCCAGTCTGCCATTGGGGTTGAGAGATTCCCGTGAGCTATCTTTCCAAAACACAACTCATCCATCTTCTCTCATTTTGTTGACAGTTGTCCTTATTCCCAAGTAACTTAAGTCTTTGACAGAATCCTAAATTACCCGGTCAAAAAAAAGGTAGCAAAAAAGGTAGCATTTGCGAGGCAAAAACAGAATCCAGGATGAATTCAAACCAAAATTGTATTTGAAATACAAATTAAATACGTGTTTGCAAAGAACTCAAATTCACTGTGGATCTTCAGGATCGGTTTAAACAAAGGTGTATTCTGTGTTTCCTATACCTGCTCAGGTATAGGAATAATTATTATTGCAATACAATAATATTCTACAATAATTATTGTAGAATAATCATTGCAAATTGGCAAATCCATCAGCACTCATTTCATATATTAGTGAAAATATAACACTGAGGTGTCAATTTTCAAAAACATTTGAATTCTGCATCTGGATTCCTACCTTCCCTTAAGTCATCTAACTAAAAGGATGGTTTAAAACAAGGTAGGAATCCAGCTGCAGAAGCCAACTTTTTAGCTCATCGAAGTTTGTTGAATACACCATCATTCAATGGATTCAAACATGGCAACCATGTTATAGTTCACAAACCACAATGGCTGGTTTCATTCGATGCACCAAATTCAACCCAACATTATAGCTTTTCTCTTTTGTTGTCCTCATCCCTCCCTTCTCATGTTGGGTCAGCAAATGCAGAAGGAAGGAAGGAAGCACACTTCGAATCATCATCTACAAGCCCAGTGCTCATCTTCGTAAGAGATAGCACCAGCTCCCTCCTACTAAATTGATATTTTTCAACCTTGGGAATTTTAAGACTCCCAGAATTCCCCAACCATGCATGGTAGTTGACATCTAGACATCTTGAAATTGCTAAGGTTGAGAAAGATTACACTATAAATGAGTCCTACTCTCATATTAGAACCAACTCCAGAGAGAGAGAGAGATTTCTTGAGGGTTACTCTCATCTGCTACGAGCAGGGGTGGGATTCTACAGGTTGGGACCGGTTCGGGTGAATTGGTAGCTCCGATGATCAGCTGGGAGTGAACTGGTTCTCTCCAACAATCAGGTGGGCCTGCCCACCTGCCCCTGCCCTTTACTGACCTATATTTTCTCAGCTGATTCGCGTGGCAGAGCGGATTGCCTCAGCTGTGTTACTCCCCAGCAGTAACGCGGAAGGTAAGTATTTGTAAAACTGTGCAAAGGGCACGATCACCGAACCGGTTGTTAAACCAGCAGGATCCCACCGCTGACTACAATGTCACCATAATACAACAGTCTTTAGGCACTGACATACTATTTATTTTGCATTTGGACATAGAAAATCCTAAAGCATGAAAGAGTCAACAAAGCTGTTGACTCTTCATGCTTTCATAGGTGGGAGGAGCAAACGTGGAGAAAAGAGGGGAAGGAGGGAGGCAGTGGTGGGTTTCAATTTTTTTTACTACAGGTTCTGTGGAACTGGCTTGGTGGACGTGGCTTGGTGGGGGTGGCAGGGGAAGGATACTGTAAAATCTCCATTTCCACCCCACTCCAGGGAAAGGATAGTGCAAAATCCCCATTCCCTCCCCACTCCAGGGGAAGGATACTGTAAAATCTCCATTCCCACCCCACTCCAGGAGAAGGACACTGTAAAATCTCCATTCCCACCCCACTCCAGGGGAAGGTTACTGCAAAATCCCCATTTCCTCCCTGGGACTCAGGAGGCAGGGAATAGATGGGGGACGGGGCCAGCCAGAAGTGGTATTTACCGGTTCTCCGAACTACTCAAAATTTCCGCTACCGGTTCTCCAGAACTGGTCAGAACCTGCTGAAGCCCACCTCTGGAGGGAGAGAGAGAGAGAGAGATGGAGGGAGAGAAGGAAGGAGGGAGGGAGGGAGGGAGGGAGGGAGAGAGAGAAAGAGAGAGAGAGGGAGAGGGAGAGGGGGAGAGAGAGAGAGAGAGAGAGAGAGAGAGAGAGAGAGAGAGAGAGAGAGAGAGAGAGAGAGAGAGAGACCTAACCTTAGATCCAGATTGTTCAAGCTTTCAGAATGTTCTCAAGATCCTTCAGGGCCATTCAACCAGAGGTTTTCTCCCTCCCTCCCTTTTTTTTATTAGCTGCCGTGCTCCTTGTATTTGCAGAATGGGGGAGATGAAGTTGGTGCTTGCCTGCTAGCAGCATACTTGCACTCTCAAACTAATGTTGTATTTTCACATTGTGGTTGCCAGGCAGCGACTCCAAGACAATTCCAAAGGAGGGAGAAAGCCATTACCGGGCAGAATACTAATCAATGGTGCAAATAAATTGTTCACCGGCTGAGATTCCCCTCCTAGAAACCGTCATTCACAAACTCAGGCCCAGAGTCTCACGTGCAAAAGCAAAAGGAGAAGGCATCATTCTAGACCTCAAGTTTCCCAACTGCAAGGTCAAACTATTAGACTGCAAGATCAAACAAAACTTGGATTTTAATGCTACTGTTCTCCTCCCTTTATATTTTTCCCCCCAAGAGATCTGATCTTTCCTGTGTATACATGCTACATGCAGCATGTGTAAGGTCAACATCATTTAGACCCATGCTCATTTTATGAATGCAGTGATCATTAGGGCAGGTTCAGTGGAGAAGGATGCCGTATTGTTCACTAACAGTCTTCTAAAGTCCTTGGAAGACGGGCCAGAGAGAACGCACAACCGAACAGCAAAGCATAGGAGGTCCTTCACCAATCTAACAACAGGTTATCAATCATGTTTGAAAAATCACGTTGAGAACTTGAGTTGGTTGAAGAGCATTCCTTGAGGATCCTATAATCCCGTGATGGTGAACCGTGATGGTGGCACACGGAGCCATATTGGTGGGCACACAAGTTTTGCCCTTTCTCAGCTGCAGTGCGCAGACGCACGCTGGCCAGCTGAATTTCAGGCCTTCCAGGCCCACCGGAGGTCAGGAAACAGGCCCGTTTCCGGCCTCTGGAGGGCCTCTGGAGGGGGTGGGGAAGGCTGTTTTTGCCCTCCCCAGGCTCCTAGAAAGTCTCTGGAGCCTGAGAAGAGCGAAAAACAGGCCTACTGGGCCCATCGTGTCATCGCGTGCCAAAAGCGGAGGGCGCAGAAGGGGGGTCGTGCGCACATGTGCAGGGGGCCGCATTTATGGGTATGGCCACGAGCATGTGTGACACCCCCCCATGCTCCCACACTTTTGGCACGCGATGGCAAAAAAGTTAGCCATCACTAACTTATAGTCTATGCAGTGTTTCTCAACCTTGGCCATTTTAAGACGTGCGGACTTCAACAACTCCCAGAATTCCACAGCCAGCCATGGGAATTCTGGGAACTGAAGTCCATATGTGTTGTGGCCTGCCAGAAGCCAGTGGAGCTGATGGCAGACTCAGACAGTGAGGAGGTAGGGGAGGAATATGGGCCAGTCCTGGAGTCTGGGGAAGGCTCTGAGGAGGGCTCTGCGTCGGAGGCAGAAATGGAGCCAGGGCCGTGTGACAGTTATCAGCTGCCTTCGGACTTGGATATCAGTGGGGCAAAAGAACAGCTGGAGCCTGTTCCTGATGTGCGCATGCACAGAGCTGCCGGGAGAAAAGAACAGCTAAGGAACAAGGGTCGACTCAGGAGTAAAGCCACAGGTGGACGGTGAATGGCCCCTCCCAGAGGGAATAAAGAGGAGCGAAGGGGAGGGGAGTTTGCAGGAGACAATTAGTTCAATTCGTTAGAGTGAAGATCTGTTCCTGAATTCTTGCGAAGTATTGTCTGCTACAGAGCGGCGTTTGGAAGATATCGACCTGGCAGCTCTCCAAGCCTGATAAAAGGTCTGTAGTCGTGAAATCTCTTGAAAGACTGTTTGCCGGGACTTTGCTGGAGAGGAATTCCCTTTAATCTAAATAAAAGGGTTTTTTGGGGGGACAAGGAGTCTGCTTCATGATCTTGGGAGGCCTAAGTCAAAACAACATGTCTTAAAGAGGGTAAGGTTAAGAAACACTTGTCTATAGATAACGTTTCCATAATTTTTTTCTTCCCCTGGACTAAACAATAATCTTCAGGGCCACATTTGGTGTAAGATCTTCCAATTATTGTACTCTGTTTTACAAGCTAAAAGGCAATCATTCTATCCTCCCAAATGAATGCATTTACTTTCATTTTGGGGGTTGATCTGGATTTGCTAGAGCAGCGGTCCCCAATCTTTTGGGCACCAAGGACCGGTTCCGTGGAGTGAGATTTCTCCACGGACTGGAGAGGGTGTGGTCCCATGTGCTGCCTGCATCCCACAGATATGGCTTCACATGTTTGCACGGACCAGTTTCCGGCATGCTGTGGCTCGGTGCCAGTCCATAGTCCAGTGATTGGGGACCCCTGTGCTTGAGAACAGGTAAGGTAAAGGTAAAGGTTCCCCTCACACATATGTGCTAGTCGTTCCCGACTCTAGGGGGCTCATCTCCGTCTCAAAGCCGAAGAGCCAATGCTGTCCGAAGACGACTCCGTGGTCATGTGGCCGGCATGACTAAATGCCAAAGGTCCACGGAACGCTGTTCTCTTCCCACCAAAGTTGGTGCCTATTTTTCTACTTGCATTTTTTACCTGCTTTCGAACTGCTAGGTTGGCAGAAGCTGGGACAAGTCACGGGAGCTCACCCCATTACGCAGCGCTAGGGATTCGAACCGCTGAAGTGCCGACCTTTCGATCGATAAGCTGTGTCTTAGCCGCTGAGCCACCGCGTCCCTTAGAGAACAGGTAGGTATGGTCATTAAGTTGAGGTCCAAGATATTGGAATTCAATGGATTTTGATGCAATTCCATAGGACTATTCTATAAAGTCATGCTAAGGTTTCATTCATTGCATATGTGTATATATATATGTGTGTTTGTGTGTATGTGTGTACACACATACAAACACACACATATATATAAGGTTTTCATTGTCTTTTTCCCCCTACTCTTTCCCCTGGTCTTTTGCAGTTATTTATACAGCTTTTTGAACTTTTAAAGGAAGCATCTGTTTCATTTGTGAAGAATTATACCCATCTGTATTACTGCACCAATCTTCGTTAGTGCCTAAGCCAAGGCATGTTTCAAGAACAGAGATTTCTGCCGTAAATTATCAACTCTGTCAACTTCAGCTTTCTCATCCAAGGGGATTGTTATTAGCATCATCCTTGCTTATATATATATATATATAAAACTTTTGAAGATTGACAGGCAATATGCCAACTTGTTTCAAAGGATTGATTGGGTTATAAATACTGCTAAGCCATGGTTCAGTTGTTCCGTGGTTTACTGAAAAATTCAGCATTAGCTAAGTTGCGGTTTACAAACCCCAATAAATGGGTCCGATACCACCTTAAGTTCAGCCTTCCCAGGTAAAACCAGAATACCTTCTGAAGAGGTTGTAGAAAAAGAAATGCCTTTAAAAGCCTCTGACGATCCCAGCTGAGTTGCCTGATCGTCAGAGGCTTTTAAAAGCATTTTTTTTCTGCAACCTCTTAAGGTTGTAGAAAAAATGCTTTTAAAAGTTAAAAAAAAAGAAGAAAGTTGACCACGCCCACCCAGTCACATTACCCCCCCCACCAAGCCATGCCCACAAAATAAGCCATGCCCACAGAACTGGTAGTAAAAAATTTTAGAACCCACCCCTGGGCGGCCCCCCTGCAATTTCTGCTACCAGTTCGGGTGAACCGGTCTGAACCATCTGAATGCCATCTCTGACCATAATAAAACTTTAGAAGCATCGCAAAGAATGCTCTTTTTTTTAAAAAAAAAATCTTTTTTTCTTTTTGTCGATTTGTACTTTGTATCTTTTTTTGGGAGAGGGGACACACTTAACAAAGTTGCAATAAAAAGAAAAAAGAAAAGAATATTTCTACTTCGGGAAACTTATAATGACTTCTCACATCGGAGGATAAGGGTTTAATTTTTTAATTTTTTTTTTTTAAAAAAACATGTTTTATATACGCACTGCATATCGGACATTAATACAATTGAGAGAGTCCAGAGATATTTCACAAGAAGAGTGCTCCACTCCTCTGCTCGCAACAGAATCCCTTATGCCACTAACTCGAAATGTTGTGCTTAGACAACTTCGAACTTCGCCGTCTTCAGTCTGGCCTAAGCGTAGTACATAAAATCATCTGCTACAATGTCCTACAGCCAATGACTACTTCAGCTTCAACCACAACATTACAAAAGCACACAATAGATACAAACTCACAGTAAACCGATCCAAACTAGACTGCAGAAAATACGACTTCAGCAACAGAGTGGTCAATGCATGGAATGCACTACCTAACTCTGTGGTTTCTTCCCCAAATCCAGTAGTGAAATCTAAAATTTGTTACTACCGGTTCTGTGGGCATGGCTTGGTGGGGGGGGGGTGTAATGTGACTGGATGGGCATGGCCAATTTTTTATTCTTTTAAAACCATTTTTTCTACAACCTCTTCAGTGAAGAGGTTGTAAAAAAATGCTTTTAAAAGGCTCTGACGATCCCAGCTGAGTTGCCTGATGGTCAGAGGCTTTTTTTCTTTTAAAAGCCTCTGCCGATCAGGCAACTCAGCTGGGATCGTCAGAGGCATTTAAAAGAAAAAAAAACCTCTGCCGATCAGGCAACTCAGCTTGGATCGTCAGAGGCTTTTAAAAGAAAAAAAGTCTCTGCCAATCAGGCAACTCAGCTTGGATCGTCAGAGGCATTTAAAAGGAAAAAAAAACCTCTGCCGATCAGGCAACTCAGCTTGGATCGTCAGAGGCTTTTAAAAGAAAAAAAGCCTCTGCGGATCAGGCAACTCAGCTGGGATCATCAGCTGATGATCCCTTTGACGATCCCAGCTGAGCCGTGCGATCATCAGAGGCTTTTTTTTTTTTAACTTTTAAAAGCATTTTTTCGGTCAAAGAGGTTGTAGGAAAAATGCTTTTAAAAAATTAAAAGAAAAAGCCTCTGATGATTGTGTGGCTCAGCTGGGCATGGGGAGGGGGACAGGGATTTTTGCTACTGGTTCTCCGAACCACCCGCCTCCATTGCTACCGGATCGGGCAATCCAATCCGAACCGGGAGCATTTCACCCCTGCCCAAATCCCCAAAACTTTAACCTTAGACTGTCTACTGTAGACCGCACCCCATTCCTAAGAGGTCTGTAAGGGTGCATAAGCGCACCAGTGTGCCTACCGTCTCTGTCCTAATATTTTCTTTTATTCTTTTATTCGTATCTTTTTCATGTATTTATAATTATGTTTACACTTGTATCTGTCATAAAATACATGCTTGACGAAATAAATAAAATAAAATAAAATGAATTAACTCAGCTTGAAAGTACATTCCTACACTCCTGGAGAATTCCATCCACATGACTAAAAAGATCCTACATATTGGCATCATTTCTGGACTTTGGAGAGTTTAACACACTTGCCTCACCCTCTGCTTCAAGCACCCCAGTTCCACCCCTGCGGGTTTTTTTTATTACAGCCACATATGAATCATGATTAAGGCAGGCCCAACATTTTTTGGTTACTCACCTCACTGATGACTCAGAGTTTAGGAACCACATATTAAATCCCTTAACAAAATAATGGGAGAAAGATAATCTCTTGATCGTTTTGCTAAAGTATATTTTTGGATGATGCACTTGCCTGTTTTGAATTTACCTCTTGGGAAAGAGTGCAGAAATCCTGTTTCCTCCAGAGCAATATTTTCAAGAAGCACATATATAAGTGATGGGTAGAAGCAGCGGTGAAATGCTACCGGTTCGGACTAGTTTGCCCAAACCGGTAGCGGCAGCGGGTGGTTCGGAGAACTGGTAGGGGCGGCAGCACGAGGTGCCACCCAACCGCCTGCACGTCAACCTGTTTTTTACCCTCTGCGCATGCACAGAGGGTCCAAAATCGCACAAGACACATGCATGGATGTGCAGAACGCGCACTTCCAAACTGGTAGGGAAGGTAAATAGATTTCGCCCCTGGGTAGAAGATAACCTTGAGCTGAATAGTTGCTATAGAGGAAGAGAAAGTGTCCAACGATTGCTGAAGATGGATACGTTCTAACTAAATTCCTGTTCTTCTATTATTCTAGAGTTGGGTTTTCATACAAGTGTCGGAGCCTGGAAAGTGTCAGCCTGTAGGACATGACCAGGCTGGGCCTGATGGAGGAGTCAAATGCATCATCAGTCATGAGTCCCTGCGTGCCCACAAGAGATCTAAGTCCAGACCATCTTCAATGCCTTCTAATTCTCACGCTTTTCCCTTGATCGTTAGTAGCTCAGATTCTTGTAGAGAGCTTACACTCATTTGAAGCATCTCCATCTCCTGATTTTCCCGGAACTTGACATAACCCTTCAGATAGGAAACACAACTAGATGAGATAAAACTGTTTGATTGTAAGACTACATTAACTGAATCTTGCAATTCTGAAGGTACAAGCTTCCCACTGCTACTTTTAACTATCTCATCCATTAAGGTGAGTTCTTTCCAAGTTTCTTTCCCTGACTGTTAGGTGGCTTGCAGGCTCTTCCCTCTCTTATCTAATGGTTCCCTACGGAGTATCTCCTTCTCTCATTCCCCCAAGGTCACCACTTTCAACCATCTGATTAGTTAGGGAAGCTTCTTCCTCTGACTGTTAGGTGGCTCAAGGTTCCGCCTTCTCTTATCTGATTGTTCCCTAGGTAGCATCTGTTTCCCTCCTCCCCCAAGGTCATCCACACATTCCATTACAGAAATATCTACCTCCTTATAACATAATGCCAGAAAGATTAGATTTGATCTTTCTACGCCAGTAACATTATGGCTTTGTGCATGCTAGGAACACTCTATGTCTCATCCCATAGAGGTGAGAAGATCTTGTGTTGTTGTTGGTTTTTTTTAATGGATTTCCTTTCAGGGGAGCAGCCTTCAAACTTTGCATGACCAGCCAGCTTTAATTTAAAAAAAGAAAACAAAACCTTGCCTCGATAAAGGGTATCTTTGTTGTGACTTAAGCTTACCGAGTCCTTACAAAACACAATTAGTCCCAAACAAATCTATTTTATTGTAACAGCTGAAAATTACGTTCATTCCCAGCTGAGTCCCAATTAGTTGCAAAACAAGTCCTTCGGAAGAAGTCCTTCAGAATAATCACCAACCTTTATCTTCTTTGACACCCTGTCAAAGGCTTTACTTGGCAAAGCCCCATGGTGTTCAGAAACAAACAAAAGATGCCGACTGGAAACAGAGTTAGCAACGTTGCTTTCCTGCAAAAGGCCCAAGTGCCTTTGTTTCTCTTTTAAGCCTTATCGGGGGGGGGGGGGGCAATCATCTCCTGGCCTTACTCCCAAATTGTCCCTTTTGCTTCAGCTGCTCTTGCCTTCTGGTAGCTCTGCCCATGCGTGCACTAGAAACAGGCTCCTCCTGTTCCTCTGCCTCTCTGCTGTCTGCCTCTGGGGGCTCCGGAGTCCGCACATCACTACCCGATGGCCCTGGCCCCATCTCTGCCTCCGACGCAGAGCCCTCGCCCAGGCCTTCCCCAGACTCCACGATTGGCCCATGTTCCTCCCCAGCCTCTTCACGGTCCGACTCGGCTGCCAGCTCCGCAGGCTGCTGGCGGATCGCAACAGCCTTGCCTTATCTGACACATGCATACACACACGGGCTGAGACATCCGAGCAGCAAATTTGCCTGGCACATTACAGCTAAACTGATTACAGGAGAGTCAGCCAATATGTCAAAGAGATGAAAGGGAAAGTCTATCTCATGACAACACCACATCTTAAAAAATTAAGCACAGCTGGAAGGAGAGATCTACCAATAAACTTGAAAGATGTTTTGCATCTTTGGTGTGTGTGTGTGTGTGTGTGTGTGTTTGTTTGTGCATCTTTTGTTCTCTTGACTCCTTGCTTTATGAAATGTCTCAGTGCCAAAAATGTGCGTGCTTTTATTTGTTTATTTTTTAATGATTGAAAAAGATGGGCTCGGAGAAAGAGGAAGATCAAAATGAAATGAACAAGAATCCTGGTCGAGGGGCCAGTGGTGAAATTCAATTTTTTTTTTTTAGCACTGGTTCGGTGGGTATGGCTTGGTGGGCATGGCAGGGGAAGGATACTGCAAAATCCCCATTCCCTCCCCACTCCTGGGGGAAGGATACTGCAAAATCCCCATTCCCTCCCCACTTCTGGGGAAGGATATTGCAAAATCTCCATTCCCACCCCACTCTGGGACCAGCCAGAGGTGGTATTTGCCGGTTCTCCGAACTACTCAAAATTTCCGCTACCGGTTCTCCAGAACCTGTCAGAACCTGCTGAATTTCACCCCTGCCCTACCCCTACCCCTACCTCTCTATCTATTTCTAATTGAAGCCAACTATTTATTTAACATATTCTATTGTGTTATGGAATTCATTTGCCCTTGGTTTAGTGTCTTCTGTGAAGTGGTTTAGTCAGTTGCACGGACTCAGCCAATGGAGCTTGTTTAATGAATCGTGATTAAAAATAATATTGGCTCAGTGCAACATGCAGCTAACCCATTTAATATTTTGAAATCTAAAATAAGGTTTCAAAGTCTTACCCCTTCTAATCTTCCCCGACAGAATAGCAATAGCACTTAGACTTATATACCACTTCATAGTACTTTTACAGCCCTCTCTAAGCGGTTTACAGAATCAGCCTCTTGCCCCCCAACAATCTGGGTTCTCATTTTACTCACCTCAGTAAAGGTGAGGTGAGTAAGTGAGGAAGGCTGAGTGTTGAGCCAGTGAGATTTGAACTGCCGAACTGCAGCTGGCAGTCAGCTGAAGTAGGCTGCAGTACTGCACTCTAACCGCTGCACCACCTCGGCTCTTCAGAAGCTGTGGATGTTCCATCACTGGAGGTTTTCAAGAAGTGATTGGACAACCACCTCTCTAAAATGGTATAGGGCAGGGGTCTCCAACCTTAAACGCTCAAAGAGCCATTTGGACCCGTTTCCCACAGGAAAGAAAACACCGGGAGCCACAAAACCTGAGTGGGCGTGGCCAACTCGATATCACTCACTTCCACTAGTCACATGACACCCCCCAGCCACGCCTACCCAGCCAGTCATCAGGGCAGAGAACCACTTGTTAAAAATCACCGGGAACCACAAAAATCTTTTGATCTCTCTCTCTCTCTCCCCCTCTCTCTTTTATCTCTCTGTCTCTGCCCTGGCCGCTTCTCCATCCCCCGCTGTCGCCCTTACCTTCTCAGGCCAGGCGAGGAGTGACTGGGAGGGGAGGGCGAGGGGCGGGGCCAGTCAGTGGTGGGATCACCCAACAGGGAGCCACAGCAGAGGGCCCAAAGAGCCGCATGCAGCTCCAGAGCCACAGGTTGCTGACCCCTGGTATAGCTCCTGCTTGAGCTGAGGGTTGGGACTAGTAGACTTCCCAGGCCCCTTCTGTTATTCTGTTGTTTTTTTCTTTCCGATCATATTATCCACCTCTGCCTTTCTTAAGAATGCCCGTTGCATCTGTCCTCGAATTTTGGCAAGTGGGAGATTGCAAAGAGTGAAAATGTATTAAAATAGGGGAGGAAAATACCACTCCATCTTCACCTCTCTCCCTCCCTCTCCAGACCCTTTACTTTCTTTCTTTCTTTCTCCCCCCCTCCCCACTTTTTTTTCCCTGCCATTAAACCCCCAATGTGTAAAGAGTTTGTGTAATGTTTAGTTTGTCCCCTTAGGCACTGGCTGTAGGTGTGTAAAAAGCCTAGCTGTCTGGCTGAGATGTGAGTTGAAATAATATCAGCAGTTCATCCATTCATTCCTATAAAGTCCCTCTGACTTCTTAATATGGGGGCTTAATATTTCAGACCCTGGGGTGTTAGGAGGAGTCGTTGTTGTTTTAAAGTCATTTTTAGCCTGCTGTATTGGGATGCGTATGTGTGTCTGATTCAGTGGTGGGTTGCTCCCGGTTCAGCCCGGTTCGGCTGAGCCGGTAGCGGTGACGCTATTACGTCACTGAACCGGTTCTCTTTCTTCGGGAGCTGGGCCCTCCCTCCCACCCGCTCCCGCGTTATTCCGACCTTATATTTCTTCTTTTTTCGCCCAGCTGAGAGGTGCGGCAGAGCGGATTGCCGCACCTCAGCTGGGCAGATTCGCAACACGCTTGCACAAACGAGCGAAGCGAACATGCACGCGGCGATCGCATGCAAAGCGAAGTGCGAGCGAAGAGGCGATCGTGCGCAAAGCACGCGCACAAAGAGAACTGGTAGTAAAGCCGGTTAGAACCCACCCCTGGTCTGATTGTGTGTGTGTGTCACATAAGAAGGGGGGGGGGAAACATTCCTTCAATTTGAGTCTTGCCTGGGGAGCTGCGACCGGATTTCTTGGTATAATTTGATGGGTTAAGAACGGATAAAGGGTGCTTTGCTCTAAAAGTTAAGGCTTTCTTAGTCAGTATTTCTGCTCCCTTGGAGGGCTGCCTGACTCACTTTAACTGACCAAAACAAACTTGAGTTCCCCCCCCCCCCCCGTCTCATTTTTGACGAGGCAGATATATATACAGTTATTTTCCTCACGCGCTTTCAACAACAGGCTCCGCTGAATTGCAAAATTACATAATCTTTATTTCTGGCCGTGCTAAAAGTGGCTAGAAAAGCTCTCCCCCCCACCACCACCTCCCCAAAGTTAAATTTTTTTGAGACTGCCAACCTGAGCTTCGAGCCTGCTTAGAAAAGCAGAATAATCCTGGATAACGGAGAGGGTTTCATGTGGAAATTAAGGGGGTTCTGAAATCCAAACCCCCGGGTTTCCCCCCCCCCCACTTTCCTCCTTAGACTCCACTCTGAGTCATGTCCCCTGCTATTAGTAACTAGGATCTCTTGGTAATGTTGTTTTTTTAGCAGACCACCTTGGAGAAAACCGCCTAATGCTAAGGATGTCGGCAGCAGTAACTTAATTTTATTTTACTGGAGCTGGAGCTGTGCTCGCTGGCAACTTTAAGACGAGCTCAATTAGGTCGCCAAATTTGCCAGCGTGGTCTTCTCTCTTCAAATGCCATCAGGCTCGTAGTCTCTTTTTGATTGAAACTGATAATGCCTGACGAGGTGGCTCAGTGGCCAAGACACTGAGCTTCTCGATCAGAAAGGTTTGAATCCCTAGTACAGGTCTCCTGCGTGACCAGGAGGTTGGACTAGATGTCCTCCAAGCTCCCTTTCAACTCTGTTACTGATTTTTGTTAGAGCTACCTTGCTGGAGAGCAGCGATGGCAAACCTAAAGGTTCTTTCAGACGTTTTACTTCTCATCCAAGAAGCTTGTGGAGAAGGAGTGGAGAGGGAATGGGGGTTTTGCAATATTCTTCCCCCAGGAGTGGGGAGGGAATGGGGGTTTTGCAATATTCTTTCCCCAGAAGTGAGGAGGGAATCGGGGTTTTGCAGTATCCTTCTCCTGGAGTGGGGTAGGAATGGAGATTTTGCAATATCCTTCCCCTGGAGTGGGATAGGAATGGAGATTTTGCAATACCCTTCCCCCAGGAGTGGGAGGGAATGGGGATTTTGCAGTATCCTTCCCCTGCCACGCCCACCAAGCCATGCCCACCAAGCCACGCCCACAGAACCAGTAGTAAAAAAAAATTAATTTCACCACTGGGGTAGGGGTAGGGTTAGGGTTAGGGTTAGGGTTAGGGTTAGGGTTAGGGTTAGGGTTAGGGTTAGGGTTAGGGTTAGGGTTAGGGTTAGGGGTAGAGGTAGAGGTAGAGCTAGAGATGAGAGAGAGAGAGAGAGAGAGAGAGAGTGAGAGACAGAGACAGAGACAGAGACAGAGACAGAGAGATAGTAATAAATAATAAGTAATAAATAATTGGCTACAATTAAGATAGAGAGAGACAGACGCAGAGATAGAGACAGAGATAGAGGTATCTCTCCATAAATCAAATCAAATCTAATTTATTACAGCCCTAAGGCCAGATACAAACGAAATATTGAACAGAAGATATGCCACCTCCTTCTGGATACATGTATATGTGTACTAGAGAGAAAAATAAGGCATAATGGAATCTAAAAATAATTAAGAACATCATTATGAAAACAAACCCAAGTGAAATACGATTGCGAGAAATTCCAACCCTAAGCAATGGAAATGGTAGCATGGAACTGGGCAACTAGAGAAGCCATCACTGAGAAAAATAATAGAGGTATTCCTCAACTTGCAACCATTTGTTTAGTAACTGCTCGAAGTTACAACGGCATTAAAAAAAGTTTTTCGCACTTACGACCATTGCAAGCATCCTCGTGGTCACGTGATCAAAATGTATATATACACACACACCTGTGCAAAATTACAAATGGAATTAGAACTTTCCAGGTATCAATTTTATATATATATATATATATATGTCTTTGGTTATTCAGGTTTTCACCCGCGTAAAATTGGAGGTTCTTGGCAACGTTTCGACGAAGTCTCATTCGTCATCTTCAGGCTGGTGTCTTCGGCTTCATGCTTCTAGGAGCAATGTGTGTGATCGCAGCTGTTTCTTCCTTTTAACTGCCAGTGGGGGTGTGAACTGATTGGGTGGGAGCTTGGCTGTGTTCTGATTGGGTGGAGTTGTGTTCTGATTGGTTGGGGGTTTGGCTGTGCTCTGATTGGATGGGGGGTTGGCTGTGCTCTGATTGGATGGGTGTGTGTTCTGTTTAGGTGGGGGCTTGGTTGTGCTTTGGTTAGTCTGAGTAGCAGGGGGATTTGAGCTGGTGAGCTGTGTTGCTGTTGTTTGGCTTCGTGTTCGTGGCCGTGCTACACCTCCACCCAATCAGAACACAGCCAAGCTCCCACCCAATCAGTTCACACCCCCACTGGCAGTTAAAAGGAAGAAACAGCTGCGATCACACACATTGCTCCTAGAAGCACGAAGCCGAAGACACCAGCCTGAAGAACGACTATGTGCTAGTCGTTCCCGACTCTAGGGTGCGATGCTCATCTTCATTTCTAAGCCGAAGAGCCAGCGCTGTTCAAAGATGTCTCTGTGGTCATGTGGCCAGCATGACTAAATGCCAAAGGTCCACGGAACGCTGTTCTCTTCCCACCAAAGGTGGTCCCTATTTTTCTACTTGCATTTTTTACCTGCTTTTGAACTGCTAGGTTGGCAGAACCTGGGACAAGTAACGGGAGCTCACCCCATCACGCGGCGCTAGGGATTCGAACCGCCGAACTGCCGACCTTTCGATCAACAAGCTCAGCGTCTTAGCCACTGAGCCACCGCGTCCCTTTTGCAGGACTACAGAACTCTATAAACCACTTCTTTGAGCAGCCTTGTTAGTCCCCCTTCCCTGCAACCAAGCTCTTCAAATTCATGCTTAGGATTGTTGGGTTGATTTGTTCACGATCCAAACTCTCCCTTCGCTCCTTTTTGTTTTAAGAAACGGGAGTCGAAAATAGACGTTTGCCGCTGACCAATGGCGCCGAGAGCAAATGATTAGATTTGCTATTTATACGGGCTCCAACTTCCCATTAAATATTTAGGCATCAAACTGAATCGAGGAAGCAGAAGACATACTGGTGAATAATTTGAGCAGTATAAAATCCCTGGAGGGGAAAAAAGATTTTTTATTTTTTTTCTTGGGTACATATTCTCAAGCTCATTAATTGGGAAGACAGCCTTAGGGTGGAAAAAAAAAGAGAGAAGTATTTTCTTTTTCCCCAAAATCATTACCCATTCTTCAGAGTGTATCATATGAAAACAGTTATATAAAAGAATAAATTATATTTGTAATGGCAAGAACCCCAGAATAAAACTAGGAACTGTGATGTTCCCATATAAAGATAGGAGACAGCTATCTGTTCCAAATTTTAAAAGTTTACCATTACGCCAAATCAAATTCACGACATACCAATACGAATGTAGAAAAGAGATCCCCACCCAGGAGGACTTTTGAGTAACCAACAATCTCCCAGACTCTTAATTTAACGCATGGGTCAACTACTGGCTCTCAGTCGGAATAGTTTTAGTAATTCATTCAATACGAAGCCAAAAACACAGCCGAGATTTTAAAGCGCTACGATCGTCGTTGTTGTTTTATTAAAGGGCATTTATGGAAAAGACAAAAATCATGCTAGAAGGCTAAACTGGATTCAGCTTCTTAACTTTTAGTAGCTTGTTGTGCCCAAGCTGTTAATTCCATTTCCCTTTCAGACTCTCCGAAGTCAAATCAATAATAGGAAACACAGAAGGCGATGGTTGTCCAATGCTTTGCATTCGCGCACAATTTGATCGAAGGGGGGGGAGAATTACCCAGATAGCATACTAGAAAATCTCTGAATACGTTCGGCACCAGCTAAAAGAAATGCCAACTGTCAAATATTTGATCCATACCTAGAAATTCAGTTAAATCTCCCAATGTTTAGTTCGACTAGAAATGCAGAGGGTGGGGTTATGAATCAATTATATCAATTATATAATTCTCTCTCTCTCTTTCTATGAGAGAAAGAAAAAGAGAGAGAAGAAGAGAGAAAGAGATGCTAATTGTATGTATATTGGGGTACTGAATGGAATGGAGGGAGGGAGGGAGGGAAGGAGGGAGAGAGAAAGAGATGCTAATTGTATGTATAGTGTATATATTGGGGTGCTGAATGGGATGGATGGATGGATGGATGGATGGAGAGAGAGATGCTAATTGTATGTATAGTGTATATATTGGGGTGCTGAATGGGATGGAGGGAGGGAGGGGTGGAGGGAGGGATGGACGGATGGAGGGAGGGAGGGAGGGAGAGAGAGAGAAAGAGATGCTAATTGTATGTATAGTGTATATATTGGGGTGCTGAATGGGAGGGAGGGAGGGAGGGAGGGAGAAAGAGATGCTAATTGTATGTATAGTGTATATATTGGGGTGCTGAACGGGATGGATGGATGGCTACAGAGATGGGGAGGGAGAGGGGGGAGGGGCAGGCAGGCAGGCAAAAAATTTCCTAGATGTATTACTAACAGGCCAAGTATCTTGTTCGTATGTATATTTAATCTGGATGTTTTAGTGTTTTTCTTGTTTTAAAATCTTTTAGTATTTAAACTGTAATATATGTATTTTTGAATTGTAAGCCCTCCAGACTTACTGAGATGGACAGCTAGAAGGAAGGAAGGAAGGAAGGAAGGAAGGAAGGAAGGAAGGAAGGAAGGAAGGAAGGAAGGAAGGAAGGAAGGAAGGATAATAGAACCAGCTAAATTAACCATCTAACAGAGATGCTTTCGTAGTAGAGAATATGTGTGATTTAGGATTAAATGTGGGGTTTGTGGTGGGAGTTGGGGAGTCCTCTGAGTGTGCTTGGTTTCCTGCAGATAATTTGGTGTCCTGCAGATAATTTGTTTCATGACGTCACCTAGTCCTGTAATGAAACAGGATGCTTTAATCTGAATTCTTCCGCAGAGCAGAGGGTTTGATTCCGTGCTCCAAATGGGATCTACCAAGGATTTCATTAATTCTTGAGGCCTTAAAATTCTACAGGAAATCTGGGTTCTCTTCTATTCTATATAGACAATGCATCTTCTTCTGGTTTTGGGTGGGAGAGAAAAAAATTGGAAGCTGTTTAATGCTCCCAGATACTGCAGGGATTAGGGTGCGTATTATCTGTGCTAGCAAAATATGGAAATATTTTGAGATGGGATCATTCTTAAGGTAAAGGTAAAGGTTTCCCTCGCACATATGTGCTAGTCGTTCCCAACTCTAGGAGGCAGCGCTCATTTCCGTTTCAAAGCCGAAGAGCCAGTGCTGTCCAAAGACGTCTCCGTGGTCATGACTAAATGCCAAAGGAGCATGGAACGCTGTTCCCTTTCCACCAAAGATGGTCCCTATTTTTCTACTTGCATTTTTTACGTGCTTTCGAACTGCTAGGTTGGCAGAAACTGGGACAAGTCATGGGAGCAGCTCACCCCATTACGCGGCACTAGAGATTCGAACTGCTGAACTACTGACCTTTCGATCGACAAGCTCAGCGTCTTAGCCCCTGAGCCACTGCATCCCTCTGGGATCATTCTTATCAATACCTATATATCGGCTGGAATTCTACACGAGTTAGGTAAGCTTCTCGCTTTCTCAAAATGTTCTTAGAGGTATTCAGGAATGTAGTACCTTTTTTTGCATTTCCCTAGAAACTCTTCCTTCGCACTCTGCTCAAAAGTTTAACATTATGTTTTTAATCTCTTTGATAGTTAAAAAAAGTCCAGTCTGGGATTTTTGTCCTGGTGTATCAGTGATACACATCTTCTAAAACAAGGAACATAAAAGTCTGTCCAATCTGTTCTCCAATTTCATCTTTACAACTTAATGGATTTCTGGTAATAGGATATTATTACAGTAATAGCTTTGGTATAGGTTTAAGTATTGCTATCCACATTCTCAAGGATGATTTTTTCTTTGAATACTAGATTAATATTTGCACTGGTATCTATCTGACACTCACCCATTATTATTTGTCTTTATTTCATTCCCTGTTATTAATAATATTCTAAGACATCAATTACAGAGCTGTTTTTACAAGAGTCTGCAAAATTGGATATTCAGGTGAATTGGCCACTGAAATTCAGAAAACTCCTTTTTACCAGTTCACTAATAGCAAATTTGATACTGTTAGAAAAGGTTGCTAATTCCATAATTTCAATTAATTTAATTACTATTCGTTTCTCTGCACACCCCTAGGCGGACTTCTACTTTGTGGTATGCTCAAGATGTTTGAAGGCATTGTTATGCTGGTTTACCATGGTGGCGCAGTGGTTAGAATGCAGTATTGCAGACTAATTCTGCTGACTGCCAACGTATTTATTCAGCTGAACACAGATGGGTCCCTCCAAAAGGGAAGGAACCCAGAGCATAGTGCAGGGGTCAGCAACCTTAAATACTCAGAGAGCCATTTGGACCCGTTTCCCACAGAAAAGAAAACACCGGGAGCCACAAAACCCTATTTCCTGAGCAGCCACAAAACTAGCATATGGAGTTGAATTAAACGTTCTGTTTTATTCTGAAACTTTTCTTTTCTTGGATTGATCCATGGTTGAAAAGCTCAATAAATTGTGTGCCGGTGGGTGTCACACATTGGCGGTTGTGACGCATATTTTGAGCAACAGGGAACCGCAGCAGAGGGATGAAAGAGCCACATGCGGCTCCAGAGCCACGGATTGCTGACCCCTGCGGTAGGCCAACCATGGATAAATCCAAAAAAAGTTTCAGAAGAAAACAGAATGTTTAATGTTTAGAGCCTTGGTAGTACAGTGGTCTAAGGCACCCTGTTATTAAGCTGGTTATTAAGACCAGATGCCTGCAATTACTGCAGGTTTGAATCTCGCCAAGGCTCAAGGTTGACTCAGCCTTCCATCCTTTCTAAGGTAGGTAAATTGAGGACCCAGTTGTGAGGGCAATAAGCTGACTTTGTATAAATATACAAAAGTATGAAGGCTATTGTTTAGCGCATTGTAAGCCGCCCTGAGTCTCCGGAGAAGGGCGGCATATAAATCAAATTAAAAAAAAAAAAAATTACATATGCTAGTTTTGTGGCTGCTCAAGAAATAGTCAGGCACAGGAAGGGTTTTGTGGCTCCCGGTGTTTTCTTTTCTGTGGGAAACGGGTCCAAATGGCTCTTTGAGTGTTTAAGGTTGCAGACCCCTGGCCTAAACAAAGCCTTAAAAATAACGAACAGTCCCAATCCTGCTCTGTAAACCTGGGAAGCCTACCCATTTGGTCTCTTCAGTGTGTGTTGTAACCTGCCAGCGGAGCTGGTGGCAGACTCAGACAGTGAGGCGATTGGGGAGGAACATAGGCCAGTCCTGGAGTCTGGGGAAGGCTCTGATGAGTGCTCTGCGTCGGAGGCAGAGAGGGGGCCAGGACCGTCTGACAGTTGTCAGCTGCCTTCGGGGTCGGACATCAGTGGGACAGAAGAACAGCTGGAGCCTGTTCCCAGTGTGCGCATGCACAGAGGTGCCGGGAGAAAAGAACAGCTAAGGAATAAGGGTCGACTCAGGAGTAAAGCCACAGGTGGACGGTGAATGGCCCCTCCCACAGGGAATAAATAGGAGCAAAAGGGGAGTGGTGTTTGCAGGAGACAATTAGTTCAATTCGTTAGAGTGAAGATCTGTTCCTGACTTCTTGCCAAGTATTGTCTGCTACAGAGTGGCGTTTGGAAGATATCGGCTTGGCAGCTGTCCAAGCCTGATAAAGGTCTGTAGTTGTGAAATCTCTTGCAAGACTGTCAGCTGGAACTTTGCTGGGGAGGAATTCCCTTTAAACTAAATAAAAGTGGTTTTATCAAGACGAGGAGTCGGCTTTGTGCTTTTGAGAAGCCTAAGTCAGAACGGTGTGTAATCCTTGGAGACCAAGCAAAGACATTTATTCATGGCCTCCTTTTTTTTTTTTTTTTTTTGAGCAACGCCGACTGAAAGAAAGAGCCTTAAAACGAGAACGCTTTTCAAACATCCTCGGAATGAGCCACAATGTTGTCGAATGCCTTCACTAAAGAAAGTTGACTGAAAAGAAGAAACAGGAACGCCTCCGTCTGGGTTTGGCCGGTTGCTCTGGACTCTTCCCAAGCCCTGACCCACTGATCAACTCGGGCCTTGACTCAGGCAAACGCCAAGATTCCATCACCACAACGCTGTTAAAAGAGACGTTTTCTTCAGCAAACTGTGGCCAGGCCAGCCACAAGCAGGTATGGGCATGTTGACAACATATTTCATGGCGAGCCAGCATAAGCCGGTCAATAGAGGTCTGGCTTCTAACCTAACCATCCCGAGGGTAAATGATTGCAGTTACAGGATACAAACGAAGAGCCCAAATATTATACAGCCCCATTTCAAAATCAATACATGAAATGATTTATGGGTTGGTGATCCCCTTAACTTACAAGTATGCTGGTTGAAGGCAGCGGAATAGATATCAGAATAAGAGAATAAATAATAAATAAATAAATAAATAAATAACTTTATTGTCATTGTATGTGCAACTAGTGGTGCTGGTTATCACCTATAAAGCCCTTCATGGCCTAGGCCCATGATGGCGAACCTATGGCACGGGTGCCACAGGTGG
The DNA here is from genome assembly GCF_029215685.1 of Pituophis catenifer annectens. Classification (NCBI taxonomy): domain Eukaryota; kingdom Metazoa; phylum Chordata; class Lepidosauria; order Squamata; family Colubridae; genus Pituophis; species Pituophis catenifer. The sequence goes on along the minus strand of NW_027256896.1, from coordinate 11,481,803 downwards.
CACGTGGAGCCATTTTGCTGGGCACGCAAGTGTTGCCCTAGCTCAGCACCAGCGTGCATGCACGCACCGGCCAACTGATTTTCAGGCCTTCCGGTCCCACCGGAGATCGGGAAACTGGCTGTTTCTGGCCTCTGGAAGGCCTCTGGGGGGATGGGGAAGGTTGATTTTTGCCCTCCCCAGGCTCCTAGAAAGGCTCTGGAGCCTGGGGAGGGGGAAAAAAACAGGCCTACTGGGCCCACAGTGCCATCGCGTGACAAAAGCAGGGGGAAATGGGGGGGTCGCATGCACATGCGCGGGAGGGTGGGGCGCATTGAATTATGAATGTGGGCACACGCACCCGCGACACCCCCCACTACCCCTGCTTTTGGCACACGATGGCAAAAAGGTTAGCCATCACTGGCCTAGGCCCAGGATACTTGTCGGACCCCCTGCAGCAAGCAACAATCTCCAATCGCCCGGTGCGCTCCCACAGACAGGGCCTCCTCAGGGTGCCGTCGGCCAAACAATGTTGGCTGGCGACCCCCAGGGGGAGAGCTTTCTCTGTGGGTGCACCCACCCTTTGGAACCAACTTCCTTTGGAGCTCCAGATGGCCCCTGACCTTCGCTCGTTCCGCCGTGATTTGAAGACCTGGTTGTTTCGTAGACTGAACTGATGGGGGGGGTGGGTTCTTAAAAGTTTTAAATTGATTTTAAACTGTTTTAATTTGGACTTTTAATTTCATATTGTTTTATTTGTGCAATTGTGCATTTTATTGTTGTGAGCCGCCCTGAGTCCATTGGAGATAGGGCGGCATATAAATCGCATTAAACTTAAACTTAAACATATACAGTATACCCATACAACGAAATTCACTTAACAGCCAAAGACCAGGTCCAACACATATGACAATCCCCAAACACACTCCCACCCACCACAATTCCCCACCCCTAAACCACCCAAACATTCACACAACAGACCAAGTCATGCTGTCCAACAGCTCACTGATGGTGGCCCTTTAGTTCAATGTTGAGTGCAATTATAGCTCTGGGATAAAAACTATTCAGAAAACGTGTGGTCCGAGTTTGAATTGTTCTGTATCTTCTGCCAGAAGGAAACAGTCCAAAAAGATTGTAAGCAGAATGGGAAGAGTCTCTGAGAATGTTATACAACTTTCTCAAACAGCGAGATGCAAAGATGTCGTCCAGGGCTGGTAGCTGGAGTCCGATGATATTCTGGGCAATTTTAATGATTCTCTGTAGAGCTTTTTTGTCCGCTAAAGACCTGTTCCCATACCATGCAAGAATGCAGGTATGTCAGGACACTCTCAATGGTGCTGCGATAATAGGTCAGAAGTAGATGCTGAGATAGATTTATCTTCCTGAGAATAACAGGTTGGAAATGACCCTGTAAGTCTTCCAGTCCTCAAAGCAGGAGACCCTGTACCATTTCAGACAATCTGTCCAATCTCTTCTTGAAAACCTCCAGTGTTGGAGCACCCACAAATTCTGAAGGCAAGCCGTCCTCATTGGTTAATTGTCCTCATTGGCAGGAAATTTCTCCTTATTTCCAGGTTGCTTCTCTCCTTGATTTAGTTTCCATCCATCGATTCTTGTTCTGCTTCAGAGACCGTGAGTTCTAGTCTCACTTTAAATACAAAGCCAATTGGGTGACTTTGGGTCGGTCCTTCTCTCTCAGCCCTAGGAAGAAGACAGCAACGGCCAACGATATCTAAAAAAGGTTGCCAAGAAATCGGCAGAAACTCTCGGTACCCAATGAGATTCAAGGCTGAATAGAAAACTGAATAAATGACATGCAGAGAGACACAAATTTAGGAAAGAGGGAAAACAATGGAAATGAAAACAAGAAAACTTGTCGTTTGCAGGTCATTTCTCTATTTCGTGATGAGAGAAATCAGAAATGACAGAACAAAAGTAAACTATTAAAATACTTCGGATCTGAAATATATAGATACCGTGTTTCCCCGAAAATAAGACCCTGTCTTATATTTTTTTGAACCCCAAAATAAGTGCTTGGCCTTAATTTTGGGTAGGTCTTATTATTTTGGGGTGTGTGGAGCAAGATGGGGCCCCTTTTGCTGTCTTACCTTTGTGTTTAAATATTTTTGGGGAGGGCTTATTTTCAGGGAGAGGCTTATTTTAGCGCATGCATTCAAAAGCCCGATTGGGCTTATTATCAGGGGATGTCTTATTTTCGGGACATCCGAAAAGTTCCTGTATACTTCAGGGTAGTCCTGAAGTATACAGGAAGGGGAGCAATTTCTGAGGATTTCTGAGAAAGGAATCATGGAATGATAGATCTGGAAGGGACTTTGGAGGTTTTCTAATCCAACTCACTGTCCAAGGGAGGAGTTCTTATACCATCCTGGACCAAATGGATGTCCAATTTTTCTTGAAAACCTCCAGCAGTGGAGCACCCACAGCTCCATCAAGCGAGCTGTTCCGCTGATAGATTGTTCCCACTGTCAGGAAATTCCTCCTCGTTTACAAATTGGTTCTTCCACCCACTGCTTCCTTGCCAAGTCAACAAGACCTGTCAACCTTCTTCCATCCATATTGTCCTGGGTGGTGCAGTGATTAGAAGGCAGTACTGCAGGCGGCGTCTGCTGACTGCCAGCTGACTGCAATTTGGCAGTTCGAATCTCACCAGGCTCGACTCAGCCTTCCACTTCTATTCTTCTGAGATGGGTAAAATGAGGACCCAGATTTTTTTTGGGGGGGGCAATCGGCTGACTCTGTAAACCGCTTAGAGAGGGCTGCACTGCGAAGCGGTATGTAAGTCTAAGTGCGTTTGCGATATTGTACTTTGGGTTAGCACGATGTTTGCCAACCTTGGCAGCTTCAAGAGACAGAGGCGTCCAACTTTTTACCAAATGGGCCCAATTCCCTGCCACTATGCCCTTCCTTTCAACTCATTTACTCTTCCTTCATCCTATGTTTTGTGATTAGCTCCTCATTCATTCTCTCGATAGGGCCAAACCACTTCAATACATTTCTTTTCGTACCGGTCATTCCTTTTTGGCTTGGACAAGTGTTGATCATCCCAAAGCAAGTACTTCCAGCTGCAGGCACAGACGTCTGTTAGCCGTTGGGTTCTCCTGGGAATTGTGTGATCAACTGATCCGGCCCCGTTGACTTTAATGTTTATCCTTACATTGACTTTTTAATTGCCTGAGTGCGAGACGATTCATTTTGTAGCCGAGAGCCTCGCCGCGCGTTCATCTGGTCCGCAGACAGATTCTTTGAGGAGCCTGAAGACTTTATAAAAGTAATATTGTTGTATTTACTTACGGCTCCTATCTGATCTTGCAGAGACGTATAGTTCCTATCTACCACTTCGGCACAAAGGTTTCCTTTTAAACAAGTCATGCGGTTGGTATGAAGATATGCGAGTCAGCCATTACGAATGGGATATTTACAGGCAGGTCTTTCAGAATCTGGAACTAGCAGTAGATGATGTGATGATTACGTTAACGTTAAACTTCTTTCCCCCCCCCACCCCCTTTGCATTAAGCTTCAATCTTGAGGTGCTACGCAGGTGATGGTTGTGTGAATGGCAGCGCTATCTTTGTAAAACAAAAACAAAAAAATGTAGCTCATTAAAATATCCTTCTGTGCATTGTCGAGGGCTATCTCTGCCACGCTGGGACACACCAATCGGTTAAAGTTACAGTCTAAAACTGTTTGCCAACTTTGCGGTAGTGATTTCCACAACAGGCAACCCTATCGGATTACTTTAAAATCCTTAAATACGGGTGGAGTTGATAAAACAGATTTTATGTATGCTGGATTTTATTTATTTATTTATTTTAAAGACTCAGAGAGGGGTTTTCATTAAGAAAGCATGTGGCGTGTGTATGCCTTGCGTTGCAATTATTATAATATTTTAAGGGATTCGTAGGAGTTTACTTGGTATATTCATCCGTGTTAGAAGTTATATTTAAGCCTTTCCTTTGCTGGTTTGCAATGTAGGCATTAGCGTCTCTAATTTTACTTCCTAGTTAAGCTTAGGAGCATGTCTCGATAAAAGATTCGGCTTTTCAGGATTAAGCCAACCTTCTATCTTCTTGTCCCCATCTGGCACCCTGCATTTCGGTGACATGTTGTGATGGTTTCTAGCATTTGTCACACTTGGTTGCAAGTGCCTTTTGTTCCATCCTCTGCTCCATGCGAGTTCCTATCACAAAGCATCAGTGCCTGATATGATGGATTTATAGCAGCATCACAGAAATAGAGGCTGGATTGGACGGAGAGGGAGGGACTGCTCCGAGGTCACCCAGCTGGCTCCTCTGCCAAAGGAAGGGCTCAAACTTGCATCTCCCCACTCCTAATATAGCCAATTCACCAATACAGGTAGTCCTCGTTTTAGGACAGTGGTGAAATCCAATTTTTTTTTTACTACCGGTTCTGTGGGCGTAGCTTGGTGGGTGTGGTGTGGCATAGTGGGCATGGCAGGGGAAGAATATTGCAAAATCTCCATTCCCACCCCACTCCAGGGGAAGGATACTGTAAAATCTCCATTTCCTCCTGATCAGCTGGGACTTGGGAGGCAGAGAAGAGATGGGAGCGGGGCCAGTCAGAATTTTTACTACCAGTTCTCCGAACTACTCAAAATTTCCGTTACCGGTTCTCCAGAACTGGTCAGAACCTACTGAAACCCACCTCTGATTCTCACCCCACTCCAGGGGGAAGGATATTGCAAAATCTCCATTCCCACCCCACTCTGGGGCCAGCCAGAGGTGGTATTTGCCGGTTTTCCAAACTGCTCAAAATTTCTGCTACCGGTTCTCCAGAACCTGTCAGAACCTGCTGGATTTCTCCCCTGGTTTAGGACCTTAATTGAACCCAAAATTGAGGAAATCAATTGTGCCAGTTGTTAAGCAGGTCATGTTTCGGCGGTGACCGTTAAGCAAATCACCAGAAGAGAATGAGAGAGTTGGAAGGGACTCTTGAGGTCCTCTAATCCAACCCCCTGCCATCCCAGGGAAGCGGCAGTCCAGTCTCTTCTTAAAAGCCTCCAGTGTTGGAGCACTCACAACTCCTGAAGGCAAGCAGAATTAACCACTGGTTAATTGTTTTCACTGTCAGGAAACAAACTAATGTGACGGTCATTAAGCAAAGTCATTGTCCGCAATGGGCTTTCTTGTTGGAAACCAGAAGTAAACACTGATTTCTAGCAAAAAAAAAACCACCTCACTGTAAATTGTGGTCATGTGGCTGTGGGATGCTGCAAACAGTTGTAAATGCAAACCGACTGCCGAATACCCAAAATACAATCACATGATCTCAGGGGGGGCACTGCTATCAGAACTTCGAACCTGGGGTGTTAAGTACCTTTTGAGGGGTCTATTGCAACTTCAAACACTAACTAAGCAATCAGTCATAAACTCAGATCTGTCTGTCTGTCTGTCTGTCTGTCTGTCTGTCTATCATCTATCTATTTATCTATCTATCTATCTATCTATCTATCTATCTATCTATCTATCTATCTATCTCTAACTTTATCTCTATCTTTATCTGTCTCTCTCTCTTTATCTAACTGTCTCTCTCTATCTCTATCTGTATCCTTCTGTTTCTCTCTCTCTGTGTGTGTCTCTCTCTATGTCTTTTTCTGTCTGTCTGTCTATCATCTATCTATCTATCTATCTATCTATCTATCTATCAGCTGTCTCTCTCTAACTCTCTCTATCTCTATCTTTGTCTCTCTGTCTCTCTGTCTGTTTCTGTGTGTGTGTGTGTGTGTGTGTGTGTGTGTGTCTATGTCTCTGTCTGTCTGTATCTATGTCTCTGTCTGTCTGCCTGTCTGTCTGTCTGTCTCTCTCTCTTTCTCTCTCTCTCTCTCTCACCTTCATAAGAACCTTAAACCCAAAATAAACTCAAGCTAAAAATAAGCCAAGAACAAACCCTTGCTAATCCTGATGTTTTTCCATGATGCTCACATAAAAAGATTCCAGGACAGAAAGAATGCGATCCATCCCACATGGAAGGAGACTGTGGGTGATTTCAAGAAACGATATAAAAATCTATTTTGGAAAAACCCAGCTCTCTTTCCATCGATAAAATATGAAATTTGACAGCATGCCACGCTGTCAACAGTTAGGTTTAAAAAGAATGCAGATATAGTAGAGCTGCTTTGTATCTCCGTCTGCATTCAGACGCTTCGTGGGTATAAACGTTGAAAAATACACGTTTTTAGTTCAACTCTGAAAAGTTCTGAATTATCAGCAAATATATGTCAGATTGATACAAGGAGCTAAAGAACTGCAGTCTACTGCTGGGATAAAGAATGAATGCATCCAGTGCTTAGTCACCGTATCTTAACTTTGGAGCATTTTAACATTTATACAGCTGCTATTTATTGTTCATTGCCACTCGGTCTTTCCTTGAAGCCATATTTATTCCCAATTCAATTCAAAATGCTGATTCTGGACTAAAAAATTCAGAAGAAGTCTTTGACTGGTAAAACTAGCTGAGGAAGACTAGTGTCTGTCCCACAGCACGTCATGGTATAAAAGTACAGCTTTTTGTGAGTTGCTCTCCTTTTGTACAACCTTCTCCCAGAACAAGGACACTGCCATCCTCCACTGCGTAATAAGACAATTTAAGAAATGTTTCTCCCCTTTAAAGAGTGATAACCAGCTGTGAAATCCTACCGGTTCACACTGGTTCGGGCAAACCAGTAGTAAAAAAAACCTACCGGTTCCTCTGAACCGGTATTTCTGACGATCAGCTGTGCCTGGCGATTTAAAATTGCTAGAAATTGTTAGAGATGCAACTATAAATCCGGAACATTCTACCACATGTGGTGGACGTGCCCCATCACAAGGAAGTATTGGTGTCAAATTCAAAAATGGTTGGAAGAAATTACAAAGCAAAAAATATATTTGAAACCTGAATTGGATCCCTTATGCTTCTCAGATGATCACAAGACCATCCAGTATGGGTAGTCCTCGACTTACAACCACATTTGAGCCCAAAATTTATGTTGTCAAGTGACATGTTTGTTAAGCGAGTTTTGCCCCATGTTGACCTTTATTGGCACTGTTATTAAGTGAATCACTGCCATGGTTAAGTTAGTAACACGGTTGTTAAGTAAATCTGGCTTCATCCATTGACTTGGCTTGTCAGAAGGTTGCAGAAGGGGATCATGTGACCCCTGGGACACTACAAACCGTCATAAATATGAGTCAGTTGCCAAACATCTGCAATCTGATCACATGCCCATGGGAATGCTGCAATGGTTGTAAATATGAAAAATGGTCATAAGTCACTTTTTTCAGTGCTTTTGTCAGTTCAAATTGTCACTAAATGAATTGTTGTTAAGTTGAAGACTACTGTACCTGTCCTCAGGTAAAAGAAAAACACAGTCAGCCTAAAATTTAATGTCTGTTCTGGACACATCAGACTGCATTCCCTTTCATGGATAACCCAACGAGTCATTTTAATTTTAATTCCAGTCAATGATTTCATAGTACCCTAAATGTTCTTTTTTTATTATTACTGTCTCATCAGTTGCTACTTTACTGTCGCTTTTTTTCCCCTCTCACCAGGGGTGAAATTCAGCAGGTTTCTGACAGGTTCTGGAAAACCGGCGGCGGAAATTTTGAGTAGTTCAGAGAACCGGCAAATACCACCTCTGTCTGGCCCCAGAGTGGGGAGGGAATAGGGATTTTGCAATATCCTTCCCCCAGGAGTGAGGAGGGAATGGGGATTTTGCAGTATTCTTCCCCTGGAGTGGGGTGGAAATGGGGATTTTGCAATATCCTTCCCCCAGGAGTGGGGAGGGAATGGGGATTTTGCAGTATCCTTCCCCTGGAGTGGGGAGGGAATGGAGATTTTGCAATATCCTTCCCCCAGGAGTGGGGAGGGAATGGGGATTTTGCAGCATCCTTCCCCTGGAGTGGGGTGGGAATGGAGATTTTGCAGTATCCTTCCCCTGCCATGCCCACCAAGCCACACCACGCCCACCAAGCCACGCCCACAGAACCTTTAGTTTTAAAAAAATTGAATTCCACCATTGCCTCTAACCCAATGGGAATCATTGCTAAGGGTTCTGCGAGGAGAATTACACAAAAACGATAACCGTTGTACGTTCAATGACAATGACACCTTACAAGCAATCGTGCTTGTGAGTGCGCCAGCTCTGGTTTTCCAAGCAAACGCTCATTTCCTGTCCTCAAACTCCAGCAAAGGAACGTTGTGGCTTTCCTAACTTCTGTCGTTTTCCTGTATACACAAAGTTGATGAGATGAGGCTTGTAATTAAAGAGGGCAGGGAGGCAAACAAAAGACACCGCAAACAAAACAGCGACACCCCCTTTCCCCCCCGCCCCCCAAAAAATTCCAGCCTCCCCTTCTTCTTCTTCAGAGAAAAATCCTTCTTCAGCCCTTCTTCCAATCAAACCCAAAGTGGAACGGTAGATACAGAGTTAGGCATTTTAATTCCGAGAATTCTTTAAACGTAATGTGCAGTTAAAGTCAGAGGCTGTTCGTTTCGGTTTGATAGATCAACAGATTGGGGAGGGGGAAGGGGGGAAAGTAGCATGGAAATTTATTTTTAATTATTGGTTAAAAATTAAAAAGGGGTTGGAGGAAACTATTGAACTAAAAATCGACATGAAAGCAGAGTTTCATTTCTTTGGGGTATTATAAAAGGAAAGATGAATAAAGAAATTCAATACCTCATGCTCCATATAATCACCGCAGCCAGAATTTCATTGGCCCAAAATTGGAAACAACAATATACTCCATCAAACACAATGATTCCGAAAGGAGAAGGGCGGTATAGAAATTTGAATAAATAAATAAATAAATAAATAATTATTTTAAAAAAGTGCTAGAATGTGCAGAAATGGACTAATTAACGATGGAATTAGGAGACAGAGAGGAAACAGTATGAGACATGGAATAGGCGGTATAATTGGCTGGAAAATAAGTCTAAAATTAATTGTACTGTAGTGAATGTTAAGAGAAGATAATATAACGAAAAAATAGATATTGAGTGTGTAGTAGATATGTATATATTGTATGTATTATATAAATAAGTACTTAAGAAATAAGAATGTATATGTACATTCTATTCTCCAAAGCACCTGAGGGCAGGACAAGAAGTAACGGGTGGAAGATGATTAAAAACAGATCCAACCTAGAACTAAGGAGAAATTTCCTGACGGTGAGAACAATTAAACAATGGAATAGAGCTCACTTCCTGGAGTTGGATTTTTTTTTTCCTTTAAAAATAGACTCAACAATCTTTTAACTGGGATGGTATAAAGTCTCCTGCCTTGAGGAGGGCGCTGGTCTACAAGACCTCCATGGTCCCTTCCACCAACCCTACGGTATGTATGTATGTATGTATGTATGTATGTATGTATGTATGTATGTATGTATGTATTAGATTGATAAGCCGCCCTATCATTCATTCATTCATTCATTCATTCATTCATTCATTCATTTATTTGGATTTAGATTTATATACCGCCCTACTCCCGAAGGACTCAGGGCGGTGAACAGCCAAAAAGATAAAACACACAAACTACAAAATTTAAAAGACAATATAAAAACCCATTAGATAATTTGGCCCAAAACAAATTAAAACTCCTCTAATATTTTAAAACAAATTTAAAATTTACAGTTTAAAAGGGAAGTTAGGCCAGGCCAGCCTGCTGAAATAAAAAGGTCTTGAGGGCGCGGCGGAAGGTGCGTAAATCCGGGATCGTCCGTATCTCCGGGAGGAGCTCATTCCAGATAGCAGGTGCCCCCACAGAGAAGGCTCTCCCTCTGGGGGCCGCCAGTCAACACTGTTTGGCTGACGGCACCCTGAGGAGCCCCTCTCTATGTGAGCGTACTGGCCGGTGAGAGGCTACTGGTGGCAGAAGGCGGTCCCGTAAGTAACCAGTTCCTAAACCATGGAGCGCTCTAAAGATGGTAACCAAAATCTTGAAGCGTACCTGGAAGATCACCGGGAGCCAGTGCAGCTCGCACAGGTATGATTCTATCTTCTTATGTGCATAGATGGAAGAACTCACAAATACATTCACAATGGAATAATGGATGGTGAAGTTAACGGAGTTGGCAAAATTGACAACTTTGATTTTTTTTTTTTAAAAAAAAAGACTTACCTAGCTTTGTTTATTACTTAGAAACCATTCTTGCATTTATTTATTTAGTTTTGTTTGACCATGGGTTTTAATGATTTAGGGTGGTTTATGATGATAGAATTTATGAGATAGGATGCGGTGGCTCACTGGCTAAGACACTGAGCTTGTCAGTCGAAAGATCGACAGTTCCGTGGATCGAATCCCTAGTGCCGCGTAACGGGGTGAGCTCCCGTTCCTTGTCCCAGCTTCTGCCAACCTACCAGTTTGAAAGCCCGTAAAAAAAAAATGCAAGTAGAAAAATAGGGACCACCTTTGGTGGGAAGGGAACAGCGTTCCGTGCGCCCTTGGCATTTAGTCATGCCGGCCACATGACCATGGAGACGTCTTCAGACAGCGCTGGCTCTTCGGCTTTGAAACGGAGATGAACACTGCCCCCTAGAGTCGGGAACGACTAGCACATATGTGCAAGGGGAAACTTTACCTTTACCTTTATGATAGAAGCACTGTTTGTTAGGGTTTCTATTCCACTTTAAAGATTCATCGGTTTTTAGGTTTTGATCTGCATGGAAGAAAAACATTTCTCTCGCTGCAGAGAAGGTAAAATTGAAATCCTCCTGATTTAGCCATAGAACGCTGGATCTAAAAAAAAAAAAAAACCTTGTCTATTGAATTAGACTTGACTGAAATTCATCATCGAGCCATTTGAGGTAAATTTCAGAACCTCCAAATATATCCAGACTGGACCACAATAAGAATTTGCGGGCACCTAGTCCTTGACCATCAAACATCATTTGAAAATACACCACTTCATTTCTGAGTGCCAAAGAATGTTCATTTCAGCTTTTTACCTCCTTTCCTCCCTCCTTTCCCTTCACTGGGTACGGTTTCACGTTTTATTGCTTTTTAATGTTTTGTTTATCATGTGTGTGTGTGTTTTACATTTCCCAAAGTGCTTCAAGATGCTTTGATACAGGAAACGAGATAAACATACATGAAGGAATCCTTTATTCTAGGCAAGAAGAATCACAACAGCTAATTGGATCGGTTTTTAAAAACGCCAGTGAAGAACACGCAAACATGACAGCCAAAGAAAATAATCCAGTCGCCATATTGACTCCCGATAGTGTTTCTTTTTTTTCTATCCAGTCCTCCAATCAGCCATGATTTATCAGGTCTCTTTTCCAGCTGCTCCTCATCTGACAGTTTGGGGGTAGTAATTAAGGTGCTGGTCCTGCCCTAGGCAAGAAAGTTGACTGGGCCAAATCACCAGTTGCCTGGGAGTTCTAGTCCTGCCTCATACATGAAATCCTGCTGGGTGACTTTGAGCCAATCACCAGGAGGCGGGGAGTTCTCCATGAAAGCTGGCTGGGTGAGTGGGTCAAGTCACCAGTTACCTGGGAGTTCTAGTCCTGCCTTGTACATGAAAGCTAGCTGGGTAACTTTGTGCCAGTCACCAGTAGGTGGGGAATTCTAGTCCTGCCTTAGACATGAAAGCTAGCTGGGTGTTTGAAGACCAATCACCAGGAGGTGGGGAGTTCTAGTCCCATTTTAGGCATGAAAGCTGGCCAGGTAATTGGGTCAAATCACCACTTACCTGGAAGTTCTAGTCCTGCCTTGTACATGAAATCCTGCTGGGTAACTTTGAACCAATCACTAGGAGGCGGGGAGTTCTAATCCCACCTTAGGCATGAAAGCTGGCTGGGTGCTTTGCGCCAATCACCAGGAGACAGTGAGTTCCAGTCCCATCTTAGGCACGAAAGCCACTTGATTGACCTTGGGCCAATCCCACTCTCTCAGCCCAGCTCTTTCAGTTATTGATAAAAATAATAAAAGCAGGTCATTTTATAAATAAATACATTTTATATGAGCTGTAAATTAGCCGTACTTTAGCTAATCTACTTAGCACAATATTCAAAATTGGGCATGCAGTCCTAAGAAATAATAATACATTTATTTGAAATCCATTTGCCAGTTTTAGTCCAGTGATGGCTAACCTTTCCCGGACCGAGTTCCCAAAGCGTGCATTCGCCCGAACCTCCAAAATGCAAGGCCCGTGGGGGCCCGTGCATGCATCCTGTCCCCGTGCATGCATGCGTGAGTCCACTGCACATGCCCCACTCCTGTACATGTACCAGCACCCCCCCGCCGCATGCATCCCGCCCCCCCCCATTCACTCGTGGCCCCCCACGCATGCACAGCAGAGACCCAAAGATCAGCTGGCTGATGATAGTCATGCACACATGCGCAACAGAGCTGAGCTGGGGCAACGGCTCGCATGTCCACAGAGAGGGCGCTGCACGCCACAGGTTCATCAAAACAGTTCTAGTCCTTTCCTTTCAAGCTATTATTACTTTTAAAAAGTTAAAGAAGTTCCTGATGGCTCCTGAAGTTTTGCCACTGACTATTGACTAACTTTTTTTTTTAATTGAAAAGTTTTATAAGAAATACAAACATTTTCACCCCCACCCCTCCTTCCCCTCCCTCCCCCCCACCCCCCTCCCTAGACTTCCCAGAACAAGCACAGGGTATAGCATTCACAAACCAAAAACTAGAATATGCTAACAAATTATTACATTACATATTCTCCCTAGGTCCTTAACTCCTTATAACTCAAAAAAAAAAAACCCAGATATAAACTACTTAAAATTATTTCATTCATAAGCTATATGAATCTTCTTATTCGGATATTTCTTCTGTATATAATCAATCCATCTTCTCCATTCCAATATATATATCTCATTTGAATGGTCTTTAAGATATGATGACATTTTTGCCATTTCTGCCAAATGCACAACTTTTAATGTCCATTCCTCAATGGTGGGTGGATCTTCCTTCTTCCAGTACTGTGCCACCAAGTAACCTGGCAGCCGTTATTAAGTTCAAAACCAGCTTAGTCTCTATTACAGTACAATCTAACTTTTTTTTTAACAGCCATAGAACGAAATTCAGGGCTCAGGTGTTCCTGCTTGTCTGAGTTATAAACCCTCTCCTTAGGAAAAAAAAAAAAGGCGGGGGGGGAGAAAAAAAGTTTTATTTCATTTTGGATGTGGAGGAGGAGATGGCATTCAAAAGTTTTTGAAGAGGGAATGCGATGACTAAGATCTGGGGCGTGAGGGGGGGGTCAGAAGAAGTGATGAAAAGAAACCTCTGAAGGATTTCAAAAAAAGAGAGGCAGAATCCAGACGAAGGCCATCAAGAGTCAACCGAGACAGAAGACAGGAAGAGGCTAATAAGAATGGAGACAGAGATACTACATAACCGCGGTGACGTCATGCTGGACTTACAACCATCCCCGAGCAGTTCCAACCCTGTGGGAGAGAGAGAGAGAGAGAGAGAGAAGAGGACAAAAACTTGAGAAATAATAATGAGATGAGTTTTCAGGCTTTGGAAGAGAAAGCCTGTCAGCCTTTTGAAGAGCTGACTAACACTGCTCCAATTTCTTTTCCTTCTGCTTGGGTTTTTAATTGGCAGAAACGGCTGCGGAGAAGCAAGACAGGGATGGGAAGGCTGCAAACCCTGGGAAGAGGAATATGTGCACAGGTTTTGTTTCTCTTTAGCAGGCTGGAAGAAGACAACTTCAAATGCTGAATGGGATAAGACAGATGACCTTTCCTTGCTATGAGCCATCTCCAAAGTTAGCCTAGTTAAGGAGGGAAATAAAATCTGCAAAGATCCAAAGGAAGATATTAACCAATATCTATCTATCTATCTATCTATCTATCTATCTATCTATCTATCTATCTATCTATCGAGCCTTGGTGGCGCAGCAGACTAAAGTGCTGTTAAGTAGCACTTAGCTGCCAACTGCCTGCAATTACTGCAAGTTCAAATCTCGCCAGGCTCAAGGTTGACTCAGCCTTCCATCCTTCCGAGGTAGGTAAAATGAGGAATAATGAAAAATGAGCAATAAGCTGACTTTGTATAAAAAGAACACCGCTTAGTGGGGGCCGAAAGCCCTACTAAGCAGGTATATACAAAAGTATGAAGGCTATTGCTTAACGCATTGTAAGGCGCCCTGAGTCTCCGGAGAAGAGCAGCATATAAATCGAACCAATAAATAAATAAATAAAATAAATAAATAAATAAATAAATAAATATTTATAAAGCTATCAAGCTATATCTATATCTACGATCTCTCTCTCTCTCTCTCTCTCTCTCTCTCTCTAAATAAGTGTGTGCGTGTAAATACATATATCTGTAAATAAATGTGTGGAGTGGAGTGGAATGGAAAGGAATAGGAATAGGAATAGGAATAGGAATAGGAATAGGAATAGGAATAGGAATAGGAATAGGAATAGGAATAGGAATAGGAATAGGAATAGGAATAGGAATAGGAATAGGAATAGTAAGGGAAGGGAAGGGAAGGGAAGGGAAGGGAAGGGAAGGGAAGGGAAGGGAAGGGAAGGGAAGGGAAGGGAATGGAATAGAATAGAATAGAATAGAATAGAATAGAATAGAATAGAATAGAATAGAATAGAATAGAATAGAATAGATTTTTTTTATTGGCCAAGTGCGATTGGACACACAAGGAATTTGTCTTTGGTGCATATGCTCTCAGTGTACATAAAAGAAAAGATACATTCGTCAAGAATCATAAGGTACAACACTTAATGATAGTCATAGGAAACAAACATAGGGAACAAACAAAAACAAACATATTTATCACATTTTCTTTTATCTAGTTTACCACAGAATTAGACTCTATATTTTACCTTTGTCTTATATTTTAAGATGGTTGAAACACTCATCAACTAATCAGCTATCTATAAGGTAAAGGTTCCCCTTGCATATGTGCTATCGTTCCTGACTCTAGGGGGCGGTGCTCATCTCCGTTTCAAAGCCGAAGAGCCAGCGCTGTCTGAAGACGTCTCCGTGGTCATGTGACCAGCATGACTCAATGACAAAGGCGCACAGAACGCTGTTCCCTTCCCACCAAAGGAGGTCCCTATTTTTCTACTTGCTATCTATCCAACTATCTATTTGCATACATAAATACATAGGTGTCCATTTAACTTGCGTTCCTGAACAATGGGCAGAATATGGAAGGGAAAGTTATAAGAAGTAGTGGGTGGAAACTCATCAGAGGATGCTCCAAACTGGAAATAAGGAAGAATTTCCCGACAGTGAGAACTATTAATCAATGCAACAATTTTCCTCCTGGAATTGTGGGTGTTCCATGGCTGGAGGTTTTCAAGAAAAGATTGGGCACCCATTTGTCTGGGATGATATAACGTCTCCTGTCTTGAGCAGAGGGGGTTGGATTAGAAGATCTCTGATTCCAGCCCTGTCATTCTATGATTTTAAACTAGTAAGAAATAGGCAAAAGGAGGTAGACTTAGCAAGCTACTTTTCAGAAAATTGGGGAGGGAAGAAGATGGCTTGTATGAAAAGACGAAAGAGCAGTGATAATACGGTTTCTTCAGCAAACCCTAATGAAAAGCTAAGACGCTGAGCTTGTCGATCAAAAGGTCGGCAGTTCAGCGGTTCGAATCCCTAGCGCCGCGTAACAGGGTGAGCTCCCGTTACTTGTCCCAGCTTCTGCAAACCTAGCAGTTCGAAAGCACATAAAAAATGCAAGGAGAAAAATAGGGACCACCTTTGGTGAGAAGGGAACAGAGTTCCATGCGCCTTTGGCGTTGAGTCATGCCGGCCACGTGACCACGGTGACGTCTTCGGACAGCGCTGGCTCTTCGGCTTTGAAACAGAGATGAGCACCGCCCCCTAGAGTCAGGAACGACTAGCACATATGTACAAGGGGAACCTTTACCTTTACCTTTACCTTTAATGAAAACTAGATCACTGCAGATGAGGACTGCAGCCAAGAAATTAAAAGATGCTTGCTTCTGGGGAGGAAAGCTATGGCAAATCAAGACAGCTTACTAAAAAGCAGAGACATCACCCTGCCAACAAAAGTGCGTATAGTCAAGGCGATGGTTTTCCCAGTTGTAATGGATGGCTGTGAAAGTTGGACCATAAGAAAGGCTGAACGCCAAAGAATGGAGGCCTTTGAACTCTGTTGCTGGAGAAGACTCCTGCGAGTCCCTTGGATTGCAAGGCGATCCAACCGGTCAGTCCTAGAGGAGATCTACCCTGACCGCTCTTTAGAAGGCCAGATACTGAAGAGGAAACTCAAATACTTTGGCCACCTAATGAGAAGGAAGGACTCCCTGGAGAAGAGCCTAATGCTGGGAACGATGGAGGGCAAAAGAAGAAGGGGATGGCAGAGAACGAGGTGGCTGGCTGGAGTCACTGAAGCAGTCGGCATGAGCTTAAATGGACTCCGGGGGATGGTAGAGGACAGGGAGTCCTGGAGGAACATTGTCCATGGGGTCCCGATGGGTTGGACATGACTTCACAACTAACAACAATAACAATGAAAACTAGTACACTGGATCACTCCCGTCGAACTGGGTTTGTCAAGGAGGAGTAGAGATTCTGCCACATTGTCCTTTCCATGGTTGTGCCTCCTTCCTCAATGTATAGGGATAATTTGCATATAAATTTGCAAGATTGAATGCCGGGAGAGAATAAATCCTCTCCCCTGCCAATAGGACCCATGAGTCAGCATGTTGATGATGGTGGGCAGGGTGAATAATTATGCAGCGTTATTAATTTCTTCTGCTGGGTTAGTCAGAGGCGCGAAATAAGACAACAGATCCAGTGATTTCATCCCAATCACTTAGCTGGGCTGACTCATCCATCAATCACTCTGAATGCTCACCTTGACCCAGTTACAATGAGTGGTTTGGTTAAGCAGAGCCACCTCCTTTCCACCAGTTGTCAATTCCACAACACCCAGCTAAGTGGTGTGATAACAGCCTCCTGTTTTAGAAACTGCACCTACCCAGAGGAACGACAAGAGTCACAGGGATGAGGCAGAGGCAGAAGAACAGGTAGGCAAAGCAGCTTTTGATTGCTACCTGGGAAATCAGGACAGACATTTCAAGAAGAGATTGGACTGAAATGGTAGAGAAGACCAGAATACGATGAACGGTTGCAGGAACTGGGCATGGCTAGTCTAGTGAAGAGAAGGACCAGGGGAGACATGATAGCAGTCTTCCAATATTTGAGGGGCTGCCACAGAGAGGAGGGGGTCAAACTATTTTCCAAAGCACCTGAAGGCCAGACAAGGAATAATGGATGGAAGCTGATCAAGGAGAGATTCAACCTGGAAATGAGGAGGAACTTTCTGACAGTGAGAACAGTCAACCAATGAACAGTTTGCTTCAGGAGTTGTGGGAGCTGGATCTCTCCTTGATCAGTTTCCATCCATTATTCCTTCAGGTGCCTTGGAAAACAGATTGACCCCTCCCTCCCTGTGGCAGCCCCTCAAGTATTGGAAAATGGCTATCATGTCTCCCCTGGTCCTTCTCTTCACTAGACTGAATTCATTAGCTCTGAGTTTGAGAAGAGGACATCAAAACCTTCTATCCATTGCCTCCACATTGTAAGGCCAGCTAATCAACTTTCTTTCAACTCCCCCAAGAACACCTCAAGCTAGGCTGGGATTCTACATTCTCACTGCATTATGTGAGAATCCTAAGTCACATGAAGATTTAGCCAGTTGTGTGAATGTAATAATAGTGAGGAAAAGGAGCTGGACGTAGGCTAATACCCTGTTTCCCCCAAAATAAGACATCCCCTGATAATAAGCCTAATTGGGCTTTTGAGCACATGGCAATAAGGCCAAGCACTTATTTCAGGGTTCAAAAAAATATAAGACAGAGTCTTATTTTCGGGGAAACACAGTATCTATCTATCTATCTATCTATCTATCTATCTATCTATCTATCTATCTATCTATTTATCTATCTATCTACGGTATCCATCCACCCACCCACCCACCCACCCACCCACCCATCCATCCATCCATCCATCCATCCATCCATCCATCCATCTATCTATCTATCTATCTATCTATCTATCTATCTATCTATCTATCTATCTACAGTATCTATCTACCCTGTTTTCCCCAAAATAAGACATCCCCTGATAATAAGCCCAATTGGGCTTTTGAGCGCATGGCAATAAGGCCAAGCGCTTATTTCAAGGTTCAAAAAAAATATAAGACAGGGTCTTATTTTCTGGGAAACACGGTATCAGGTACAAAGAATCAGGGCCACACTAGGTGGCTCAGTGACTAAGACGCTGCGCTTGTCAATCAGAAAGGCCAGCAGTTTGGCAGTTCAGCGGTTCGAATCCCTAGTATAGGTCTCCTGCGTGAGAAGGGCATTGGACTAGATGACCTCCAAGGTCCCTTCCAACTTTGCTACTGTTACTGTTACACTATGCTCCAGTTAAGCCGATTCGCTGCTCATGCCTATATACGAAAATCTAGTCCACTAATGGTCAGCACTAACTGGCACTAGATAAGAGGCCACAGAATTCAAGAGGGATTGGACCTGAACCGTTTGTGGGAATGTAATAATTCTAGGCTGATTCGTCTCTTGACTCTGCCCTCAGGTTCTGCCTCTCCTTCTCCTACAGCTAACTTCCAAAGTAGGAATGATATACAATTAAGCTAAACACGGTTGACATCATGGAAAACCTTCTGTGAAGGAATTTCTCTTAGCCAGTCAAACCAGTATTACTTACCATAAACGCACAGGCATATACACTCCACTACAATTTGTTACCAGTTCCTCACTTTTTCCCCCACCCCCAAATACCAGCCATACCCTCGGAGGAAGACCCAATTTAAGGAAGAATGTTCCCAGCTCCCTGCCAGGAATCTCTACCCATCTGCAGGCTGCCAACGTCCTCAAGAAGATACCCACACCTTCCTGGATCTCTCCCAGCCGTATAAACTTCCATTTTCATCATTCCAAAACTGGTCCCTTAATGGAACAATCGCCGCCAATACAAATAACCACAGCCTGCTGGAAACCAGGAACCATAAATTGCTCTTAATATCAGGATACTTAAACGAGCGGACCCTGACTTGACTCTATCTCTCAACGATCAAACCCAACAACAACACTGATTTACCAAAACCCACAAAATTATGTTTGGTCTCCCAAAGAATTCTACCCTGGGACAAGAGAAAGCCGGAACACTAAGCATTAGGGAGATTTGTCCGAGTTGTTGAATGCCCAGACATGAAGGAAAACAGTCGTAATTGAGTAGATGGGCTACGTTTCATGGTGTTTGTTTATGATGGAGTGAGTCCTGAGGACCAAATATCTACTCGCTAGCTATGTGGACCGTAAAGAACAAAGTTGCTCAGAACAGTTTATGCAATGACTTGGCGACGAAAATAACAAATAAAATAAAACTCATGTGAGAGACTGAACAAGCCAACATTTATTGGACTGGGAAAGTTTTTGTAACAGATCATACCATGTTTTGGGGCAATGTTTCCGGTTATTAATTTCAGTGTACCATGCAACTAATTACGTTAAAGTACATCTAGCAACTTAAGTTTTATCCAAATAGGAATAAAATGCCCAGTTTACCATTATTATCTTTAGAGAGCTCCTGGATATATTTTTTCCCCTTTCTGGAACAAAATTTAAATATTTAATAAACGTTATGCTTCTTTGCAATGATAGGATGCAGTAAGGAAAAGGTAAAGGTTCCCCTTGCACATATGTGCTAGTCGTTCCCGACTCTAGGGGGCGGTGCTCATCTCCATTTCAAAGCCGAAGAGCCAGCGCTGTCCGAAGACATCTCCGTGGTCATGTGGCTGGCATGACTAAAGACCAAAGGCACACGGAACACTGTTACCTTCCCATCAAAGGCGGTCCCTATTTTTCTCCTTGCATTTTTTACCTGCTTTCGAACTGCTAGGTTGGCAGAAGCTGGGACAAGGAACGGGAGCTCACCCCATTACGCGGCATTAGGGATTCGAACCGCTGAACTGCCGACCTTTCAATCGACAAACTCAGCATCTTAGCCACTGAGCCACCACGTCCCTATATGTGTACGTGTCAATAAATTATACATACGTTCAACAGTAGATAAAACAACTAATTTAGCCCATTGTTTTTATGCTAGAAAACTGAAAAATTCCACGGGGGTTGAAGTCCATATGTCTTAAAAGTTGACAAGTTTTTTAAAAAGTCTGTGCAAAGTGGCGGTACTATTAAGGTGGCTGGTGCTCTCCCTGAATATTATACTTCTTGTGTTTGTTACGGTTTGTATCGTTTCAATGTTTTAATGGCACTTGGATATTTTTTTCCCTTGTTATTATTTTTTAAATTGTTTAGGAGACGTTTCAACTTTGTAAGCCATCCAGAGTCACGGAAGTGAGATGGGCAGCTATATACAGTAAATTTAACGAACAAAACAGAAGAAAATAAAAAAAAATAAGCCACTAACTCATTCTGCCATCTGCTGACTGCTTATGTATAAAAGTTCCTCCTGCTTCTTTCACAGCCTTTCCGCAACCTTTGAAAGAGATGATTACCCTCGCCAGGTAGGTAATTCTAGGCTGCATCAACAGAGGGATAGAATCAACTCTGTTATTCTATACATACATTCTATTCTGCAGCAACAAAGAGTCAACATCTTCTTAAAAACTTCCAGTGTTGGAGCATTCACAACTTCTGGAGGCAAGTTGTTCCACTGATTCATTTTTCCAACTGTCAGGAAATTTCTCCTTTGTTCTAAGTTGCTTTTCTCCTTGATTAGTTTCCACCCATTGCTTTTTGTCCTGCCTTCATGTGCTTTGGAGAATAGCTTGACTCCCTCTTCTTTGTGGCAGCCCCTGAGATATTGGAAGACTGCTATCATGTCTCCCCTGGTCCTTCTTTTCATTAAACTAGATACACTCAGTTCCTGCAACTGTCCTTCGTATGTTTTAGCCTCCAGTCCCCTAATCATCTTGGTTGCTCTTCTCTGCACTCTTTCTAGAGTCTCCACATCTTTTTTTACATCGTGGCAACCAAAACTGGATGCCGTATTCCAAGTGTGGCCTTACCAAGGCCTTATAAAGTGGTATTAACACTTCACGTGATCTTAATTTGCCAACTTGAATAGCCAACTTGACCCACGAAGTGCTCTCAGGTGCTTAAAATTTGCACCTTTTTGAATGCATCTATACCCCCAAAATGAATATAATGAATATAAGATGAGCCTTGGTAGTACAGTGGTCTAAGGCACCCTGTTGTTAAGCTGGTTATTAAGACCAGATGCCTGCAATTACTGCAGGTTCGAATCTCGCCAAGGCTCAAGGTTGACTCAGCCTTCCATCCTTTCTAAGGTAGGTAAATTGAGGACCCAGTTGTGGGGGCAATAAGCTGACTTTGTATAAACATACAAAAGGATGAAGGCTATTGCTTAACGCACTGTAAGCCACCCTGAGTCTCCGGAGAAGAGAGGCATATAAATCAAATTTTTTTAAAAAAATGATAGATCTGAGCAACAACCCAAGTGGCTTTGAAAACAGGGACATCATGAACAGCCAGTATGGAAAAGAAAGGGATTTTTTTCAGTGGTGGGATTCAAGTAATTTAACAACCGGTTCTCTGCCCTAATGATTTCTTCTAACAACCAGTTTTCCAAACTGCTCAGAAAGTTAACCGGTTCTTCCGAAGTAGTGTGAATTGGCTGAATCCCACCACTGGATTTTTTCCCCCTCTTTCTTCCCTCCATGTCTTAAATTCTTTGTCATGATTTGACCTCTTGGCATGGCTTCAAAGGTGATGCTTTTATGTCAGGGGGTCTCCAGTTGGAAACAAAGGAAACATGCTGTGAGGTCTCAAAGTTGCTTGCTTCCAAGACACTCAGATCCTGGAAAAGTGAGTAAGAGGCCCAAGATTTGTTTATGAAGTCCAACAAATCTAGTGGCCATGTCATTATTCACACAGCCACCCCAATCGCATCCCACAGCCATCCGGCTCTTGTGTTGTGGTTTGTAGGGAAAAACCTAATCAAACAGAGGTGGGGGGGGAGGGAAACGTGGTTTGATGGAACACTGGAAGAATCTAAGGATTTATGACAAGTCATCCTTAAGGACACAACAGGGTGCTGAGTCATTTTCTTGCACGAAAAGCCAATCAGAGGAATGAAAAAGCATTCCTAACTTTTGACAATCTTGGCTTCTGGTAAAAAAAAAACAAGGCCAGCTTTTAAAATATCTAGCTTGATATTGGCATAACTGAGATCCTCAGAGAGATATGGCTTGTAATCGAAAAGAAATAATCTTGAATAACTGTCATTTAATGTCTAGGGCAGGGGTCTGCAACCTTAAACACTCAAAGAACCATTTGGACCCGTTTCTCACAGAAAAGAAAACACCGGGAGCCACAAAACCTGGGTGGGCGTGGCCAACTCGATGCCACCAGTCACATGACACCTCCCTCCAGCCACGCCTACCCAGTCGGTCATTAGAGCAGAGAACCGCTTGTTAAAAAACACTGGGAACCACAAAACCCTTTTGACATCTCTCTCTCCCTCCCTCCCTCTCCCTCTCTCCCTCCCCTTCTCTCTGTATCTCTCTGTCTCTACCCTGGCCACTTCTCCATCCCCTGCCATTGCCCTTACCTTCTCAGACTAGGCGAGGAGTGACTGGGAGGGGAGGGGAGGGCGAGGGACGGGGCCAGCCAGTGGTGGGATCACCCAACAGGAAGCCACAGCAAAGGGCCCAAAGAGCCACATGCAGCTCCGGAGCTGCAGGTTGCTGACACCCGGTCTAGGGAGATTCTCAGCCATCTAGGTCATAGTTGTCCCAAAGGTGCGTTTTTTTCAAGAGCGCAACTGGACATTTGGCTTCTCATCCAAGAAGCTTCTTCGGCTCTGACTGGATGGTGAGGAAGGGAAGGATTTATATTCCTTGCAGACAGCTGGTCATCTGCATTGCTCAGGTGACCCTGAGGATACAGACAAAGCTCCAAGCGGCCTCAACGACTCTCTAAAGAATGCAAATGACCAGCTATCTGCAAGGAGTATAAATTCTTCTGTTCCCCACCATCCAGTCAGAGCTGAAGAAGCTTCTTGAATGAGAAGCGAAATGCCTTCAAAGAAAAGTAAGAAAGTCCAGTGGTGGGTGGGTGGGTGGGTAAGTAGATAGATGATAGGTAGGTAGGTAGGTAGGTAGGTAGGTAGGTTGATAGATAGATAGATAGATAGATAGATAGATAGATAGATAGATAGATAGATAGAAACTGTAGATAGATAGATAGATAGATAGATAGATAGATAGATAGAT
Source organism: Pituophis catenifer annectens (assembly GCF_029215685.1). Taxonomy (NCBI): domain Eukaryota; kingdom Metazoa; phylum Chordata; class Lepidosauria; order Squamata; family Colubridae; genus Pituophis; species Pituophis catenifer. The sequence continues at coordinate 11,458,557 of NW_027256896.1, read as the reverse complement.
AGATAGATAGATAGATAGATGATAGATAGATAGATAGATAGATAGATAGATAGATAGATAGATAGATAGATACTGTAGATAGATAGATAGATAGATAGATAGATAGATAGATAGATAGATAGATAGATAGATCGATAGATAGATAGATAGATAGATAGATAGATAGATAGATAGATAGATAGAAAGAAAGATACTGTAGATAGATAGATAGATAGATAGAGATAGATAGATAGATAGATAGATAGATAGATAGATAGAAAGATACTGTAGATAGATAGATAGATAGATAGATAGAGATAGATAGATAGATAGATAGATAGATAGATAGATAGATAGATAGATAGAAAGATACTGTAGATAGATAGATAGATAGACAGACAGACAGACAGACAGACAGACAGACAGACAGACAGACAGACAGACAGACAGACAGATAACAGAGACAGACAGACACAGACTTTCAATAGATGAGATAAGAGAGAGATGATAGATTATCTATCTACCTACCTACGTACCTACCTATAAGAGAGAAGAGAGACAGATAATTGAACAGATGGATAGATGGATGGAGATCATTAGATAATAGATAACAGAGAGAGAAAGAGAGGGACGATAGATTAGAGAGAGGGAGGGGAGAGGGAGAAAGAGAGAGAGAGAGAGAAGTATGACCTCCTGCTTTCTCACTATGACTGAAGAAAATCAACTGGCTGACCACCTAATCTTCATCACCTCAGGAAAGCATCTCAGTATCAGCCAACCTCCCAGCCTTGTTTCATAGCCTGCTTATTATTGTAACCCTGCAGAGCGCACGAGAAGAGACACTCCAAACCACGGTTGACTTGGCCATAGAAAGGACAGCAGATGGAGACGCTGCTGAGAAGAAAACAGCTTCCTGCTTTTTCCTACCATACACACACACACACACACACACACACACCCTTTATTTTTTTATTTTTTGCCTGAGTTACTGGAGGTTTCAGGCAGAAATGGCTATTTTACTTTGTGGCCAGCCCTTCTGGAGACAACCTCCTACTTGAGGTCGGTTGAGTATGACATGTGTAAAAACCACTGGCAATGCTGTTTATTTTGATTCCGCTCCTTGACTTCAACCCTTCAAAATTCTTTGAGGAGATCAAGACATTGCGCTAAGATGGAATGTTGCAATATGAAAATAAATATCCCAGCCGATGTGATGATGACCAGCTCGGAGGCTGGCCAATCAAAAGGTTAAAATCCTTCATGCGTTTATCCTAAAAACTCCCATTTATATCTCTTTACCTCCCCTTCTGACTTAGACGGCAGCTCACCAACGAAACAAAATAAATCAAATCTGTATAAGGGCCTGGGGAAAAGAAGACATTTAACCCTTAAGACCACTGTTCTCCTAAGCCAGGGCTGGCCACCACTCTTTGGCCAACTTCTCCTGACATTTTATGACAGTTTGTGGCACACAATTCTTAGCGGGTGATATATCCCATCAAAATAGTCTGTTTTGATCATAGCTTCAATTTTAAATTATTATTATTCCTAGTTAGATTATGATGACTCCATCGTATGCCACCTAGAATCTACAGATAGGGGTGGGCTACAAGATTTGTGTCTATAGGTGAGGTTCCATAAAGAAAGAGTGCAGAGAAGTTCAACAGAAATGATTAGGGAGCTGGAGCCTAAACATATGAATAACAGTTGGGTGAATTGGGCATGTCTAGTTTTATGAAACTAGACATTTACATTGCAAGTCCCTTGGACTGCAAGGTAATCAAACCGGTCAGTCCTAAAGGAGATCAACCCTGACTGCTCTTTAGAAGGCCAGATCCTGAAGATGAAACTGAAATACTTTGGCCACCTAATGAGAAGGAAGGACTCTCTGGAGAAGAGCCTAATGCTGGGAACGATGGAGGGCAAAAGAAGAAGGGGACGACAGAGAATGAGGTGGCTGGATGGAGTCACTGAAGCAGTAGGCGTGAGCTTAAATGGACTCCAGAGGATGGTAGAGGACAGGAAGGCCTGGAGGAACGTTGTCCATGGGGTCACGATGGGTCAGACACGACTTCGCAACTAACAGTAACAACAACAACAACGCGTTTTATGAAAAGAAGGATTAGGAATGACATGATAGCAGTCTTCCAATATCTGAGAGGCTGCCACAAGAAAGAAGGGGAGTCAACCTATTCTCCAAAGCACCTGAAGGCAGGACAAGAAGCAACAGATGGACACTAACCAAGGAGAGAAGCAACTTAGAACTAAGGAGAAATTTCCTGACTGTGAGAACAATTACTCAGTGGAACAACTTTCCTTCAGAAGTTGGGGATGCTCCATCACTGGAGGATTTTAAAAAGAGATTGGACAACTATTTGTCCAAAATGGTATAGGGTCTCCTGCTCAAGCAGGGGGCTTGAGAAGCCTGAAGATGTATTAGAAGACATCTAAGGTCTCTTCTAACATTGTTAGTCTGGTATTCTGAAACTGCTTAGAAGAACTTCCAACATGTCTTGGATTTTGGAGCCCAACGCTCGGTCTCATTTTTATCACTTAAAGCAGTTCAGGTGGTTTAAACCCCAGATAAGCAAGTGGGCCTGTAGCAGAGGTGGGTTTCAGCAGGTTCTGACCAGTTCTGGAGAACCAGTAGTGGAAATTTTGAGTAGTTCGGAGAACCGGTACTAAAAATTCTGAGTGGCCCCGTCCCCATCTATTCTCTGCCTCCCAAGTCCCAGCTGATTGGGAGGAAAGGGGGATTTTGCAGTAACCTTCCCCTGGATTGGGGAGGGAATGGAGATTTTGCAGTATCCTTCCCCTGCTACACCCACCAAGCCACACCCACAGAACTGGTAGTAAAAAAAAATTGAAACCCACCACTGGCCTGTAGTTCAGCCCCACCTTCACCTACATTTTATCCTACAAAGGAAAAACAGGAACGAAACATATTCTGTAGGCACAAATCGCCAGAAGGACGGATGTTTAACGAATTGCTATTTACTGACCAAAATACTACTGTTAGCAACCTTCCTGCGGGTTGGGAACAACTTATTGTGGGAAGCTGGCATGTATTAAAAAAAAAAAAGAAAGAAAGAAAGAAAAACCCTCGTGGATTGAAGAGAGCCAAGGATAAGAGAAGGGGGTAACTCAATCTGTGGTCTGCTCTCCGTTCCTAGCAGCTTATGAGCCTCGGAGCCCATCCAAATCGCAAAACCGCATCTTTCCGTATTTTCTCCACTTTTGAGGTCAAACAGACAAAAAAGGCTGCCTTGAACTGCACCAATTCCCCAGGTCTTTCTTTCCTATCTCCTAGGGGGGTTTTTACTCGCTATCGTTACAAAATACCACCCATGCAAGGGCCGATGGAAGGGAGCCAGCTTTTCGCTCATTTCGTTTGGCCCTCGTTTAAAGATATTTAGGAAAGAAGAGATGAAGGATGCCTCTGGTTTGTTTGCGTTGGGACGGACTGGAGAAGCAACAGCGCAAGGCTCAGCACAAATAAACAGGGAGCCGAATATAGAATTTGGTATCAGGATGGGATACGCCGCCGAATGCTTGTTTCCAGAGGAAGGAGGCAGACACAAATGAAAGGCCTACTCTGTTTGAAAGGAGGTGGGCGCGTAGGAAATGTGCTGTTTTAAAATTCCAAGCAAAAGAGAGGATTCAAAATGCTGGTAATGAAACTACGATAGCAATTGCCGTGTTTCCCCGAAAATAAGACATCCCCTGATAATAAGCCAAACCGGGCTTTTGAGTGCATGCGCTAAAATAAGTCGTCCCGTCCACCCAAAAATAAGTCCTCCCCGAAAATAAGCCCTCCCAAAAAAATATTTAAACGTATACGCAGCCAATCGCCACCATTTCCTCTGGTTAGGGTTAGGGAGACAGAGCTGGAAATCAGGTAAGATGGCAAGAGGAGCCCCGTCTTGCTCCACACGCCCCAAAATAATAAGACCTCCCTGAAAATAAGGCCAAGCGCTCATTTCAGGGTTCAAAAAAATATAAGACAGGGACTTATTTTTGGGGAAACATGGTAGCTTGACACCATGGAACTGTTTAACATAGCACAGTAGTACAGTTCACGCATCATTTGCAAACAGGCTACCTTATTGTTTCGACAACACAAGAACATTTGCTTTGCAGGAAATGCATCCTGTAGTACATGGACCCAGCTATTGTAGCTATGATAGAACTACTTATCTTTCCCTGGCTGAGAAACTTCTAAGGATTAGAAATTAGGAATGCCTCTGAATTATAACAGGTCATGTTGGCAAGAGTGTGTTATGTGGAGTTCTTTTAAGAAATACAGGGAAAAAAGTAAGGAATCCAGGGAGGGAGGGAGGGAGGGAGGGAGGGAGGAAGGAAGGAAGGAAGGAAGGAAGGAAGGAAGGAAGGAAGGAAGGAAGGAAGGAAGGAAGGAAGGAGATGGGAACAAGAAGGAAGGGAGGAAGGAAGGAAGGAAGGAGGGAGATGGGAATGAGGGAAGGAAGGAAGGAAGGAAGGAAGGAAGGAAGGAAGGAAGGAAGGAAGGAAGGAAGGAAGGAGATGGGAATTAGAGAAAGAAGGAAAGAAGGAGATGGGAATGAGAGAAGGAAGGAAGGAGAGAGATGGGAATGAGGGAAGGAAGGAAGGAGGGAGGGAGATGGGAATGAGGGAGGGAAGGAAGGAAGGAAGGAAGGAAGGAAGGAAGGAAGGAAGGAAGGAAGGAAGGAAGGAAGGAAGAAAGGAAGGAGATGGGAATGAGAGAAGGAAGGAGGGAGATGGGAATGAGGGAAGGAAGGAAGGAAGGAAGGAGATGGGAATGAGAGAAGGAAGGAAGGAGATGGGAATGAGGGAAGGAAGGAAGGAAGGAAGGAAGGAAGGAAGGAAGGAAGGAAGGAAGAAAGGAAGGAGATGGAAATGAGAGAAGGAAGGAGGGAGATGGGAATGAGGGAAGGAAGGAAGGAAGGAAGGAAGGAGATGGGAATGAGAGAAGGAAGGAAGGAGATGGGAATGAGGGAAGGAAGGAAGGAAGGAAGGAAGGAAGGAAGGAAGGAAGGAAGGAAGGAAGGAAGTTCTCCTTGTATCTCATGCCTGTTCATTCTGAAGCTTAACATCAACGTTTAAGGACTCATTCAATAGTGCAGTGCTCTCCCTAAAGGCCTGACTCAAAGAAGTAGATTTCAGCTCCCAGAATCCCCTAGCAAAAAAAAAAAAAGCAATTGTGAAGAATTCTGGGAGCTGAAGTTATGGGCATTCAGGAAAGCTACTTACTATTGGGTGCTTGGAGTTCTGCCATCTATTGGGCTATTTTGGTCCAAGATCTTTTTCACTTTGTCCAAGAGGGCTGCTAAAACACCCATAAAGCTCCGATGAGAGAAAGAAGACATTTTTTTAGTCCTCTGTGCCTCTTTCTTTCTTAACAAAAATATCCACTGGTTAGTTGTCCTAACTGTCAGGAAATTTCTCCTTAGTTCTAGATTGCTTCTCTCCTTGATGAGTTTCCACCCGTTGCTTCTTGTCCTGCCCTCAGGTGCTTTGGAGAATAGCTTGACTCCCTCTTCTTTGTGGCAGCCCCTGAGATATCGGAACACTGCTATCATGTCTCCCCTAGTCCTTCTTTTCATTAAACTAGACATACCCAGTTCCTGCAACCGTTCTTCATATGTTTTAGCCTCCAGTCCCCTCATCATCTTGGTTGCTCTTCTCTGCGCTCTTTCTAGAGTCTCCATATCTTTTTTACATCGTGGTGACCAAAACTGGATGCCGTATTCCAAGTGTGGCCTTACCAAGGCCTTATAAAGTGGTATTAACACTTCACGTGATCTTGATTCTCTCCCTCTGTTTATGCAGCCCAGAACTGTGTTGACTTTTTTGGCAGCTGCTGCAACATTGCTGGCTCGTATCTAAATGTTTGTCCACTAGGACTCCAACTTGTAATGTTCCAGGGTCAAACAGGCTGGAAATGGTGAGCTGGCACCAGGGTGGCTGATTCCTTGCGCCTCGCTTTCCTTCCAGCCATTATCCTTCAGCTCTGCCCTATTTCTGTGCAGCAACTTGTTCAACAGCCTATTTTGTGGCATGTTCAGAAGAAAGACAGGCATTAATCTCGCTAGCTGTGGTGACTAAGACTCCATCGGGAGGGCAGCCAGATCCCAAAGAGGAGATGGCTTTGTATTTTTTAAAAAGCCCACTTTTAATCACCTCTTATAGCAATGGAGGGGTCAGTATTTTTAGCTTGTCATTTTCATATCTAGATTCATTCAGGTCCCCTGAGTTCTGTTCCATTTCTCGATTTGTTTCCATTTCTTTTCTTTTTTTTTAAAAAAAAAAAAAGGGGAAGGGGGGAATTGCCTTGCAGTGCAAAGTCAAATGTCTTCTCCCAGATTCAGCATTTCTAAATATGTTTCAGATTTTATATATATATATATATGCATATATATATATATATATATATATAATCTGAATGTATGTATGTATGTATGTATGTATGCATGTATGTATGAAGTGTTTTTCTATCGAGGCACCTGGTCTACCCTAGCATGTGGGAAGGAGCATACTGCATCCCTTTCGCCTTTCAAATGAAGGGGGTCTCCCCCAAGACACCTGGTTTACCCCAACATGTGGGAGGGGGCATTCTGCTCCCTTTTGCCTTTCAGCTCCAATCCAGGAGCCCTCAAGCAGTCCCATTCACGACAAACCATTTTATACCAAATTTATATTTTGCTGATAAAGAAATGAAGGGAGACTAGTATAGATCTATTTCAAGCTTTTAAGCTTTCATCAGCTAGCCATACCCTTACTTGGATTCGAACTTGGGCTTCCTGCTTGTTAGGCAGTTGAATTAACCTTCTGAGCCACAAGTTCTCCTCCCTTCATGTGACTGCTTGAGGGCTCCTGGATTGGAGCTGAAAGGCAAAAGGGAGCAGAATGCCCCCTCCCACATGTTGGGGTAGACCAGGTGCCTCGATAAACATTTAATCTTTCCCCTGGCTCAAGCTGATGAATGGAGGAGAACTTGTGGCTCAGAAAGTTAATTCAACTGCCTAACAAGCAGGAAGCCCAAGTTCGAATCCGAGTAAGGGTATTGCTAGCTGATGAAAGCTAAAAAGCTTGAAATAGATCTATACTAGTCTCCCTTTATTTCTTTATCAGCAAAATATAAATTTGATATATATATATATATATTCTTTCAAAAATAAGCTTTGAGAGTCTGACGAAGGGTCAGGTAGAAGCTGGAGGGTTGTATTTTATTCTATCATCTGATGTTTAAATGGGGGGGAGAAATAATAATAAATGACTGCTCAAAGTTAAAACAGCAATGAAAAAAGTGACATTTTTCACACTTAACGACCATTGCAGCATCCCCACGGTCACACAATCAATAGTCAGACCCTTGGCAACTAGTTGGTATTTAGGACAATTGTGGTGAGCTTCTTTGGCAACCTTCTGGCAAGCAAAGTCAATGGGGAAGCCAGATCAGCTTCACAACCGTGTGACAAACTTAACAACGGCTTAACAACCGTGGCAGGGAAAATCATAAAGCGGGGCAAAACTCACTTCACCCCTGTCTTGCTTAGCGACGGAAACGTTGGGCTCAGTCGTGGTCGTAAATCAAGGGCTCCCTTCAACAGAATCTCGAAAGCCTGATGAAGATTCTCTCGTGCTTCCCGCTGATCGGGGTGAAATGCTACTGTTTCACTCCGGTTCGGTTGAATCGGTAGTGATAAAAACTACCAGTTTGGTCGAACCAGTAGTTAAATTTCCGACGATCAGCTGTGCCGCACGGTTTAGCTTTGCTAGAAAGCAGGAAAGCTAAACCGCGCAGCAGAGCTGATCCCCCCCTCGCTGTCTACTTACCTTCTCAAGCCTTCTTTTGGTGCATATTGAGCATGCGCCCACAGCACGCGCAAAAAGGAGGCTTGGGAAGGTAAGTAGAACAGCGAGGGGGAATCAGCTGTGCTGCGCGGTTTAGCTCTGCTAGAAAGCAGGAAATCCTGTGTTTGGTGCGCAATGCGTATGCGCAGCATGCACTTGGCATGCAGCACGCATGTGCAACCAGCGAACCAGTAGCAAACCGGTTCAGATTTCACCACTGCCGCTGATACCAAAGAGAATCAAAGCAGAGCAATCTTGAGTTTCTTCCTCACCCCTGGTCATCATAAGTCTGCCCGGTCATAAGTGCAAGAACCAGGATATGTCATTTTTTTTTCAGCAACAGAGTTGGAAGGGACCTTGGAGATCAACTAGTCCAACCCCCTGCTCACGCAGGAGACCTATACTAGGGATTCGAACCGCCAAACTGCCGACCTTTCTGGGAATTGGTCTCTGTGCTATTTTGCACTTTAAAAATGTAAACATGCATTTATTTTGGACTCGGAAACATATAAAAAAGTGTCATCGTAACTTCGAACAGTTGCTAAACACATGGCTATAAGTAGTTTATAAGTTGTGAATCCCATCTGCTTTTGCCCTGCAGTTTATTCCATGAAACGTGATTGGTAGAATTATATTATATATATATATATATATATATATATATATATATATATATATATATATATATATATATATATATATATAAAAAGGAGCATCGGGAATAAAGAATCATGCTATTGTGTAGGAAGCAAAACACACAGCTTTTGATATATTATACCCCAAACTCCTGTGAACGTTTGGGGGTGGGTAGGAGTTTGAGGGGGGGTTAATCTCTTGTCATGCTATTGGCTTTCTTTTATTTTTAGTCTGAGTTTGTCTGCAGTCCTGAGCCATTCTCCGTAGGCTAAAGGGAGCCAGTTCTGCAAAGAAGCGAAGGCAAGAAAAGGGTTTGGTTCTGGTTTTTTGTTTTTTTTTTTTGCATTGATGGAGTGTGCAATAAATTCTTATTAGGAAGGATCACAAAGGAGTATTATCTTGTGAATGAGCTCACGCCCGAAACACGCCGATTATTCGTGCAATTCTAGCTGATTGCTGAACACCAGTTGTAGACGAGCTATGCAGCAGTTGTCATTTTCACGCATTCCACAGTTAAAGGCTGATCAGATTTCTCCTTTCACAACCCCACCGAACCAGCCAGAAGAATAGCCCTGAAGATGACTTAATGTCCTTCAAGATGTTTACGGTGTTATTATTATTTTTTTCCCCCTCCTCTGCTCACCTCATTTTACTTTCTTAGTTCTTTCACTCCTCCTCTTCCCACCTCAGTGGTGGGTTGCCCCCAGTTCGCACCAGTTCTATAGAACTAGTAGTAAAACCGGCGGGAGGCTCCGTCCACCGACCCCGACGTTATCAAAACGCTTCTGCGCATGTGCGCGGCCCCGCTGCGAACCAGTAGTAAAGGTAAGTAGAACCCACCTCTGTCCCACCTCCTTTCTTTTCTCACCACCCCCAATTTACGAGTTGTGATGGTGGACTTATTTGGACTTCGGTTAGAATGAAAGAAGGCGAAGATACATGTCCTAGGATCGTGATGGTGAACCTATAGCACATGTGCTGGAAGTGGCACACAGAGCCATTTTTTCCGGGCAAGCGAGCCGTCGCCAAACTCCCCTGAAGCTGCGCATGTGTCTGCGCCCCAGCTGGGGTTCAGGTCTCTGGTGCGCATGCGTGCAATTCAAGGGACCCAGCTGGTCTTTAGAGTTCTCCTGCGCAAGCACACGTTTGCGCATGCGTGTGAGATGACTGGTGTGCAGTGCACGCAGGCGCAGACAGCAGTCGTGCACATGCAAAAACCATGCACATGTGCAGGTGGTGAGATGGTGCACGCAGCGCACGCTGGGGCACATATGTGAAAACTGTGCGCATGTGCAGGTAGTGTTGTTGAACATGCAGTGCACGGTGGGGGCGCACACGAAAGCTGTGCGCATGCACAGATGGAGTGGTTTCACGCACAGCACATGGGGAGGAGCTGTCCTAGGATAATGTCACAGGATCAAAGGTCGGTTTTCAGCAGGTTCTGACCAGTTCTGGAGAACCGGTAGCAGAAATTTTGAGTAGTTTGGAGAACCGGTAGTAAAAGTGCTGAGTGGCCCCACCCCTATCTATTCTCTGCCTCCCGAGTCCCAGCTGATCGGGAGGAAATGGGGATTTTGCAGTAACCTTCCCCCGGAGAGGGGTGGGAATGGAGATTTTACAATATCCTTCCCCTGCCATGCCCACCAAGCTACGCCCACCAAGTCACGCCCACAGAACCGGTAGCAAAAAAAAATTTGAAACCCACGACTGCACAGGATCCAATCTGGGTCGGTGGCTCGGTGGCTAAGACACTGAGCTTGTCGATCAGAAAGTTCGGCAGTTCGAATCCCTAGTACAGGTCTCCTACATGAGCAGGGGGTTGGACTAGATGACCTCCAAGGTCCCTTCCAACTCTGTTACTATTACCTGAGACCAGAAGTTTAGTCTTCCAAGCTTTCGGACTACTGCTGGAGCCCATCTTCAGGGAACTTCTCTCTAGTGGAATTCTTGCTTAGCGGTGAATTCTGCTTTCTACTGTGGCAAGTGTCTGTTTTCCTTTTCCTAGAGAAATCCATCAATTGGGGGGAAAAAAACCCAGACTTTTTAATAGTTGTTATCATTGTTTGTCTCTTCTTTGGAGGCTAGCGAGCCATTAGCCTGGGAACTCTGCAGGGTTTGGGCAGAGAAGAAGGCATAGGGAACACAAAAAGGGATTGAGGGAAGTCGTAGCCCAGCCAGCTCTTGCCCACAGGTGACAAACCCACAATCTGGTCTCCCAAATTTTCCACCCATGGGCAGACAATACAGCATGGGAAAACAGAGGGGGGTGGGACTTCCTCCCCTCTTTCGTTGGCATTCATGGTGGTTCTGTGCGTGTGTTCATTCTCGGATGATGATCACATGGATTCAGCACATCTTGGAAGATGACTCAAGGTGGCATCGCCCCCTCCCGCTCCAGTTGTCTGAAGCAGGGGTGAAATCAAGCAGGTTCTGACATGTTCTGGAGAACTGGTAGCGGAAATTTTGAGCAGTTCAGAGAACAGGTAACGGAAATTTTGAGTAGTTTGGAGAATCGGCAAATATCACCTCTGGCTGGCCCGAGAGTGGGGTGGGGAATGGAGATTTTGCAATATTCTCCCCCCAGGAGTGGGGAGGGAATGGAGATTTTGCACTATCCTTCCCCAAGGAGTGGTGAGGGAATGGAGATTTTGCAGTATCCTTCCCCTGGAGTGGTGAGGGAATGGAGATTTTGCAGTATCCTTCCCCTGGAGTGGGGTGGGAATGGAGATTTTGCAATGTCCTTCCCCAAGGAGTGGTGAGGGAATGGAGATTTTGCACTATCCTTCCCCTGCCATGCCCACCAAGCCACATTACGCTCACCAAGCCATACCCACCGGTAGTAAAAAAAATTGGATTTCACCACTAGTCTGAAGTCACCGAATGCAGGAAATGGGCATGTCTAGTTTAATGAAAAGAAGGACTAGGGGGAACATGATAGCAGTGTTCCAATATCTCAGGGGCTGCCCCAAAGAAGAGGGAGTCAAGCTATTCTCCAAAGCACCTGAGGGCAGGACAAGAAGCAATGGGTGGAAACTCATCAAGGAGAGAAGCAACTTAGAACTAAGGAAAAAATTTCTGAGAGTTAGAACAATGAATCAGTGGAACAACTTGCCTCCAGAAATTGTGAATGCTCCAACACTGGAAGTTTTTAAGAAGAGGTTGGATAACCATTTGTCTGAAGTGGTGTAGGGTTTCCTGCCTAAGCAGGGGGTTGGACTAGAAGACCTCCAAGGTCCCTTCCAACTCTGTTATTCTAAATTCTGAACGCTTAGAGAAGGAACACAGACGAGCACAAACCACAAATCGGTGGCCCTTCCGGAGGGCCAGGCGGTAATCGCCTGTCCAAACGCCTTGCCATCTTGTTCGTCATAAAAACACTTAAAAACTTTTTTTTTCCCACCCAGTATTTGTGTCGGCGGTCACACTTAGGAAATTGATGGGAGTCGGTGGGGGGGGGAGGAAAGAGAGAGAGAAAATGAAGTGTGGGGGGTGGGGGGGGAGAGAAGGTCTGCCCGGCAGCTGTGAGATGTTCCTTTCTGGTTGTCAGCTGGAACAGGTGGACCGGCCACTTAAGTAAAGCGCATTAGCACTGCAGACAGAAGCTTTGATGGAAGGGAACAATTTGGTCAGTCCATGTTGTCATGCTTGGCGCATGGCTGAACCTTTGTCTTCTTCAAGTGTACGTCACTCTCAGGAGCAAAAAAAAAAAAAAAAAAAAAAAAGAGCAGGTGGGGGTGGGGGTAATTTGGGTTTCAGCAGGGCAGGAAATCGGAGAACTGAACTGTGTGAACTTCACATGGAGAGAAAGCCAGCCTTTTCTCTTTTTTAAAAAATGTTATTTTATTCGGTTTGGATGCTGCCTGACCCCTGAAGAACACAGTCGGGACTGAAACTCAAGAGCTGGGGAACAATTGTATTGGCCGCTGGCTTCTTGGGAGGGGAAAAAACAAAGGGGGGGGGGGGTAAACCAGATAATTTTATTCCAAATGGAGTACAGATAGTCCTTGGCTTACAGCAGTTCATTTAGTGACCATTCAAAGCATCTGAGCTTCCTCCAAAGGGTCAGAAACGGGCCCCGTATAACCATACAGTATGAGCCCAACTTTCCGTTGAGAGTAAGATTCATAGTAGACAAGGCAGTGGTGAAATTCAAATTTTTTTTATTACTGGTTCTGTCGGCTTGATGGGCATGGTGTGGTGTGGCTTGGTGGGTATGGCTTGGTGGGTGTGGCTTGGTGGGCGTGGCAGGGGAAGGATACTGCAAAATCTCCATTCCCTCCCCACTCTGGGACCAGCCAGAGGTGGTATCTGCCGGTTCTCCGAACTACTCAAAATTTCCGCTACCCAGGGGTGAAATCCAGCAGGTTCTGACAGGTTCTGGAGAACCGGTAGCGGAAATTTTGAGCAGTTCGGAGAACCGGCAAATACCACCTCCGGCTGGCCCCAGAGTGGGGGTGGGAATGGAGATTTTGCAGTATCCTTCCCCCAGGAGCGGGGAGGGAATGGGGATTTTGCAATATCCTTCCCCCAGGAGTAGGGTGGGAATGGAGATTCTGCAGTATCCTTTCCCTGCCATGCCCACCAAGCCACGCCCACAGAACTGTTAGTAAAAAAACAATTGGATTTCACCACTGCCGCTACCGGTTCTCCGAACGACTCAAAATTTCCGCTACCGGTTCTCCAGAACCTGTCAGAACCTGCTGGATTTCACCCCTGAGATGAAGGTCTGTGGAATGCACAGCAACACACATCTGGATGTGTGGCCTGGTCACACATTGCCCAATAGTCTGATGGGGTTTAGCTTGTTGTGTGCTGTGAGAGCTGAGTCACGTATGACTTCTTTAAGAAAAGCACAAATGGTTTATCACTGCACTAAAATCAGGGTTGAGCGGTAGGCATGCTCCCATTTTTGAGAGTCTCCTTTTAAGGGTGTCATACACCCTTTGCCTCAGAATCTTGTGTGCTCATTTTTTAGATGAATTAAGGACTTCAAATATCAACAGGGATAAACGTCTTCTTTCAGTGGGATCCAAGGCGTCCAAGATTCATTGCTTTCATTTGAGGGACACAGAGCCTTTATTTAGTCCACCATCAGAGGTTGGGACTCAAAGCAGAGACCCTTCCCTTGGCAGCCATTGATGTCTGCTTCAGCCCTGCCTTCTGAAGTCTCTACGTCCATAGACACCTGTATCCATAGACACCTGATTCACCGTTCTGCAGTTCTTCCATCCTTTTCATCGGCAAAGCTTCTCCTCCGCCTTCTGAGACGAGTGGGCTGCTATCGTCGGGCTGCAGAACTCTCATCCCCTCTTCGTCTTCTCGCTCTGGGTGGCTCCACCCTATAAGCCGAGCGGAGCTGGGAAAAGCTGTGGTTAAATGAGCAGGCAAACCGGGCTGCCCTCCAAGGAACCACAACCCCCACCCCGAAATGCACCCACCAAAGCCGTGGAGGCTGGGTGGCAGTCTGGAGATTGTGCTGCAGCTGACAAACGCAGCTGAGGATGACTTGCAAAGCCCTCGCTTTTCTGAGGAGGCTTTGAAGAGAGGCAAATGCTTTGTGGCCGAGCAGAAGCGCATCATGTCATGGGATTTCCATCCGCGGGGCAGTGACTTTGTGAGGATTAAGCCGGAGCTTGGGAACCTTCTGAGTTTTCCACTCCTTTCGGCTCGCCTGTTTTTCCAGTTCTGCCTTCAAGGTCCCCAGAGAGGTGCCATTTTGGTCCTGATGCTGCCAATCAGAAATGGGGCCGGCAGGACAAGCGGAAGGAGGACAGATGGAACGAGAGCCACGGTGATACTGAAAAGCACTTTTGCAATCAGCCCTGGCTTCAGGGAACCATGGAAACCGTCACTGTCCAGGTCTGAGCTGGAGCCACTAAGATGGTCTTTGCAAGACCGTCCGTTGATCGATGGCTGCTGTTCAGTTACCTTAATGAGAGGCTGTTTTCCTACTAAACCGCTGAGAAGGACATTGGAAAAACTGGTAGCCATTTAGCACTTGTTCATTCCGAGATGTTGAATTGCGGGGACTTCCCTGATCTTATTATTTTTAAGGCTCCTACAGTATTTTGTCTCCCTCTTAGCTATGATCGAAGGAGGAAGCTCAGGCGTCTAGAGCAGGGGTCTCCAACCTTGGCAATTTTAAGACTTGTGGACTTCAACTCCCAGAGTTCCTCAGCCAGCAGAGAGGAACTCTGGGACTTGAAGTCCACAAGTCTTAAAGTTGCCAAGGTTTGAAGTCCACAAGTCTTAAAGCTGCCAAGGTTTGAGACCCCTGGTTTAGAGACTAAAACATATGGTGAACCATTGCAGGAACTGGTTATATTTCGTCTAGAGAAGAGAAAGACTAGGGGTGACATGATAGCAGTGTTCCAATATCTAAGGCTCAAGGTTGACTCAGCCTTCCATCCTTTCTAAGGTAGGTAAATTGAGGACCCAGTTTGTGGGGGCAATAAGCTGACTTTGTATAAATATACAAAAGTATGAAGGCTATTGCTTAGCACATTGTAAGCGTCCTGAGTCTCCGGAGAAGGGCGGCATATAAATCAATTTAAAAAAAAGCAGGGGGGGGGCTGTTGCAAAGAAGAGGGAGGGTCAACCTATCCTCCAAAGCACTTGAAGCAGGGGTGAAATCCAGCAGGCTCTGACAGGTTCTGGAGAACCGGTAGCGGAAATTTTGAGCAGTTCGGAGAACCGGCAAATACCACCTCTGGTTGGCCTCAGAGTAGGGTGGGAATGGAGATTATGCAATATCCTTCCCCCCCAGGAGTAGGGAGGGAATGGGAATTTTGCATATCCTTTCCCCGGAGTGGGGTGGGAATGGAGGTTTTGCAGTATCCTTCCCCTGCCAAGCCCACCAAGCCACACCCACCAAGTCACTCCATGCTCACCAAGCCACGCCCACAGAACCAGTAGTAAAATAATTTGGATTTCACCACTGACTTGAAGGCAGGACAAGAAGCAATGGATGGAAACCTACCAAGGAAAGATCTAACCTAGAACTAAGGAGAAATTTCCTGACAATGAGAACAATTAATCAGTGGAACAACTGGCCTCCAGAAGTTGTGGGTGTACCATCAACGGAGGTTTTCAAGAAGAAATTTTGGACAGACATTTGTCTGGAATGATATAGGGCAGTGGTGAAATCCAATTTCTTTTACTACCGGTTCTATGGGTGTGGTTTGGTGGGCATGGCAGGGGAAGGATACTACAAAATCTGCATTCCCTCCCCACTCCAGGGGAAGGATACTGCAAAATCCCCATTCCCACCCCATTCCTGGGGGAAGGATATTGCAAAATCCCCATTCCCACCTCACTCTGCGGCCAGCCAGAGGTGGTATTTGCCTGTTCTCTGAACTGCTCAAAATTTCCGCTACCGGTTCTCCAGAACCTGTCAGAATCTGCTGGATTTCACCCCTGGTATAGGGTCTCCTGCTTGAACAGGGGGTTGGGGAGGGACCTCCAAAGTCCCTCCCCAAATCTATTATTCTGTATTCTAAGTTGGGCAGAGTGCAATTTTGCAAGAGAAAACAGGGAAGCCCATTGAGAGGAGTTGGCTTAAACTTTTGAGGAGGGCAAAACTTGTGATCCAGGTAGTCCCTGGACCACAATTGGGACCAGAATTTCTGTCGCCACTGACTTTTCAATGTTACAATTCTTTCTTATGGGTTACCAAGTTATAATTCCTAATAGCAATAGCAACTGCCCGATAGGCATTATAACACTCTTGGACAATTTACAATATGAGTCAGCCTATTTGCTCCCCAACAATCTTGAGTCCTCATTTTACCAACTTTGGAAGGATGGAAGGCTAAGTCAACCTTCATGTTTATTAAGGCGACTATGATTATGATGTTGGTAATCATGATGATGGCGCCCCTACCCTCTGGAACGAGTTGTCCACCGAGCTCCGGACGGCGCCTGATCTCCATTCCTTCCGTCGAGGCCTGAAGACTTGACTATTTCAACAAATGGGCTGAGTCAGATTCTTAGGTTTTATTATTTATTATTATTTAATTTTAACTGGTTTTAATTCGGATTTTTACTATATGTTTTGCTTGTGTTCGCTGCCCTGAGTCCTCTGGGAGAAGAGCGGCATATAAATACGTGCAAATAAATAAATACATCTTCAGTATCTGAGTTCATTTTTTGCTTCACCTGGCTGATGTTTTTCCACCTGTCTGTTTTTTCTTAGTCTCTCTGTCTTTTCAAGTTTATGAGTGGTACTGCCCTGAAGCTGTTGATTCCCATGTGATCCGACTTGCATCTTACTTCTTTTACATCCTAATTACCATGTTCCCAGGTCACAGGTACAATGTCAAGGTGTTCTTGAGTCTGTTTTAGGTCAACTACTGTATCTTAATACATCACAGATTTCAGTTTCTGTCCCACCCATTGGTTATAGCCGGAGGGCAGCAATGTAGCACAATTAAAATATTGACTTAGAACAAGAAGGTTAGACAGAAGTGGGGTGAAATAGCCACACACCCTCTTAACACTGTTAATTGCAACATCAAAGAAAAAAAAGAAAAACATCATAATTTTAGAAATACTCAGGGATGGAAATTGGTCTTGGCCCTGGGTCTGTGGCTTTGTGTGTTTGTGCATGCGTGCACATGTGCTAAAACTCAACTTCTGTGGCCGATGCGCCTGGATGTAATCCAAAAGGTAGGCAATTCTTGGAAGGAGAATGAAAGGAAGCCAAGAGAAGAATCAACGTTTGATTCGATTTCATTTTAATTTCACTTGAATTAAAATGACCTTAAATTAATTCTAGCTGATACGATGCTTCCCCGTGTAGAATAGAATAGAATAGAATTCTTTATTGGCCAAGTGTGATTGGACACACAAGGAATTTGTCTTTGGTGCATATGCTCTCAGTGTACATAAAAATACAAGATACATTCATCAAGAATCATAGACTAGAATAGAAATAGAAATAGAAATAGAAATAGGAATAGGAATAGGAATAGGAATAGGAATAGGAATAGGAATAGGAATAGGAATAGGAATAGGAATAGGAATAGGAATAGAATAGAATAGAATAGAATAGAATAGAATAGAATAGAATAGAATAGAATAGAATAGAATAGAATAGAATAGTTTATTGGCCAAGTGTGATTGGACACACAAGGAATTTGTCTTTGGTGCATATCCTCTCAGTGTACATAAAAAGACAAGATACATTCATCAAGAATCATAGACTAGAAATAGAAATAGAAATAGAAATAGAAATAGAAATAGAATAGAATAGAATAGAATAGAATAGAATAGAATAGAATAGAATAGAATAGAATAGAATAGAATAGAATAGAATAGAATAGAATAGAATTCTTTATTGGCCAAGTGTGATTGGACACAAGGAATTTGTCTTTGGTGCATATGCTCTCAGTGTACATAAAAAGACAAGATACATTAGTCAAGAATCATAAGGTATGGAAGGGAAGAGAAGAGAAGAACGGAAGGGAATAGAATAGGACAGAACAGAACAGAACAGAACAGAACAGAACAGAACAGAACAGAACAGAACAGAACAGAATTCCTTATTGGCCAAGTGTGATTGGACACACAAGGAATTTGTCTTTGGTGCATATGCTCTCAGTGTACATAAAAGATACATTCATCAAGAATCTTAAGGTTTTACCTCAACGATAGTCATATTTAATAGTGTAATCCTTGACCTGTGACCACAATTGAGCCCAAAATTTATGTTGCCACGTGAGACAGGTGTTCAGTGATTTTTCCTCCCCATTTTACGACCTTGCCTGCCCACAGTTGTTTAAGTGAATCATTGCCGTTCTTAAGTTGGTCACGTGGTCGTTAAGCGAATCTGCCTTCCCCATGGACTCTGCTTGTCAGAAGGTGGCAAAAGAGGGCATCCCAGGACCTCGGGACACTGCAATACTGTCATAAATACGAGTCAGTTGCCAAGCGTCTGAATTTTGATCACGTGACCACCGGGATGCTGTGACGGTCGTTAAGTGTGAAAAAACAGTCATCAGTCACTTTTTTTTTCAGTATCATTGTAACTTTACACAGTCCCCGAATGAACCATCGTAACTCGAAGACTACCTTTTGTATATAAATTCCTGTCTGATGGAGCTTGCCATCTTCTAATACCGGGGAGGGTTACCATTCTTCGCTAGCTGTTCACTCCACACTGAAAATTGTATGGAGTGGTTTTTTTGTTAAGAAAGAAAGAGGCACAGAGGAGTAAAAAAAAGTCTTCTTTCTCTCATCGGAGCTTTATGGGTGTTTTAGCAGTCCTCCTGGACAAAGTGAAAAAGATCTTGGACCAAAATAGCCCAATAGATGCCAGAACTCCAAGCACCCAATAGTAAGAAGCTTTCCTGAATGCCCATAACTTCAGCTCCCAGAATTCTTCACAATTGCTTTTTTTTTTTTTTTTGCTAAGGGATTCTGGGAGCTGAAATCTACTTCTCTGAGTCAAGCTTTTAGGGAGAGCACTGCACTATTGAATGAGTCCTTCTCTTAAACGTTGATGTTAAGCTTCAGAATGAACAGGCATGAGATTACAAGGAGAACTTCCTTCCTTCCTTCCTTCCTTCCTTCCTTCCTTCCTTCCTTCCTTCCTTTTCTTCCTTCCTTCTTTCATTCCCATTTCCTTCCTTCCTTCTCTCATTCCCATCTCCTTCCTTCCTTCCTTCTCTCATTCCCATCTCCTTCCTTCCTTCTCCCATTCCCATCTCCTTTCTTCCTTCTCTCATTCCCATCTCCTTCCTTCCTTCCTTCTCTCATTTCCATCTCCTTCCATCCATCCATCCATCCATCCATCCTTCCTTCCTTTTCTTCCTTCTCCCATTCCCATCTCCTTCCTTCCTTCCTTCCTTCTCTCATTCCCATCTCCTTCCTTCCTTCCTTCCTTCCTTCCTTCTCTCATTCCCATCTCCTTCCTTCCTTCCTTCCTTCCTTCCTTCCTTCCTTCCTTCCTTCCTTCCTTCCTTCCTTCCTTGATTTCTTACTCCCACCCCCCCTGTATTTCTTAAAAGAACTCTACGTAACACACTCTTGCCAACTTGACCTGTTATAATTCCAGGTCACTAAGCTGTCATAAGTCGAGGCCTACCTGTATCCACGCATTGGTAGGATAGGAAGAGGTCTCCTATATGGGATTCTTCTGACCATGTCAACCTAATTATGACAGGCGGAAGAAACAAAGTCCTAACTTCCTGCAGGAGGAAAAAAAAAATACGAAAGCAAACAACACATCAACCTTGGAAAGATCAACAGGCCCCTCTTCAAATCCTGCACGCGGCTCCCAGCCGAATACACTCGGGACGAGGACTTGTGCTAGCTTTATCCTTAACATGCCATTGCTAGAATTCCAGCCACATGCCAGAAGATGCTTCGGCCACGGCTTTGCACGGCTCTCCCCAAAGCCAGACAGGATGAGGCCAAGTTTCCCAAGTCTCCAGAGGGCCCAGACGGGCGGGGAGGAGAGAGGCCAAGGGAACAAATGACACACAGTCAGCAATCTGCTTCTAGACTTTCCGTGACATTGCGACATCTAAAGGGCTCTGGACAAAAGTTGGCAACGATCCTGGGCAAGTCATGCCATCCCCTCCAAAAAAATCTTCAGCCTTAATACTCTTCTTTTCTCTCTAGGCTGAAGTGCCCACGGTTTGATGGACCAGGGCAGGAGACCACATCTGGGTAAGCCTCCCTTGGTTAGCGGTGGAAAACCTGGCAAGCAGAAGGAAGGACAGTGGTAATTCATACCTCGGGGTGCACATGAATTGTAAGGTAAAGGTAAAGATTCCCCTCGCACATATGTGCTAGTCGTTCCTGACTTTAGGGGGCGGTGCTCATCTCCGTTTCAAAGTCGAAGAGCCGGCGCTGTCCGAAGACGTCTTTGTGGTCATGTGGTCGGCATGACTCAATGCCAAAGGTGCACGGAACACTGTTACCTCCCCACCAAAGGTGGTCCCTATTTTTCTACTTGCATTTTTTTATGTGCTTTCGAACTGCTAGGTTGGCAGAAGCTGGGACAAGTAACAGGAGCTCTCACCCCGTTACACGGAGCTAGGGATTCGAACTGCTGAACTGCCGACCTTTCTGATCGACAAGCTCAGCATCTTGAATTGTATACATGAATTGTATACCTTAATACATGTAGTTAACCACCTTAATACATGTAGTTATTTGCTCTGTGGGAAGGAACCCAATCGGTGTTTATTTTGTCTCGGAGTTAGGTACTGCATACACCATTCAACAGGATCAAAGACATCCTCTCAAAAGCAAAAATATAGACCAAGAGGACAATGCAATGTGCAACTCAACCGACTGGACATTTCCCAGGATGAGACAAATTGATGTTCTGGAGAACGAGATGATAATGTAAGAACTTTAAGTTACTCTTGGCTGTAGTTCATCTCGGCGGATGACTGCAAAACAGGTTCTGACACTGACTGAGGATTGAAGCTGGGACTAAATGCCTGATGTTCTCCTGTAGGAGAAGAAGTGGCAGAATCTGGAGGTGGAGTCAAAAGAAGGAACCAGCCTAGAATCCCTATGTAGCCACAAGTGAACTACTGTAAATCCAAACCCTTAAATTCCATTGTCTCCAAGCAGGTTAGTTGAGAATATTCCTGTGCATTGTTGGCATGAGTAGCAATAAGGTAAAGGTAAAGGTTCCCCTCGCACATATGTGCTAGTCGTTCCCGAATCTAGGGGGTGGTGCTCATCTCTGTTTAAAGCCAAAGAGCAGCGCTGTCCGAAGACGTCTCCATGGTCATGTGGCCGGCATGACTAAATGCCAAAGGCACATGGAATGCTGTTCCCTTCCCATCAAAGGTAGTCCCTATTTTTCTACTTGCATTTTTTACGTGCTTTCGAACTGCTAGGCTGGCAGAAGCTGGGACAAGTAACGGGAGCTCACCCCGTTATGCGGCACTAGGGATTTGAACCGCTGAACTGCCAACCTTTCGATTGACAAGCTTAGCGCCTTAGCCACTGAGCCACCGCATCCCTTATTGAGTAGCAATAAATCAGTTTAATTAATTGGACCTTCACATGTGGGCCTGGTCTTTTGCACCTCACATCTCCTGGTGTTCAAGGGTAACAAGAATCTAGTGAAGAATGGGGGAAAATGAATTTTTATAACACATCTAGGAACATATGCCCAGAAGATACTATTGTACTATCTCCTACCAAGATCAACAATCGTAATTTCTGAGTTTTAAAAGTAGTGAGTTTGAAAT
This sequence comes from Pituophis catenifer annectens, assembly GCF_029215685.1. Taxonomy (NCBI): domain Eukaryota; kingdom Metazoa; phylum Chordata; class Lepidosauria; order Squamata; family Colubridae; genus Pituophis; species Pituophis catenifer. The sequence goes on along the minus strand of NW_027256896.1, from coordinate 11,436,868 downwards.
TTCAAAAGTTGGACATATGGATGGAACCATACGGGCTCCTTGCGCACAAGGCATGTTGCCCGAGTTTTTGCACCTATATTATAAATACTTATTTAGTAAATGTATTGCAAAAAGATTAACAAATATTTAAGGAAGGAGCAGCAAACAATACTAAGTCTGCTTAGCGAAGAAGGCGAAGAACATCTACTGATCATCCAAAAGGCTTTCACTCATTATTATCGTTATTGTTGTTGTTGTTAAATTTATTTTCTGCCTATCTCATCATAGGGCTACCCTAGGAGACTTACAACAATTTTAAAAAATAAAGACATGAAAAAGAAATTTAAACAAAATCAAAGTAAAGCAATAGGACAATAATATAAAATAATAGAACAATGAAATAAACAAAGAAGAAAAATACAAAGAAAATACTTCCATGCACGTTTTAACATCTTTGTTATGCAATCAGCCGATGGATTGTTCTTGAATAAGGGATCATTGCAGACACAATGATTGGAAATAAATCATAGCAAAGATTATGGCTAAAGAGCCGTTTAGGCTCACTTCAAACTACAAGATGTAAAGGAAAGGTTTCCAATCTTCTTTGCAGAAGATATTAATGCATTTGTTTTATCTGTTTAATCGTGGCTCCTTTCTTTCCACATTCTACCCTTTCTAAAAATCAAACCCACAAATCATCAATTCATTTTTCCCATTTTCAGCAAAAAGTCCATAAAAGGATTTCCAGTCATTACCAATTGGAATTAATGTCTTTTCCCTAATCAAACAAGACTCTGCTGATTCTGTCATCTTTTCCTTCTTCCCAGTTCCATATTCACTTGATCGATCTATCTATCTATCTATCTATCTATCTATCTATCTATCTATCTATCTATCTATCATCTAGATATCTTATCAACATCTATCTATCTATCTATCTATATCTATCATCTATCTATCCTATCTCTATCATCTATCTATCTATCTATCTATCTATCTATCTATCTATCTATCTATCTATCTATCTATCTATCCTATCTATCATCTCTCTATCTATATCTATCTATCTATCTAATCTTATCATCTATGTACATCTATCTATCTATCTAATCTACTTATCTATATCTATGTCTGTCTGTCAATCTATGTATCTATGTATGTATGTATGTATGTATGTATGTATCTATCTATCTATCTATCTATCTATCTATCTACTGTATCTCTCTCTCTCTATCTATCATCATCTATTTATATCTATCTATCTATCTATCTATCTATCTATCTATCTATCTATCTATCTACTCTCTCTCTCTCTCTCTCTCTCTCTCTCTCTCTCTCTCTCTCAATCTATCTATCTACCTACCTACCTACCTACCACCTACCTACCTATCTTATCTGTCTTATCTATCTTATCTACCTACCTACCTATCTCTGGCTCAACGTGCTCCAAAATCTGCATTTGGAACGGAAAATAAGATGTGAGAAAAGCAAGTTATGGACGCTGAACATGTTTCATGGCTCACCATCATGGGTGTAAGGTTTCCTGCTTAAGCAGGGGGTTGGACTAGATGACCTACAACCATGATGGCAAACCTATGGCACGCATGCCAGAGATGGCATGCAGCACCCTCTCTGTGGGCACGCGAGCCGTCACCCCCATTTAGCTCCGCCATGCATGCATGCGCACCTCCCACCAGCCAGCTGGTCTTCAGGTCTCTGCTGTACATGCGCAGGGGGCAGGGCGCATGTGCGGGGGCATGCGTGCGCATTGCATTTTGGGGGTTCGGGCACGCATGCGGGCATTCACACGTGTATGCACGCTTTGGGCACTCGGTTCAGAAAAGGTTAGCCATCACTGACCTACAAGGTCAATGCATAAGCACACCAGCGTGCCTACCGTGCCTGTCCTACTGTTCCCAATTATAAGTAACCATTCTATGTGTTTATGGCTATGTTTTGCCACTTTATATCCTTTTTTTTGTGTGTGCCAATTTTTTTTTTCATGTGTCCATGTCTATGTCTATTCTGTTACTTGTTTCCTTGTACTTGTTGACAAATAAAATAAAATCCAGGAGCCTGGATAGCTCAACAGACAGAGCACTGTAATTTAACACCAGCTGTCTGCAACTAAAGTAAGATCGAATCTCGCCAGGCTCAAGGTCGACTCAGCCTTCCATCCTTTCTAAGGTAGGTAAATTGAGGACCCAGTTTGTGGGGGGCAATAAGCTGACTTTGTATAAATATACAAAAGGATGAAGGCTATTGCTTAACGCATTGTAAGCCGCCCTGAGTCTCCGGAGAAGGGCGGTGTATGTATGTATGTATGTATGTATGTATGTATGTATGTATGTATGTATTTATATATATATATAAATAAATAAATAAATAAATAAATAAATAAATAAATAAATAAATGGGCCTTCCAAGTCTGTTAATCTGTTATCTGTTAACCTGTAGAAAGGAACTCCTACGTAGAAACAAAACTTTTAACAGTTGACTTTAACAGTAACAGAGTTGGAAGGGACCTTGGGAGGTCATCTAGTCCAACCCCCTGCTCCCACGGGGAGAACTGTACTAGGGATTCGAACCTCCGAACTGCCGAGCTTTCTGATCGACAAGCGCAGCGTCTTAGCCACTGAGCCACCTGAGACACGTACGGTCAACAAAAACCCATTCACCGCCACCCTCACGATACGCTTGTGATTTTGCACAGCATCTGCCTGCTAAATTTCGATCGGCTTTTTCCTTGCGGCTCGAAGGAACCTCGACCATCTCGACAAAATGTACCCGGCGGCTTTCCCATCCCGGACATATTCCGCCTGGATTTCTGTAAATAGACTTGGAACTGCATGATTATGTTTAAGCCTCGGAGCTTGGAAACGGGAGAGGAGGTAGAGGGGGTGGCGGGGGGGGGGAATTGCTGCAGGAGACAGAGGGAACCTTAGCTTCTCGGCTCCAGGACTCCCAACACCTCGCTTAAGGCCGCTGAGGTTGCATCAGCTCCCGTTGTGGTATTTATAACTGTTTTTAAAACCTGATATTCCATTTCCAGTTGCTCTGTGGGGATGAACTGAATCTGCGGGGCCTCCAGCCAAGCAGCTGCCGGCAGCTTGATCCCTCTACATCCTGCTCGGAAAAAGCTTCCCTACCGTCAACCTGGTGCCACTGCTTACTGGCAGGGTCTCTTTAATTAGCTGGCCAGGGCACCAAGCAGGTCCTCCTTCAAGAGAGAGTGGAGGACTGATGCTGCGGAGGGGCAGGAGAATTCAATATCCTTCTTAGGCGCAACGGAAGAAGCTACCTTGGAATACTTTCGGTCACCACAAGACAAAAGAAAAGGAAAAAAAAAGAAAAGAAGTTGAGACTCTAGAAAGAGGGCAGAGAAGAGCAACGAAGATGATAAGGGATCTGGAGGCCAAACCATTACGATGAATGGTTGAGGGAATTGTGTATGTCTAGTTCAGGGGTCGGCAACCTTAAACCCTCTAAGAGCCATTTGGACCCGTTTTTCCCACAGAAAAGAAAACACCGGGAGCCACAAAACCTTTTTGTTATCTTCTAAAATGAAGATAAAACTGCATATATCGTTTTTTTACCTTTATGCTATGTATAAAAAAAAAACTATTGTGTTGCATTTATGAAATCAATGAACTGCTACAGAGTTTTATTTCTGCGTGCAACAAAAACATTTTGAACTCAAAAAAAAAAAAGATGGGTCGAAAAGCTCAATAAATCGCGTGCCAGCGGGTGTCGCACATTGGCGGTTGGGACACATATTTTGAGTGACAGGGAGCCGCAGCAGAGGGATGAAAGAGCCACATGCGGCTCCAGAGCCGCAGGTTGCAGACCCGAGCTAGTTCCCTCAACCAAAGGAATGAAGAGAAGGACTAGGGGTGACACAATAGCAGTGTTTCAATATTCGAGGAGCCGCCACAACAACAAAAAAAAAAAGAGCGGGCCAACTTATTCTCCAAAGCACCCTGAAGGCAAGAGAAGAAGCAACGGGTGGAAACTCATCAAGGAGAGAAGCAACCTAGAACTGAGGAGAAATTTCCTGACGGTGAGAACAATGAACTTGCCTTCAGAAGCTGTGGGTGCTCCATCACTGGAGGTTTTTGAGAAGAGATTGGACAGCTATTTGTCTGGAATGCAGGGGTGAAATCCTCCCGGTTCGGACCGGATCGAGCGATCCGGTAGCGATTGTGGCAAGTGGTTCGGAGAACCGGTAGCAATGGCGGTGTAAGGCTCCGCCCACCTGCCTTGGTGTTGTTACTTCCTGGTTTTAACCAGGAAGTAATGTGTTTTTTTACCCTCTGCGCATGCGCAGAAAGTTTTGCACATGCGCAGAGGGTCTGCGCGCACATGTGACACGCACAGTGCATGCACTTCCGAACCGGTAAGGAAGGTAAGTAGATTTCACCCTTGCCGGAATGGTATAGGGCCATGATTGCGAACCTATGGCACGCATGCCAGAAGTGGCATGTAGAGCCATCTCTCCGGGCACGCAAGCCATTACCCGTTGTTCCTTCGGGTTCCGGCGTGCCAGCCAGCTGGTTTTTAACGTGCGTGGGAGCACCGGAAACCAGAAGAGCATTCAGTCTTCCGGTTTCTGGCATGCATGTGCGCGCGAAGACCAGCTGATGTGATGGTCTTCCCGGTGTGCAATACTCTTCCAGTTCCCAGAGTGTGTATACACCCATGTGCATGCACGCACACTCCTGTTTCGGCACTTGGTGCCAAAAAGGTTCGCCCACACAGCTATAGGGTTTTCTGCTTGAGCACAAAGTTGGATTGGAAGAACCTTCAAGATTTCTTTGAACTCTTGTTACTGGTGGTTCTTAAAACCTCCATGTTGTTGTGAGAGCAACGACAACAGAAAGATGGTACAAGGCATGATCTATTTGGTAGCCGGTGTCTCCCCACAGGCTGCCGGGGAGAGGGAGATATATCAGTTTCTTCTGGGTTATAAATAATAAAATGACCTGGTTGAAAATAGAGAACCTTCCGGTTATAGCATCCATCATACACCTATTAAATCTACAAAGCAATCTATCAAAATAACAACAATTCATAAACCCTGACACCAGAGGCAGTTCAAAAAAGGGACACTGGATCCTTTCCTGGATTAGACATCCGCTGAGCGAGAGGGGCTGGCTTTCGCTAATCCTATTCTCAGCCACCCACCCCTACCCCTACTCCACATCCTTCTCCCACCCCACCCCACCCCCATCACGAAATGCACAGCTAGGTTTCAAAGGCATTCATTTCCCCTTAGACCATGTGCAGAAAGAAAAAAAGGGCCTATTTTTATAAATATTGCAATTTGGGTAAAAGAAGCTTTTGCAACGTTCTTTGGACTTTCTCTTGCACTTGTTCTTTCCAAAATGCAATGGGCATCACTAAAACCATTTTACACTAAGACTTGGGAATCCTCTCTTTCCTCCTCTCTGTCCCTTTCTTTGTTATTTCTCTTATGGTATGTTTTTTTCTTCCATGGGAAAGCTGTCCATTCTTAAAGTCTCAAACACACACACACACACACACATGCAGTCTTGAGCATCGTTTGCTGGGAAATATAGAGTAACAGAGTTGGAAGGGACCTTGGAGGTCTTCTAGTCCAACCCCCTGCTGAGGCAGGAAACCCTACACCACTTCAGACAAATGGTTATCCAATATCTTCTTAAAAACTTCCAGTGTTGGAGCATTCACAACTTCTGGAGGCAAGTTGTTCCACCGATTAATTGTCCTAACTGTCAGGAAATTTCTCCTTAGTTGCTTCTCTCCTTGATGAGTTTCCACCCATTGCTTCTTGTCCTGCCCTTAGGTGCTTTGGAGAATAGCTTGACTCCCTCTTCTTTGGGGCAGCCCCTGAGATATTGGAACACTGCTATCATGTCTCCCCTAGTCCTTCTTTTCATTAAACTAGACATAACCAGTTTCTGCAACCGTTCTTCATATGTTTTAGCCTCCAGTCCCCTCATCCTCTTCATTGCTCTTCTCTGCACTCTTTCTAGAGTCTCCACATCTTTTTTTATATCGTGGCGACCAAAACTGGATGCAGTATTCCAAGTGTGGCTTTACCAAGGCATTATAAAGTGGTATTAACACTTCATGTGATCTTGATTCTATCCCTCTGTTCATGCAGCCTAGAACTGTGTTGGCTTTTTTTGGCAGCTGCTGCAACACGGCTGGCTCATATTTAAATGGTTGTCCAGTAGGACTCCAAGATCCCTCTCACAGTTACTACTATTGAGCGAGGTACCACCTATACTGTACCTGTGCATTTTGTTTTTCTTGCCTAAATGTAGAACCTTACTTTTTTCACCATTGAATTTCATTTTGTTAGATAGCTCCCAAGGCTCAAGTCCATCGTATCTTCTTCGCTTTTCTGGAGTCTCAAATGTCTCTAAAGCTAAGAAAGTGGGGGGGGAGAGAAGAGAATGACCACAGCAAGGTAGCTGGTTCAAATTACACTAGCAATGTGTGCATGGTTGGGAAAAATACTTCCTCTCCTGAGAATTTTGTCGGCATTCCTTCCGATAACCTCGTGGAATATTTTAGGCAGAAAAAGGTGGGTTGAAATGGTGAATGTCTCTTGCAAACTTTGTCCCCAGCACCTGCCTGACTTCTCAACCAAGATGATGACAGCAAAGGACTATCGGCAGAAAGGAGATGACAGGTCTTGAGTGTCGGTGATAGGAAATCTGGATTTCCAGCCCACCTCCACACAGGATGAAAATCTGCCCAAGCTGAGATATAAATTGCCAGACATCTAACGAGGGAGAACGGAAGGCTGGATGACTTAGCTGTGACAGTGCAACTTTTCCATTAAATTCTACAAACACACACACACACACACACACACACACACACACAAACCTGATGCAGCTTGCAACCACAACTGAGTCTAAAATTTTATCCTTGCTAAGTGGGAAATTCGTCCAGTGAGTTTCGCCTCATTTTACGACTTCTCTTGCCACGTTTTGTTAAGCGAATCACTGCAGTTGTTAAATTAGTAACACGGATGTTTAAGTGAATCTGGTTTTCCCCCGTTGACTTTCTCTATGGAGATTCTCCATCATCCAGGTCATGATTGTCCAAAAGGTGGGGGGGGGGTTTCCTCCAAGAGTGCAACTGGACTTTCTGGTTTTTCTTTGAAGACATTTTGCTTCTCACCCAAGAAGCTTCTTCCGCTCTGACTGGATGGCAGGGAACGTAAGACTTTATATTCCTTTTAGACAGCTAGTCATTTGCATGCTTTTTGGAGATTTATCTGCCTCCACAGGGTCACCTGAGTAGTGCAAATGAGTGTGGCGCCGTCTTGGAACTGCTGAAGTTCCAAGAAGGGTCCACACCCATTCACACCACTCAGGTGACCCTGAGGACAGAGACAAATCTCCAAGTGGCCTCAACGACTCTCTAAAAAGGATGCAAATGACCAGCTGTATGCAAGGAATATCAATCCTTCCATTCCCCGCCATCCAGTCAGAGCTGAAGAAGCTTCTTGGATGAGAAGTGAAACGTCTTCAAAGAAAAACCAGAAAGTCCAGTTGCCTCCTGAAAAAGCATCTCTGGGACGACTATGACCTGAATGACTGAGAGTCTCTACAGATTTTTAGCTATACAATTTGGGATGGACATCCTTTGAAAGGTAGGAATGGATTTCCAGAGGAAAAAACTGCAGACTACAGGAACCAGGAGCACTAACTCAGGTGACCCTGAGGACACAGATAAATCTTGAAGTGCTTCAAGGACCCTCTAAAAGGATGCAAATGACCAGCTGTCTGCAAGGAGTATCAATCCTTCCACTCCCCACCATCCAGTCAGAGCTGAAGAAGCTTCTTGGATGAGAAGCAAAACATCTTCAAACAAAAACCAAAAAGTTCATCTGCCTCTTGAAAGAGCCCATTTGACTTCGCTAATCTGAAAGTTGCAAAAAGAGGACCACATGGCCCCCGGGACACTGCAACTCTCATAAATGTGACTTAATTGTCAAGCAGCTGAATGTAAATTATGTGACGACGATGCTGCTGCAATGGTCGTAAGTGTGAAAAACGGTCATAAGTCGCCTTTTTTTTCAGCACCGTGGCAACCTCAAATGTTCACTAAGCGAAATGTTCTAAGTCGAGGGCTACCTGCATTAGATTTATTCCGTTTAACCACAATCCAAACTACGCAATATGAAAATCAGAGTTTTCGGGCTTGTCAACAACACCATATTGGTTCAGGCATTAACCAATAGAAATGTCCTTGTATTGTAGCATTGTAGCTCCATAGCTCCAAGAGCTCCAAGAGCTAGAGTAGTTGACCAAAATTGGGGAAACCTTTTGGGAAAAAATGTATTTTTGAGGGTTGATGGCTAATAACGCCACTTTATCAATATCCTTATCAATATTTATATCAATGGAAAGATAATTTAATCAAGAATGTAATGCAATAACTTCGATGAAGGATTTGCTATTAGAATAGCAGTTGCAGTATAAAGAAAAAAAATGAAACACGTAAAAAAAACGAGATATGCAAAAATGATCCCCACGTCAGTTAATCCTTAGTTGGGTAACCTTTAGCATGAATGACGGTCTTACAACATCTTCCCACGGAGTGAACCAAGTCTATTAGTTCTGCAGCTGTTATAATGTGAAACCAAGATTGCTTCTATTAACTGAGTTTTATTGCTGGGTTGCTTCTGACTAACAAGTTTCTTTACTCAGCTCCATAGATTTTCTTTTATTTTTTTAGTAAAGTTTTTTTTTTTTACTTTTTGAACACACAAACAAACATACAATACATCATTTCTGAACAGAATATTGGCCCGGTCTTAAATTTGTACAGTTTTTTGTTCATCTTTAACACAATTTTATACATTCCATTTTTCCAATAACATTTATTCTCTCTAATTTTAAGAAACCAATATTGCCCTTTATCTTAACTTCTCCATTTAAATTATAGTTCAATTTTTCTTTTTCCTCCTTAAAATTTGAACCCCTAAATTTAAATTCACATAACATAATACAATCCCCAATTATTTCCTTAATAGCTCCATAGATTTTCAATAGGGTTAAGGTCTGGGCTATTCCCAGGCCATTCCAGCAGTGGAGTAGGATTATCTTGAAACTCCAAAAAAAAAAAAAAAAGTGGTGTTATTAGCCATCAACCCTCAAAAATAGACTTTCCCCCCCAAAAGGTTTCCACAATTTTGGCCAACTACTCTACCTCTTGAAGCTATGGAGCTACAATGCTACAATACAAGGACATTTCTATTGGTTAATGCCTAACACAAAAATACAACTTATGAGAAATGACACACAGCCTCTGCTGCACAAAGCATCTCTACAGGATGCTTTGGGATTTCACAAGCATCGCTCATAAATGCCTGCCAGTGGCCAAGCATCGGAATTTTTATCATGCGACCATGGGGAAATTGCAAGAGTCGTCGGTGTGAAAAATAAATCACTTTTTTCAGTGCCGCTGTAACTTAGAACACTCGCGAAACAAACTGCTGTTTTAAAAATGACTACCTGTAATTTCTCTTCGCACCTCCCCGCCCCATACAAAAAAAAAAAAAAAATACACCGCAAAAGGTTGCGATGAAATCAGAGAAAGCAATCCAACTATTTGGGGGCGACATAGTTTGGAGAAGACGGGGACACCGTGACAAGCTCTCCGTTCTTGGAAAAGCTCAGGGTAAGCTTTTGCATTTCTGTGGAACCACGAAGCCGGTGATGACAGCTTCATGTCCATGTGATAAAGTCACAAAGAGATGTGGGACAAGGAGAAACAGAGCTCTCCCCAATCCCGGGAATACCAGCCCTGGAGAATTCATCCAGGCTTTCTTTCAACAGCTCCATGCCGCCGCTTTACTGTCAAGCAGGAGGAGATAATCATGAGAGTCATAAATAGAAGGACTGATTGGAAGTCCATTTTTTTTCAGCGCCGTCGTAACTTCAAACGGCTGCTAGATGAATGGTTGTTTAAAAAGATGTTGAGTCTGTAGAAAAAGTGCAGAGAAGAGCAACCAGGATGATTAGGAAAGTGGAGATTAAAACATGAAGAACGGTTGCAGGAACTGGGCATGGCTAATCTAGTGAAGAGAAGGACCAGGGGAGACATGATAGAAATGTTCCAATATTTTTGGAAATATATATATATTTCCAATATGTTCCAATATTCCAAAACGTTTCGTTTTTCTTATAGCAACGTTTCGTGTGAGCCTGTCGAAACGTTACTATAAGAAAAACTTTTAAAGTCACTGGTAGGATTTTAGCTGAGGTTTTAAAGGACCTTGCAGAGTGCTCTGTAAGGATTTTTAGAAGATTTTAAGCTGGGATTTTAACCAGAATTTTAAACATTTTAACCAACTTATTTACAATGACGCGGGAAAACACCCGAGATTTATATATATATATGTTCTCGGCTTCGTGCTTCTAGGAGCAATGTGTGTGATCGCAGAAGCACGAAGCCGAAAACACCAGCCTGAAGATGACGAATGAGACTTCGTCGAAACGTCACCAAGACACTTCCAATTTTACATGGGAGAAGACCCGAATAACCAAAGACCTACATATATATATTTATATATATATATAAATGTAGGTCTTTGGTTATTTGGGTTTTCTCCCGCGTAAAATTGGAGGTGTCTTGGCGACGTTTCGACGAAGTCTCATTCGTCATCTTCAGGCTGCTGTTTTCGGCTTCGTGCTTCTAGGAGCAATGTGTGTGATCGCAGAAGCACGAAGCCGAAAACACCAGCCTGAAGATGACGAATGAGACTTCGTCAAGACGTTGCCAAGACACCTCCAATTTTACGCGGGAGAAAACCCAAATAACCAAAGACCTACATACAAACACCCGCGAAAACCTCAGAAAACATATATATATAGATATAGATATATAGATATAGATATAGATATATATAGATATAGATATATATAGATATATATAGATACAAACTATAGATATATATATAGTTAATATATATAGTTATATTAAACATTCCCAAAAAATTTAATTTCAACATACCCATTTTTTTTTTCCTAACTATTAAATTCAAAATTTATACTCTTTATTTCTATTATTAAACCTATCTTATTCATTTTAGGATCTTTTCCTAAGCTAAGCATGGTATGAAATGATGAGACAATAATTCTTTGGCTGATTTTTTTTTTACAGCATGTTAGTTGCCTCCCCCTCCCCCCACCCCCACTCCCGGGCTTCTCCCACTGACGTAAAGAGTGAACTAAGCCACAGTCTTCTCCTAAACGGGGATGCTGGTTTGTTTGCCTTGCGCGAGCCAGGGGTCATAAGGTGGGTTGGTCGGTTTACAAACCCTGCCTGGCAAATGACACGACCAGGCGTGATCTCCATTTCAGCTGACGCTTTCCTTAATCAATTTCTGGTGTGCGAATTGTCTCACGCTTAGTAGTCTGAAGTTGTCCCTGGGTGAAAGCTGCATGCATACAGTGCCACACTGTGGTTAAAGGCCGTTTGATGTAAGGGCCAATAAAAATAACTCTTGTTTTCGCTCCAGTGCCTTCCGTCATTCATCTTTTACTCTCCGTTCACGCAAGGCTTTCGGGAGAAAAATTCCATCTGCCTGATCTTTTTTTTTTTTTTTTTAATCGCGTGGAATAATCCGCTGTCATTCAGCTGGATATCTTATTTAATATAATTTAATTAATCATATTTCTATGCCGCCCAACTCCCAAGGGACTCTGGGCGGCTTACAACAAAAATAATACAAACAATGAACATTTTTTAAAAAAAAAACATTATAAAAGCATTTTAAAAACATTAAAACTCATTCACACCATTCATGGCCAGATCTCGCTGGATCGCAAAGCGAGATCAACGGCCCCAGGCCTGCCGGAAAAGTCAGGTCTTCACCGCTTTCCGGAAGGCCAATAGGGTGGGGATGGTCCGGATCTCAGGAGGTAACTGGTTCCAGAGAGCTGGGGCAGCCACAGAGAAGGCCCTTCCCCGTGGGCCCACCAGCCGGCATTGTTTAGTTGATGGGACCCAGAGGAGACCAACTCTGTGGGATCTTACCAGTCGCTGGGAGCTATGCGGTAGAAGGCGGTCTCGAAAATAGCCCTGAGCGTATCTCAGACCTCACTATGTTCTTCTACCAACACAGACCAGTCAAAGCATCGAATGAAGGTGAACGTAGGTGCCCCAAGATTTTTTTTTTTTTACGACCTTCCTTGCCACAGTTGACTCACCACACTTGTTAAGTTAGGAACATGGTTGTTAAACGAATCCGGATTCCCCATTGACTTTGCTTGTCCAGAAGGTCGTAAAAGGGAATCATGTGACTCAGCACACCGCAGCATGTCATAAAGATGAATTTAGAATAACAGAGTTGGAAGGGACCTTGGAGGTCTTCTAGTCCAACCCCCTGCTGAGGCAGGAAACCCTACACCACTTCAGACAAATGGTTGTCCGATCTCTTCTTAAAAATTCCCAGTGTTGGAGCATTCACAACTTCTGGAGGCAAGTCGTTCCACTGATTCATTGTTCCAACTGTCGGGAAATCCCTCCTTAGTTCTAAGTTGCTTCTCTCCTTGATGAGTTTCCACCCATTGCTTCTTGTCCTGCCCTCAGGTGCTTTGACTCCCTCTTCTTTGTGGAAGCCCCTGAGATATTGGAAGACTGCTATCATGTCTCCCCTAGTCCTTCTTTAGTAAAAGCTTCATAATTTACAGATAGTCCTGGGTTTGCAACCGTTGGAAGGCACTGCAAAAGGTGACTTACGGCCGTTTTTTCACACTTATGACCCTTGCAGCAACCCCAAGGTCACGTGATTTACATTCAGATGCTTGATAAGTGGTACATTTTTATGATGGTTGCAACATCCCAGCGGCTACCTGATAATCTTTTGTGACATTCTGGCCAGCAAAATCAAGGGGAAGCCGGATTCACTTACACAACTGTGTTACTAATTTAAAAACTGCAGTGATTCATTTAATCTATCTATCTATCTATCTATCTATCTATCTATCTATCTATCTATCTATCTATCTATCTCTATCTCTATCTATCATCTCTCTATCTCTCTATCTCTCTATCTCTCTATATCTATCTATCTATCTATCGATCTATCGATCTATCGATCTATCTATCTCTCTATCTATCTCTCTATCTATCATCTATCTATCTATCGATCGATCGATCGATCTATCTATCTCTCTATCTCTCTATCTATCTCTCTATCTCTCTGTCTATCATCTATCTATCTATCTATCTATCTATCTATCTATCTATCTATCTATCTATCTATCTACAGTATCTATCTACCCTGTTTCCCCCAAAATAAGATATCCCCTGATAATAAGCCCAATTGGGCTTTTGAGCGCATGGCAATAAGTGCAAGCGCTTATTTTCAGGATTCAAAAAAATATAAGACAGGGTCTTATTTTTGGGAAAACACAGTGTCTATCTATCTATCTATCTATCTATCTATCTATCTATCTATCTATTGACTGTACAGTATCTATCTATATATCAATCTACAGTATCTTTCTATTTATCTATCAATCAATCTACAGTATCTATCTATCTATCATCTATCTATCTATCTATCAACAAATGTGGCAAGGAAAGTCATAAAATGGGGCAAAGCTTGCTTAACAACATCAATTTTGGGCTCAATTGTGGTCGTAAGATGAGGATTACCCATATTAGCTTTTGCAAGTTAAGCAGCTTACCAGCACCTTCCCTATGGATGAAAGGAGGCAATTTTGAAGAGTTTAATTTAATGCACCCATATAGTTGGGAGTACATACATGCAGGCAGCAGCTGAAGGATGGATGCCATTATTCCATAATTTTCATGCAGAAAGACACAGATATTGGAAAGTCCCGGATAGACAACTAAGCATCTTACTATGAAAAAGTGAAATACCAGCAAAATAAACTATCATCTTCATTTAACAACCCCATAATCCCTTGTGGGGTGGAGTCTGGGCACCTGAATGGAGTCAGCCGAGCGTTTAATGACCGGATGCCCTTCCTGTCACCAATGCGGAGTTTTGTTCAGCCGAGATATCCTCATTGCGCAGGAAGACACGGATATCGGAAAGTCCCGGATAGACAACGAAGCATTTTACTACGAAAAAGTGAAATACTAGCAAAATCAATTTATCGTTTTTGCCCCAATTTCAGTTCCCGCTATTAAAATACGACTGACGGCCTGGCGATACAGGAAAACCGAGGAGAGACTGGAAGAAAATATGACCATGCTTCTTGATGCATGTCATGTTGGTTCAGAGTTTTGGCCTGCGGTCTTCTGGACAAAACCACAAACTTATTCCTATCCAAGGTTCTCAATTTCTACCACAACCACCCAAGTTTTATTATTATTATTATTATTATTTTATTTTACTTTTTTAAAAAAAACACTTCTTAAGCAACGAGACACGTCGCCTCTAAGGAAAACAATCCGCCCAGCTTTGCAAAACTGTGGGGAAGAAAAGACAACATTTTATACCGCAAGCGACACCTGCTCCGCCCTGTCTCCATCTGCACACGCTATGGAAGAGCTTAGCAAAGCTGACACCCAGCTGAATGTCTCCGTTTCCATCCAAAAATTCAGGCTTAAGAACTTCTTCAGGCTTTTCAAGAGCCACACTGACGGGTTAGCGACTGAAGAACAGATAGGATCATAAAGGATCTTTAGAAAAGCCAATGCAATCCTAAATTGCATTTATTTGTTTATTGGTTCGATTTATATTTTTATTTATTTTATTTATTTTATTGAATTTATATACCACCCTACTCCCGAAGGACTCAGGGCGGTGAACAGCCATAGAATAAAACATATAGATACAAAATTTAAAATAAAATAAAACGAATTAAATAATTTGGCTGAACAAATTTAAAACCAAATTTAAAATTTCCATTTAAAAAGGGGAAAGACTTAGGTCAGGCCAGCCCTTTTTCAGAGACTCAGGGCGGCTTACAATGCGTTAAGCAATACCCTTCCTACTTTTGTATATACCTGCTTAGTAGGGCTTTCGGCCCCTCCTAAGCGGTGTTCTTTTTTATACAAAGTCAGCTTATTGCCCCCACAAACCAGGTCCTCATTTTACCTACCTCGAAAGGATGGAAGGCTGAGTCAACCTTGAGCCTGGTGAGAGTTGAACTCGCAGTAATTGCAGGCAGCTGGTGCTATTTAACAGCACTTTAGTCTGCTGCGCCACCAAGGCTCATGCATTAACAGGATACAATCAAGATCAAGTGAGGTACTAATACCACTCTGTAAAGCCTTAGTAAGACTACACCTAGAATACTGCATCCACTTTTGGTCACACTATAAAAAAGATGTTGAGACTCTAGAAAGAGTGCAGAGAAGAGCAACCAACATGCTGAGGGGATTGGAGGCTAAAACATACGATGAACGGTTGCAGGAACTGGGCATGGCTAGTCTAGTGAAGAGAAGGACCAGGGGAGACAGGATAGCAGCCTTCCAATATTTGAGGGGCTGCCACAGAGAGGAAGGGGGTCAACCTCTTTTCCAAAACACCTGAAGGCCAGACAAGGAATAATGGATGGAAGCTGATCGAAGAGAGATTCAACCTGGAAAATGAGGAGGAACTTTCTGACAGTGAGAACAATCAACCCATGGAACAGAAGTTGCCTTCGGAAGTTGTGGGAGCTTCATCACTGGAAGCTTTCAAGAAGAGACTGGACTGGCATCTCTCAGAAATGGTGTAGGGTCTCCTGCTTGGGCAGGGGGTTGGACTAGATGACCTCCAAGGTCCCTTCCAACTCTGTTAATCTGTATCTGGAACTGAAGCCTGTCAAAAGAATTGTTCTGTTCCTCAGTGCAGGGATTCCTCGACTTTACGACCGTCATTGAAGCTGAAATTATGGCTGTGGAGATGTTTCAGTCCTTAAGTGGATGATCAGATGACCTAACTTGGTTTATGACATTTTTTTCCCCAATGGTCCTTAAGTGAATGCTGCAGACATTAAGCCAACATTGTTAAGCAAATGCATTTTACCCATGGATATCTTTTGCTGGAAGCTAAGAGCAAACACGGAAAATCAGCCAAAAGGTTTTTTTAAAAAATCTTTTGTCACGTGTTCAAAATTCAACCTCTTGGCACAATTGACTTCTATTTATGACCGTCGCAGTGTTCCCGGGATCACGTGATCCCCCTTTTGCAACCTTCTAACAAGCAGAGTCCGCCGGGAAGCCAGATTCCCTTAACAACTGTGTGACTCATTAACAACTGCAGCGATTCACTTAACAACGGTGGCCGGAAAGATCATGAAAGGGGGTCAAAACTCATTGAACGACGGTCTCGCTTAGCCAGACAGAAATTTTGGGCTCTATTGTGGTCGTACGTCGAGGACAACCTGTACCTTTTGGAGTGGATCCATTCTCATTGTGAACGGTCCTTAAGTGACCTGTCATAAGTCAAGGACTACCTGCGCAGGAGGTACCCCATTTGCTGGCACAAATCACACAAGACCTTGGATTTTACTCTCCAGCGCAGCAAGAGCTTCTATGCTCACAATTGCCAACTCCAAACAAAATAGCAATAGCGGTTAGGCTTATATACCGCTTCACAGTGCTTTACAGCCTTCTCTAAGCGGTTTACAGAGCCAGCCCTATTGCCCCCAACAATCTGGTTCCTCATTTTAACCACCTCGGAAGGATGGAAGGCTGAGTCAACCTTGAGCCAGTCAGGATCGAACTGCTGGCAGTCGGCAGAATTACCCTGCAATACTGCATTCTAACCATTGCGCACCATGGAAGACAGGCAGGCAGGCAGGCAGGCAGGCAGGCAGGCAGGCAGGCAGGCAGGCAGGCAGGAAGGAAGGAAGGAAGGAAGGAAGGAAGGAAGGAAGGAAGGAAGGAAGGAAGGAAGATAGCAATAGCACATATACTGCTTCATAATGCTTTACATCCCTCTCTAAGTGGTTTACAGAGACAGCCTGTTGCCCCCAACAATCTGGGTCCTCATTTTACCCATCTCAGAAGGATGGGAGGCTGAGTCAACCTTGAGCTGGTCAGGATCGAACTCCTGGCAGTGGGTGGAGTTTGCCTGCAATGCTTCATTTAACTACTGCGCCACCACAGCTAATCAGCAAGAGCACTTACACTTATATACCGCTTCACAGTACTTTGCAGCCCTCTCTAAGCAGTTTACGGACTCAGTCTATTGCCCCCAACAATCTGGGTCCTCATTTTACCCACCTCGGAAGGAGGGAAGGCTGAGTCAACCTTGAGCCTGGTGAGATTCTAATTGCTGAACTGCAGCTAGAGGTCAGCTTATCTAACAGTAAGAGTTGGAAGGCAGGGTCATCGTCCAAACCCCTGCTCACACGTGAGATCTATACTAGGGATTCGAACCACCAAACTGCCAACCTTTCTGAAGCTCAGCGTCTTAGCCATTGAGCCCCCTCGTCAGCTGAAGTAGCCTGCAGTCCTGCACTCTAGCCACTGCGCCACCTCGGCTCAAAATGGTGTTTTTGCTCAACTTTTCCACAGTGGGTTGTTAAGTGATGAATCCAGACATGCATCATTTTCTCATTAACTCCCACCAGGTTCCTAAACTAAGGACTTTCCTCCCCAAGATGGGAAAAAATAACAAAGGGGGAAAGAAAAAGAAAAAAAAAGAACCTCTCCCTAATCTCTAAAATAAATCATAAGCATGAGCTGGCATCGTCATATTAAGGCCACGGGGCTAGGTTTTAGGCTGTGCCAACCATAACTGGCTGAGTCTACTCAATCCTCTAAACTACAATTCAGCCAGAATGAAAGGAGACACAAGCACACTTTAGGGCAGCGACGGCTAAGCTTATTGCCGTCGCGTGCCAAAAGCGGGGGGAGTGCGGGGGGGTTGCGCGTACATGTGCTCACACCCATAATTCAACGCCCTCCACACCCCACGCATGCATGCGCGACCCCCCCTCAGACTCTCCCCCTTCTTGCTTTTGGCACACGACGGCAAAAAGGTTACCAGTGGGCTCGGTAAGCCCGTTTTTCGCCCTCCCCAGGCTCCGTTTCCTGACTTCCGGTGGCCCCGGAAGGTCTGTTTTTCGCTCTCCCCAAGGTCCAGAGGCTTTCCAGAGGGAGGAGGGAAAGATAGATGGATGGATGGATGGATGGATGGATGGATGGATGGATGGATGGATGGGTAGGTAGGCAGGCAGGCAGGCAGGCTGGTCCTCTCCCTCTCTCTCTCTCTCTCTCTCCCTCCCTCCCTCTCTCTCTCTCTTTCTCCCTCTCTCTTTCTCCCTCTCTCTTTCTTCTCTCTCTCTCTCTTTCTTCTTTTTCTCTCTCTCTCTCTCACTTTCTTTCACTTTTTCACTCTTTTTCTCTTTTCTCTCCCTCCCTCTCTCTCTCCCTCCCTCTCTCTCTCTCTCTTTCTCCCTCTCTTTCTCTCTCTCTTCTTTCTCTCTCTCTCTTCCACTTTTTCATTTTCTTTTCTCTCCCTCCCTCTCTCTCCCTCCCTCTCTCTCTTTCTCCCTCCCTCTCTTTCTCCCTTTCTTCTTTCTCTCTCTAACTTTCTTTCACTTTTTCACTCTTTTTCTCTCCCTCCCTCTCCCTCCCTCCCTCTCTCTCTCTCTTTCTCCCTCTCTCTTTCTTTTTTCTCTCTCTCTCTCTTCTTTCTCTCTCTTTCTTTCTTTCACTTTTTCACTCTTTTTCTCTCTTTTCTCTCCCTCCCTCTCTCTCCCTCCCTCCCTCTCTCTTTCTCTCTCTCTCTCTTTCTTCTTTCTCTCTCTCTCACTTTCTTTCACTTTTTCACTCTTTTTCTCTCTTTTCTCTCCCTCCCTCTCCCTCCCTCCCTCCCTCCCTCCCTCTCTCAACCTTTCTCCCTTTCTTCTTTTTTTCTCTCTCTCTCTTTCTTCTTTCTCTCTCTCTCTCTCTCTCACTTTCTTTCACTTTTTCACTCTTTTTCTCTCTTTTCTCTCCCTCCCTCTCTCTTGCTCCCTCCCTCTCTTTCTCCCTCTCTTTCTGCAGGTTCCTTAGCACATCCTTTTCAGAACTGGCTCCTGCATGAAAGGGAGCAGTGTGCGTTGTTACCTTTCAAGCCAATAACACAATCCTGCAGCTGACTTGAAGGGAAAGTATGCGGCAAGCCATCCCCCTTTGAAAGCAGCCCTGGAGGGGAGCATGCTGGGGGAAGAGACCCTGTTAACTCACACGCTTTTATTTTCTCTGAAAACTCTGGAGTTGAAAGGTGGCCTCCAAATTTGGCATGTGTTTTTTTTTTTTTTTTAACAGCTTAGAAAGAGCTGCACAGCGGAGAGACCCGGCGAGCTCCGAGGAGGCTGAGGCTGGCAGGCACAGAAACGGCCTGTGTGGTTCCTGGCCATGCGCGCAGCATGGGGGACAAAACCTTACAGTGAGATGGGATGGGGAGGGGAAAGGAAGGGAAGGGCCTCTGTTGACATCTGCCCCTGTTTCTCTTGCCTCTCTCCCCTCGCCCTACCCCACTTCTGGGTGGGCTGCCGGTTTAAACGGAGCCCCTGTTCCCAAGACAAAGTTCAGATCCATGCTGGCTGAGGGCGAGGAGACCTTCATAACTGATTGAACGCCAGCAGCGAGCTTCGGAGAGCTGCAGGTTGGCAGTCCACATCTAGAGCGCATTAGAAGGCCTGAGGAAGGCCTGTGCCAAGGTGCACCCGTGTATTCTGCAACAGCCAAAATGCACCTGGAGATCACTTACCGCTTCAATCCTGAGTCAGTCAGTCAGTCAGTCAGTCAGTCAGGAAAGGAAGGGAAGGGAAGGGAAGGGAAGGGGAGGGAGGGAGGGAGGAAGGAAGGAAGGAAGGAAGGAAGGAAGGAAGGAAGGAAGGAAGGAAGGAAGGAAGGAAGGAAGGAAGGGCAATAACAATAGCACTTAGACTTATATACTGCTTCAATCCTGAGCCAGTCAGGATTGAACTCCTGGCAGTGAGCAGAGGGAAGGAAGGAAGGGAAGGGAAGGGAAGGGAAGGGAAGGGAAGGGAAGGGAAGGGAAGGGAAGGGAAGGGAAGGGAAGAAAGGAAGGAAGGAAGGAAGGAAGGAAGGAAGGAAGGAAGGAAGGAAGGAAGGAAGGAATATAGCAATAGCACTTAGACTTATATACCGCTTCATAGTGCTTTCCAGCCCTCTCTAAGCGAGTTACAGAGTCAGCCTCTTGCCCCCAACAATCTGGGTCCTCATTTTATCCACTTCGGAAGGATGGAAGGCTGAGTCAACCTTGAGCCTGGTGAGATTCGAACTGCCGAACTGCAGCTAGCAGTCAGCTGAAGTAGCCTGCACTCTAACCACTGCGCCACCTCGGCATCTCTGCCTGTTGCTCCTTGTACAGTTAGTCTTCAACTTAACGACCACAACTGAGCCCAAAATTTCTCTTGTAAGCAGGACAGTTGTTAAGTGAATTTTGCCCCATTTTGCGACCCGTCTTGCCACAGTTGTTAAGTGACTGGTTGCAGTTCTTATGCTGCGGTGTCCTGAGTCACGCAATCTCCTTTTACGACCTTCTGGATAAGCAAAGTCAATGGGGAATCCAGATTCGTTTAACAACCGTGTTCCTAACTTAACAAGTGCGGTGATTCAACTGTGGCAAGGAAGGTCATAAAAATGGAGCCAAACTCACTTAGCAAATGTCTTGCATAGCAACATAAATTTCTGATCATACTTTGAGGACTACCTGTAGCCCCTCTTGGATTAAAATAAAATTCAAAAGAGAGAGAGGAAATCTGTGGCCAACGAGTTGGATCACAAAAGATGTATGAGCGAGAGCAGGAGTGGGCTTCAAAAATTTTAGAAAGGGGTTCTCTGCCCGATTGCTGGGTGGGCGTGGCCATGGTGGGTGTGGCCTAGTCGACCTCCTGCACCACGGTAAGGGGAGCATTTTTGCCCTCCCCAGGCTCCAGAGGCTTTTTCCGACCCTCCAGGGGGACGAAAACAGCCTCCCCAGGCTCCGGAGGCCCTCTGGAGGCCTGTTTCCGGCCTTCCCAAACTTCCGGTAGCCCCTAGCCTTGCCTTTACCTGCATCCAAAATGGGCCACATGTGGACTCCTGGGAGGGGCGGGGTGGGCAGGGCCAGCCAGGAGTGGGATTTGGGGGTTCTCCGAACTGCACAGAATCTTAGCTAGAGGTTCTCCCGAACCCTTGCAAACCTCCAGCAGCCCACCCGTGGGTGAGAGGCAGCGGCAAATTTGATCAAAATGCTGTTTATTCAGCCATGAGGGTTTTTTTTTCCTCTGACTAATGGAAGTAGCTGATGCCTACTGTGCCCAAGAATGAGTTCTCGTTGCCATAATGAATCAAAGTGGCTGGCAGATCTTTCAATGTTCCGCTGCCAATCAGCACATTTTACAACCCTGGAGTCTGTCGATAAGCGGCTCTTATGAACACTCCGTTTCCTTTTCTGATTATTGAAAGGGGGAGAAAGTTGAGCAAAAACAGGAAGCCCATATTTGCAAACTCTTCCAAATCCAGAGCCAACAGGGGTACCTCCCTGATCCAAATGACATTGGAGATGAGTCAGTTCCCCCGGATTAATAATAATAATAAAAAAAAATTTAGGAGACTTTATGACCAGAACATGATGGCTGGACATCATCAAAGCTAACACCAACCAGAACAGGGGTCTGCAACCTTAAATACTCAAAGAGCCATTTGGACTCGTTTCCCACAGAAAAGAAAACACCGGGAGCCACAAAACCTGGGTGGGCGTGGCCAACTTGATGTCACTCACTTCCATCAGTCACATGACACCCCCCTAGCCACGCCTACCCAGCCGGTCATTAGGGCAGAGAACCAGTTGTTAAAAAACACCGGCAATCACAAAATCCTTTTGACATATCTCTCTTCCTCCCTCTCCCCCGCTCTCCCCACCTCTCTGTACCTCTGTCTGTCTCTCTCTCCCCCTCTCTCTGTATCTCTCTGTCTCTGCCCCAGCCGCTTCTCCATCCCCCGCCGTCGCCCTTACTTTCTCAGGCCAGGCGAGGAGTGACTGGGAGGGGAGGGCGAGGGGCGGGGCCAGTCAGTGGTGGGATCACCCAATAGGGAGCCACAGCAGAGCCACATGCAGCTCCGGAGCTGCAGATTGCTGACCCCTGAACCAGAGCATAGAACAACTCAAAGAAGTAATGTCGTCCCAAAGATTTGCATTGCTTCTTTGAGTCTGTAGAGAATCTCAGCCATCCAGGTCATAGTTGTCCCAAAGGTGCTTTTTTTTTCAAGAGGCAACTGGACTTTCTCGTTTTTTTTCTTTGAAGACGTTTCGCTTCTCATCCAAGAAGCTTCTTCAGCTCTGACTGGATGATGGTGGGGAATGGAAAGGTTTATATTCCTTGCAGACAGCTGGTCATTTGCATCCTTTGAGAGGGTCGTTGAAGCACTCAGAGGTTTAGCTGTGTCTTCATTGACCCTCTAAAATAGGGGTTCCCAACCACGGGTGGGATTCAGAAATTTTAGCAACCGGTTCTCTACCCAGTTAACTGGGTGGATTTGGCCATAGTGGGAGTGGCCTACTTGGCCTTCTGCATCAAGGGGGGGGTTGCCCTCCCCAGACTCCAGAGGCTTTTCTCGAGCCTCTGGGAGGGTGAAAACAGCCTCCCCTGAGCTCCAGAGGCCCTCCAGAGGTGGGAAACAGGCCCGTTTCTGGAACCCCTGCTCTACAAGGATACAGCTGTCTGCAAGGAATATAAATCCTTCCATTCCCCACCATCCGGTCAGAGCTGAAGAAGCTTCTTGGATGAGAAGGGAAATGTCTTCAAAGAAAAAACAAGGAAGTCCAGTTGCCTCTCGAAAAGGATCCCTTTGGGACAACCATGACATGGATGACTGAGACATGGATGACTGGATACACACCATGTGCTAAGCCAACACCCTCACACACACACACCCTCACACACACAATCACACATCATCTTCTTTTAATGACCCCATAATCCCTTGCGGGGATGGAATCTGGGCAACTGAATGGAGCTAGCAGAGTTTTTACTGGCCAGATGCCCTTCCTATCACCAATGTAGAGTTCGCAGCAGATATATTCTCATTGTGCCCAGAGAGAGAAATATCTGGCTCTGTTCTGACCTAGGCTCCCTTAACAAGCAGGAAGCATGAATTGGTCCCGGCAAAACCTCTTTTATTTACACAACTGTGAATTACGTTCATTCACAGCCATCAAGGTTTGTCCAAACAGTTTTGCAAAGGAATATTTATCAACACAGACCTTATCTCGCTTGGCAAGCTGCCACGTAACTTGTTCCCAACCGCTGTACAAGCCAAAACTTGGCACAGAGTCTCTTAGAGTCACAGAGCAAGCAAATTGTTTCCTGCAAAAGCCCACTTCCTGTTCGCTTGTCTTTTATTTCCTATGGGAGGGGCCAATCATCTCCAAGGCGTGGCTTTACTGCCAAGTCGACCCTGCTTTCTGAGTTATTCTTGTCTTTTGGCAGCTCCATGCATGCGCACACTGGGAACGGGCTCCAGCTCTTTCTCTGCCTTGCTGCTGTCTATCTCCCTCTCTGCCTCCGACGCAGAGCCCTCGTCTAAGCTTTCCCCAGCCCCCAGGACTGGCCCAAGTTCCTCCTCAACCTCCTCACTGTCTGACTCTGCTGCCATCGGCGGGCCACAACAGGCTCTACTTAGGATCGAAGTCACTGTTGTGACCCAGGCCCAGGTAGTTAATATTAAATGCAAAACAGTTCCAAAAAACAAACAGATTTTATTAAAACAGCCGAGAATTAACTCATTCCCAGCTTATTCCAAATTAAATGAAAGCAAAGTTCTCAAAACACCTTCAGTTTATCTCCGACCTTAGGATAATTAGGCAAACTGCCAAAGGCTTTTCTTGGCAACGGTTCAGGAACAGAAGACACTGACAAGAAAGAAATACATCCAAACACGAAGCAAATCTCTCAACGGTTGTTTTCCGGCAAAGAGGCCAAGAGCCGTTGTTGGTCTTTTAAGCCTTATGGGAGGGGCCAATCATCTCCTGGCCTTACTCCCGAGTCGTCCTCTCTGCTTTAGCTGCTCCTGCCTTCTGGCAGCTCTTCTCACACGTGCACTAGGAACAGGCTCCTCCTGTTCCTCTGCCTCTCTACTGTCAGCCTCTGGAGGCTCCAAAGTCCGCACATCACTCCCTGATGGCCATGGCCCCATCTCTGCTTCTGACGCAGAGCCCTCATCTGGCCCTTCCCCAGCCTCCAGGACTGGCCCATGTTCTTCCTCAGCCTCACCGCTGTCCGACTCCACTGCCAGCTCCGCAGGCTGCTGGCGGACCACAACAGTCACAGCCTCCCAATTGTGAGGCGAGAACTCCACCTCTAGGCCACCGCACCACTCCACACAAAACCACACGTGTCCTCATATAACAGTGAAGCCAGTTTTTGTTTTCTGATCCTGAGCTTCTTAAAGAAATCCAGACTATCATCCTCAAGAGGCAGGCTTTCCATGGATAACCTCCCTTCCTTTTCCAGGGACTATGCTAAATAATTGTTTCCGTAAAGCAAGCTTTTTCCTCACAAAACGGACAAGAAATCTAGGTTCGAGGGTGGATCGACATTGGATAATTCCATTGAGAGGGCAACACTCGACGGAGAAATATAGGGGAAAAAAGGATTCCACCTGTTAAGAACAAGTTGAGATCATTGTCAAATGTTTCCCAAAGCCACAGACCACAAGGAAACTTCACGGTTAAAACACATTTTCTGTCTCTCTCGGTAACCCACAGGAAACATCATACAACTTAATTCCATGTGAGTTGTTATCGCTGGCCACATTCAATGCTAGAGTTATCCCTTCATGTTCCACAATCCCGAATCATTCATTTCAAGAAATCAATAGCTGGTTTTGTTTGGTTTTTCGTTTTGTTTCAGGATTATAAGAATAAGACACTGCTTTTATTCTACTCCCTTTATCACAAGGAACGGCAGACTCTGAAAACTTAAAAAAGAAAATAAGCACTAAATAAGAACGACGCTAGCTTTGGGTTTAACAAGGGATGCTAGAATTGAACTCGAAGGGTTTCCGTGATTCTTCTCAATCAAACATATTTGCAAACTGAAGGAAATCTTTAAAAAAAAAAACCTCACCTATTAAAAAAAAAATCAGATGTCAATTTACACACGGATATCTTTAAAAGCTGTGGGGTTGTTTTTTCCCCCCAATGGAAAAAAAAAAGGATTTAAAAAAAAAAAAACCCTCAAAACTGGTCTTGATTGCTCCCAGATGAAAACTTCTTTCGGAAAACAAAGATCTATAACAGTTTTCAAAGCCCTGTCACGTAATTAATGTCATATTTATCTCTTTAGCAATGGAGATAAAAAGAAGCCATTTATTCCATGCTGTCGTTATTTTTATTCTCCTTTTCAACCCGGTGTTTTTTTTTAAAAAAAAAAAAAAAGCAGAGATGGGGATTTAAGGAGAAGGGGGAAAAAATAGGATTGACTTTCTTTTAACCCTCTTCACCTTCCTCCTACACACACACACACACACACACACACACACCGCTCAATCATATGGTGGGCAAGAGGCAATAACATTTCCTAGATCATTGATGGCTAACCTTTTTGCTGTCGCGTGCCAAAAGCGCTTTTGGCATGTGATGTTATGCTGGGCCCGGTAGGCTCATTTTTTGCCCTTCCCAGACTCCAGAGGCTTTCTTGGAGCCTGGGGAGGGCGAATATGGCCTTCCCCACCCCTCCTGGAGGCCCTCCGGAGACCGGAAACGGCCCATTTCCCGACTTCCGGTGGGACCGGAAGGCCCGTTTCCCGACTTCCGGTGGGACCGGAAGGCCCGTTTCCTGACTTCCAGTGGGACCGGAAGGCCCGAAAATCAGCTGGCCGGCACGCGCATGCACGCTGGAGCTGAGCTAGGGCAACACTTGCGTGCCCACCAATATGGCTCCATGTGCCACCTGTCGCCATCACGGATCTATGTCTTTAATGTGAAAATTAACATATAAATTGAAAACAGAAAATTAGGGAGAGAAACATTTTTTTTATTATTTATTAATTAATTACTAATTACATTATTAATATATTATATTTTTATAATATAAAAATACTGTAAGGAAGGCTGAGCGCCAAAGAATGGAGGCCTTTGAACTCTGGTGCTGGAGAAGACTCCTTCGAGTCCCTTGGACTGCAAGGCGAACCAACCGGTCAGTCCTAGAGGAGATCAACCCTGACCGCTCTTTAGAAGGCCGGATCCTGAAGAGGAACCTCAAAATACTTTGGCCACCTAATGAGAAGGAAGGACTCCCTGGAGAAGAGCCGAATGCTGAGAAAGATTGAGGGCAAAAGAAGAAGGGGACGGCGGAGAACGAGGTGGATGGATGGAGTCACTGAAGCAGTCGGCGTGAGCTTAGATGGACTCCGGGGGATGGTAGAGGACAGGAAGGCCTGGAGGAACGTTGTCCATGGGGTCACAATGGGTCGGACACGACTTTGCAACTAACAACAACAATAATAATAAAAATAAAATAAAATGCAGCAAGAATGAAAACATCCATGAACCCCAGATCAGATTATGAGAAGAACGTTGAAGATGTGTTATAAATCATATATCCATAATACCTTTGCTTTGTAACCAAGACAAATTCCTTGTGTGTCCAATCATACTTGGCCAATAAAAAATTCTATTCTGTTCTGTTGTGTTCTCTACTAATTCTATTCTGCTCTGCTCTATTCTATTCTATTCTGATTTCAGAATAGATTTCTATTCTAAACTGATTTCATCTCAATTTGGCCAATTTTGTTGGGGCGGCTGTTAAGTGTGAAATGTGCTATCTCCGGGATTTGCTTTAGAGAAACATTTGCATACATGCAAAGAAGTTGTTGTGTTTATCACACATAAAACAGAATAGGGATTTCGCGTCGCTGATGGGGACTCAAAAGAATGGCGTTCGCCAGCTTCGAGTAGATCTCCCTTTAAAAACAAGCGTTCTCGCAGCTTTCTCCCGCCAACTCATTAGAATTCAAAAGCGGAATCACCCGTTTTGAAATACGAGTTACACACTTATTCAACAGTTCCACTTTCCCTGCATACATCTGCCGCTTTTCTAACCCCTTTCTATACGTTGAATGCAGCTGCAGCTTTCGAAAATTGGCGCAACGTTATACACAGATAAGAGAAAGTTCATGGGCAGATTGAACCAATTCTCATAAGCGGCCGCTAAGTCGGGGCAGACGCGCGTGATACAAATTGAGCTAGTTTGATGAGTTTCATGAAATTGATGAATTTGATGAAACTGTTGTGTCTGTTCGTGTGTGTGTGTGTGTGTGTGTGTGTGTGTGTGTTGTTTGTTTGTGTGTGTTGATGTACACACATGCGTGCATGCCTTCAGGTCCATCTAGACTCCTGCCAACGGCCTGAACTCATCCCTGAAGATTTCTTGATAACATTTTTGGAAGTGGCTTCCCCTGGCCACCTTCTTTCCCCAAGAAAGACAGGGACTGGCCCAGGGTCTCCCCAGCTGGCTTTGTGCCTGAAGCAGAACTAGAACTCACCGTCTCCTGGTTTCTAGCCTGGTGCCTTAACCATTGTCCTAACTAGTTGGTCCATCCATCCATCCATCTTTAACCCCTACCCCAACTATCTATCTATCTATCTATCTATCTAGCTATCTATCTAGCTATCTAGCTATCTAGCTATCTAGCTATCTAGCTATCTAGCTATCTAGCTATCTATCTATTGTAACTATGATTTATGATCTATGACCTGTCACTTTGTTGTTGTATGTGTGTACATACAACTGGGAGCTTATGCACTGGAAAAAAATTCCTTGTGTCCAATCAAACTTGGCCTATAAAGAATTCCATTCCATTCCATTCCATTCCTATTCTGCATTCTATTCTACTCTACTCTACTCTACTCTACTCCACCCCACCCCACCCCACCCCACCCCACCCCACCCCACTCCACTCCATTCCATTCCATTCCATTCCATTCCATTCCTATTCTGCATTCTATTCTATTCTGCATTCTATCCTATCCTATCCTATCCTATCCTATCCTATCCTATCCTATCCTATCCTATCCTATCCTAATTCTATTCCATTCCATTCCATTCCATTCCATTCCATTCCATTCCATTCCATGGTAGGGCAGAGAAGCAGTGCCACACCGCCACCTGCTGATAAAAAAAAATTAGCAACCCACAATTTAGCATAAAGAGTGAACCACAAGCACACAGAGAGACACAAAAGACAGAAGCTCACAAAGAGACCCAAGAAACCCTATTTTAAAATGTGCAGTGTCGATTTGCAACAGCGAAGTGACTCCACAAGATTAGTCTTTGCAAACAGAAATCAGAGGCAGGACAAAGAAGCGACGGAGGGAAACGAATCAAGGAGAGAACCAACCTTGAGCTAAGGAGAAATTTCCTGACAGTGAGAACAATTAATCAGTGGAACAACTTGCCTCCAGAAGCTGTGGGTGCTCCATCACTAGACCTACAAATCTAGATGTTTGGAACTGTCCAGCAAATAAAAAGGCAACTGTAAGCTAGGAATGAATGAAGCATTCTGGAAGGTGGAAATTATTAAATTGTCTGTGTGTCTTTTTAATGACCCCGTAATCCCTTGCATCGGGGTGGAGTCGGGACAACCGAATGGAGCCGAGTATTTACTGGCCGGATGCCCTTCCTGTCGTCAATGCGGAGTTCGCAGCAGATATATTCTCATTGTGCCCAGAGAGAGAAATAGCTGGCCCTACCTAAGATCGAACTCACAGCCTCCTGATTGTGAGGCGAGAGCTCCACCTCCATCTCCAGGAAGGCCTGGGGGAATGTTTTCCATGGAGTCGTGATGAGTCGGACACGACTTCGCAACTTACAACAACAACAAAAGGAAAACTGCAAATAAAACATATATATTTAAAAAAAAAGAATGGGTGTTTTGCCGTTTTTGGGTGCTGGAGAGCACGTGACCTTCTGGGACATTTCTCTGTCTAAGACCAGGAGAAGATCCTGAATGAACAGTTATATTATTCGCGCTATAGACTGGTTGGGTGCCTGCCAGTCGTACAGACTTCTGTCAATTTTTTTCCCCTTCCCTTCTAAAAGGAAGACAAAAAAGCGGTGAATGAATGTGAGTGAAGGAGGAGGAGGAGAGAGGGAAGGAGGGAGGGAGGGATATTTTTTAAGGATTGAAAAGAATCCCTCTTCTTTAGGGGGGGAAAAAATAAAGGGGGAAAAAAGACCCATTAACCATTTGGAAACTAACACGATCAGAAGGATGGCTTGCCTAGTTAATATAATAGCAATTAAAGGCAGCTCAGCCTCCCTCCTTTCAGACTTGCCAGATTCTTTAATGTAGGTTTACAATAAAGTAACATTAACTTATCTGGTTTGTCTTTCCTGTCCAATATAGTGCTGTATAGTTTTAAATTTCTGGGCATTAATATCTCGGAGGACCTCTCATGGACGATGAATGCTAACATGCTTGTGAAGAAGGCACAGAAGAGGCTGTACTTCTTGAGAATGCTCAGGAAGATAAATCTATCTCAGCATCTACTTCTGTCCTACTACTGCAGCACCATTGAGAGTGTCCCGACATACGGCATTCTTGCATGGTATGGGAGCAGCTCTGCAGCGGACAAAAAAGCTCTACAGAGAATCATTAAAACTGCCCAGAATATCATCCAACTACCAGCCCTGGACGACATCTTCAAATCTCGCTGTTTGAGAAAGTTGCATAACGTTCTCAGAGACTCTTCCCATCCTACTTACAATCTTTTTGGACTGTTGCCTTCTGGCAGAAGATACAGAACAATTAAAACTCAGACCACACGTTTTCTGAATAGTTTTTATCCCAGAGCTATAATTGCACTCAACAATGAACTAAAGGGCCACCATCAGTGAGCTGTTGTACAGCATTACTTGGTCTGTTGTGTGGATGTTTGGATGGTTTAGGGGTGGGGAATTTGTGGTGGGTGGGGGTGTGTTTGGGGATCGTTATGTGTGTTGGGCCTCGTCTTTGGGTGTTAAGTGAATTTCATTGTATGGGTATACTGTGTATACACGTACAATGACAATAAAGTTATTATTATTATTATGTCGAAGGTTATGGACCAGGAATAAGGAGACTCAAGATTTCAGCTGCCGTCACAGAGTTTCTTTGAGTGATTTTGGAACTAATAATCTCCTTTAGCCCCATCAACCTCCCATGGATATTGAGCAAAAATAAAAGAAGAGATCATAATATATTCTAACCAGCTTGGGGAGCAGGGAGGTGGAGGAGAGATATAAAGTTAATCATGCAATAAATTTTTAAAAAAAGAAAGTAAAAAAAGAGTAATACTGCAGCGTGGAAACTACTGACAGTTATTAAGCTGTCTCCTGTTCTATTTTTGCTTTTTCATTCCCGGCTCTCCCCATGATTTCAGCTGAATGGTAGTTACTTTTTTAGAAGTATGATTTTAAAAAAAAAAAAAATCCTTAGGCAGCAGCACCTCTTAATACAGGTTTATTCTGACTCTGCTATTCTCCCTTGCAAAAGGAGAGAGGAGAGATAAATAATTCAGTGGCGAAATTAAATTTATTTCGAAAAGGGGTGGAGGAAGGTTAGGCGAGAGAGAAGGGAGGGCTTTTGTTATTTGCTTCTCTCTAATTAACATTCCGCTGGAACCTGCTCTATTTTGTTGGAACAAACTTGTGCAGGGAATTGTACACACAAAAGGAAATTAGAAAGTGAGAAGGGCCATACGAGAGTGACACGGCAGACACAACAAACCGTGTCCTACAGAAACTTCTAAATGTAACCGAAAGATCCTTGCAGCAACCTCTATTTTCACCCAAATATCAATATTTTCCTCCCAACTATTAAGCAAAAGTCAGATTCAAGCTTGAAGAGTTTACAAAATGCAGAGGTTTTTATGAGCCCTCCCCTCCCTTTTTGAAGAGATTTGGGCTTTTGAGGATTTCATCCGGGCGTAATAATTCAACATATTCATATAATCGGGCTTAAAAAAAAAAAAAGCGCAATCCTTCAGGTGCTAAATTCAGTCGGCGGGAGGGAAAGAAAACGAGGTTTGTGATTTTAGAAAAGAGAAGGGTTATTTAAAATGGTCTCCCTTCAATGACTGGAATTAAGCAAAAAAGAAAAAAAATCAAATGATTTGCCTTTTTTTTTTTTTTTTTTTTTTTGAGTAATTGCTTTGTTAGGGGGGGTGGAAATAATGCATAGATGGGATGTTCAAGAGACTTCACGGAAATTCCTAAATCCTTTGTGATGAAATATCTGCCTTTCAAAGCCAGAAGATCACTTATTAATTCGTTTTCCAGAAGGCATCCCTCTTGTTCTTGTCAATCACTCTGCATTTGTTGACCTAAATTGTAGCACATTTTTCAAACGACTTGATGTATCGTAGATTTTTTTTTCCTTTTCACAGATCCATTAGAGAACATTTTCTTCAACTAATCTGAAGCCTCCCTTCCAATTTCAAAACTTATCTTTCTCTTAAAGCATAGCAATCAAAAGTATTGAAGCAGGCAAGAGACGATGGACGGATGATTTCTTTTATTTTATGTTGTTGTTCTGATTTGCTTCTCTCTCTCTCTCTCTCTCTCTCTCTCTCTCTCTCTCTTCTCTCTTTTTTTTTTAGGTACGTGACATGATTAGAAGTCAGAAAGGAAAGAAACGAAAAGTCTTTTAATAAAGGGTGGCATGATTAAAAGCTAGAATAGGTGATAGAAATAAGAGAAGGGGGAATATCAATATAATAAAATGAAAGCAATAACAAGAGAAAATGTGGAACAACTGAGCAATGACATTGCAACCTAAGATAAATCGTATTATTTACTAGAAATATATAAGTTGATTGAATGTAATGATTATGATTAACTTTATTAGTTTTATGAGGTGCCACACTGTTTTAGGTGCCACGCTGTTCACATATTGATTTGATACATTTATAAAAAATAAAAAACTTGGGGGCGGGGAAACTTATCCGAAATCATTAAAAGCCACAAATAATTCGTTCCGAAGGAGCCATCAAAAAGGACCAATGCAAAACATTTCCAGCAGGTTGGGAAATGTGTTTAAATCTAAGTTTCCTAAAATATGATCTTTAAACAATCGTGCTCAGGTTTCTTAAGAATGCAAAAAGACAGAACAACCCCCCCCCCCAAAAATGGCAACTATTACTTAGTGCTTAAATGTCGTAGCCCCAGAAACTGATGTTTTAAAAACACGGTCCACCTTCTGGCATACAACAGATACAAAACAGAGATAAACAACTATGTTATAAGATCAAAGCACAGCTTTCTTTGGTTCTTTGCAAAATTAAACTCTCTTTCTGCAAGACATTAGATGGAACACCAGATTTTAGCTCATTACCCTTGCATTTCTTGTTATGTTAACAGTGCACAATGTTTAGCACAACGGAGCAACAATCTGCAGATGAATTTACCAAGGGATCATTTGGGTAACTATTTGTTTTTTTATTGTAAACTAAACCCAAAACATAGCTAGAAGAGTTCCCTGTTAAAAAGAAAAAAAGAAAAAAAAATGCCCGGAGATATACGGAATTCAAAGGAAGGGATGGAAAAAAAATGCCAATTTATTTATGCGCCTCAGTTAGATTAGAAAGTTAAACATGAAAGTACCAGCTGACACGCACATTTCTCAGGAAGCAGGGTATGGTAAGAAACCGAAGAGAGCTGTGATTGTGGTGGAGTCACAACTTGTAAGGTCCATGTGCCAAAATGGCTTAAACGTGAACCTGGAAAAAAAAAGAATGTCCAATACAAATCCAAGGAATTCCCCCATGGATGAGCCTCGGTGCTCTTAATCCATTCTGAATTTGGGCAACGGTAGCCCAATCACTCCAAAACTAACAGAATAACAGAGTTGGAAGGGACCTTGGAGGTCTTCTAGTCCAACCCCGCTCACCCCACTCAAGCAGGAGGCCCTATACCTGTGATGGCAAACCATATCTGTTTGGCACGCAAGCGTTGCCTTAGCTCAGCTCCAGCGTGCATGCATGAAAAAAGAAAAAATGCTTTTAAAAATTAAAAAAAAAGTCTCTGATGATCGCACGGCTCAGCTGGGCATGGTGGGGGGGTGGGGGGCAGGGATTTTTGCTACCCGTTCTCCGAACCATCCGCCGCCATCGCTACCGGATCAGGCGATCCGGTCCGAACCGGGAGCATTTCACCCCTGATCCAGTGCCAATTTAGCTCTGACCATTAGTTGACCAGATTCTTGTCTACAGGTAGCGAGAATGAATTCTTCTGGGCTTTGAACTCAACGAATGCTGCTGGTTGTTTCCGCCTGACATTAAATGAGGGATATCAGTAGCGTTACCCAGCACTATAGGCAAGGAAAGAACCGTTTCCATGGTGATAATAATCAGACACCTCCAACATATAAGTCAGATGTGCCTTTTGGTGGTTCTCTGCTCGGCCTTCGGTTGCGACTTTTTTCAGCTGGCCGCAGTCACCGCTGTGGAGAAACCAAAAAGCTACAGCTTCCCCAAAGAGCAGTTATTGATGTAGGAAGCACTCTGGTGATTAAAAAAAGGCACAAAAACAAGGTTTCGTTGAAGGAGGGTTGGAGAAGGAGAGGCAGAAAAAAAGCAGGTGAAAAAGCTTATTTTTCCCCCCCTCTGACTCTCGCAGAGGCTACCCGTGGTGTTAGGAGGACTCTTGCAGGAATCGGTGGATACTGCAGCCGACAAAAAGGCTTTAAGGAACAAAAGAAACTATTCTAAAAACAGAACAGCTTTTATCTTGGGCTCAGCGTGTCTCACATCCCAGGGCTGGCCAAATGCCCAGCCTCAAGAGAGAAGCCATCCTTCATTTTTGACGAGTGAAGGGCCAGGTAAAATCCAGTGGTCGCACCGTCACAAAGTCCTGGAGCCCCTACTAGCGTGAAATATGAGCCTTTCCAGAGATAAGAAATATTCCTTAGTTAGATTTGCAAAAGTCTGGGACTCTTTACGCACGTCAGGAGAGAAAGTTGAACACCTTTCATATGCGCTGTCTCCGACGAATCCTTGGCATTACCTGGCAGGACAAAATTCCAAATAGCGTAGTCTTGGAACGTGCTGGAATTTCTAGCATGCCTACGCTATTGAAACAGCGATGTCTACGCTGGCTTGGGCACGTCCTGAGAATGGCTGATGGTCGGATTCCAAAAGATCTCCTGTATGGAGAACTAGTGCCTAAAAGGGAGACCGCAGCTGCGATATAAGGATATCTGCAAGAGGGATCTAAAGGCCCTGGGAATGGATATTAACGACTGGGAAACCTTGACCTCCGATCGTTCAGCTTGGAGGCCAAAGACACAGCATGGCCTTCTCCAATTCGAAGAGACACTTGTTCGGCAGGCTGAAGCAAAGAGGCAGTCCCGGAACCAGCGAAATCTGGGGGCTGGGCAGGGGACAGAATGTATCTGCCCTCAGTGTGGAAGGGATTGCCACTCTCAAATTGGTCTTTTTAGTCACACCAGATGCTGTTTTAGGACCTCTTTCCAGAGCACAATACCATAGTCCCGTGATGGCGAACCTATGGCACGCGTACCACAGGTGGCACGTGGAGCCATATCGGTGGGCATGCAAGCTCAGCTGATTTTCGGGTCTTCTGGGCCCACCAGAAGTAGGGAAACAGGCTATTTCCTGCCCTGGAGGGCCTTGTGGGGGGGACGCCCATTTTTTCTCTCTCTCCTGGCTCCAGGGCCTCTCTAGGAGTCTGGGGAGAGCCTTCCCCCACCCCACCCCACCCCCCCGGAGGTCCTCCGGAGGCTGAAAATGGCCTGTTTGACAACTTACAGTCCCACCGGAAGTTGTCAAACGGGACGTTTCTGGCCTAACTACTCTAACTACTGTGCCACCAGGGCTCCTATTAGCAATAGCACTTAGACTTATATACCACTTCAAAGTGCTTTACAGCCTTCTCTAAGCGGTTTACAGAGTCAGCATATTGCCCCCAACAATCTGGGTCCTCATTTTACCGACCTCGGAAGGATGGAAGGCTGAGTCAACCTTGAGCCAGTCAAGATTGAACTTCAGACTGCAGACAGAGTCAGCCTGCAATACCACATTCTAAACACTGTGTCACCAGGGCTCCTAATGCAACCTCCAATCAACTACAGCAATAGCACTTAAACTTATATATACCACTTCACAGTGCTTTGCAGCCCTCTCTAAGCGGTTTATAGAGTCAGCCTCTTGTCCCCAACAATATGAGTCCTCGTTTTACCGACCTCAGAAAAAATGGAAGGCTGAGTCAACCTTGAGCCTGTGAGAATCGAATTGCCAAACTGCAGGCAGCTGGCAGTCAGCAGAAGTGTCCTGCAGTACTGCATTGTAACCACTGTGCCACCACAAAATGCTGAGCTTATCAGATGGAAAACTGAAAGCCCGGGTTCAAGACCCAAGTGCCGCACGATGGGGTGAGCTCCTGTCACTGTCCCAGCTCCTGCCCACCTAGGAGTCCAAAAGCCTGCAAATGTGAGTAGATGAATAGGTACCACTTCGGTGGGAAGGTAACACCGTTCTGTATACCTCGGTGTATAGTCATGCCGGCCACATGACCACGGAAGCATCTTCAGACAACTGTGGCTCCAGAAATGGAGATGAGCACCTCTTTAGAATCGGATACAACTGGGCAGGGGATGTTGTGGCCCACCGGCGGCCAACAGAGCTGGCAGCAGAGTCAGACAGTGAGGAGATTGGGGAGGAACATAGGACAGTCCTGGGGGTTGGGGAAAGCTCGGACGAGAGCTCTGCATTGGAGCAGAGAGGGAGATAGACAGCAGCAAGGCAGAGGAACAGCTGGAGCCTGTTCCCAGTGTGTGCATGCACAGAACTGCCAAAAGACAAGAACAACTCAGAAAGCATGGTCAACTTGGGAGTAAAGCCACACCTTTGAGAGGACTGGCTCTTCCCATAGGAAACAAAAGAGGAGCGAACTGGGAGGGGACTTTTGCAGGAAACAATTCATTCGTTCATTCGTTTCAAGAGGGAAAGTTCTGTTCGTGACACTAAGAGACTCCGTGCCAAGTTTTGCCTTACTCTGCGTTTGGAAACAAGTTATGTGGCAGCTTGCCAAGCAAGATAAGGTGTGTTGATAAATATTCCTTTGAAAAACTGTTTGGACAAGCCTTGCTGAGTGTGAATGAAAATAATTCACAGTCGGGTAAATAAAAGAGGTTTTGTCGGGACCAAAACTCTGCTTCCTGCTTTTTAAGGGAGCCTAGGTCAGAGCAGAGGTAATCTTTACCTTACCTTACCTGAGGACACATCATCAATTAAGCAACACGAAGACTTGGCTCCCTGGAGAAGCTTACAATGTTGAGGAAAGAAGGAAGGAAAGAAAAGAGAAGACGACCAGCAGCAAGGTGGAGGAACTCGATGACAAGAACAATTAGCGTCCCGCTGAAAGGCCAAGCGGAGGACAGATTATTCAGGAGAATACTCAATCTATGCGCCTGTCAAGAGTCAACATTGACCTGACAACACCAATTCAATCAATGTCACTGCGTCTAATCAAATTGCTAATGTTTTCCTAGAACTGCATAAATTACTCCTTAGACGGGGCCTTTAAAAAAAATTGATTGGCGGTGTCTGAAAAAAGAATTGTTACGATGTCAGTAAGAAAACTCTTCAAAATTAAAGTTCCTTGGGAGGGTGGGGAGGTGAAATTCGGCTTCAAAATCCCAGTTCTGTTTCCCTTCACAGCAGCTGTCTTTTCAAGCCCAGAGGCGTAATTTTTTTATTATTATTCCTGGATGACAAATAAAAATGCTGCTAAATATAGCCCAGTCTCAGTTTGATCGCCGGTGCCACACCGTTTTGTTTAACCCAACAAGCAAGGGACACTGGGCTCTTTCAAAAGCCCTGAATTTTTTTTTTTATTATTATTAAACTAAAGGTTGCGAGGCTAACGTCACAAATGTGCACCTGCTGAAAAAGAAATCTCCCCTTTGA
Source organism: Pituophis catenifer annectens (assembly GCF_029215685.1). NCBI lineage: Eukaryota > Metazoa > Chordata > Lepidosauria > Squamata > Colubridae > Pituophis > Pituophis catenifer. The sequence goes on along the minus strand of NW_027256896.1, from coordinate 11,399,997 downwards.
CACCGAGATTGTTAGAAGCTTAGGACAATAATGCAAGATCACCCCAGGAATGGAAAAATTCAGAAGCACTGGAATCTGTGGTCTACTTTATACATGGATAGAAGCCACAGCTGGATTACTTGTGTCGCTTTTGGGACTGTCCTTGGCAAACGTTGAGTGTTGCAAATTTTATGATTGCTGCATTTCTAGGCAGAAGCGCAAGAGATTCATTTGCTTGTGAGGAATCGTGTTTACAGCGGCTTCACTGGGAATCCTTCACTTCTGTTTTGATTCATGTGAGATTGAGCCAGCATTGACTCTTCCTCACTTGGATTAGCATCTGTACTGTATTCAGCAAAACTTCAGAATGCATGTATAGAATAACAGAGTTGGAAGGGGCCTTGGAGGTCTTCTAGTCCAACCCCCTGTTTAGGCAGGAAACCCAACACCACTTCAGACAAATGGTCATCCAACATCTTCTTTAAAAACTCCCAGTGTTGAAGCATTCATGACTTCTGGAGGCAAGTTGTTCCACTGATTAATTGTTCTAACTGTCAGGAAATTTCTCCTTAGTTCTAAGTTGCTTCTCTCCTTGCTTAGTTTCCACCCATTGCTTCTTGTCCTGCCTTCAGGTGCTTTGGAGACTAGCTTGACTCCCTCTTCTTTGGGGCAGCCCCTGAGATATCGGAAGACTGCTATCATGTCACCCCTAGTCCTTCTTTTCATTAAACTAGACATATCCAGTTCCTGCAGGGTTTTTGGTTAAACCTTGAAAGCTCCTTCACAGTGAGACAAATCCAAGCAATGTAACAAATGGACAATGATTTCCATTCAGGATCATGAGAGCATCAGCATAAAGCATTGGAGGTGGACTTGTCTCCACCAGGCTAGTCACATCCCATTTTGAAATCAAGATTACGGAACCTCATAAGAAGGAAGACAATGGAATGGTGTGATGGCCTAGAGAGGAAGATGCTCGCCTCCCACTTGGAAGGTTGTGTTGTGGTCCACCAGCAGCCTGCGGAGCTGGCAGTGGAGTCAGACAGTGAAGAGGCTGAGGAAGAACCTGGGCCAGTCCTGGAGGCTGGGGAAGGGCCGGATGAGGGCTCTGCATCGGAGGCAGAGATGGGGCCAGGGCCATCGGGTAGTGATGTGCGGACTTTAGAGGCTGACAGTAGAGAGGCAGAGGAACAGGAGGAGCCTGTTCCTAGTGCACACATGCGCAGAGCTGCCAGAAGGCAAGAGCAGCTAAAGCAAAAGGGACGACTCGGGTGTAAGGCCAGCAGATGATTGGCCCCTCCCATAAGGCTTAAAAAGGAAACAGAGGCACTTGGGCCTTTTGTAGGAAAGCAAGATTGCTAACTCTTTTTCCAGTCGGCATCTCTTATTTGTTTCTGAACTTCGTGGGGCTTTGCCAAGTAAGGCCTTTGGCAGGGTGTCAAAGAAGATAAAGGTTGGTGATTATCCAGAAGGACTTCTTCTGAAGGACTTGTTTTGCAACTAACTGGGACTCAGCTGGGAATGAACGTAATTCTCAGCCGTTACAATAAAATAGGTTTGTTTGGGACTAATAGTGTATTGTAATGACTTGGTAAGCCTAGGTCACAACAGGTTGACAATTCAATCCCAGGCAGCAAGAGATATTTCTCTGTCAGAGCACAAAGAAAAAAAGTATCTGCTGTGAACTCTGCATAGGCGTCAGGAAGGGCATCCGGCCAATAAACGCTCAGCTCCATTCAGCCACCCTGACTCAACCCCGAATTAAGGGATTTACAGGGTCATAACAAAAAAAAATGCAACACCATGCAACAATAATGATGTGTGACCAATGTCACCATAAGGATGAATCCCTCTTTCGGGAAAGGCATCTGTTCTCCTTTCCGTGACTCAAACATGCTCAGAATTCAAAATTCACTCAAAAAGGCTTCCAGCTTTTTTGTTTTTTCCCCTTAGGAGCCCTCACTATTTGTTGCATGTCAGGATGCTGGAGGCTCAAAGAAACAAATCAAAATTTGGCCAGTATCTCACTGCTGAAACGAGTATGTGCAGTTTGCCATCTGTACATTTTGGCTGCGTTCCCTTGTTTGGGCCCGCAGTCGTGTCACAGAATCTTCGTTTTCAGCAGTTAATGTGCTTTCAGTTCATTTCTGGCACAGGGTTGCAAATGCCAGGAAAACTATGACAACTTCAAGTTAGGCCTTTCTAAAGGAAGATTTTCCTTCCCTTAAGACACTGACCGACCTGTGAACACAAGAGGTGGAACTTCTGAGGAACATGGAGTATAAAGGGCAGAAATATTGAATTTGTCCAGAGACTGCCATATGTTTCAATATTTCTGAAGAGGGAGGAGGAGGAGGAGAAAGGAAGGAAGGAAGGAAGGAAGGAAGGAAGGAAGGAAGGAAGGAAGGAAGGAAGGAAGGAAGAGGAGGAGGAGGAGGAGGAGGAGGAGGAGAAGAAGAAGAAGAAGAAGAAGAAGAAGAAGAAGAAGAAGAAGAAGAAGAAGAAGAAGAAGAAGAAGAAGAAGAAGAAGAAGAAGAAGAAGAAGAAGAAGATCACCTTGCCCACTTTTTTGTGAGGAGGAGAAGAAGGAGGAGGAGAAGGAGAAGGAGAAGGAGAAGGAGAAGGAGAAGGAGAAGGAGAAGGAGAAGGAGAAGGAGAAGGAGGAACAGGAGAAGGATAATTCTCCTAGGAACTCACACAAAGAAATCAGGCCCTATATATTACAAATCAAAGATTAAAAAATGAAGAATCTCTAGTCGAAATGCAAACTCCTTTTACCTTTCATTATATGGTAATTTAACTAACTAAAAATCAGCCCCTAAAGTTGTTTTCTTACCCCAAAGCAAAGATGATTCCTTCTAAACATTGGAAATTCCTTTGGATGCTTTCCGATTAGGAGTATAACTGGAATCAAAGGCCGTGGCTTTAATTCTCTTGCCGATTCTTATTTTCCATTCTCTCCCGTCAGGCACATCCGAAACCGGCTGTTATCGTGCAGCTTCTCCCTTCCTTATTCGTGGCATTTTACGGGGATCAATCTACCGTTTGTAACCTTCCCCCGTGGTTTTGTTCCACCGTTTCCTCTGCCGCACACAGCATCTTCTGACTGGAAGTCCTATCATCAGCACTTTTCCAGAAGCACTCCAAAATGTCCCCTCAACCTTCTATGGGTCCTCTCAAAAGAGGAAACTAAAGCAACTAAGGGGCTCCTCTAAATCCCAAGAGAAACTGATGGAAGTAATAAATTGAAGCAATAGAAGATTTACGTTCTGGAACCACACAAATTACATCCAAGTAGGGTCCAAGGAAATCTACAACATGCCTTAAAACAAGAGTTAGATGGTTGAATCGCGGATGTTCCGATTATGTCCTAACCAAGCCGAGTTTCCTTGTTCTTCTTGTTTTCATATTCTTTCCATGCATTCATAGGCACAATGACCAGCCTCCCTACAGAGGGCTGTTTTTCAGCAGAAGACACTTGATCCCATCATTACAACCTCAAGGCTGGTAATGAGATCAGGAACTCGACACACGACCATCGGGATCAAGTATCTTTCCGGTGGCAGAAAGTCAGCTTATTAAATTTTAAACAGAGCCCGGCCCTCGTCTGTTGCTTTGGCTCCTAAGCCATCATCCCAACCCCAACCTAGTTCCTAACTCACAAGACTAAACTCTAGAAAGTTTAACATCTTCTTCCAAGTACTGTCGTTAACTGTAGTACTTAACTGCAGTTAATGACAGTTAGCAGCCATCTTTGTAGAACTCTTGGCTCTCTAAATTCATGGCAACCGAGAAAGACACAGTGGAAAGCCAAATGGGCAGCTGAATGGCCAAGATATAGGCAGTGACGTAGTTGAACCCTACACAAAAGGTGCCAGATTTTGACCTTCCTCGCCAGCATTGGTCAACTCTAATCCGTACCCAACATGGTGTCTGCCAGGATTTAATTGTTTAAGTGGGGTCTTGTCTCTACCCCTCAGTGTGATTGTGGTGCTCCTCGACAAAATATCCACCACATTGTGTCCAAATGTCCATCAAGAGCTTACAACAGCCCAATGCCTGATGAACTACTCTAAGTCCATGTTATTTGTCGTACGCTAAATAAATAAATAAATCTTCCAAGTACTGTATCTCTAAATTCAAGACTTTCCTCATCAATTAGGAAGTCTGTTGACATAAGCATAGGCGTAGATATAACAAGGGTTGGGCTTCACAAATTTTAGCAAGGGGTTCTCTGCCCAGTTGCTGGATGGGCGTGGCCATGGTGGGCGTGGCCTAGTCAGCCTCCTGCACCCTGGCAGGGGGTGGGGGGTGTTTTTGCCCTCCTAGCCTCCAGAGGTTTTCTTTGAGCCTCTGGGAGGGTGAAAATGGCCTCCCCAGGCTCCGGAGGCCCTCTGGAGGCTGGAAAAGGGCCTGATTCCAGCCTTCCTGAACTTCCGGTAAACCCATTTTTTTGCCCTCCCCGAGCCTCCGCGCACACCCTGCATTTACCTGCATCCAAAATGGGCCGCGTGGGGACTTCTGGGAAGGGCAGGGTGGACGAGGCCAGCCAGGAGTGGGATTTGGGGGTTCTCTGAACTTCACAGAACCTTAGCTAGAGGTTCTCCCAAACCCTTGCGAACCCCCAGCAGCCCACCCTTGGATATAACTTTTTTTTGGAGTAGTACCATAAAATTATATATCAATGGAAAGATAATTTAATCAAGAATATAGTGCAATAACTTTTATGAAGGAGTTGCTATTAGAATAGCAGTTACAGGATAAAGAAGAAAAGTGAAACAGGCAGAAAAAACGAGATATATAAAAATTATCACTATAGAAAAAACGAGATATACAAAAAGGATCGCCATGTCAGTTAATCCTTAGTTGGGTAACCTTTAGCATGAATTACAACCTTACAACATCTTCCCATGGAGTGAACCAAGTCTTTTAGTTCTGCAGCTGTTCTAATGTGAAACCCAAGATTGAAGGATGGCTTCTATTAACTGGGTTTTATTGCTTGGTTGCTTCTGACTAACAAGTCAGCTCCATAGATTTTCAATTGGGTGAAGGTCTGGGCTATTCCCAGGCCATTCCAGCAGTGGAATAGGATTATCTTGAAACGTCCCCCCAAAAAAGTGGTGTTATTAGCCATCAAACCTCAAAAAGACACTTTTCCCAAAAGGTTTCCACAATTTTGACCACTACTGTAGCTAACTATTTTGTACTTCCACCATTTTGTGTGATCCGCCATTTTGTCAAACCAACCAACCCAAGCCATCATCACGTGTCACAGCTCCATAGGAAAAAGAATGCCAGTTTTGCAAAAGCTGCCTCTTTCAAACCCCCACAAGAAAAAAAAAACATTGGCTCTGGAGTACTCACAAACTGCCTCCGAAGCTTCGTTTTGACTCGCTCCGTCTTCGTTTCGTTCGGGTGGAGAGGATAACTGAGGGAACTTAGATGGTTGTCCACAGATAGGCTTTTTCTCATGTAGAAGGACCGAGTTCGGATGGCCCTGAAAGGGGCTTCATCCATCACAGTGCAGAGTCGTGTTTGCATGGTGGGGTCTCTTCCGGGACTGATGCAGTCGTCTTCTAGCTGCCAAGCCTCTCCTGGATGGGGAGGGGGGGTTACAAATCAGAGAAGATGGACTCTCAAGCATGAAATGGAGGGTTAACATTTAGAGATCCACCACAATATTATCCAACATTCGGTCAACACTTTTACCAGGTTAGAGTGCAATACTGCAGGCTACTTCTGCTGACTGCCAGCTGCCAGCAGTTCGAGTCTCACAGGCTGAAGGTTGACTCAGACTTCCATCCTTCCAAGGTGGGTAAAACAAGGACCCAGCTTGTTGGGGGGGGGGCAAGATGCTGACTCTGTTAACTGCTTAGAGAGGGCTGTGAAGCACTGTGAAGCGGTATATAAGTCTAAGTGCTACTGATGATTAGCTGTGGTGGCGCAGTGGTTAGAACGCAGTATTGCAGCTAATTCTGCCAACTGTCAGCAGTTCGATCCTGAGTGGCTCAAGGCTGACTCAGCCTTCCATCCTTCCGAAGTGGGTAAAATGAGGACCCAGCTTGTTGGGGGCAAGATGCTGACTGCAAACCGCTTAGAGAGGGCTGGAAAGCACTGTGAAGCAGTATATAAGTCTAAGTGCTATTGCTGTAGCTGATTGGATGTTGCATTAGGAGCCCTGGTGGCACAGTGGTTAGAATGTGGTACTGCAGGCTGGCTGTATTCGGTGTATAAGATGCACCAACATTTCCACCCCCTTCTAGGAGGGGAGGTGGGGAATGCATCTTATACTCCGAAAAGTATGGTACTTAGAAACCCTGACATGAAGATGGGTGAACTTCTACTCCCAGAAAATTGCAAAACGGAATAAGCCAATTGTCCTAGGAATGAAGTAGCACTAACTCTTAGACTGGAGTATCTCAACCTTGGCAACTTGAAGTTGGGTGGACTTCATCACTGGCTGGGGAATTCTGGGAGTTGAAATCCACCCAGTTTCAAGTTGCCAAGGTTGAAAAACACTATTTTAAGGATCTGTATCCAAACCATAACTTTATGCAAGCTACATGCATATTTTATGGATAACACGAAGGCAAACAACATTGACCTATATTGCAAGGGTGGTCTAAGGACTTCAGAAATAATGGGAGCTGAAGGCTCAGATCATCCTGTACAGCAATATTTATTTTTTTATTAAAAGGCAACGCATGCCGTATCCAACGATTCTGGCTTCGTGCAGAAGGAAAAGATCCTTTGCCGTTTTCATTTTGAGGACTACAAAGTACTGAGGGGGATTGGCATCAGAGTATAATTTCTATCTGGCACGTATATCTATTTGGCCCCTAAAATCAATTGTAAAGCATGGAATCATTGTTCTTTCTTTTTTAGATGAAATACACCAAGGACCCTCCAAATGTGGGGCTAGGTTAGGCACAGAATGTTCTGCACATTTTGGCTATTGAAATTGAGAGCGGGAGAAAAAAACAAAAATTATGACCAATGCTAGATTCACATTTGCAAACTTTTTTAGAACTTCAATTTGGGCAGGGAAATTTGCAGCATTTAAAGAGGAAGGCTAATCAGTTTGATTGCATGACAGTTGTCTTAATATTTCAACAATGATTCAACAATGAGACGTTCTAAACCAGGGGTCTCCAACCTTGGCAATTTTAAGCCTGGAGGACTTCAACTCCCAGAATTCCCTCCCACCCAGTAACTCCCATCCAGCAAGCTGGCTGGGGAATTCTGGGAGTTGAAGTCCGCCAGGCTTAAAGTTGCCAAGTTGGAGACCTCTGTTCTAAACAACAACAATCGGGCGAAAACACACGTTTAACGTGAAAAATCTTTCAGTTCTTCAATACAATGTGCCTGGGAAAGATCAGTTTCATCCCAACAAGGAACACCATTTTCACATAAATTGGATAGCCTTTTTTAAAGCAATCTATAAATACAGGATACAGAATATAGAGTACAGAATAACAGAATTGGAAGGGATCTTGGAGAGTATTCTACTCCAACCTTCTGCTCAGGCAGGAAACTCTATATCATACTGGACAAATGGAAAGAAAGAGGGAGGGAGGGAGGGAGGGAGGGAGAGAGAGAGGAAGGGAGGAAGGGAGGAAGGGAGGAAGGAAGGAAGGAAGGAAGGAAGGAAGGAAGGAAGGAAGGAAGGAAGGAAGGGGGAAGGAAGGGGGAGGGAGGGAGGGAGGGAAGGAAGGAAGGAAGGAAGGAAGGAAGGAAGGAAGGAAGGAAGGAAGGAAGGAAGAGGGAGGGAGGGAGGGAAGAAAGTAAGGAAGGAAAGAAGGAAGGAAGAGGGAGGGAAGGAAGGAAAGAAAAGGAAGGAAGGAAGGAAGGAAGGAAGGAAGGAAGGAAGGAAGGAAGGAAGGGGGAGGGAGGGAAGAAAGTAAGGAAGAAAAGAAGGAAGGAAGAGGGAGGGAGGGAAGGAAGGGAGGAAAGAAAAGGAAGGAAGGAAGGAAGGAAGGAAGGGGGAGGGAGGGAGAGAAGGAAGGAAGGAAGGAAGGAAGGAAGGAAGGAAAAACTTCACAATGTCTCAAAATTGTGAGATATTTTCCTCCCTCACAACGCTTCCTCCCTCCCTCCCTTGCTTCCTTATTTATTTTTCCCTTGCTTGCTTAAATCTTTCCTGATCTGCAGAGTATATATATGTCTTGTCGAGTGAAGAATTTTTAAATGGCAGACATTTATTTTATCTGCTCAGCTCCCCTTCAGCTTTCATGCTGTTGTTTTATACGTCTTTTACAGGATTTGTGGCTTGCCAAGAATGTAAAACCCACCGTGATGCAAAAAATATTGGCAAGAAGGCTGGATGGTTTTAAAGCAAAGAGAGCTGGAATCGTGTCCACGCACGAGAAAAGGTCACAGTGGCAGAAACTGCGATCATCATTGTTTTAATTTCAGAAGCCATCAACATTTTTCTGCAAATGGAGTGGTGCGGTAGCCTAGAGGTGGAGCTCTCGCCTCACAATCAGGAGGCTGTGAGTTCAATCCTAGGTAGAGGCAAATATTTCTCTCTCTCTGGACACAATGAGAATTATATCTGCCGAACAAAACTCCGCATCGGCAACAGGAAGGGCATCCGGCCATTCAAACACTCTGCTAGCTCCATTCAGTTGCCCAGACTCCAGCCCGCCAGGGATTATGGGGTTGTTAAATGAAGAAGACGATGATGATGATGATGATCAACATTTTTCTGCAAACTTATGTCCAAGCACAATCCCCCGCTAGGCTTGAAACATCTGAACAAAAGTTGAGCAACTTCAGATGTGTAAAAAATCTTGAACCAAAAGGCAGAACCATTTACAGGTAGACCTCCACTTATGACCACAATGGAACCCAAAACTTCTGTTTGCTAAGGGAGACAGTTGTTAAACGTGTTTCACCCTTTTTTACAACCTTCCTTGCCGCCGTTGTTAAGTGAACCACCTGCAGTTGTTGTTACTAACACGGTCGTTAAATGAGTCCGGCTTCCCCATTGACTTGTCTTGTCAGAAGATCGCAACAGGGGATCACATGACCCCGGGACATGGCGAACCGTCACAAATACGAGTCAGTTTGCCAAACGTCTAAATTTTGATCGTGGGACCAGGATGCTGCTACAACAGTTGTTAAGTGTGAAAACCGATTAGAAGTCACTTTTATCAGTGCCATTGTAACTTTGAACTGTCACTAAATGAACCATTGTAACTCGAGGACTTATTTGTATTTATCAAGAGTCTCTCTTTTTTTTTTTTCCTGGAGCAACTCTTTTAATGCCAGGTCTAGGAATTGATATCAATCGAAGAGAAAAGATATGCAGAGGCACTCTTGAATCCCAAAGCAATGGCTTGTGGGATGTGTTGTCGCCGGGGTGAACGGTGGGGAGCTATTATATAAGAAGGACTAGGGGAGACATGATAGTGGTCTTCCAATATCTCAGGGGCTGCCACAAAGAAGAGGGAGTCAAGCTATTCTCCAAAGCACCCGAGGGCAGGACAAGAAGCAATGGGTGGAAACTCATCAAGGAGAGAAGCAACTGAGAACTAAGGAGAAATTTCCTGACAGTGAGAACAATTAATCAGTGGAACAACTGGACTCCAGAAGTTGTGAATGCTCCAACACTGGAAGTTTTCAAGAAGATGTTGGATAACCATTTGTCGGAAGTCGGGTAGGGTTTCCTGCCTAAGCAGGGGGTTGGACTAGAAGACCTCCAAGGTCCCTTCCAACTCTTCTATTCTATTCTATTCTATTCTATTAATTATTTTATTAATTTATTATTCTCTTTTATTAGTTTTATTTTTTATATATGTTTTATATTCCCTGTAAGCCGCCCTGGGTCTCCGTGTGCGAATAGGCGGCAATATAAACTTTCTAACAAGGAGAAGAGAAGAGGAATAGAATAGAATAGAATAGAATAGAATAGAATAGAATAGAATAGAATAGAATAGAATAGAATAGAATAGAATAGAATAGAATAGAAAAATAAAATAAAAAATAAAATAATATAAAATTAAAATAAAATAAAATAAAATAATAAAATAAATAAATAAAATAAAATAAAATAAAATAATAAAATAAAATAAAATAAAATAAAATAAAATAAAATAAAATAAAATAAAATAAAATAAAATAAATACACTGAATTTACAGGAATAAATGGCTCAGACTCACCAGTAGAGGGCACTGTGCATCCTTTCTGACAATCGGGGGCAGAGTGATTCCGAATGTGTTTCTGTTCAGGCATCTCTTTTCTGTACAGTTTGGAGTCTAGAAGTGGAACTCGGCTGATGACCGGGGATTGAGGGATACTTGGAAGTGTCCGAGACTTTCCTAAAAGTGGCCTCTGAGACTTCCGGTCAAGCGACCTTAAAAAGAAAGAAATTTTTTTAAAAAAAAAAATCACCATTACTTTCGGTTCCAGAATAGCCACGGAGTTTCAGAATTGAAGGGAAAAGAACACATTTTTCAACATTTTTGGAACTAGCGAATTCATCGGAACACCTTCAAAAAATGCCCTTTGCATTTCTTATATATTTACAAGGGGTGCGGCATGCCGGGGGTCTTGTGATCCCCTTCCCAGCCAACGTCTGACTAGCAAAAGTCAACGAGAGAAGACAGATCTGCTTAATGACCATGTGCTTCACTTAACAATGATTTGCTTAATAGTTGTGGCACAAAAGTCATAAAATCGGGCACAGCTCACTTAACCACCTTGCCCAACTTTCCTTGATTAGCAACGGAAATTTGGATGCCCATTATGGTCATAAATCAAGGATTATCTATATCAGGAATGGTGAACCTTTTCAGCCAAAAAGGTCACGCAGAAAAGTCGCACGTGTGCGCTCATCGGGGATGTGCTCTGGAAAAGCCGAACTTCTGGGTTCTGGCATGCATGCGCACCAGAGGTGGGTTTCAGCAGGTTCTGACCAATTCTGGAGAACCGGTAGCGGAAATTTTGAGTAGTTTGGAGAACCGGTAAATACCACCTCTGACTGGGCCTGCCCCCATCTATTCTCTGCCTCCCGAGTCCCAGCTGATCGGGATGAAATGGGGATTTTGCAGTATCCTTCCCCTGGAGTGGGGTGGGAATGGGGATTTTACAGTATCCTTCCCCTGGAATGGGGAGGGAATGGAGATTTTGCAGTATCCTTCCCCTGGAGTGAGGAGGAAATGGGGATTTTGCAGTATCCTTCCCCTGGAGTGGGGAGGGAAGGGAGATTTTGCAGTATCCTTCCCCTGGAGTGGGGTGGGAATGGGGATTTTGCAGTATCCTTCCCCTGGAGTGGGGTGGGAATGGAGATTTTACAGTATCCTTCCCCTGGAAGGGGGGGAAGAAATGGAGATTTTACAGTATCCTTTCATCAGAGGCTTTTTTCTTTTTTACTTTTAAAAGCATTTTTCGGCCGAAGAGGTTGTAGAAAAAATCCTTTTAAAAGTTTTTTTTTTAAAAAAAAAGCCTCTGATAAGGTGGGCGAGGTAAGGCGAGCGGCGACCGGGCCGGGATCGGTTCGGGGGCCTGGCCAGCCAATGTTATTACCGGTTCTCCGAACTACTAGAAATTTTTACTACCGGTTCTTGCGAACCGGTGTGAACCGGGAGCAACCTACCACTGTTACCATCCTATCACAGAAAAGTCATCATGCAATTATTTCTTCCAAAGATGCTGGCAGAGACCGAGCTTAGTGAGATGACAATACCATGCTTCATCTTGTAAATATGATTCAGACAAACATAAATATGGGTTTTTTTAAGGTTCACACCTCTTTGAAAGCATTTTGATCTCTCCTTAAGGGTTCTTTCGACAGGTCTTATGTAACTTCTAAAATAGTTGTTGGCTCACCTGGATTCAGCCTCTACCAATGAAATCTAGAAACTATGAGAGAGAGTGAGCTGTCTGTCTTCTCACCCACACCGAAGAGCAAGGCAATGCCATAGTCCATAAGAAAAGCTTATGAAAATGCTCTCTTAGTGGTGGGGGGGGGTGGGGGGGAGAGAATCTGCATACAAAAATATACACAAAAATTCACATTCCACTATCTGAATATTGCTGGTTTGGCCTCCTAATTCCTGAAAAAAAAAAAAAGTCAGATGGCTTCTCTTTGCATTAATGTCTCTAAAGAAAGGTAACACACCCAAGAGAGGCCCTGGAGGCTGGGGACAGCAAAAAACACCACTTCCTGTCCAACTGGGAGTTGGGAAATGGGCCATTTCAGGCCTCCAAAGGGGGTGGGGAAGGCTGTTTTCGCTCTCCCCAGATGCATAAAGAGGATCAGGAGCCAGGTGAGAAAGAAAAACGGGCCTTCCCCACTCCACCCCCAGGCCCTCCGGAGGCAGGAAACAGCCTGTTTCCCTACTTCTGGCAGGCCCAGAAGGCCCGAAAATGCGTGCGCCAGAGCTGAGCTCGCATGCCCACTGATATGGCTACACTAAGGTGACCAGATTTTAACATTGGTAAAGTGGGACACCATTGACCAGGGGGGGGTTCTTGATTAAAAATTTGGTCTATATGGAGCAACAAAAATAATATAAAACTCATATCCTGGCTAAATAGTCACATGGCCGCCGAAAACCGTATATTCCCATTCTCCCGCCGTTCCCTAGCTTGTCGTGCATTCTTTCAAAAAATCGGGACTTTTTTAAAACGCCGCGGGACGCGGGACAAATTGTTAAAAATTGGGACTGTCCTGCCAAAAGCGGGACGTCTGGTCACGTTGGGCTACACGTGCCACCTGTGGCACGTGTGCCATAGGTTCGCCATCCCGGCCCTATAGCATTCCAGACAAATGGCTGTCCAATCTCTTCTTGAAAACCTCCAGTAATGGAGCGCCCACAACTTCTGGAGGCCATTCCACTGATTAATTATTCTCACCATCAGAAAATCTCTCCCTTAATTCTAGGTTGGATCTCTCTTTGATAAGTTTCCAACTGTTACTTCTTGTCCTGCCTCCAGGTACTTTGGAGACTAGGTTGACCCCCTCCTCTCTGTGACAGCCTCTCAAACATTGGGAGACTGCTATCGTGTCACCCCCTGGTCCTTCTCTTTATTAGATTAGACATGCCCTTTTCCTGCAACCTTTCATTACACACTTTATCCTCCAGGTCCCTAATCATCTTTGGTAGAATCCGCCCAGCTTGTACGAAACCTAGAGAGGATCTTCCTGCTCTACATGGTTAGAAGACTTCATCTTCTAACCATTCATTTATCCACCATTCAAAGTTACAACAATGCTTTAAAAAGTGACTTATGATTGGTCCTCACATTTAACAGAATAACAAGAGTTGGAAGGGGTCTTAGAGGTCTTCTAATCCAACCCCTTTCTCAAGCAGGAGACCCTTATACCATTTCAGACAAATGGTTGTCCAATTCTTCTTAAAAACCTTCAGAGATGGAACACCACAAATCCTTTTCCTCCTCCTCCTCCTCCATTCTCTCCTTCTCCCTTCTCCTCCTCCTCCTCCTCCTCCTCCATTCTCTCATTCTCCTTCTCCTCCTCCTCCATTCTGTCCTTCTTTTTCTTCTCCTCCTCCTCCTCCTCCATTCCCTCTTCTCCTTCTTCTTCACCTCCTCCTCCATTCTCTCCTGCTCTTCTTCTCCTCCTCTTCCTTCACCTCCTCCTCCTCCTCCATTCTGTCCTTTTTCTTCTCCTCCTCCTCTTCCTCCTCCATTCTCTCCTTCTCCTCCTTCTCTTCCTCCACTCTCCTGCTCCTCCTCCTTTTCCTCCTCCTCCTCCTCCTCCATTCTCTCCTTTTTCTTCTTCTCCTCCTCCTCTTCTACCTCCTCCATTCTCTCCTTCTCCTTCTCCTCCTCCATCTCCTCCATTCTCTCCTTCTTCTTCTTCTCCTCCTCCTCTTCTTCCTCCTCCTTCTCCATCACCACAGTGTCCCCGACATCACGCGATCACAATCCAGGTGCTTGGCAACTGATTCCCTCTTACAGCAACATCTGGCAACGTTTGTTTGCCAACGGACTTTTTCTCTAATAATTTCCAAACTGCTGCGCTGCTTTTCTAATAAGCTGCCTAGAGCCCTATAAATAACCACCGCTTTGCTTCGGGGATCTGGAAGAGTTCATCGTCAAGATTTGACAAAGATTAAAACATCTTTTTAGCTGAAGCAATCATCCGGTTCTCATCCCATTACCTGCTGAGCAACCAAATGAGAGAGAGGGAGGGAGAGAGAGAGAGAGAGATGCAGTGCCGTGTTTTGCTATCCAGATGCCACCAGATGTCTTTGGCATCTGAGATTGAAGCTACGATGCGAGAATGACAAAAAAAGCTTCACCAAATGCTGCTGGGATAAAATCGAATAATTTTACGGAAGCCTCACTCTGTTTGCTAAATTGCCACATGGGCTTAAGCCAGGGTAGCAATTAATGTGCGGGGTGGCACATGAGTAACTGGGACTGTTGTGCAGAATTGAAACAATAAGGACCAACACATGTACTATGTGTGCGTAGGCAGGCACAGACACACATACATAAATTGGGGACCCTGTCTTATATATTTTTTTTTGAACCCTGAAATAAGCACTTGGCCTTATTGCCATGTGCTCAAAAGCCCGATTGGGTTTATCAGGGGATGTCTTATTTTGGGAGAAACACGGTTAGCATGTTCCTGTACTAACCTAACCGCTGTGGTTTGTAAACCATGACTGATAATTTATTATCAAACACATATATATCAGGGATGGCGAACCTTTTCGGCACCGAGTGCCCAAACCAGAACGTGCATGCATGGGTGTGCATTTGCACATGCCAGAGCGCCGGAAACCCGAAGACCAGCTGGCCAGCCAGTGCGCACATACCTGGTTTTTTGGCCTTTTTTCAGGCCGTTTTTTGTGCCGAAAAGCAGCCCGAAACGGCCTGAAAATTGCCCAAAAAATGGCCAATTTTGGGGGCCGTTTTCAGGCTGTTTTTTGGGCCCTTTTTAGGTCGTTTTGGGTCAAAAAAACAACCTGAAAACAGCCCCAAAAAAACGGCCTGGTTTTTGGCTGTTTTCTGGCCGTTTTCTGGCTCTCCGGTGCCCACGAAGAGCATAACTGGTTTTTTGCCCTTTTTTGGGCCTGTTTTCAGGCCGTTTTTTGTGCCGAACTGCTTAGAGAGGGCTGCAAAGCACTATGAAGCGGTATATAAGTCTAAGTGCTATTGCTATTGCTAATGCTCTTTATCTATCTATCTATCTATCTATCTATCTATCTATCTATCTATCTTTTTATTAACTTTTTATTAGATGTTTCTTAACTGTTGTGAGCCGCCCTGACTCCGGCTGGAGATAGGGCGGCATATAAATCTCATTCATTCATTCATTCATTCATTCATTCATTCATAAATAAATAAATAAATAAATAAATAAATAAATAAATAAATAAATAAATAAATATCTGATAGGGTGGCATATAAATCTAAGCTCAAGAATTCCCAAATATGGAGCAAAGGTTTCCTCGCTATATATTTAGGGATACAGAAGAGGGTCACCTCAATGGAACATTTAATTGTCAGGAAGGCTTTACCTGAAATAGGTGAGCTCTGGTAGCGCAGTGCCCAGAAAGCAGTATTGCAGGCTAACTCTGCTCACAGCCGGGAGTTCAATCCTGACTGGCTCAAGGTTGACTCAGCCTTCCATCCTTCCAAGGTGGGTAAAATGAGGACCCAGATTGTTGGGGGCAAGACGCTGACTCTGTAAACCGCTTAGAGAGGGCTGTAAAAGCTCTGTGAAGAGGTATATCAGTCTTATTGCTATTAGGAGCCCTGGTGGTGCAGTGGTTAGAATGCAGTATTGCAGGCTAACTCTGCCCACTGCCAGCAGTTTGATCCTGATCGGCTCAAGGTTGACTCAGCCTTCCCTCCTTCCGAGGTGGGTAAAATGAGGACCCAGATTGTTGGGGGCAAGAGGCTGACTCTGTAAACCGCTTAGAGAGGGCTGGAAAAGCACTATGAAGCAGTATATAAGTCTAAGTGCTATTGCTATTAATGTATGTGTGTCTCCTGGGGCTTCAACATTTTGTCTGCTCTTCTGCTTGGGGACATTCACTTCCGTCAGTGAATTTCATTTTATTTGCTTCAATTTTTTGGCCATCAAAGGCCTTCCCAGAAAATTAAGCAGAGAAGCAGCTTTCTCAGAGCTGGAGAACGTGAAAGTCAAGTTCCTCTAAAGTATGACATCATGCAAAAAAACCAGGTGCCATGACAACTGCAAAAGCTGTCTGCTTATATACTTTCGCTACATCGCTTCAGGAATAAACAAAACCTTCTCTGACTTATCGAATGGTGAAATTGAAGCGAATGCAAAGGTGCAAGACAGATAATACGACAACAACCGAGCCCAAAATGTATGTTGTGAAGAGAGAAATTTGTGTTGTGCCCCAGCTACGGACCCCAAAGAATGCAGCACACACAAAGTCTGTACAAACCTTAGTTTACTAAAATAAAATCAGGGTTTTTTTTTCCAAACAAAGGCTGTTAATTAACTTTCTTAACAGCCTGCAAGAATCCAAAGAATAAATAATTTTAATCTAACTATGATTGGCAGAAAGCCCAGAAGCAATTTGCAACGAACTAACATCAAGGCACGAAAGAGACTGAACGGTTGTTCCCTGCAAATTGCTTCAGTCGGTGTTCCTCCTTAAATAGGCTAAGGGAGTGGCCAATTAGCCCCAAGCCTTACTCTCAAGGAGACCTCCTCCTGAGGAACCACTCCTGCCTTTTGGCCGCTCTGTACGCCCGTGCATCGAGAAGCGGCTCCTCCTCTTCGTCCTCTTCACTTAAGGGAACTTCTGGAGGTTCTGTAGGCCCTGGCTGAATCCCCGCCTCTGGCCCCACATCTTCTCCAGCCTCCTCATTGTCCGACTCGAGTGCTAGCTGCACAGGCTGCTGGCGCAGCACCACACCAGCCTCCTCGCTGTCTGAATCAGCCACCAGCCGCACAGGCTGTGTACGGGCCACAACAATTTGTTACGTGAGCGTTGCCCCATTTTAGAAACTTCCTTGTCACATTCGCTAACTGAATCACTGCAGTTAAATTAATAACACGGTTGTTAAGTGAATCTGGTTTTCCCGTTGACTTTGCTTGTCAGAAGCTCGCAAAAGATGATCACATGACCCCGGGACATGGCAACCATCATAAATGTGAGCCAGTGGTCAAGCATCCAAATGTAAATCACATGACCATGGGGATGATGTAATGGTCGTGTGAAAAATGGTCATAAGCAGGGGTGAAATGCTCCCGGTTCGGACCGGATCACCCAATCCGGTAGTGAGGGCGGCGGGTGGTTCGGAGAACCGGTAGCAAATATCCCTGCCCCTGGGGAAGGCTCGGACGAGGGCTCTGAGTCAGAGGCAGAGTGGGGGCCAAAGCTACCTGGTAGTTCTTTGCTGCCTCCAGAGTCTCCAGAGTCTGACATCAGCGAGGCAGAAGAACAGCGTGAGCCTGTTTCCAGTATGCGCATGCACAGAGCTGCCAGGAGACAGGAACAATTAAGGAAACAGGGTCGACTTGGGAGTAAGGCTTGGAGATGATTGGCCCTTCCCATAAGACATAAAAGAGAAGTGAATGGGACGTGAGCTTTTGCAGGAAGCAATTAGTTCATCTGGCCGATTCAAGATTTGAAAGTTCTGTTTGTGACTCTGTGCCAAGTTTGGCCTTGCCCTGCGTCTGGCAATTAGATCTCCGGCAGCGTTCCACGTGAGATAGGTGGGTGTTGATAACCTTCCTCTGAAAGACTGTTTATCAAGCCTTGCCAGACTGTAAATGAAAGTAATTTACAGCTGTATGAATTAAAGAGGTTTGCCGGGATTAAGTTTGTGCTGTTTGCTTTCTAAGGAAGCCTAGGTCAGAACAGTTTAAGGCAGTTCCAACGCCATAAGAACAGAATTTGTTTTAAAAGAAGCCTGGGATAACTGCATAATAAGCTATGCATCACTCCCTCGTTTTATGCAGGACTCTTATTTTATTAAGTTATCAGCCCATTATGAGATAACAGTAATTACTTCAAAAAGGCAGCAAATACCAACTCATCAGAGGCAAAATGGGGCTGGCTCAAAGGCTATTATCATCCAGCTTAGAAGTGAATATTCCTATCTCATGCAATTAGCAAGGTGTTAAACACACTCGGCTTATGAACCAAGGAATAATGAAATCGTATTTTTAACAGTCAGGATCTCCCGTCGTTCTCGGGAGAAGGAGCTGCCAATTCTGAAACAGCCCACGAAGTAGACAACAGCCACAAGCTGGTTTAAGGAATTAACAGAGCCCACCGCACCGGCATGAACAAAATCCACAAGATAACTTCGCGAACAGCTTTTCCGTTCTTCACCGCATCTCCTTCCAGCTGCCTGACTCTTAAGAGATAACCCAGCCAATATATCCTCAGATGGCCCTGATGCTGAAAAGAAGTGACAATGTGCAGGAGAGCACACAACTCCTTTTCATGGCCCACGTCTAATCTTTCTTGACTCTGGCAGATCATCTTCGGCTCGAGTACGTTATATTCCAGCCGTCACGCTAATCAAATTGTGCGCAGAAGGCCCCGAAGCTCAGCTGAACAATCTGTAAGATGTCGATCTGAAGTTAGTTATCCCTAAGTCAGGGAGGAAATCTCCATAGGGATAGCTCAGAAGGTGTCACATCTGCCTTAGTGTTCAGGCAGCAGAGATGCAGAATATCTTCAACAACAGCAGCAAAAATCAAATCTAAGTGTCAGGGCTTCGACAAGTGCCCTAATTAACTCATGAGCTTCTAGCCAAGTTGACACTAAGCTCAAGAATCCCCAATTATGGAGCAAAGGTTTCCTCCCTATATATTTAGGGATACAGAAGAGGGTCACCTCAATGGAACATTCAATTGACAGGAAGGCTTTACCTGAAATATGTAAGCTCTGGTAGCGCAGTGCCCAGAAAGCAGTATTGCAGGCTAACTCTGCTCACAGCCAGGAGTTCAATCCTGACTGGCTCAAGGTTGACTCAGCCTTCCATTCTTCCGAGGTGGGTAAAATGAGGACCCAGATTGTTGGGGGTGATATGCCGACTTTGTAAACCGCTTAGAGAGGGCTGTAAAGCACTGTAAAGCGGTATTAAAGTCTAAGTGCTATTGCTATCTATCTATCATCTATCTACTATCTATCTATCTATCATCTATCTATCATCTATCTATCTATCTATCTATCTATCTATCTATCTATCATCTATCTATCTATCATCTATCTATCATCTATCTATCTATCTATCTATCTATCTATCTATCTATCTATCATTTGTCTGTCACCTTTCTCTCTCTCTCTCTCTCTCTCTCATCTATCAGTCTGTCTGTCTATATCTATCATCTATCTACCATCTTGTGGTGGTGAGTCATGGTGGCACAGTGGTTAGAATGCAGTATTGCAGGCTAATTCTGCCAACTGCCAGCAGTTCGATCCTGACCGGCTTAAGGTTGACTCAATATTCCATCCTTCCAAAATTGGTAAAATGAGGACCCAGATTATTGGGGGCAATAAGGCTAACTCTGTAAACTGCTTAGAGAGGTCTGTAAAGCACTGTGAAGCGATATATAAGTCTAAGTGCTATTGCTATTGCCCTTCCTTCCTTCCTTCCCTCCTTCCTTCCTTCCTTCCTTCCTTCCCTCCCTCCCTCCCTCCCTCCCTCCCTCCCTCCCAGTGATTAGAATGCAGTATTGCAGGCTAACTCTGCCAATTGCCAGCAGTTAGATCCTGACCAGTTCAAGATTGACTCAGCCTTCCATCCTTCCGAGGTCAGTAAAATGAAGACCCAGATTGTTGGGGGCAACAGGGTGACATTTGTAAACCACATAGAGAGCCCTGTAAAGCGCTACGGAACAGTATATAAATCTAAGTGATATTGATATTATGCTTGCACTGAATAGTATAAAGAAAGGGTCTGTTAAAGATCCTACTTCAGTGTAAAGTAAGAGGAAGATGGATCAGAAGGGAGACATTCTTGGTGGCTGTCCTTACTAGGTGCAACATGCTATTTAACACAGAAGTTAAATAACACATTGCTTAGCACAAAGCTAAGCTTGGCTCCATATGCCAAGGTGATTGTCACCATCCTGAGTTCTTAGCCCAGGTTCTGTAGTGGGAAGAAGGAATAACCTTGAGGAACAGGAGAAAGAGCAGCAACCAAAACAAATGTCAGATAAAAGAAACGTGAGTCTGGGCCGGTAATGTAATCTGGGGCAGCTTCTCAAATGTGACCCTCCCTAGTTTTCATGAAGGTAAAGGGAGGGAGAGGGGGAAAGCCTATTCAGACTTGCAAGATCCTATTATTGTAACTTTATAATGAAATGTCAGAATATTCATGATCTGGAATAGGACTTAGTAACAAGGTCAGCCAATGCATAGTCATGGCAACTAAGTCAGCCAATGGGAGCTGATTGGTGACTGAAACAGTTTTGGAGCCTGGATGTGGCTTAGCTCTGTGCTCAGCTCTGAAACTGAAACAAGTCTGCAACTCTGAACTGAAACTGTTCTCTCCTCTTGCCTGTATTTGCTTGTGCTTGCTACCATGTTGGAAGAACCACTTGGTATTGTATCTATGTCTCATGGGTTATTATGTATATAAAGAGAAGTTAATGAATCCTGCTGCATCAGTTACCTGTGTGTGCTTTCTGGATTTGATTGTTGCAACAAACTGCTGACATGAAAGTAATATGAGCATTCATAATTCCTGTTTCCTACTCTGCTCATCATGCTTTCGAAAGGTGGTGTTGGAGAAGACTTAAAGAGTCCCTTGGATTTGCAAGGAGATCCAATCGCTCAATCCTAAAGGAAATCAACCCTCACGGTTCCTTTGAAAGATAGATCCTGAAAGCTGAAGCTCAAGTACATTGGCCACCTCGTGTTGTGGCCCGTCAGCGGCCTGTGTGGATTGTAGCTGATTCTGACAGCGAGGAGACTGGTGTGGTGTTGTGCCAGCAGCCTGTGCAGCTGGCACTCGAGTCGGACAATGAGGAGGCTGGAGAAGATGTGGTGCCAGAGGCAGGGATTCAGCCAGGGCCTTCAGAACCTCCAGAAGCTCCTTTAAGTGAAGAGGACGAAGAGGAGAAGCCTCTTCTTGATGCATGGGCGTGCAGAGCTGCCAAAAGGCAGGAGTGGCTCCTCAGGAAGAGGACTCCTCGATAGTAAGGCTTGGGGCTAATTGGCCACTCCCTTAGCCTATTTAAGGAGGAATGCCGACTGAAGCAATTTTGTAGGGAACAACTTTAGTTCACTCTACTTCGCATCTGGATTCTCTGCAAATTGCTTCTGCGCTTTCTGCCAACCTTAGTAAGATTGTGATTACTTTCTCTTTGGTTTCTTGTAGGCTGTTAAGAAAGTTTATTAACAGCCTTTGTTTTGAAAAAGACTGAGTTATTTTAGTAAATTAAGTTTTGTACAAACTTTGTGTGTGCTGTGTTCTTTGGGATCCGTAGCTGGGGCGGAACACTTTGTGAGAAGAGAGGAGTCCTTGGAAAAGACCCCAATGCTGGGAAAGATGGAAGGAGAAGGGATGGCAGAGGTTGAGATGGTTACACAGCGTAACTATCTACACAATGAACACGAATGCCGGGAGACAGTGGAGGACATGGAGACCTGGCATGCTATGGTCCATAGGATCACAAAGAATCAGGCATGACTTGGCCACGGAACAACTCTGGTCTACCTTGAAGCTTCCCAGAATCACCTTACAGGCGAGATGGGTGGCATTAAAAAAATAAATAAATAAAAGAAAATGAAATTAAGGGCTGGTTGGGACCTATCCTTCTAACACTGACATTTCTAGCGGTCCAGAGATGAATAAATGCCAGCAGACATTTTAAGCAGCAAGAGGATGAACAAAATCTTTCACTTTAATACCAGCTAATTATTGGATTTAATGCACGGGAAGGTGCAAATAACTTGCTCACTGCTTATCATCCCATCCATCAGCATGACAAGATTCGGTTCCGCAAAGTCTGAAAACATTAGCAAGACCAGAGCATGCTCAAGGATTCGGCGAAAAGTTCACAAACAACTTGTTACAGTTAAATAGAACGTGTATCCCTGGCTTTATAATACCAATAAATCAATGGTGGGCTTCGCATACTGTAACAATCAGTTCACCCAGCACCGGAAATGTGCGTGCACACCATCCATCCATGCATGCGTGCGGCGTCACAAAACACGGCAATTCACGTGTGCCATCCATCCACACATACATGCAGCGTCAAAAACACAGTGATATAGTACGGGATTGTGCCCGTGTGGGTGGGCAGGCCCACCACCCGCAAGTCACCACTACCAGTTCGAACCGGCTGAATCCCACTTCTGCAATAAATTTGTCACAAGTTACAGAAGGAGTAGAAGTTTAGGGGAAGCCTCTTTTAACTATTTTTTTTTAAATAATATTTATTAAATTTCCAAAGATTAAAATACACAGTACAAGAAGAAAGATAATACACACAAAAAAAGCAAGAAAAAAAAAACACACACACACACACGCACAAAATATATATAAACAACCAAAAAAAACATATCAAAATTTCAATACTAATAACAACTTTTCTGCATCGGTATCTGGAGCTGAGCTAGGGCAATGGCTCGTGTGCCTGCAGATATTGCAGTGCCATCACAGGTTCGCCATCACAGCTCTAACCTATTTAACCTCTTTACACAAATTCTATTTCTAAAGTAGAATTCTTGTAACTATTTAAGTAACCTCCAAATGGGTAAAGGAAGGTTTAACACCAATTGCAAGACATGGATTAAAGCCAGCCATGTGCAACCGAGTTTACACTAGATTCCAAACCATGGTTTACTTAATCCATACTGAAATAATAACCCACCCTGCTAAGCTATAAATGATGGTTTACCATCCCAAAAGGCTGGATTTGTAAAATACCCAGAGCCAAAATCAAACCACACCAGGGGTCTTACTGTAAGGCGAGAACTAGGGTACTACTAAATTGACCAGAAAACTGGAAACAAACACAGATGCCAGATGTTATTTTGACAGATGTTGTAAAGTAAGAGTGCCTTTGACCTTTCCTAGGTGTTCCTAGCAGGCTACATCGTTTATTTGAAATAATTATAACGGGCCTTTTCAAAAAAATCAACACAGGCAATTTTTCCCACTGTTAAAACATCAACCAATTCAGTTTTCAAAATCTAGGATGAACACAATCGCGAAATGGAACAAATCCTCTGCTTAATAAATTTAGGGATTGAAGTCCAAATTTAGCAAATCTTCCATTTGAGAGCCCCATAATCTGCAGACCCACAACTAAGAGTTCGATTTGGAGCATAACAGGAAGAAGACGTGGATTTTCATATATCTGCCTCCTCCACAATACGGATAGTCCTCTACTTACTCATTTAGTGACCATTCAAAGTTAAAATGGCACTGAAAAAAAAAGTGACTTACAACCACCTTTCACAATTATGACCGTTGCAGCACCCCTGTGGTCATGAGATCAAAATTCAGACGCTTGGTCACAAAAAATACAATGGACTCGTATTTTTTGCGACCTTCTGACAAGCCAAGTCAATGAGGAAGGCAGATTCTCTTAACAACTGTGTCACTAACTTAGCAACTGCAGTAATTCACTTAACAACTATAGCAAGAAATGTCGTAAAAAAGTATTCATTTAACAAATGTCTCATTTGCCAACAGAAATTTTGGACTCGGCTGTGCTCTCAAGTCACAGTTCTAGGCTGCATCAACAGAGGGATAGAATCAAGATGCCGTGAAGTGTTAATACCACTTTATAAGGCTTGGTAAGGCCACACTTGGAATATTGCTTCAAGGTTTGGTCGCCACGATGTAAAAAAGATGTAGAGACTCTAGAAAGAGTGCAGAGAAGAGCAACCAAGAGGATTAGGGGACTGGAGGCTAAAACATATGAAGAACGGTTGCAGGAACTGAATATGTCTAGTTTAATGAAAAGAAGGACCAGGGGAGACATGATAGCAGTCTTCTGATATCTCAGGGGCTGCCATAAAGAAGAGGGAGTCAAGCTATTCTCCAAAGCACCTGAGGGAAGGACAAGAAGCAATGGGTGGAAATTCATCAAGGAGAGAAGCAACCTAGAACTAAGGAGAAATTTCCTGACAGTCAGAACGATTAATCAGTGGAACAACTTGCCTCCAGAAGTTGTGAATGCTCCAACACTGGAAGTTTTTAAGAAGATGTTGGACAACCATTTTGTCTGGAATGGTACGGGGCAATGATGGCAAATCTTTTTGGCACCAAGTGCTGAAAAGGTCATGTGGAAACATCACACGCACAAACACACACGTTTGTTGGGGCCGTGCTCTGGAAAAGCCAAACTTCTGGGTTATAGCATGTATGTGTGCCCGACAATCAGCCACGCGCGCAAAAGGATTGCGCTCCAGAAAAGTCAAACATCTGGGTTCTGGCATGCATGCACACCCGACATTTTCGGCACTGCCGCGCACGCGAAGGGGTTGCGCTCCAGAAAAGTTGAACATCCCAGTTCTGGCATGCATGCACACCTGACAATCAGCTGGCCGGCACGCATGCGCACACCGGTTTTCAGCACTGCCACGTGCGCGAAGGATAGCTGATCGTCGCGCGCATATGTGTGCCAGAAACCCAGAAGACAAACAGGCAAGGCCGCGCGTGCCAGGTGACATGGCTTCGTGTGCCACTTTGGGCACACGTGCCATAGGTTCACCATCACGGGTATAGGGTTTCCTGTTTGAGCAGGGGGCTGGACTAGAAGACCTCCAAGGTCCCTTCCAAACTCTTCTTATTCTGTTATTCCCTGATATTCTACTTCTAAGTTCTTTGGAGGACTATGCAAAAAGGACTTCTGTTCTGAACACACTTCACGCACACATTATTACCAACTCCTAATCTTATGCATTTCCTTTCACGCTGTATTTTTAATAAGTTCATCAGCAATCAGCAAAAGCTTAAAGCTCTTCCTTCGTGGAGCGGCGTGTGAAGCATTTCAAATTCCAAGCAGCTCCCCTGACCTTATCCAACACTCTTCATGGCTGCCACGCCAGCCATTCTACAAACCTGGCAAGTCGAAAAAGCAAGTTCCATTCTCAGCTCGAAAACTTTGAAATGAGGATTTTCATGCTTGGAAAGAATAGTTGGTTATTAAAAAAATAATAAAGCTTTTCCACGCAGCATCGCACAAACCAGACAAGCCGATGACTTCAAAGAGAGCGAAAGTTAAGATGTCATCTAAAAAGAAAAGATAAAAGCAACCCCTTTATTTAAACGCCGGGGAATCTAATGCAAAGCAGGTCTTATCGCCTTATTAAACTGAAAGTGACACTTATCAAGCACGATCATCTTTAATCAGGATTTATTGAAAAGAAAGGAATGGGGTTATGAGAATCTCAGGCCACAGCGTGACTTTCCTTTAAGAAGTACATCCTTTTAGATATACGCATTAGGGTAGCAGTATCTAGGCATTCTTCTCACCAGTCTCCTTATCATCTGGTGAGGATGTGACTCTTTACACTGATAACAGAGAAGCTTGCAACCGTCTGATTAAATCAGCTCTCAGATTCTTTATCAGTCTGGGAACCAGCCATTACAAGCCAAGAGAGAAGATCTACGAAGGAAATGACAGCATAACACAGTTGCAGAGTTGTACATAACCTTCTAATCCAGGGGTCTCCAACCTTGGCAGCTTTAAGACTTGTGGCCTGAAAATGATGTTTGTTCATATGTTAAAACCTTGGACACCTAGAGAGCACGCTCCTCAAAATATAAAAGAAATGTATGATATAAAACAATAAAAAATATTACAACCAAAGAATCAGAAGAGTGACCCATTGAAACAAAACCAAAGGGATTTAAATGGAGGTTGTATTAGGCCTAATAAAAGGATTCTGTAGAGATTCTCAATCATCCAGGTCAGGATTGTCTCAAAGGTGTTTTTTCAGGAGGCAACTGAACTTTCTTGTTTTTTCTTTTGAAGACGTTTCGCTTCTCATCCAAGAAGCTTCTACAGCTCTGAAGAAGAGCTGGTCAGAGCTGAAGAAGCTTCTTGGATGAGAAGCGAAACATCTAACCCTAACCCTAACCCAGGGGTGAAATCCAGCAGGTTCTAAAACAGGTTCTGGAGAACCAGTAGCGGAAATTTTGAGTAATTCGGAGAACCGGCAAATACCACCTCTGGCTGTCCCCAGAGTAGGGTGGGAATGGAGATTTTGCAATATCCTTCCCCTGCCACGCCTACCAAGCCACGCCCACAGAACCAGTAGAGAAAAATAAGAGCCGAGGTGGCGCAGTGGTTAGAGTGCAGTACTGCAAGTACTTCAGTTGACTGCTAGTTCAGCAGATCAGCGGATCAAATCTCACCGGCTCAAGGTTGACTCAGCCTTCCATCCTTCCGAGGTGGGTAAAAATGACGACCCAGATTGTTAGGGGCAATATGCTATTTAGTATACTGTCTTTGGTGTAAGCTGCCCAGAGTCCTCGGAGAGTGAGCGGCATAGAAATATGACTAATATATATATATATATTATTTGATTTAGATGCCGCCCTTCTCCGGAGACTCAGGGCGGCTTACAGTGCGCTAAGCAATAGCCTTCATACTTTTGTATATTTATACAAAGTCAGCTTATTGCCCCCACAAACCGGGTCCTCAATTTACCTACCTTAGAAAGGATGGAAGGCTGAGTCAACCTTGAGCCTGGCGGGATTCGATCTTACTTTAATTGCAGACAGCTGGTGTTAAATTACAGAGCTCTTGTCTGTTGAGCTATTCAGGCTCCTAATCAATAAATCAATAAATAATAAAATTTTGGATTTCACCCCTGCCCTAACCCCACCGGCATGTTGCTGAAGTTGAAATCCACAAGTCTTAAAAGTGGCCAAGGGTAAGAGATGTCCAAGCTGAACCCGAGGGCGGGGTCAAGCACATCATTAGTCTGGAATCTCTATGCTCCTGTAAGTGATGTAAGTCTAACCCCCCCATGAAGTCAGTTGACTCTTATCTAGCAGCAAGAGCCTTGATAGTACAGTGGTCTACGCACCCTGTTATTAACACAGCTGCCTGCAATTTCTGCTGGTTCGAATCTCTCCAAGGCTCAAGGTTGACTCAGCCTTCCATCCTTTCTAAGGTAGGTGAAATGAGGACCCAGTTTGTGGGGGCAATAAGCTGACTTTGTATAAAATATACAAAAGGATGAAGGCTATTGCTTAATGCATTGTAAGCCACCCTGAGTCTCCGGAGAAGGGCGGCATATAAATCAAATTAAAAAAAAACAAAAAACAAAACTTGTCATGACTGTTAGTAGTTCAGATTCTGGTAGAGAGTAGAGGTAGCATGAAACCAACTTTCAGTGCTTTTGAACTCTGTCCTGGCTCCTGAATTCTTGCACCTGACACCAAGTTTGAGAAACACCTGGCATCTAAAGTGCAACGGACCAAGGAGTTCCCAGTAGAGCACAATGAGATCTACTTACATAGTTCTGATGATCTCTAATAAGGATGAAACCCATTCTGACTCCTGGTTATCTCTGCAAGCTATATTGGAACTTATCCTCAGCCTTCTTCCCCAGCTGCAATTACAGTAGGAATGCTTTCAGCGAACCCTTTTATCATGTACTAACATCAAAGGAATCATGTTACAAACAAACCCAGGCTCAAGATCAAATAAACGCTTTCCCCTGTTCAAACGTTTATCGCTCCTTGGCATTTAGTCTGGTTTGGTTCTGCAACCCCACAAGAGAGACACAGACTTCAGAGGATAATTAGAACTGCAGAAAAAACAATGGCTACCAACCTGCCTTCCATTGAGGACCTGTATACTGCACGAGTCAAAAAGAGGGCTGGGAAAATATCTACAGACCCCTCGCATCCTGGACATAAACTGTTTCAACTCCTACCCTCAAAATGACGCTATAGAGCACTGCACACCAGAACAACTAGACACAAGGACAGTTTTTTCCTGAACGCCATCACTCTGCTAACCAAATAATTCCCTCAACACTATCTAAACTTAGTAACAACTAGTTACTAAGTCTGCATTACTATTAATCTTCTCATTGTTCCTATCACCCATCTCCTCCCACTTATGACTGTATGACTGTAACTTTGTTGTTTGTATCCTTACGATTTATATTGATATTGATTGTTTCCTAATATGATTTAATTGCTTATTTGTTCCCTATGACTATCATTAAGTGTTATACCTTAGGATTCTTGACGAATATATCTTTTCTTTTATGTACACTGGGAGCGTATGCACCAAAGACAAATTCCTTGTGTGTCCAATCACACTTGGCCAAGAAAGAATTGCATTGCATTGCATTGCATTGCATTGCATTGCATTGCATTGCATTGCATTGCATTGCATTGCATTGCATTGCATTGCATTGCATTGCATTGCTTCTGTTCTGTTCTGTTCTGTTCTGTTCTGTTCTGTTCTGTTCTATTCTATTCTATTCTATTCTATTCTATTCTATTCTATTCTATTCTATTCTACAAATGGCTGCCAGAATTATTAATTAAACAGAAAGAGCCCTTGAAGAAGCTTCTGTCTTTAATTCTGGGGCTTCGCCCCGCGCCCCCGATCTCTGAGAAAGAGGGAGAGATTAGCAATGAATGTGTAATAAATTTAATATAAAAGAATTTAGGTACATGACCTTGAAATTATGAAGGTAAATTTAAAATAAAAGAATTTAGCCTTATGGCCAGTACCACCTACTGGTAGACCTTGAGTTACAACCACAGTTGCAATCAGAATTTCAGTCGCTAAGCAATGCACTTGTTAACCAAGTCATCATGTGAGCAGTTCTGATCTTTCCATCATTTATCATCTACCGGAGTCATTAAGTGAATTATTGGAGTTGCTAAGCAAATCATTGCAATTGTTAAGTGAATTATGTAATGTCTACGGAGATTCTCAATCATCCAGGTCATGGTTGTCCCAAAGGTGTTTTTTTTCAAGAGGCAACTGGACTTCCTTTGTTTTTCTGTGAAGACGTTTCGCTTCTCAGAAGCTGTAGAAGCTTCTTGGACAACAAGCAAAATGTCTTCAAAGAAAAAACAGAAAGTTGAGTTGGCTCTTGAAAAAGGACCTTTGAATTATGCAATGTTTAAACAAAAGGGACATGGTGGCTCAGTGGCTAAGATGCTGAGCTTGTCGATCAGAAAGGTCGGCAGTTCAGCGGTTCGAATCCCAAGTGCCGCATAACGGGATGAGCTCCCATTCCTTGTCCCAGCTTCTGCCAACCTAGCAGTTCGAAAGCAGGTAAAAAATGCAAGTAGAAAAATAGGGACCACCTTTGGTGGGAAGGTAACAGCGTTCCGTGCGCCTTTGGTGTTGAGTCATGCCGGCCACATGACCACGGAGACGTCTTCGGACAGTGCTGGCTCTTCGGCTTAGAAACGGAGACAAGCACTGCCCCCTAGAGTCAGGAACGACTAGCACATATGTGCAAGGGGAAGCTTTACCTTTACCTAAACAAATCTGGCTTTTGCCCATTGACTTGTCCTCCTTGCTGGAAGCTGCAAAATTATTTCCAGATTTCTTCTTCTTTTTTTTTTTTTTTTTTTTTTTTTTGCTTTTGCTCAAAAAAGCTCTCGCTTTGACTCCAGCCATTTTTTTTTAAGAACACAGAGAAGCTGTAATTACATCCGTAAACAGATCTGTCGGGAAGTTTTAATTCCCTTCCGAAAAGACAAATTTGCCCCCGAGCAGTAGCCATCCCTCGTCTGTGGCTTTCACGTACTTGATTTACAGTTTTGCAACCTGGTGGCAAATTAAAAACGGCTTTTAAGAGGCAACAACAGTGTCACAGACGTTGGGAAAAGAGAGATGGCTGCAAAGGCTCAGTAACGTTCACAAAAGTGCCTGCTGCTGAGGAAGACTGCCGTTCCACTTAGGATGTCGAAAAGCTGCTGGGATGAAGAGAACTGTAGGATGCCAACTTTTTTTCTAACAACCGCAAGCGGTAATATCACTTCCTCCCCCCGCTCCCCCATTTAACGCTCTACTTTTGGTACAGTATACCATGCCGTTAAAGATGACACCACTGATGGCAGCCTGGGTGAAATGCTGTCTAGTTGATTAATGATTGTAACTATGATTATGACCTATGGCTTACTCGCTGTTTATATGTACACTGTGAGCTTCTGCACCGGAGATATTCGGTGCAGAATATCTTGTTTGTACAATCACATTTGGTCAATTAAGAATTCTATTCTATTCTATCCTCATTTCTCTCCTCTCCACTTCGCTCCGCTCCGCTCCACTCTGCTCTGCTATGCTATGCTATTATATCCTCATTTCTATTCTATTCTATCCTATCCTATCCTATCCTCATTTCTATTCTATCCTATCCTATCCCCATTTCTATCCTCTCCTCTCCTCTCCTCTCCTCTCCTCTCCGCTATGCTACGCTACGCTACGCTATGCTATGCTATGCTATGCTATGCTATTATATCCTCATTTCTATTCTATCCTATCCTATCCTATCCTATCCTATCCTATCCTATCCTATCCTCATTTCTATTCTATTCTATCCTAATTTCTATTCTATTCTATTCTATTCTATCCCCATTTCTATCCTCTCCTCTCCTCTATGCTATGCTATGCTATGCTATGCTATGCTATGCTATGCTATGCTATGCTACTCTATGCTATGCTTTGCTATGCTATGCTATGCTATGCTATGCTATGCTATGCTATGCTATGCTATGCTATGCTATGCTATGCTATGCTATGCTATGCTATGCTATGCTATGCTATGCTATGCTATGCTATGCTATGCTATTATATCCTCATTTCTTTTCTTTTCTATCCTATCCTATCCTATCCTATCCTCATTTCTATTCTATTCTATTCTATTCTATTCTATTCTATTCTATTCTATTCTATTCTATTCTACTCTACTCTACTCTACTCTACTCTACCTCTATTCTATTCTCATTTCTATTCTATTCTATCCTATCCTCATTTCTATTCTATTCTATCCTCATTTCTATCCTCTCCTCTCCTCTCCTCTCCCCTATCCTGTCCTATCCTATCCTCTATTCTATTCTATTCTATTCTATTCTATTCTATTCTATTCTATTCTATTCCTATTCCTATTCCTATTCCTATTCCTATTCCTATTCCTATTCCTATTCCTATTCCTATTCTATCCTATCCTATCCTATCCTATCCAATCCAATCCAATCCAATCCAATCCTTATCTCTGTTCTATTCATATAACAGAGCCGAGGTGGTACAGTGGTTAGAGTGCAGTACTGCAGGCTACTTCAGCTGACTGCTAGTTGCAGTTCGGCAGTTCAAATCTCACCGGCTCAAAGTTAGACTCAGCCTTCCATCCTTCCGAGGTGGGTAAAATGAGGACCCAGATTGTTGGGGGCAAGAGGCTGAGTCCGTAAACTGCATAGAGAGGGCTGTAAAGCACCATGAAGCAGTATATAAGTCTAAGTGCTCTTGCTGATTAGCTATGGTGGCGCACTGATTAAATGAAGCATTGCAGGCAAACTGCCCACTGCCAGGAGTTTGATCCTGACCAGCTCAAGATTGACTCAGCCTTCCATCCTTCCGAGGTGGGTAAAATGAGGACCCAGATTGTTGGGGGTGGGGAAGCAATTATGCTGACTCTGTAAACCGCTTTGAGAGGACTGCAAAAGCACTATGAAGCGGTATATAAGTCTAAGTGCTATTGCTATTGCTATTGCTATTGCTATTCTATTCTATTCTATATTTCTATTCTATTCTACTTCTAGTCCTGCTTTCGGCATGAAATCCCACTTGGTGCTGTGGGCCAATCACCAGGAGGTGGTGACTTCTAGTCTCACTTTAGCTATGACATCCAGCTGAGTGATCTTGGGCCAAACCTGCCATTAGATCTTTTGAGAATAACCAATTTTCACTCCACCGTACAACCTTTGGCTTTCAGTCAACTCACACTTTCCAAGTTTACATTTTTTTTAAAGTCAGCAACAAGAGCAGATTGATTCCTAGCTGCTTGTAAAAGTTTTCTTTTACAGCAGGTATTAACTTTGTTGCGCCATGCCAGAGAAATTCGTTTCTCCGATGACTTCTTTGAATTAAGGATCATGAAATGCGAACGTTTCCTTCTTTGGCCTTAGCGGGAAACAAATCCTAATCTCTCGATGGTTAAAAACTGTTTGCTGATTTTAATCTCCTCTTCTGCTGGTCATCAGTTCCCATCTTGGGTAATCTGTGCTTTTCATGCTTTCTAAAAGTACTGAGCGGACTGATCTTTTTCTCAATTTGTCTCTCTGATCTGCCCAATTCAAAGCAAAGCTTTCCCGTTCTTTATCTACTCAAAACCACAAGCGTTTCCCTGAAAGACACAGTATCCTCCTCCAATTTTCAATGGCAAGATTTCAACACATCAAGTTCAGTATAACGGATCGGGAAGGGAACTTGGAGGTTCTTCTGATCCAACCCCCTACTTCAAGCAGGAGACCCTGGACCAGTTCAGACAGGTCGGCTGTCCAAGTCTCTTCTTAAAAACCTCCAGGGTTGGAACAAAATCAATCAGAATAGAGCGGGAAGGGACCTTGGAGGTCTTCTAGTCCAGCGCCCTGCTCAAGCAGGAAACCCTACTCTGTTTCTCCGAAAATAAGACCCAACTGGAAAATAAGTCCTAGCATGATTTTTAAAAAATATTTTTAATTTTTTTTTTAATTAGATTTATATGCTGCCCTTCTCCGGAGACTCAGGGCGGCTTACAAGGTGTTAAGCAATAGCCTTCATCCTTTTGTATATTTTTATACAAAGTCAGCTTATTGCCCCCACAAACTGGGTCCTCAATTTACCTACCTTAGAAAGGATGGAAGGCTGAGTCAACCTTGAGCCTTGGAGAGATTCGAACCTGCAGTAATTGCAGGCAGCTGGTCTTAATAACCAGCTTAATAACAGGGTGCCTTAGACCACTGTACTACTATAAGTTCAGAAACAAGAGACACTGACTGGAAACAGATTTAGCAACGTTGCTTTCCTTTAAGGACTTTAAGCCTTATGGGAGGGGCCAATCATCTCCTGGCCTTACTCCCGAGTCGTCCTTTTTGCTTTAGCTGCTCTTGCCTTCTGACAGCTCTGTGCATGCATGCATTAGGAACAGGCTCCTCCTGTTCCTCTGCCTCTCTGCTGTCCGACTCTGGAGGCTCCAGAGTCCGTGCATCACTCCCAGATGGCCCTG
Organism: Pituophis catenifer annectens; assembly: GCF_029215685.1. NCBI lineage: Eukaryota > Metazoa > Chordata > Lepidosauria > Squamata > Colubridae > Pituophis > Pituophis catenifer. The sequence continues at coordinate 11,366,877 of NW_027256896.1, read as the reverse complement.
GCCCCATCTCTGCCTCTGACGCAGAGCCCTCATCCGGGCCTTCCCCAGACTCCAAGATTGGCCCATGGTCCTCCCCAGCCTCCTCACTGTCCGACTCCGCTGCTAGCTCCACGAGCTGCTGCCGGACCACAACACACACGGGGGTTTTGTGCAAAAGACTTCCTGCCATCTCTACCTGTGATGACCCAGGGCACTGCGCAGAGATAACACAAACAGCTGGCAGTTCAAACCCGGCCCTTTAGTGCTCCAAATCTCCCCGAACAAACCTCAAACAGCCTCTGGTCCCAATTAGTCCAGCCCAGCGCTGTCTGCACCAAGGCTGCACGGCAATAAATCCCAAATCTATTTAGCAAAGCAAGAACAAATCAAGGAGTTCAGGGAGCAAAAGATCCAGATAATCAGTCCAGAAGGCCACACAGGAATGCAAGGATTCTTGGCAAGTTCAAACGTCCGGTACACAACATTCCAGGAACTCCGTGTTTGTTCCCGACAAATGCTCCTCCCCACAAGGTCTCCTTCAGTCTCATTCCCCAGGTGCGCCTGGTGAAGTTGGGCGGGGCATTCTCCTGATGAATGGCCTCCTTGGTCTGAGCTGATCCCGCCTCCTCTGCACTCTCCAAGCCCTTGCATCAGGAGGGGTGTGTGGTTCTAGCTCCTCATCTGAGCTCCGTTCCTCCCTCCCTGCAGACCTTCCTACTTCTGAAAAGCCTTGCCTGGACTGACTCTGCTCTTCCCCCCGTTTCTTTCAAGGCCAACGGAGCTGCCCTCTCCTTCTCTGTCAGTTCTTGTTCGATCTCATCTTCCACCGCAGATTCAGACTCCAACGGGGGCACGACAGCTACCATTCGTTCTTCAAAACAGGAGTTGTGAGTCCAGGAGAACAAATTGAGCATTATTTCTGCTTGGGCTACTACTACCCCAAGAACTAAATCTTGGGTAATACGTGAAAAACTCCTCCTTCTTTTCAGGAAGAACGAATATATAAAATACCGATTATTTTTCAGTTTAGCTGCTGGCAGATCGAATTCCAGACCTTAATATTTCAATCCCCTAATAAGCAACTCTTCACATTTTAATCAGTTTCTAGTATGGTGAGAAGCATATATAACTATCAAACAGGGAACGCAGACATTTGCATATCCCTGCATAAGTGCCCTCAATTGTACTCTCTCCTTTGAAATTTGTGAAAAATCATGAATTTCAGCAGCTTCCAACCCTATCTCAGGGTATTTCGTTCCTCCAAGGATTTCCTCTTTTTGCAAAAAGAGGTTTTATTTTGGAAAATGTTATTTCATCACATTTACTATTTGAACTTCAAAGGTATTTAAAAATGGATTTATTATTATTTTTTGGCGCAGTGATGCATCGTGCGGCATTAGCTCCTATGTCAAGATAGGAAGGTTAATATCCGTTTCATTCTGTTTACGTGCCGTTGGGATGGGAGGTCCCCATCAGCTGACTTCAGGGCCAATTCATCGCTACCACCAACCCAGTGGTGGGTTTCAAAAATTTTTACTACTGGTTCTGTGGGGGTGGCTTGGTGGGGGTGGCAGGAGAAAGATACTGTAAAATCTCCATTCCCACCCCACTCCAGGGGAAGGTTACTGCAAAATCCCCATTTCCTCCTGATCAGCTGGGACTCGGGAGACAGAGAATAGATGGGGGCGGGGCCAGTCAGAATTTTTACTACCAGTTTTCCGAACTACTCAAAATTTCCACTGGTCAGAACCTGCTGAAACCCACCTCTGCACCAACCCCCCAAAAAGAAAGAATTAGAAGTTATACAATCCAAATAAAAAATAAAAATCAAGCATGAGAGTTTGCTTCTGGGCCTAATTCAAAGTGTTGGTTATCATTTCGAAAGCCCTGCATGGCAAGGGACTCAGTTTCTCTGGACTCTAGAAAGAGTGCAGAGAAGAGCAACCAAGAGGATTAGGGGACTGGAGGCTAAAAATATGAAGAACGATTGCAGGAACTCGGCATGGCTAGTTTAATGAAAAAAAGGACTAGGGGGAGACATGATAGCAGTCTTCCAATATCTCAGGGGCTGCCCCAAAGAAGAGGGAGTCAAGCTAGTTTCCAAAGCACTTGAGGGCAGGACAAGAAGCAATGGATGGAAACTAATCAAGGAGAGAAGCAACCTAGAACTAAGGAGAAATTTCCTGACAGTTAGAACAACTAACCAGTGGAACAACTTGCCTTCAGAAGTTGTGAATGCTCCAACACTGGAAGTTTTTAAGAAGATGTTGGATAACCATTTGTCTGAAGTGGTGTAGGGTTTCCTGCCTCAGCAGAGGGTTGGACTAGATGACCTCTGTTATTGTTGTTGTTGTTGTTGTTGTTGTTGTTCTATGGGAGGAACTGGCTCACCCCAATGGGATTGGGCCCCACCATGCCTGGCCAGCCCCATATTCCAGAGTTCTAGTCAATGGACTGGCAATTGCTCATCCCGGAGCAGCTCCTCCACCCAGGTGTGCCATGGACCACCAGTTGGTGACCACTGCTTTATACTGCATTTTATTCAAGATCTGTAAGCTGCCTTTGGTGAGATGGGCAGCAAGATAGATAGATAGATAGATAGATAGATAGATAGATAGATAGATAGATAGAAAGATAGACAGACAGACAGACAGACAGACAGACAGACAGACAGACAGACAGACAGACAGACAAGGACCCAGATTGTGGGGGCAATAAGCTGACTTTGTATAAAAAAGAACACTGCTGGGGGGGGGGCGAAAGCCCTACTAAGCAGGTATATACAAAAGAATGAAAGCTATTGCTTAACGCATTGTAAGCCGCCCTGAGTCTCCGGAGAAGGGCGGCATATAAATCGAACTAATAAATAAATAAATAAATAAATAAATAAATAAATAAATAATAAATAAATAAATAAATAAATAAATAAATAAATAAATAAAGGATAGACAGAGATAGATGATAGATAGATAGATAGATAGATAGATAGATAGATAGATAGATAGATAGATAGATAGATACATAGATAGATACATAGATAGATAGATAGATAGATACATAGATGATAGAGATAATACTTGATAGATTAGATGATAGATATATAATTGGATGGATGGATGGACAGACAGACAGACAGACCCACTGACCGGTCGACCAACTCAGATTCGGTTCATCTAACTCAATATTGACCATATCCTCTGAGCCATTCTTTTAAGATGGCCCCCTCAACAACCCACTGTGCTGTGCTTGTCCGTAATGCAAAGTCAAAAATCCCGATTTATGAGTGACGAAGTCTGGCTGACATTATATTCCAAACGGCCTAAAACTGAACGCAAATGGGACTTGGTGGAAGATATGAATGAAACCACTGTCCAGGCTTGCCTCTGAAGGTTTCAGCCGGGAATTCCTTCCAGCACACCAGATGTTATTAAAATCTGCGGATTTCTGAACGTGGTTTGAACTTTTCACCACCACCGTCTTAGCCCTGAGCACGCGACTTGGGGGGGGGGAAGAGAAGCCTGCAACTCATTTATATACTTTCCCCTTTCTTCACGAAGCTGTGACATTCAGAAAATATATCGCAGCCACAAGTCTCTAATAGAATTTGTAATATTTACATCCTTGCTTGAAAAATTGCTTCCTCCTTTCTACCTGCATGCAAAACGGAGTGACAGCCAGTTCCACCCACCCAGCATTGACTCAGCAAGGAAGCAGTGGGTGGGTTGAGCACCAAATAGACTTGGGAGGAATCACATCAAAGAGGGTTTTTTTTTCCCCCTCTAGAAAAAGCCCTAACTTTTCTCCAGCCACGCAACATGCTTAATTTCCCTGAAGACCCTGCAGACTTTCCATTCCAACTGCCTAAGAGGATAATCGTGCATTACTCTCGTCTAAAACTTCTCGCTGAATAACAAATTACATTCACGATTTGCCCCTGATAGCTTTCCATTTGAATATCAAACACAACGGGCCGCATCTATTGACCTGGGGCACCGTCAAAATATTCTCCCACATTGCAGCTTTAAGAACAATTTCACTTAAGTTGTAAACCAGCGGAACTGGCTGGAAGGCAATAGGAAAGGGGAGGAAAGGTTTTCTTACAAGTTTTTTTTTTTAAAATTTATAAATCCAGATTTCTGATTTAGCATTTTGGGCAAACACAATTGTGGCTTGTTCAGTGGACCATTTTAAAAGAATGGTTCAGAGGATATGAAGCAGGTCAATATTGAGCTAGGTGAACCAAATCTAACTTGGTTTATCCATCCATCCATCATCCATCATCCATCATCCATCTTCCATCCATCATCCATCAATCTATCTATTTATCAATCAATCATCTGTCAGAGAGATAGCTAGATGGATAGACAGATGATACACCGATGATAGATGATAGATGATAGATGGGTGGGTGGGTGGGTGGGTGGGTGGATGGATGGATAGATAGATAGATAGATAAATAGATAGATAGATAGATAGATAGATAGATAGATAGATAGATAGATAGATAGATAGATAGATACTCTTATCATCTATCATCTATCCATCCATCATCTATCATCTGTCTATCTATCCATCCATCCATCATCTATCACCTGTCTATCTATCCATCCATCTATCTGACAGATGATAGATAATCTACCATCTATCTATCTTCTATCTATCTATGTATCTATCTAGTGATCAATCATCTGTCAGAGAGATAGCTAGATGGATAGATGATACACAGATGATAGATGATGGGTGGGTGGGTGGGTGGGTGGGTGGATGGATGGATGGATGGATAGATAGATAGATAGATAGATAGATAGATAGATAGATAGATAGATAATCTATCATCTATCTATCATCTATCCATCCATCCATCTATCTGACAGATGATAGATAGACTATCTATCTATCTTCTATCTATCTATCTATCAAACTAGAACCAAATCTGATTAGATTTAAATCCTTGTTTGGTGGTTGTGGTTGTGGTTGTCGTTGTTTGCTGGTGTAACTTCTAGTTCTTTCTTTCCTTTTGGGGAAGGGGCAGTTGGCTATGAGTTTTTACAAATATTTTTTTTACACTTATGTAAAAAATGACAATTGAGCCCAAAAATTTCTGTTGCTAAGCAAGACAGCTGTGAAGTGAGTTTTGCCTCCCATTTTATGTGACCTTTCGTGCCACCGTTGTGAAGCGAATGAGGCTTCCCCGTGGATTCTGCCTGTCAGAAGGTCGCAAAAGGTGACCACATGACTCTGAGTTCCCATCACATCTGAGGCATGATTGTCTCCTGGTGATTGGCCCAAAGTCATCCAACCGGCTTTCACAGCTAAGGCGGGACTAGAACTCACCCCTTTTCTAGCCTGGTGCCCTTAACCACTAGACCAGAGGTCTTCAAACTTGTCAGCTTTAAGACTTGTGGACTTCAACTCCCAGAATTCTCCAGCCAGCTGGCTGGAGAATTCTGGGAGTTGAAGTCCACAAGTCTTAAAGCTGACAAGTTTGAAGACCTCTGCACTAGACCAAACTGGCTCTAGGTTTCATATGAGATAATAAACATGCGTAACTAGGCTACGATAGAATTGAAAATTAGTTCAACTCGAGGTGATTAATATGTTCAATATGTTCAGAATATGCTCAGTTTGAGGTGATTAAGCATTTAGCTCTAGGCAATTTTACAAGATTTAGACAGAGCAAGAAGAGGGGGGGAAAACCCACTCAAGTTAATCTTCACTGATTTAATGCAGAATTAAAGAGATACGGCCACTTGCCGATTTGCGCAAATCATCCAAATTTTAAACCCCGTTAATCCAAGTTATTGGAGAAACCTTTGCATGGGAGATTCTCTCTCTGCAGCTGTATGATTCTAAGAGCTGCGGTTTATATTTAGACACACTCAAAAGTGAACATTATTATAATTAAAGCAGGTCAGACTGTTACCCAATTGGAAAAAAAATTCCTACAGAAGACGACGTAGGATCAGTAGTTTGTAGAAGATACCCTATTTCCCCCCAAATAAGACATCCCCTAAACCCAATTGGGCATTTGAGCCCATGGCAATAAGGCCAAGCGCTTATTTCAGGGTTCAAAAAAATATAAGACAGGGTCTTATTTTCGGGGGGAAACGGTACCTAAATTTCATGATTGGGAAGTCCCAAATGCATTTTATCTCCCCTGCCAACAACAACAACAACAAAAACAACAAAAACAACAGTAAATTGTCCTGATTGGAACTGTGGTATCACAGTCCTCTTTTAAAGCCATGTTTTGTTTTGTGTGTAGAGCTTATTTGCTTAATAGAATTCGTAATCACCCCTTCAGAATATCTGTCTTATGGTTGTTCTTAGTTGCGAAGTTGTGTCTGACCCATCGCGACTCCATGGACAACGTTCCTCCAGGCCTTCCTGTCCTCTACCATCCTCTGGAGTCCATTTAAGCTCACGCCGACTGCTTCAGTGACTCCATCCAGCCACCTCATTCTCTGTCGTCCCATTCTTCTTTTGCCCTCAGTCATTCCCAGCATTAGGCTCTTCTCCAATGAGTCCTTCCTTCTCATTAGGTGACCAAAGTATTTGAGTTTCATCTTCAGGATCTGGGCTTCTAAAGAGCAGTCAGGGTTGATCTCCTCTAGGACTGACCGATTGGATCGCCTTGCAGTCCAAGGGACTCGCAGGAGTCTTCTCCAGCACCAGAGTTCAAAGGCTTCAATTCTTTGGCGCTCAGCCTTCCTTATGGTCCAACTTTCACAGCCATCCATTGCAATTGGGAAAACCGTAGCCTTGACTATACGCACTTTTGTTGGCAGGGTAATGTCTCTGCTTTTTAGTATGCAATCTAGATTTGCTACAGCTTTCCTCCCCAGGAGCAAGCGTCTTTTAATTTCTTGGCTGTCTTATGGCTACAGATCAGAAAACAATGACAAAGGAATTCAGAATATGTAATTCAAGCAGTGCTGTGGAGTCGGAGTCGGAGTCGGAGTCGAGGAGTCGGAGTCGGAGGAAATTTTGGGTACCTGGAGTCGGAGTCGGAGTCGGCAAACAATGCACCGACTCCGACTCCGACTCCGGAGGCATCCTAAACAATGGCAAAAAGACTGCTAACATAAAGTTATGAAAGGACGTTTTGTCTTCCTTAAAATGGATGCATGCACACGTCACAGAGTCAATTATTTCGCTATTAATGTTAGATTTGTGGATGAAAATAACAAAACAATAACACGGACCCTCGGAGTAAAGGACACTCAGGCACATCACACCAGTGATTACCTTCAGAAGTTAGTGGAGGGTGTTCTAGAAGATTTTGAAATTAAAAAGGAACAGATTTTATGTGTTGTGACAGATAACGCTTCTAACATGTTGAGCACAATTGAGAAGATGAAGGCAGATGAAGAAGGTATCAAACAGATATTAGACTTAGAGGAAGACAGCTCTGCAAGTATTAGAGAAAGTTTAGAAACTGAAGAGAATGCTGACATTTTTTTAGACAACTTTGTTGAAGAAGCATTGAAGCTTGCTACTATTCATCATATGCGATGTGCTGTTCATACACTGCAACTTGCCATAAGAGATGGATTAAAAGATCGCCATGCAGCTACATTAATTGGCAAATTACGGCAAGTAACTGTTGCAGCCAGGGCCCCAAAAACAGATGCAATTTTGAAAAGACGTGCAGGAAAAGGAGCCATTTTGGATCAAACAACTCGCTGGGGAAGCACTTATTTAATGGTGAAGCGTTTGCTTGAACTTAAAGACTTCATAGAAGAAATGGACAATGAAAATCTTGCATTAACTGCAAGCCAGTGGACACAAACAAAAGAGCTGGAGAACCTTCTTTCTCACCCCTTCACTGTCACCAAGAGGTTGCAATGTGATGATCTAACCCCGGGTAAATTCCTCTTGGAATGGAAGAGCCTGTTATATCGCCTGAACAAAAATGGAGGGTTAATAGCTGAGGGCATTGCATCTTCAATGATGAAAAGAGAGAGTCTTTTGCTGGAAAATGAAATCTTGTTAGCGGCTATTTATGTCGACCCAATGAGCCGACTTTTATTGAACAGTAAACAGATTGCTACTGGGAAAAAGGCCCTCTATGATGTAGCAGTTCGCATGAAGGGATTACGACCTGAAATACCTCCACAGGAGGATGGAGTTCTTTTAAGCAATAGTGGTAACTCAGAATCATCTTCTTCAAACGAAGAATTAGACTTTGATTCCTTCTTAGACAAAATGGAAGTTGCTAAAGGAAAGCGACGTCGCATAAGCGTTACAGAACCAGTAAATGTCCAAATAAAAAAATTCCAACAGGAGTTTTATAAAGCACTAAAAGAAGTTGAAAAGTATGATCGCTCATCAAAACTTACTGTTGAAGAAGCCATCCTTGTTTATCCAGAGATCGTTAGTGATGTGGCCAGAATAGTTACTGCAATGCCACCCACCCAAGTCAGTGTCGAAAGATTATTTTCAGCCCTAAAAATAATAAAGTCTGACTTAAGAGCCTCTATGAAAGAGGATCTGGCAGAGGCAATTCTCTTCCTTAGAACTCTACATTGAATTGATTTGCATTTGCTAAGCCTATAACTACATTTCAAGATTAATATAAACCATTTCTAGGTTTTACAGATTTTGTTTTTGGTTCATATAGATAAGCTTTGTTTTTGTTCTAAAACAACCAAATAATGTGGTTTGTATTTTTGAACTGGTAAAGTTCCTGTTCCTGATGTTTATGCCTGCTGCTACTATCCAGCAACTTGATTAATTAAATTAATAAAAAAAAATTAATAAAACTTTGTTGTTTTCATTGTGTTTGTCTTTTGCTTAAACTGTTCAATACAGTAGACTGTTGGCTTCCCAGCCAGTAGTCCTGTGGTAATGACATGTATGTTGCCTTTCTTTCCTTCAAGGAATGTATAAAATACATTCGCATATTAATACAGAGGAGTCGGAGTCGGGGAGTCGGAGTCGGAGTCGGAAGTACAAAAAACTGAGGAGTCGGAGTCGGAACATTTATCTCCCGACTCCACAGCTCTGAATTCAAGGCCTACAATGTAGAATCTCCTCCAAGGAAGTTAATGAATGGTCTTGTATAACTTAATAGACCATAAATGGTTGGGTTTACACAAAACATCGAATCATAATCCATGGATTATATGAGACTTAATGTCTGGGTTTCCACAGACATAAAAACTCAAACCAAACCACAGGATATTATGGTTTAGCATGAAATCCAGGCAACAAATTCACATTCAAGAAGCAAGATCTTCTGACTTTCTCCAGAACGGACATGTTACAATTCATCTTATCTCCACCTCATTCTGCAACCCAACAAGACAGACACAGACTTCAGAGGATAATTAGAACTGCAGAAAAAACAATGGCTACCAACCTGCCTTCCATTGAGGATCTGTATACTGCACGAGTCAAAAAGAGGGCTGTAAAAATATCTACAGACCCCTCACATCCTGGACCTAAATTGTTTCAACTCCTACCCTCAAAACGATGCTATAGAGCACTGCACACCAGAACAACTAGACACAAGGACAGTTTTTCCCCGAATGCCATTACTCTGCTAAATAAATAATTCCCTCAACACTGTCAAACTATTCATTAAGTCTGCACTACTATCTTCTCATCGTTCCCATCTCCTTCCACTTATGACTGTATGACTGTAACCTTGCTGCTTGTATCCGTACGATTTATATTGATATTGATTGTTTCCTGATTGCTTATTTGTACCCTATGACTATCAATAAGTGTTGTACCTTATGATTCTTGACGAATGTCTTTTCTTTTATGTACCCTGAGAGCGTATGCACCAAAGACAAATTCCTTGTGTGTCCAATCACACTTGGCCAATAAAAAATTCTATTCTACTCTACTCTACTCTACTCTACTCTACTCTACTCTACTCTACTCTACTCTACTCTACTCTACTCTACTCTACTCTACTCATTGATTGAAAAACTAAGTATTTTTTTTTAAAAAAAAAAACTAAACAAAGTTTAATTCGGTTCCCCGGGACTTCTTTGCAATTGGTGCAAGAGGGGAGGGCCTCTCCTCACCCTAGAAAAATTCCATGTTAACCTGACTTCCGTTGAGGACCAACTCAAGGCTTTTTTTAAAAACACAATGGGCTCTCATGAGATTGACTTTTGAATTCTGGGAAGGGGTGACATATCTTTTTTTAAAAATTCCTGCCATGATCAAGATATCATCCAAGGGCCTCAAGCAAGATGCCTCCTTCCCATTCCCGAGTACAGATGAGCGGTGGGTTGCTACCGGCTAACCCCGCTTCGGGCGAACTAGTAGCGATGGTGACGGGAGGCTCCACCCACCTGGCCAGACGCTTGTGGGCAGGGGTGAAATCTAAAATTTGTTACTACCGGTTCTGTGGGCGTGGCTTGGTGGGGGGGGTGTAATGTGACTGGATGGGCGTGGCCAACTTTTTTTTCCTTTACTTTTAAAAGCATATTTTTCTACAGCCTCTTCGACCGAAGAGGTTGCAGAAAAAAATGCTTTTAAAAGCCTCTGACGATCAGGCAACTCAGCTGGGATCGCCAGAGGCTTTTAAAGGCATTTTTTTTTTCGGCCGAAGAGTTTGCAGAAAAAAATGCTTTTAGAAGCCTCTGACAATCCCAGCTGAGCTGCGTGATCATCAGAGGCTTTTTTTTTTTTTACTTTTAAAAGCATTTTTTCGGCTGAAGAGGTTGCATAAAAAATGCTTTTAAAAGTTAAAAAAACAGCCTCTGATGATCGCGCGGCTTAGCTGGGCATGGGGGGGGGCCTGCAGGGATTTTTATTACTGGTTCTCCGAACCACCACCTCCATCGCTACCGGATCGGGCGATCCAGTCCGAACTGGGAGCATTTCACCCCTGCTTCTGGGCATGTGCAGAAGTGTCGCATGCACGCACCCACGAGCAAACCAGTAGCGACAGGATTTGCAACCCACTACTGGTACAAGTAGTCCTCATCTTATGACCACGATTGAGCCCAACACTTCCGTTGCTAAGCGAAACAGTGATTAAGTGAGTTTTGCCTCATCTTACCACCTTTCTGTTAATTTGTTTTTTTAGGGTTATTGTTACCTCTTTGGGTATTTTTAAATTACAGCTTTAAATATAAATTCAATGAAGAAAGAAAAAACTTCTGGAAGCCCAGTTGTTGAAACAGATCTCCCAATGCCTCTGTTTCCATCACAATGGGCTCTAAAGCCTGAGCGACCTATCTCCATGATCCAGAATTAAGGCTCGGAGCTCACGCATACAAATGGAAGCCGAGGCTTCGGTGCTTGATATGCAAAGCCTAAACAGCTCAATGAAACAGCTAAAGTGAAATGTCACTTCCTCCCTTGACACAGTCACTCTATGCTAAAATAGAACATGCTTTGTCTGGGAAGCTATATATATATATACTTTTCTGCATTATCAAAAGATGAATGACCAAGGTCAACGTTGTGGATGGTTCCTCATTTGAACTGTGTGATCTCAAAGCAAAAATAAGATTGCCATGTGAATAAGTGACCCATGGAAACAAGACAATAAAAAGCATACATTTTTTTAAAAAACAAAAACCAATAACCTGGCTGAATTCACGCAGCTCATTAAGCCACGGGTTTTTTTTAACCGTAATCTGTTGATACGGCACAATTGGCTTGATTGATCTGCACATTGGCCAAAAGCAAACAAATCACGTAAAGGCTCAGGACGACTCGGTTGCTGCCTCTTTCCAAGTCATCGAGTCTTTACAGTAGTCTGTTAATAGGACACCTTGAGCTGGAACCATTGTGGGAGAAAGTTCTGGGGAAGAATCTGAAGGCCTAGATCAGGGGTGTCAAACTCGATTTCATTGAGGGCCACATCAGCATTGTGTTTGACCTCGGGGGCCTGGGGTGAGCGTGTCCAGGGTGGGCATGGCCAGCTCAATGTCATTTGTGTCAGGGTCACCTGTGGTGCCCAAGTGCTAAGGCAGGACATCCCTCAGACCTTCCCTCACTCTCATTATAATCTCCTTCCTTCCTTCCTTCCTTCCTTCCTTCCTTCCTTCCTTCCTTCCTTCCTTGTTTGTTTGTTTGTTTGTTTGTTTGTTTCCATTTATATACCGCCCTTCTCCAATAGGACTCAGGGCGGTGAACAGCCAAAATAAAAACAGAACATGCAAAATTTAAAAGCAGTTTAAAATGATTAAATATTTTTTTTGGCCGTAATTTAAAACAACCCAATTTAAAATCAATTAAAATTTAACTCAAAACTGTGGGATCAAGCCAGCCCAGCTAGTTGAAATAAATAAGTTTTCAGGGCCCGACGAAAAATCCGGAGGTCTGTTATTGTACGTATCTCTGGGGGGAGGTTGTTCCAGAGGGTGGGCGCCGCCACAGAGAAGGCCCTCCCCCTGGGGGACCCCAGCCGACACTGCCTGGCGGACGGCACCCTGAGGAGGCCCACTCTGTGCGAGCGTACTGGCCGGTGGGAGGCTATTGGTGGCAGAAGGCGGTCTCGCAAATACCCCGGCCCTAAGCCATAGAGCGCTTTAAAGGTGGTCACCAACACCTTGAAGCGCACCCGGAAGACCACCGGGAGCCAGTGCAGCTCGCGCAGGAGGGGTGTCACATGGGAGCGCCCCGTCGCTCCCATAATCCCCCGTGCGGCCGCATTCTGGACCAGCTGGATCCTCCGGGTGCACCCCAGGGGGAGCCCCATGTAGAGAGCATCCTGCCTTCCTCCTTTCCTTTCCTTTCCTCTTTTTCCTTCCCTCTTCCTTCTCCTTTCTTCTTCCTTCCCCTCTTTCCTTATTTTTCTTTCCTTGCTCTCTTCTCATCTTTCCTTCTTTTTCTTTGTCATTCCTCTTTCCCGTTCCCCTTTCCTGCCCCTTCTTCCATGCTCAAATGCAAAAGGGGAAACATTTCTCCTTTTGCTTTGTTTTTAGTTTGTTTTGATAACTCTCTGCCAGTGAAAATGGAGCTCGGAGTTGCACACACTCCATTTTCACTGGCAGAGACACAACGGGCCAGATCTAAACACCCCGCAGGCTGGATCCGGCCCATGAGCCTTGAGTTTGACACCCCTGGCATAAATAAAGAACAGCTTTGGGTCCAAAACAGCTTTTCTCAACTTCTTTTTTTATCCTGGCGGGAGTTCTGAAATAATGTTCAGGTCTTATTCCAAAAATTCTACATCACAAAAATTCCAAAAACGTCACCACACAAATAACATCTAAGCATGCATTTCACATTGTACAACATCTACAACAGCAGGACGGTGGGCTGGCAGCTGAGATGTAGCCCGTAAAAATTCCCACCACTACGAACACTAGCATTGCACAGTGCGTGAAGTTCAAATTCCCATCCCCCTCCTTTTTTTTTTATTTTTGAAAAACAAATCACAATCTTTCATGGAGCCTTCAAATTGAGAAAAGCTGGCCCAGAATGGTGTTTCTCAACTTTGGCACCTTTAAGGTATATGGACTTCAACTCCCAGAATTCTCTGCCCAGTATGGCAAACTTCGCATCCGTTTCTCAGCCAGCGGGAATCCAGAAATCGTAAAGTGGTCAGGGTTGAAAAACATTGGTCTAGAGCAGTGGTTCCCAGTGTTAACCTGGTTCTAAATGTTAATAAAGCAAAAGAGATCATTGTAGATTTTAGAAAGAACCAGCATGGTTATACCCCACTCAGTACCAAGGATGCAGTTGTAGAGATGGTCGACGGTATTAAGTATCTGGGGGTGCAGAGAACTAACAATCTGAATTGGTCTCTCCACATGTCATCCTTAGTGAAGCGTGCAAACCAGTGTCTGCATTTCCTGTGTCAGATGAAGAGAGCATGTTTTTCTCCTTCTGTCCTGGCCACTTTTTAGAGGCACAATTGAGAGCGTTTTAACAAACTGCATCCCTGTTTGGTTTGGTGGCAGCAGTGCCTCAGATAGAAAGTCCCTACAGAGAGTGGTGAGGACAGCAGAGAAGGTTATAGACAGCTCACCTCCCTTTATTCAGGATACTGCTTATAAGCTCTATATGCTTAGAGCTCAAAGCATCAATAAAGACCTGACACACCCACTTCTGGGTGGTTTGTTTCTGTTGCCCCCCTCTGGGAGGAGGTTTCAAAGTATTTCTAGCAGGACTACCAGATTCTGTAATAGCTTTGTTCCCTAGGCCATCCATCTGGTAAACTCACAAGATTAGGTTTTTTTCTCTCACCACCACCACCACGTAAGAGAGTTGAAGGGCAGTATTTCTCAGCCTTGTCAAATTGAAGATGGATGGATTTCAACTCCCAGAATTCCCCAGCCAGCCACGCTGGGAGTTGAAGTTCACACATCTTTAAGTTGACCAGACTGAGAAATATTACTTTGGGCTAAGAGAGATTGGACTGGCCCACAGTTACACGGGAAGCTTTTCCTGATCTTCATTCTTTTAATACCCGTTTTATTATGCTTATTTTATTTATGTAAACCACGTTGAGAGGCCGAGGATTGGGGTAGCATCGACATGCTGTAAAATAAATAAATAATCCACCCGCCTATCCATCATTCCCTTCGAAGAATGGATTATATTAGAGTGAAAAACAGCGTTCCAGTTCATCAAGGCTGTTAGTGAGGCAATCAGCTTTTTCAATTTAAAAACAGCTACTGGGTTGAAACGATATCTTACAAACTAAAAGCAGAAACAGGGGAAAAATATATAAATCACATTAATATCAAAGCCAGAGTGATAAGCTCAACTGATGAAGAGAAATGGACCCAAGATTAGTCCTGAAAGGAAAAGAGGCAGCTGAATTTATTCACACCTGTACAGGTAGTCCTCAACTTACGATTACAATTGAGGCCAAAAATTTCGTTGCTAAGTGAGACATTTGTTCCCTGGCTTGTTTTAAAGAGGATTTAATCTCGTGGGGATACGAGAAAGCCTTGCTCAGATTAATAAAGCTATTCCAGAACTGTAATTCCCTTCTTTTTCACCTTATAAGACAACCGTAGAGTTTAAGGTGGACCATTCTAGAATAAAGTAGCTAATTCAAGTGTAGGCCTAGACTTATGACCACCATTAGCCCAAAATTTCTGTTGCTCAGCGAGGCGGTTGTTAAGTGAGTTTTGCCCCATTTTACAACCTTTGTTGCCACCGTTGTTAAGTGAGTCACTTCGGTTTAGTAACACAATTCTTCCTTGAATCTAGCCTCCCCACTGACTTTCATGACACTGCAGCCGTCATAAATGAGTCACTGGCCAAGTCTCTGAATTTTGATCAGATGACCATGGGGATGCCGCCGTCGTAAGTTTCATAAAGTCATACGGTCATAAGTGTGAAAAGCGATCATAAGTCACTTCTTTCCATGCCGTTGTAACTTCGAACGGTCACTAAATGAACTGTTGTGTAAGTCGAGCACAACCTGTAGTCCATTTGTATTACAAGGGATAAATATGTGTAATCCAGCCACCACACCAATATTTATAGGTAAAGGTAAAGGTTCCCCTCACACATATGTGCTAGTCGTTCCCGACTCTAGGGGGCAGTGCTCATCTCCATTTCAAAGCCGAAGAGCGCTGTCTGAAGACGTCTCCGTGGTCATGTGGCCGGCATGACTCAACGCCAAAGGCGCACGGAACGCTGTTCCCTTCCCACCAAAGGTAGTCCCTATTTTTCTACTTGCATTTTTTTTTACATGCTTTCGAACTGCTAGGTTGGCAGAAGCTGGGACAAGTAGCGGGAGCTCACCCCGTTAGGCGGCACTTGGGATTCGAACCGCTGAACTGCCAACCTTTCAATCGACAAGTTCAGCATCTTAGCCACTGAGCCACCGTGTCCCCATATATTTATAGAGTTAATTTATTTCTTTGGGATTGTCAATGAAACCTTAGCTCAAGAGAGTGTGAATCACATCTTTAATTTGGAGCAGCCACATAAATAACTAACAGGAGCAATTTCATTTCTATTCTGGGAAACAGGATAATACGATAACTTCAGCATGTTTATGAGGTCCGGCCTTCCTATGCATGCAGAGAAATGTTTTAATCTGTTAAACTTCTGACACTCTTTCGACGTTGAACCAATCAAAGAAAATACCCATTAGTGGTTTTTGCATTTCATCCTCCTCCGATTCGAATCATTATTTCAAATTATTATTGTTCTACCGAAAAGGAACCCATTTCTGATGCTTTCATTTGGGATTGTCAATGCCAAAATACAAGTTTATGAAAGAGAAGGGGAGGAGGAAGAGATAGTTAAAGAAACAATGATTTCCTGGGCAAGGAATTTTGGATGCGACATACCGTGTTTCCCCGAAAATAAGACCCATACTTATATATTTTTTGAACCCTGAAATAAGCGCTTGGCCTTATTGCCAAGCGCTCAAAAGCCTGATTGGGCTTATTATCAGGAGATGTCTTATTTTAGGGGAAACAGGGTAGAATTAGAAAAATGGTTAAAAATTTGGGAGAGAAACTACAAGCTGACGATGGCCGCAGCATATAAAGAAAACCTTTACAAAATGTTTTACAGGTGGCACTTGCCGCCAGCAAGATTGGCCAAAATGTATAAGAACTCCTCCGCCAATTGTTGGAAATGCAACCAGACTCCAGGAACATACTACCACATGTGGTGGACATGTAAGAAAGCAAGGAGTTACTGGGAGAAAATTCATAAATGGCTAGAAATGATAACTGAGGAACATACTGAGTTCAAACCAGAAAGGTGCCTCTTAGGCATATTGTCGGAAAGTTATGACAAAGCAGCCATCTACTTAGTGTTACATATATTGACGGCAGCTAGAATTATATATGCTAAATATCGTAAAAATGTGAACACCCCACCGGATGATGACATAATTTAGGAAAATTTGAGATTGTGCAAAAATGGACGGATTAACTTTAAAAATTAAAGATAAAGAAGACTCGAAATATTATACGACATGGAATAAATTTTACGAATGGATAGAGACAAGAGGTAGAAATGAGAGGGAAGTTTATGAATGCCAGTACAACAAAGGTGTATAAAACTAAGGGTATAATATGGAAAAAATTGTAAATAAACTAATGTAAGTAGAAACTTAGTTGAAGTTTTCTTTTATTTCCTTTTGTTTGTTGTTTTTGGTTGTATAGTTGCAATTACTGTTAACATAGTACAGTTATAATTATTAGCATGTATGTTGTTTATCATTGACCTCTCTCTGGTTGTGCTTTATTTGCATTGTTATCCTGACATGGCACTGTCTTTTCAATAAAATAAAATAAAAAAATAAAATAAAAATAGATGGTATCTGGTTAGAGTTCCAAAAAGAGACAGCGAGAGAGAGAGAGAAGGGGAGAAAAAACGAAAAAACTTTTTGGGGACGAAATAAAATAGGGGAGGAATAGTTGCGTTGATCCAGTAAGGGATAAAGATAAAGGTTCCCCTCACACATATGTGCTAGTCATTCCTGACTCTAGGGGGCAGTGCTCATCTCCGTTTCAAAGCCAAAGAGCCAGCGCTGTCCGAAGACATCTCTATGGTCATGTGGCCAGCAGGACTCAACGCCAAAGGCGCACAGAATGCTATTACCTTCCCACCAAAGGTGGTCCCTATTTTTCTACTTGCATTTTTTACCTGCTTTCGAACTGCTAGGTTGGCAGAAGCTGGGACAAGTAACGGGAGCTCACCCCATTACGCGGCACTCGGGATTCGAACCGTTGAACTGCCGACCTTTCAGTCGACAAGCTCAGCGTCTTAGCCACTGAGCTATCACGTCCCTTTAGCTTTTTATTTACCCTAATATTAATGCACTAGACATATCAAAAATCTCAGAGTTCAGATTTCCAAAGAACAGAACTCCTTATTGGATTTGGCATATTCCAGAAAACTAGTAACGTAACAGAAATAAGCAGGAAGTTTTAACGGGATGAATAATGGAAAGTCGATTGCCAGTGCCACAAGGAACCAGATGGCAAACTCTCCGGAACCCTTTTTAAGTCAGCAGAGTTTGTGTCTTCACCAAGAATGTGCTAAAGTACATTCCCGACTTACAACCGCAATTGCACCCAAAATTTCTGTTGGTAAGTGAGAGAGTTGTTAAGTGAGTTTCCCCCCCCCACACACAATTTTATGACCTTTCTGGCCACAGTGGTTAAGCGAGTCGGTGCAGTTGTTATCTAAGTAACGTGGTTGTTAAGTGAATCTGGCTTCCCCATGGACTTTGCTTTTCAGAAGGTCGCAAAAGAGGATCACTTGACCCCGGAACACTGCAACCGTCATAAATATGAGTCAGTTCCCAAGCATCTGAATTTTGATCACGTGACTATAGGGATGCGGCAACGGACGTGTGAAAAACGATCGTAAGTCACTTTTTTCAGTGTTGTTGTCACTTCCAACAGTCACTAAATGAAGTGTTGTAAGCTAAGGACTACCTCTAGAGGAAACTTTGGTCTTCCTAACTAGAATATCCCAAAGGTGCTTTTTTTTCAAGAGGCAACTGGACTTTTCTGGTTTTTCTTTGAAGACGTTTTGCTTCTCATCCAAGGAGCTTCTTCAGCTCTGACTGAATGGTGGGGAATGGAAGGATTGATGCTCCTTGCAGACAGCTGGTCATTTGCATCCTTTTTAGAGGGTCATTGAGGCCACTTGGAGGTTTATCTGTGTCCTCAAGCGAAACATCTTCAAAGAAAAACCAGAAAGTCCAGTTGCCTCTTGAAAAAGCCCCTTTGGGACAACCATGAGCTGGATGACTGAGAATCTGCACAGACAGATAACTAAAATAGCTTTTCGGATTTCTTGAGAAGATGTGGAATGCAGCCATCCAAAAGCATTTTTAAATGACACCATAAAAGGATTTACAACCAGCTATTGATCTCCTTTTTTAAGGAAAAAGGATGCCCTTCAATCATTTTTGTAGTCTGCCGGTACAATATCTAGCAGGTCATTTAAAATTAACATCCGAACTATAGAAGAAATATAGATTTCTTTCTTCGGTGTTTCTATTTTACAAGAGAGAGAGAGGAAAAAAGAATCCAATGACTGCTAAAGGCAGAATCAAACTGGTTTTATAGTTTCAAAAATCTCTACTTTACACATTGGTGCTATTGGTCATCTCTTAAAGGTAAAGGTTCCCCTCGCACATGTGTGCTAGTCGTTCCCGACTCTAGGGGGCGGTGCTCATCTCAAAGCCGAAGAGCAGCACTGTCCGAAGACATTTCCATGGTCATGTGGCCGGCATGACTCAACGCCAATGGTGCACGGAATGCTGTTCCCTTCCCACCAAAGTGGTCCCTATTTTTCTACTTGCATTTTTTTACGTGTTTTCGAACTGCTAGGTTGGCAGAAGCTGGGACAAGTCACGGGAGCTCACCCCATTACGCGGCACTTAGGGATTCGAACCGCTGAACTGCCGACATTTCGATCGACAAGCTCAGCGTCTTAGCCACTGAGCCACCGCATCACCCTAAGGTCATTTTTTTTTTAATTTGATTTATATGCCGCCCTTCTCCGGAGACTCAGGGCGGCTTACAGTGCGCTAAGCAATAGCCTTCATACTTTCGTATATTTTAGACAAAGTCAGTTTATTGCCCCCACAAACTGGGTCCTCGTTTTACCTACCTTAGAAAGGATGGAAGGCTGAGTCAACCTTGAGCCTGGCGTGATTCGAACTTACTTTAATTGCAGACAGCTGGTGTTAAATTACAGTGCCTTGTCTGCAGAGCTATCCAGGCTCTTCCATCTCTTCCATTCTATCAAAGCACTGAAACCTCATGATTTATTTAGCAAGCTAAAACTCTGAATGTTCACAGCCTTAAGATGTATCCCGTTACAATATCATATGAAAATCCACTGAGACGCATAATATGCTAAGGCATGTTTTAATCACAAGTTGTTGAATAAAATCACCCTTGGCTGATTTCATACAACACATTAACCCGGAACCAAAGGTGGGGAGGGGGAAGAAAATAAACCGGTAAACCAACTTAAACCAGTATCGAGGCCTATAGACCTCCAGCTCTGAGGTCAATACCCTAAAACCCACTTGGCAAGAACCATTCACATGTTATTATCGCAAGTATTAGATCTGGCATTCGGACCACTTATTGCTCAGTTCAACTCGACACAACTGTCTTTGCCCTAGGTGTAAAAGACATCCATGATGAAAAAGCAGAACTACATTCAAATCATTCATATCAAGTATGCCCAATTCAAGATTTAGCAGCAACATACAAGAGAGAGGGATCTCAGCTTCGTGGATCAAGCAGACCAGGTAACATCCCGTCTTGATGTCGTCAACCCCTCACCTCAAATCTTCCCAAATGAGAAAGAACGGCAGCTACAACTCTACTTAAAGCACGCAAGAGTGTGCAACATGCCGAAAGGCTACATTCGCGTCCACTGCAGCAAGAATTAAAATCGAAGTGGAAATTGCCTTAAGGCTGGACAAGATGCTGGTTTTGAAATTTAAAGCTCAGTTCACCATCCCACTACGTTACAGTTGGTTGAGCCTGGATGGTAAGTTCTGCTATGAACCGCAGGTTACCGAATGACAAACAGCCGGGGTTGCAAGCCGTATTAAGTCAAAGCCGAATCAACCATGCAAGATGGGATCGCAGACGTTGTAGATTCCAGGATATCCAGCTTGACAAGGAGATGGAAAATTAACAGCAGCCTTCCTCCTATGTCTTAAAATTTTGACTCGACCCTTCGGTGGTAAGGTAAAGGTAAAGGTTCCCCTCGCACATATGTGCTAGCCGTTCCTGACTCTAGGGGGCGGTGCTCATCTCTGTTTCAAAGCCGAAGAGCCAGCGCTGTTTGAAGACGTCTCCGTGGTCATGTGGCCGGCATGACTCAACGCCAAAGGCGCATGGAACTCTGTTCCCTTCTCACCAAAGGTGGTCCCTATTTTTCTACTTGCATTTTTTATGTGTTTTCGAACTGCTAGGTTGGCAGAAGCTGAGACAAGTCACGGGAGCTCACCCAGTTAAGCGGCACTAGGGATTCAAACCGCTGAACTGCCGACCTTACGATCGATAAGCTCAGTGTCTTAGCCACTGAGCCACTGTGTCCCTTTGGTCGTAAAAAAAAAAAATCATGACACTTGCTTTGCTACATAAGTAGGAAGTGAACAGCAGCGAATCCCATCCAGAGGTGGGGATCAAAGCTTAGCAGAATCCTCTTTTCAGCCATCTGAAATGCTCAGTTCTTAGATTGGTGGGTTTTTTTTTTTCAACCTCGGCAGCTTTGAAGATGGGTAGACTTCAAACTCCCAGAATTCCCCAGCCCCTGGGGATGATGATCCAGTGCTGGCTGGGGAATTCTGGGAGTTGAAGTCCACCCATCTTCAAGTTACCAAGGTTGAGAAACACTGATTTGGACTGGGGTCCCCAACCCTTGGGCCGCGGGCTAGTACTGGTCCACAGCCTGTTGTGAACCAGCGGGCGAGGGTGCAAAGCTTCATTTGCACATGTGCAGGAACTAGGTGGCATGCACAAAACCACCCCCTCTCCCCTCCCCCAACTCCAACTACCGTCAAAGTCAGTGGAGACAGAAGGTTGGGTACCGCTACCTTGGATAATACTCTGAAACCTGCAGTCCAAGAGATTCCATGCTTTACTTGCATCTGTTCCCATTTTTACACACTGCAAAGAGAGTTGAGAGTAACCCCATTCCCTGCCACTCGTCCCTTCAATCCAGACCAGGGGTTCACCGACCTTTCGGATCTCAGGGACCACTAAAATTCATAATTTTAAATCCCGCAGACAACCAATATGATTATTTTTTTTTAAAAAAAAAAGAGATGAATAGTATTTTGTGCAATATAAAAAAAATGCAAATCATTTTTCTGCGGACCACCAACATTTTCTCACGGACCACCGGTTGGTGATCCAGACTACTCGCACACATGCCCTAAAGCATGAAAGGTGACGGAGGCATTTCTCTTTCCCTTACCCACCCACCCACCCTCCTCCAACCCACTTCTCCTCTACCTGCATTCGGTGAGATTACAGCAGTAACTGCCACTCCTCCGGCTATTCCGCCGATCGGATCGAAATTCATTCCTGGATTTCCGGAGGCTGAAGTATTCGGTCAGCTTCCCGAAAGACGACATGGCACCAACACAGTCCAACCTTCGGCGTGTGGACATATGCCTGGACCACCCTGGGCGCCCCTGTGACGGGCTACAGCCAGCGTGTCTGCTTAAGTCCCAAGATGTGTCACCCAAGGCTGGCTGTCGAAAAGAGAGTTGGAGAGAGAGAGAGAGAGAGGGAGAGAGGGAGAGAGAGAGAGAGAGAAACGCAAGGAGTTTAGCCAGAACGAGATACAATCTCCCAGGGATGGATTCATGCGGACTCAAAAGCAACACCCAGGCAATGACATATTATTAATTAAGGACATCCTCGTGGCACCACCCCTCCCCTCCGGAGTGGGTAAAAAAGAAAGAAAGAAAGAAGAAGAAAGCTTTTGGCACTGACAAAATGCATTTCACAGTTCTTGCTCTAAAGAAAAGATTTTGGCACAAAGAGGTGCATTTACATAAGAAAGTGGAGGGGGAAGCTGGGTTTAATTAAAATGGAGGCTGGGAGGCTTTTTAGCATGGACTTTTACGAAGGAGGAACTACAGGGCAACCAGTCAAAGGTATTTTTTTAAAAATAAAACTGGGTTGCAAGCTGGGAAAGGCAATTTTCCCCTCTTTTGCAAAATCCACTGGGCCAGGGGTGTTTCAGAGAAGAATCTGTTGCCTTTAGGACCAGATGAAAGGAAGAGAAGAGGAGGGGGAAAAAAAAACACACACACACACACAAAAGTCATCCTAAACACATCAGAACTTTCAGGGGTGTCAGATTATTAACCTTTAAACCAGGAGAGGCACATTTGGACCAAAAGGAGGAGGAAATATTTGGACAGGGATGTATTTCATGCCCAGGGTAAACACTGGCAAGAGAGGAACATGGGTACGAAGTGGCAAATTAACCAACTCCTCTTTTGCCAACTGTTGTGGGTGCCATATTAAAAAAAAAAGGAACACAAACCCCTCTTGGGGTTGCCCCAAGCCAACCACATCCGAGAACAGAGGAGGGTTGGGAAGCAGTCACATCCTTGCCCCTGAAAAAACAATTTTTATTTTCCGTAGCAACCCTCTGCGGCTCCATCCATCCGACGAGCAAAGCAGCCGGCTCAGAAACGGAGCGTCCAACCTCAACTGGGCTGGCTACCCCCCCTCCCCAAAACAAGCACAGCTGCTTCCGAAAGCAGCTGTGAAGGGGGGTTTGCAAAGGGGAGATTTCCCTGTGGTTTTTCCACGAAGAAGACTTCGGGCGGGTATTTGAAGAAATGTTCAAAGCAATGGTGGCCAACCCCTCTTTCCTTTCCTTCTCTCCTTTGGGGGCAGGATTCCTCCGAGGGGGCCCCCTCCCCTCCAATTCAAAGCCTACGTGCATGCCAGGACAAACCCCCCCCCTTAATTTTCCCCTTGTCCTCCTTTCTCCTCTGGGTGGTTGGAGATGCCTGAACACAAGCACGAGTAGAACATCTGAAACACACGCACATGCAAACAGACACACACACAGATGCACACAGAAAAGAGAGGGGGGGAAGCCAGGGAGAGGGAGGGGGGCATGGTGGAAGCAAGGAAAACAAACCCCCATTTAAACCACAATGTCTGTGGACAGGGCACCTGCTGAGTTCCCCCCCCCCCAGCTGCACAGCTTTACTTGGGTCTGTTGTGTTTGGCAATCGCTTCCCCGCAGTCTCCAAAGGAAAATCTCTCTCTCTCTCTCTGTGCCTCTCTTTCCCTTTCAGCTGCTTGGCAGTAGTAGGTTAAGAGAGAGAGAGGGAGGGAGGGAGAGGGGGAGAGGGAGGGAGAGAAAGACAGAGAGAGAACGAGAATCCAACCAAGCCTCAGGCAGACCGTCTTGCTCCCTGCTGAAGATTTTTTGAGACCAAAATGCAACCTGGAGAATTTTTTCCCCTCTTCCATCCGATGCCTGAACCATCTCCTCTCTCCTCTCCTCTCCTCTCCTCTCCTCTCCTCTCCTCTCCTCTCCTCTCGTCCCCTCTCCCCAAAGTCGGATACCAAAAAAACCACCTCTTGCATCAGGGGATGTTTTAATAAATAACCCCTCCATCCATTTACTTGCCGGGCTCAAAAAAGCGGCATTTGGCTTGCTCGTGGGTCTTCTCACATGTCCACTCCGCCTGGAGCGCTCTCTTGTCCCTTTCTCTCCCAGAGAGGACGGCCACCCAAACAAAAATTGTGATCTGCCAAACGAGGTCGGGGGGAAAGCCGAGCGGAGGGTGGGTGGCACAGAGATGAGGAGGGAAGTGGAGGAGGGGGTGGTGGTGGTAGAGAGGACAGATGGAGGGAGGTTGGGGGTAGGGAGGAAGACAATGCCAGCACTTTTCAGAATCTCCGTTCTTCCAGCAAGGCTCTTCGAGATGCAAACTGCTTTTTTTTTTTCAGGAATGATGCCCACACCTTGGGAAGGTTTTTTTGTGTGTGACGGTTGGTTGCTGGTTGCAGCTCCTAAGCAACACAACCGGGAAGGGGAGGTAACTTCTCGCTGACTTGCAAGGTGAGGAGGTTTAGACTGGGCTTTTATAAGAGGGGAGAGGAATGGTCACATCGCCTTTGCGTCTTCTGGATCATCCATCAAGGACGCGCCAGTATCCGACAGAGATTTTCTGTTAGTTTGACTGAGTGCACTTTCCCGTCGGCTTGAGCGAATGAATGATGAGGGCTGCCCTACAGGTGGCTTCTTAGAATGCCTTCTGAATAATTTTGACAGGCAGATGAAGACAGGAGGTGGTCTGTTGTAATTAAGAGTGCCCCGATTCCATAACAACACTACCAGCTGATGACTTGCAGGTGAAAATGGCTACCAGTCATCTCAACCAATAGCCCAAAACTGCTTTTTAAAAAAAAAATTTAGTGACCCAGCTTCTGGATGGATGGAACATTGTCCGACCAATGATCTTCTCAAGGGAAGCCAGATCTGACTTGCATCCTTCTCTGGTAGAAGACTTATCAAGACATTCCCAGGGAGTCCCAAAAAAAACAAATAAACCAAAAAGCATCCTTCAAAAGAGGGATGTGAAAGCATTTCCATGAAGTCATCCATCCGTGACGTCACCAGAAATGGAGGCCACCTCAAGGGAATGCAACTTGGTGTGGATGCTTTCATGTCAACCCAGGTCAACCCAGTCAAAGACAGCAGAAGCAGCAGCAAGGAGGGGAGGAGGGGAAAGCAGTTAAGGATCCCCAAAAGGAAAGACAGAAATCTGGATTAGTAATCCATCTGCAGCCCCAACATTGTTGGGCCATGACCAGTTCTAGCATTCATCTCTAAGCATCTTACATCTCTTTGAAAACAAGAGTCTACCAATACCAAGTCATATCATCCCAATTACTTGGAAAATTACAATATACACACATGGATAAAAGATTATTGGATTTGCTTTGGATAGCTTTGTCTTTTAATTAATAGCTTATCCAGCCAGCCAAATTAGTTAATTTAGATATCCAGATGCCTATAATCATGGATTTCAGATAATAGCCAGCTTATTTTGGAAAGTCTTTAAACGTAGAAATAAGAAAGTAATATATGACCAGGGGTGAAATCTAAAATTTATTACTACGGGTTCTGTGGGCGTGGCTTGGTTGGGGGGGGGGGTAATGTGACTGGGTGGGCGTGGCCAACTTTTTTTTTTTCTTTTAAAAGCATTTTTTCTACAACCTTAAGAGGTTGCAGGAAAAAAATGCTTTTAGAAGCTTCTGATGATCAGGCAAGTCAGCTGGGATCGCCAGAGGCTTTTAAAGGCATTTTTTTTCCTACAATCTCTTCGGCTGAAGGGGTTGCAGAAAATAATGCTTTGAAAAGCCTCTGACGATCCCAGCTGAGCCACGCGATCATCAGAGGCTTTTTTTTTTTTTAACTTTTAAAAACATTTTTTCGGCTGAAGAGGTTGTAGAAAATTGCTTTTAAAAGTAAAAAAAAAAACAGCCTCTGATGATCGCACATCTCAGCTGGGCATTGGGGGGGGGCACAGGGATTTTTGCTATCGGTTCTCTGAACCACCCGCTGCCATCGCTATCGGATCGGGCGATCCGGTTCGAACCGGGAGCATTTCACCCCTGTATACGACAGGATATTTACTTGTAATGATACACTTATATTGAAATATTTCAGGTTGCTAACTGCTTGGAGTTTAGATGTATTACCTCTGCTCTACAGTACAAAAGAAGTTGGAAAATCTTTTGATAGGAGCTTCATTATGAGAAAGAAACGTTCTCCATTGTCCGAGGAATGTGTGAACAGTTATCCACCGTTCGACATGATCAAGTCATCCAATGCAGTCTGCAGTTTAAAAGGGGGAAAAGCTACCATCCAGCTGTATTTAAAAGGCAGACTTCTGTGAAGAAAATGCAGAGGTTTAAAAGCCAACAGTCGTGTCCGTTTTGCATCCATGACGCAGACATGGAACGAAAGAGACTTCTAGGTAAAATGCAGGCCAAGGGGAACACGGAATTCAAGCAGACTCATTCATCTCTTGCTATTCTTGAAGAGGTGTTTAAGTGCTAATATTCAAATATGATCAGCAATGTTGTGACCTAGGCTTACTGAGTCATTACAATACACAATTAGTCCCCAAAAATCCTACTTTATTGTAACAGCTGAGAATTACGTTCATTCCCAGCTGAGTCCCAATTAGTTGCAAAACAAGTCCTTCGGAAGTCCTTCAGGATAATCACCAACCTTTATATTCTTTGACATCCTGCCAAAGGCCTTACTTGGCAAAGTCCCACGAAGTTCAGAAACAAACAAGAGATGCCGACTGGAAACAGAGTTAGCAACATTGCTTTCCTGCAAAAGGCCCAAATGCCTCTCTTTCTCTTTTAAGCTTTATGGGAGGGGCCAATCATCTCTTGGCCTTACTCCCGAGTCGTCCCTTTTGCTTTAGCTGTTCTTGCCTTCTGGCAGCTCTGTGCATGCATGCACTATGAACAGGCACCTTCTGTTCCTCTGCCTCTCTGCTGTCTGACTCTGGGGGCTCCGGAGTCTGCGCATCACTCGTAGATGGCCCTGGCCCTATCTCTGCCTCCAATGCAGAGCCCTCCTCTGGGCCATCCCCAGACTCCAGGACTGGCCCATGTTCCTCTCCAGCCTCCTCACTGTCTGACTCCACTGCCAGCTGCGCAGGCTGCTGGTGGACCACAACAAGCAAGTTGTCACTCTCTTTAAAAAAATCACTGAGAGGAGGGTTGCCATGGATTGCGAGAGATCCTGTCGTGATATGATTGAAAGGGTGGCCTGGGAAATCGCAGGAGCCAGGCACATTCAAAGTTGCTTTTCCAAAAGGCAATTGGACTTCCTTGGTTATCCCTGTGTCAAGCTATTTAACAATCATTTGGTTACAACAGAGATGAAGAAGCAACACTGCCGCTAATCCTCACATTTACAATTTGTAAAGCCGAGGAAAGCTGAAGTCAGATTGTAAGCAGAGTCACGGCTTCACTTAGCCGCTACTTCGCTTAATGGCAAAATTCCCAGTCCCAATTTTGGTCATTAAATGAGGACTATGTCAACCCTGAAGCTGACCTGACCAGAGCTATTTTGGAGCTTCAGTGTTGCCACACTGGAGCTGAAGGATAGAGATAACTGGGGTTTTGTAGCCAAAACAAAATACTTTCTCTTGGGAACCAAGGACACCTGGTCAGAGAGAGGAGGAGCGACGTTACCAGGCAACCAGACAACACATTGATTGGACCATGTGATTGATTGTTTGGGGAGGGGGAAAAACTTTTACTTTTAATTAGGTAAAAACCGCGAGTCGGTTTTCACCAGATCTGTGCCAATATGATATATCCAATAAAGCTATTCTTTGAGGAATTCATCTCCCCCCTGGAGTTTTGCTTGCTATGGGTCCATTACTTGGAACCCTGACAGACTACCTTTAAACTACAGTATATAAGCCTTAGGCTGAGATGTAAACCCAGTCACAAAATTCACGATAGACCAACCATTCTTCCCTTGTAAAAAATTGAGATTCCAAGCTTATTTCCTCAGATTTTTTTTTTTAACTGCTCAGATTCAGCCTCCTTTAAAAGGTAAAGGTTCCCCTCGCACATATGTGCTAGTCGTTCCCGACTCTAGGGGGCGGTGCTCATCTCCGTTTCAAAGCCGAAGAGCCAACGCTGTCTGAAGACGTCTCTGTGGTCATGTGGCCGGCATGACTCAACGCCAAAGGCGCACGGAACGCTGTTACCTTCCCACCAAAGGGGGTCCCTATTTTTCTACTTGCATTTTTTACCTGCTTTCGAATTGCTAGGTTGGCAGAAGTTGGGACCAGTCACGAGAGTTCACCCCATTACGCGGCACTAGGGATTCGAACCGCTGAACTGTCGACCTTTCGATCAACAAGCTCAGCGTCTTAGCCACTGAGCCACCGTGCGTCCCTCAGCCTCCTTTATTTATTCCTAATTATCAGACAACTGCAGAAAATCTTCTGGAACACTCCCCCCATTCAAGCAAAGCCAGCAACATCCTGATCTCTGATATTTTTCTCTTTCAGAAAAAGTGGGGGGAGAAAAAAAAAACCCTCTCTTCCATTAACTTAGCTGTAGGGAAAAGATCTAAGGTAAATGTGACAGCTTTCTTTCCCCCTGAGACTCGGGAGCACAGGAAGAGGCAATTTAAACTGAGAAGAAGCTGAGGCGTAAAAAGCTCTCTGCTTCCATTGAAACGAGAGCTCCACCCAACCACTCAAAAAGGTGAAAGGGCACCTGAAGTTCCCTCTGCAAAGATTCTTCACGGCATGCAGTGTAAACCCAGGATTGTTGAAACTTTTTCCATCCATCCATCCATCCATCCATCCATCCATCCATCCATCCATCCCTTCTTGTCCTGCTCTTCAGATGCTGTGGAGAATAGGGGTATACCAACATCCTTGCGTTTGTCAGCAAAATCATAGATCTGTTGGGATCTCATCCTTAGGAAAATGGACACAATGCCTGTTGTGACCTCGACTCCCGAGCCTGTCCTAACAGAGGAAGAGGACTCAGAAGGTGATGGGGAGGAACTGAAAAGGTCTCCCTCTCCAGGACCCTCCTTTCTGGCAATGCCTCAGGTTCCATCCGAAGGCCAGGAGGAACAGCCTGGGACGTGCCAGGAGGAAGGCATATCAGAGCACCAATTGATAGGGAGCGAGGAGGATGAATCCTGGCTTGATCCCAGGCAGCGTCAGAGGGAGAAGCGTGCACAGCAACGGAAGAGGCGTGGGAGGGCCAGAGATTGAGCTGAATCACGGAGCCACGCCCCACCAGGAATAAAAGTGGGTGGGATTGCTCTTCAGGCTTTGTGACGGACAAAGTTAAACCCTGCAAGTCACATCGTGATCTCTGAAATTCAGCTTGGATATATTTTGGACTGAACATTGACTAAACTCTTGTCTCGTGGATAATTTGTTATTCCTGGAACGGACTGAAGATAAGTCCCCTTCTGCTTTATGGGAGTGAAAACAGTCTTGGCAGGCATTCGACAGTTTGCTGCCAAAACCTTGGTCTGCCAAGAATTCTAATCTGTTTACCTAATAAAATATTGGCAGGCACGGTTGGTATTACGTTTGCCTGGGTGAGGAGGGGGGACAGAACAATGCCCTTCAATCATCTGTGTGATTTTTTTGGCTTGGTATTCTTCAGTCAGATGAGCAGATTAACATCCTTTAGATTAGATTACATTAACAGAGACCGGGCCGAAGCCACGCTGCCCCGATGTTTCCTCTTCCCATTGGATAGACTGGGTCGAAGCAACGCGGGTAGACCGGGATGGCCCTGCGAGCTGGATCTGACCACATCATGGGCCGGATCCTCCCTACGGGCCTTCAGTTTGACGGCCCTGCTCTAGAGCAATTCAAGATGCAGACAAGACACAAGGTTTATAAATATCTGAAGTGATATCTCAATATCATATGGCCATCAATTGCTGTGTCATCTAAATATCCGGTGATTAATTGCCCATATTGTGACTTAATATTCACTATAGAGCCCCATACAGATTCCAAAGCAGCCAATGGAAAAAAAACCAGCATATTCTATTCCCAAAAAACAAACACCCCAAAATTAGATACTACTAAATATCAATGGATCTAAATATACATCGACAGTATTTGCTTCTAGGGTAGACTTGAATTAAAATTTTAATACACGTTAATTTCCCATCCTTTCTTTCCTCTTCAGCCAGAAATGACCTTCTGCCAAACGCTTTTCTCTCCAAAATTGTGACATATACATTGCTGGAAATCTGCATTATTCCAGCAGTCAGGACAAACAGAACTCGTTTTAAGTGGGAGAACTAAAGTGCTGTTTAGCATCAGATACGAGAAAAGCATGGAATGCTATCATTCCAGCAGAGATACAAGTGCCTGTAATTTCAGCCTTGTTAGAGACATTACGTTTCAGCTCCCATATGTTTGTAACGAGTCTAAAGGCCATCATAAAAATAATGATGTTGAAGAGCAGAGGAGCCTAAGGAACAGTACTGCAAAATGCCACTTACAAAGCATGGGGAGATGTCTACAGAGCAATGATGGCTAACCTTTTCCGGATTGAGTGCCCAAAGTGTGCACGCCCAAACCCCTAAAATGCAATGCGTATGCGGCCTCCACACATGCGCCCCACCCCCATGTGTGCACGTACGGCCCCTGTGCATGTGCTCTGCCCCCACGCATGCATGCGCACCCCGCATGCGGCACCCCGACCCCTGCATGACCCAGTGTCCCCCCCCCCATGCATGCAGGATTTCCTGCTTTCTAGCAAATATAAATCACGCGGCACAGCTGATCATGGGAAATACCGATTTGCCTGAATCGGTAGCATTTATTTTTTTACTACTGATTTGCCTGAACTGGTAGCATTTATTACTATCGGTTCGGGCAAACCGGTCCAAACCGGTAGCATTTCACCCCTGATTGTAAGTCAAGGACTGCCTCCATCTACTGTATTTTTCCATCTACCGTATTTTTGCAAGGGGGTAAAAATTTAGGTGTGTCTTATACACCAAATGTAGCCCCGCCCACCCACTGGCCCCCACACTTTGGCCTTTGCCTCGCAGCAGTTACTTCCTTGCAAGCAAACAGCAAGAAAAAACAGCTCCTTTCAGCTTCAGCACAGCCTAATTAGCACAAGCTGATTGGATCGGCCTCCCGACTCTCAGCTGATTTGCTCTCAGCTGTTTTGTGCAGGGCTCTGCTGCTTGCTCCAAGGAGGTAAATTGCTGGAGCAGATTTTTTTTTCCCTTGTGCTAATCAAGCTATGCTGAAAATGAAAATGAAAGTAAAGCAGGCTGTTTGCTGTTTGCTGCAATGAGGCAAAATTGTTCAGAGGCAGAGGCAGATTTCTTTTTCTTCTTTTCCTCACCAAAAGAGGTAGTTGCATCTTATACTCCGGTGCGTTTTATACTCCGAAAAATACGGTAATTTAAACTTGAAAGCATTGATTGCGACTGCCTCGAAGGATCATGTTTGAAAAGTCCATTAGAAGCAGGATTCTTAAAGGCCAAATAATTGATCTCACAGGTGGATTTTGAGAGGTTCCACCTATAGGATACAAAACCCTTCTTGCCATCTTCAGTTGAAACAAAAACCCCTCTAGCATTTCTGTCTCCAAAGCCAGAACTCTACCCGCAGTTTGGTTTTTGACAAATGTTTCCTGACAACACAAGGAGCCTGAGCCGAACTCTCGAAGGACAATATGCGTAATGCTTAAAAATCAACCTGAAACAAAGCTCCTTCAACCTCCAGATACCTCAAAACAGGACTGTGTCCCTGTCAAAACAGATAAATTGCCCAGGTACACGTGATAAAAGGAAAACACCGAAGCCTTTTGCCTGTTGTCGTTAGGAAGGAAATCAATAACAATACTGAAGAAAATGATCTCTTTCTAGAAGTACATTTGCAGCCTCTACGGGGAATTCGCGAATGGCTGCCAGTCATATCTAGCCTGGAGATGCTCTTCCAGTTTGGCCGTATTTAGATGAAAAAGGTGCAAAGCCGGCCACTAAATAAACCGCGAGGTGGCATATAATGCAAGCTAAGCCAGGGTGACTTGGAAGCCATCTTTTCTGGGCTTAGCAGAGGGTGCAAACCCAGACAAGTGTGGCTTATTCTACAAACCATTTTAAAACACGGTTGAAGGTTGTTGATTTGGGTGCAACACCTACATGTCATACAGGGCATTGCATTATATAGATCAGGGGTGTCAAACTCAAGGCCTGAGGGCCAGATTCGGCCCGCAGAGTGCTTAGATCTGGAAGGAAGGAAGGAAGGAAGGAAGGAAGGAAGGAAGGAAGGAAGGAAGGAAGGAAGATTTTGTGAGAACAAGGAAGGAAGGAAGGTGGGAGGGAGGGAAGGAAGGAAGGGAAGAAGGAAAGATTTTGTGAGAACAAGGAAGGAAGGAAGGAAGGAAGGAAGGAAGGAAGGAAGGAAGGAAGATTTTGTGAGAACAAGGAAGGAAGGAAGGTGGGAGGGAGGGAAGGAAGGAAGGGAAGAAGGAAAGATTTTGTGAGAACAAGGAAGGAAGGAAGGAAGGAAGGAAGGAAAAGGGAGGAAGGAAGGTTTTGTGAGAACAAGGAAGGAAGGTGGGAGGGAGGGAGGGAGGAAGGGAAGGAAGGAAGGAAAGAAGGAAAGATTTTGTGATAACAAGGAGGGAGGGAGGGAAGGAAGGAAGGTGGGAAGGAAGGAGGGAGGGAAAGGAGGGAGGGAAGGAAGGAAGGAAGGAAGGAAGGAAGGAAGGAAGGAAGGAAGGAAAAGGAAGGAAGGAAGGTTTTGTGAGAACAAGGAAGGTGGGAGGGTGGGAGAGAAGGAAGGAAAGAAGGAAAGATTTTGTAAGAACAAGGAAGGAAGAAGGGAGGGAGGGAAGGAAGGAAGGAAAGAAGGAAAGATTTCGTGAGAACAAGGAAGGAAGGAAGGAAGGAAGGAAAAGGGAGGAAGGAAGGTTTTGTGAGAACAAGGAAGGAAGGTGGGAGGGAGGGAGGAAGGGAAGGAAGGAAGGAAAGAAGGAAAGATTTTGTGATAACAGGGAGGGAGGGAGGGAAGGAAGGAAGGTGGGAAGGAGGGAGGGAGGGAAGGAAGGAAAGAAGGAAAGATTTTGTGGGAACAAGGAGGGAGGGAGCGAAGGAAGGAAGGTGAGAGGGAGGGAGGGAGGGAAGGAAGGAAAGAAGGAAAGATTTTGTAAGAACAAGGAAGGAAGGAGGGAGGGAGGGAAGGAAGGAAGGTGAGAGGGAGGGAGGACATTTTATTTATAACAAAGGACATGGTCACTGTAGGATTAATAGGCAAGAAAGAACCGATTTAAAAAATATGTTTTCCTCAATGTGTTGGATATTCCAGAGCAGAAAGGAGCATCCACGTCCATGTACCACCACAGCAAGGCTGCAACCCACGACTGCCATATTATCAGTTATCAAGGCCATCTCCTTATAACACCTCCTAATTTTTCAGCCGTTCTGAAACCCGAGCAGGACACTCGCCTTTTAACGCAACCGGCAGCCTACTGCACTATTTATCCGGGTTCAACAGAAACGGGGGGGGGGGAAACTAGCCGCTAAACGTCTCTCTCACACACACAAGTGTAAATTTCCCCTACTGCAGCCAGTTTTGCTATGCAGCCCTTTTTTCTGACAAGGTTAATCTGTTCGTGAGGATCTATTCCCAGGGGTGTTGGCGACCGGCTTGACTCAAGCTTTTTTTTAAGGAGCAGATTTATAAGATCTCTGACCCTCAAAGAGGCTTGTTCCTTTTGTAAACAGAGGATCTCAATATCCAGAAATTTAGAGGTATAAAGGGGGCAAAATAACACATATTGCTTTCTCTCGTCCCCTTGACAGCTAGCTGCAGAGCAGTTGAGTTGGTGCTCACTTTTTCTTCGACTGCGATAATTCGTCCTGGCTGCCACCCAGGATGAAAATTAACTCTGGTGGAGTCACCAACAAGAATAACAGAGCGGGAAGGGACCTTGGAGGTCATCTAGTCCAGCCCCCTGCTCCCGCGGGAGAGCTGTACTAGGGATTTGAACCGCCGAACTGCCGACCTTTCTGATCGACAAGCTCAGGGTCTTAGCCCCTCAGCCAGTTCGTCAGGCCAAGGACGTGCCAGTTGGCGGCCCAAAGAAAGACTCTTTGGAGACTCTGGAAAGTGTGCAGAGAAAAGACACAAAAGCAGGGTGGATAAAAATCAATGATTTTTTTTAAAAAATCAAAACAATCAGATTTTTTTTTAATTTAAATCGGATTTTTTTTATTTAAATCGGATTTTTTTTTTATTTTTATCAAATTTATTTTAATAAAAAACTTTGGGGGTAAAAATCTATCGTAAGATAGTTTTCTATTTAAGATACATAAATAATTTAGTTTATTCAGCATGAAATGGAGCTTAGTTATGTAGCAGGAGGCTGTATATTCTGTAACACTGGGACTATCGGTGAGTCAACAGTGGGTCAAAGGAGTAGCAGAGATGACAGTTGCTCTTTAAAAATTATGATTTAAATCGAGTTGATTTAAATCAAGCCTTTTCACTAGTGATTTAAGTCATGATTTAAATTGTGATTTAAATCAATTCGATTTAAATCAAATCCATCCTGTACAAAAGTGATTCGCGGGCTGGAAGCCAGTGGTGGGATTCAATTTTTTTTTACTACCGGTTCTGTGGGCGTGGCTTAGTGGGCGTGGCAGGGGAAGGATACTTTAAAATCCCCATTTCCTCACCACTCCAAGGGAAGGTTACTGCAAAATCCCCATTTCCTTCCCACTCCAAGGGAAGGTTACTGCAAATTCCCCATTCCCTCCCCACCCCAAGGAAAGGTTACTGCAAATTCCCCATTCCCTCCCCACTCCAAGGGAAGGTTACTGCAAAATCTCCGTTTCCTCCCCACTCCAAGGGAAGGTTACTGCAAAATCCCCATTCCCTCCCCACTCCAAGGGAAGTTACTGCAAAATCTCCATTCCCTCCCCACTCCAAGGGAAGGTTAGTGCAAAATCCCCATTTCCTCCCCACTCCAAGGGAAGGTTACTGCAAAATCCCCATTTCCTCCCAATCAGTTGGGGCTCGGGAGGCAGAGAATAGATGGGGGCGGGGCCAGCCAGAGGTGGTATTTACCGGTTCTCCGAACTGCTCAAAATTTCCGCTAACGGTTCTCTGAATTGCTCAAAATTTCCGCTACCGGTTCTCTGAATTGCTCAAAATTTCCGCTACCGATTCTCCAGAACCTGTCAGAACCTGCTGGATTTCACCCCTGCAATGGACGTCAGGTGGTTTGTTCACAGAATTGTCCCAAAATCGCTGGTCAAGTTTCAAAGCAAAAGCTAAGAGAGCAGCTTCTCCAAAGCTAACAGATCTATTACAGCGGAAGACGCAGGCAGGCATGTCCTCAGATGGCAAGCTTACATACCCTCCTGAATACCTGTAATTTGTCTTCCTCTGCGCTCATTTCTATTATCTAGGACTGTGGAACTGAAGGAAACGCACGCCAGGCTCATCCATCAAAGCCACTGGAAAAACTGCAGACTCTTTTCTTGAGAGAACATCATAACCCAGAAGAGATCAACGCGGCCTTATAAAATGGCCAAAAAAAAAAAAAAAAAGGCCACTGAGAACTAACTTCATATAATTCTAGGCCTTGACTCGTTTTCTTCTTCGTTCCTTTTTTGTGTCTGTGTGCTTTATCGTTTTTTTTTTATCTTTTGCCTCTGAGAGAAGAGCCTCTCCAGTTATTAATTCTTCTAAATCACCATCTGCAGCGGTGAGTTGCTGGGGGTTCGGCAGAACCTCTAGCTAAGATTCTGTGCAGTTCGGAGAACCCCCAAATCCTACTCCTGGCTGGCCCCGCCCACAACACTCCCACCCCTCCCAGGAGTCCCCACGCAGCCTGTTTTGGATCCAGGGAAGTGCAGGGCATGAGCGGAAGCTTGGGGAAGGTGAAAAATGGGCCTACTGGAATTTCAATAAGGCCGGAAATGGGCCCGTTTCCAGCCTCCAGAGGGTCTCTGGAGCTTGGGGAGGCTGTTTTTGCCCTCCCAGAGGCTTGAGAAAAGCCTCCGGAGCCCGGGGACGGCAAAAAAGCCCCACTCACCCCACCCCCCGGCTATGGTGAAGGAGGCCGACTAGGCCACACCCACCATGGCCACGCCCACCCAGCAACCAGGCAGAGAACCCCTTGCTAAAAATGAAGAAAAGAATATGGAAATAACTTTTTTTTAAAATGCACTCAACCAAGGAAGAGAAATAAGAAAAAACAAGAAGAGGCAGGTGTGAATATGGATGTGTTAACGCAACACCTACCAATCTTGGAAATCACTTCATAAATTAGATTTTGGTTTATTAAGGGTTTTTATTATTATTATTTTGCCCGTTTGCCTTTTGTCAATTTAATTCAGCAACAGCATCTTCGACGTCTAAGGACCTGAAATCAGATCCTTTATCTGATGCAGGGGGGGGGGAAGTATTTAAATCCGGGTTCAAAAGGAAAAATAAGTAATAAATAAATAATTTATAAATAATCTTTTACGAGATTGTTCCGAAAGACAAACAGAGTTTAAATGTACATGCATGAGTTTTGCTATCGAGAAAAGAAGAAGCATCAAAAACATCTATAGGTGGTCCTCAACTTATGGCCACAATGAAGCCCAAAATTTCTCTTGTTAAGTGAGACATTTGTTGAGTTTTGCCCCATTTTATGACCTTTCTTGCCACTGTTGTTAAGTGAATCACTGCAGTTGATAGGTTAGTAACCCGGCTCTTGGAGTAATAGTACCATAAAATTATATATCAATGGAAAGATAATTTAATCAAGAATATAATGCAATAACTTTTAGGAAGGATTTGCTATTAGAATAGCAGTCACAGTATAAAGAAGAAAAGTGGAACACATAGAAAAAATGAGATATACAAAAATTGTTACCATGTCAGTTAATACTTAGTTGGATAACCTTTAGCATAAATTATAGCCTTACAACGTCTTCCCATGGAGTGAACCAAGTCTTTGAGTTCTGCAGTTGTTATAATGTGAAACCAAGATTGCTTCTATTAACTGGGTTTTATTGCTGGGTCGCTTCTGACTAACAAGTTTCTTGAGTCAGCTCCCTAGATTTTCAATTGGGTTAAGGTCTGGTCTATTCCCAGGCCATTCCAGCAGTGGAATAGGATTATCTTGAAACTGCCCCCAAAAAGTGGTGTTATTAGCCATCAAACCTCAAAAAGACACTTTTCCCAAAAGGTTTCCACAATTTTGACCACTACTGTATATGCCCCCCTCCTCCATCTTCAATTTCTATTCTCCTTGGGTGAAGAATTCTGCAGGACCCCAAAATGTTCCACAGAACTCAACATCTGACAAAAGGTATCTGAGTAACACGGGTCTCTCCACGTTTTTCCTTCTGGCCAGATCTCCTCCTGTTTTTGGCAGAGCTGGAGTAAGAGAGCGGGGAATAAATGGGTAGCAACGATTGGTGGAGCTCAGGAGCAGAGAAAGTAGGGTAAGTTCTAATTCCCCGTTTCCCCGTTTTCCAGTCTGCTGTCTTTGTAAATTTATCTCAAGCAAAGCGCTAACATCGTTAACAGCTACACTGCTGGTTCGAGCATGAAAAATGAATGGAGCCTTTCTACCAAATCAGTCACTCTTCTCTCGTCCACCGAAATATGAAAGCTTAAGAAGAGAAAAAAGCCAAATCGTAAATCTTCACCAGGAGGCACCTCTAGTGCAGCAACCGTTGCCAGGAGCTGCTGACAAGATCAAAGTAACAAAACAGATAAAAGCGATGGAGATTTATGGGCATAAAGAGACGGGTTCCCAGCACAATGGCTGGGATTCATACGTGAAGCACTGAGACTCACTTTAATTAGCTTGATTTGGGACTGCCTACTGTGTGAACCCAACATATTGTGTTAAGTCAACAAGCAGGGTTAAACATTAGGGCGATGTATGCACCAGGTCTAAGGGACATGGTGGCCCAGTGGCTAAGACACTGAGCTTGTCGATCAGAAAGTCGGCTGTTCAACGGTTCGAATCCCTAGTGCCGCGTAACAGGGTGAGCTCCCGTTACTTTTCCCAGCTTCTGCCAACCTAGCTGTTCGAAAGCACGTCAAAAATGCAAGTAGAAAAATAGGGACCACCTTTGGTGGGAAGGGAACAGCGTTCCGTGCACCTTTGGCATTGAGTCATGCCGGCCACAGGACCACGGAGACGTCTTCGGACAGCGCTGGCTCTTCGGCTTTGAAACAGAGATGAGCACCGGCCCCTAGAGTCGGTTATGACTAGCACATACGTGTGAGGGGAACCTTTACCTTTATGCACCGAGTCTAATATTTTCCCCCATCTTTTCTGTCACACTGAGCTGCAAACTGTTTCACCTGATAGAAATTTCCTCTCTTCAAAGGGTGAAAAATGAGAGTTCATTTTTCCCAAAAAAAAAAAAATGTGGCTTTCAGGCAGACCCAAAGGTGCTTTTCCAAAAGGCAAATAGACTTCCTTGGGGTTTCTTCATTCCCCCTTGAAAACCTTTCGCTTCTCATCTGCATCCAGTCTTGGTCACCACACTATAAAAAAGATGCTGAGACTCTAGAAAGAGCACAGAGAAGAGCAACAAAGATGATTAGGGGACTGGAGACTAAAACATATGAAGAACGGTTGCAGGAACTGGGCATGGCTAGTCTAGTAAAGAGAAGGACCAAGCAGTCTTCCAATATTTGAGGGGCTGCCATAGAGAGGAGGGGGTCAAACTGTTTTCAAAGGCACCTGAAGGCCAGACAAGGAATAATGGATGGAAACGGAACAACGAGAGATTCAACCTGGATATAAGAAGGAATTTTCTGACAGTGGGAGCAATCGACCCATGGAACAGAAGTTGCCTTCGGAAGTTGTGGGAGCTTCATCACTGGAAGCTTTCAAGAAGAGACTGGACTGCCATCTGTCAGAAATGGTGTAGGATCTCCTGCTTGGGTGGGGGCTTGGACTAGATGACCTACAAGGTCCCTTCCAACTCTGTTAATCTGTGTCTGTATCATCCAAGAAGCTTCTTCAGGTCTGAGAAGTTTTTTTTTTTTTCCCCAAGGGAAAAGAAAGAAAGTCTAATTGCCTTTTGGAAAAGCAGTTTTGGGACAACCATGACCTGGATGATTGAGAACCTGCATAGATTTTCAGGCAGACTTTGATCAAAGCAAACATTTGGTCGCCATTTTAACTCCTATTTTGGCATCATGGTGTTTAGGCACGGACACTTCCAGAAGAAACAGCAATGCCTCAAAATAGATTGTGGGGACAAACATCTGTCACTTTTACAAGAAAGCATCTTTTTAGAATAGATTAGAATTCTTTATTGGCCAAGTGTGATTGGACACACAAGGAATTTGTCTTTGGTGCATACGCTCTCAGTGTACATAAAAGAAAAGATACGTTCGTCAAGAATCATAAGGTACAACACTTAATGATAGTCATAGGGAACAAATAAGCAATCAAATCATATCAGGAAACAGTAAATATAAATCGTAAGGATACAGCAACAAGTTACCGTCATGCCGTCATAAGTGGGAGGAGATGGGTGATAGGAACGATGAGACGACTAATAGTAATGCAGACTTAGTGTTGAGGGAATTATTTCTTTAGCAGAATGATGGCGTTCGGGAAAAAAATGTCCTTGTGTCTAGTTGTTCTGGTGTGCAGTGCTCTGTAGCGTCGTTTTGAGGGTAGGAGTTTGTCAGATGTAAATGCCTTATTCTCTAATGTGTAAATAATGTATATATGGAACATCAGGGGTTAACTTATTACTTGAGCTTTAATGTATTCATATTTTACCACTCCCATTCCTGGCTCCGCCCCTTGTATATAAAAGGAGCCATCCTCCCCATTTTCCTTGCTTCTATCTTGAATATTCAGCGAATATAGAATGCCTATTATGATTAAAGAGAATTATATTTAAACCTATAACTTCTACTATCTTTATTGAGTCTGATCCTGAAAATATTGCAACAAGCTGGTAGCAGAGGATGGTTTAATTGACTCAATAAGTAATTAAAAATGTCCAAGAAAGATAGGCCCAACACCAGGGCCTACAGCAAAGAAATAGAAACTGATCAAGAGATGATCAACGAATCCACTAATGCGATTTCGAGAGAATCCGAAGAATACACCACTGAAGAAGAAGAACTGATGAGTGAAAATAACGACCAGGAAGAAATCGAGATAGAAAATAACGAACTCAGGTCAGAAATATTAAAAATACTAAAAAGCCAAAAGAATGATGAAAGCCTCATCGCGGACCTCCAGGAGATGCTGAGGAACAGCGGAG
The DNA here is from genome assembly GCF_029215685.1 of Pituophis catenifer annectens. Classification (NCBI taxonomy): domain Eukaryota; kingdom Metazoa; phylum Chordata; class Lepidosauria; order Squamata; family Colubridae; genus Pituophis; species Pituophis catenifer. The sequence goes on along the minus strand of NW_027256896.1, from coordinate 11,326,650 downwards.
CAGCGAGAGAGAAAAACGTCATTAAAGAAAAACCCAAAGATCAAAAAACTGTGAGTGAAATGACTACTGAGAAAATAGTTGTAAAAAAGAAAAGATGTGACCCCGCGCGAAATTTTGAACGGCAGCCATCTTGGTTTCAACGAACTTCAAAAGAGAGTGAAGCAGAGCCAATCAAAACGCTCAGTTCAAAATTTCTGGCGCGAAAAACACTATCAGACGAAGAAAGTGAAAAAGAAGTCTCAAACTCTTCAGATGAACCAAAATCAGAAAGTGAAGACGATTTAACAAAGTCTCAAGTAAAGTCAGCAATGAAAACGCTTTTTGCTGCTTTTGGGCCAAGATTGAAAATCTCCAAGACATCGACGAAGAAGCAAGAAATCAAACCGACAACTCAAGACCTGCACGCTCCCATCCTGACTTCGAAAACGACGACACCCGAGCCCAGAGAGCCATGCCGATTCCGCCCTACACCGCAGACAGAATCGAGTGCCAGCACACACAAGAGAAAGAGAAGAACCGCCGCCATCACCAAAGCCCCAAAAACCGAGCCAGAGACCGACTCATCTGAAGAGGAGCGGATCGAGAGAGCTGAAATAGAGAGAACCTTCCACAACGGCGCCAAAGAAGAAATGAGCAACGCGCATGTGCAAAACTACGTAGACGGCCCCGAAAGACTTGAACTGGCCAGAGAACCGCGCAGACTCGTTACAAGCATCCCAATGCCGTTCTGTGATTTCCTGCACTTGAGAGACCACGGACTGCCTCAGGTTGTAAGTAATGGACAAAATAATGTGGGGAACTTACCCAGTGACTTCCCAAAACTTAGAGTTGATGGCATTAATTTACAAGAGTGGTACCAACAGCTTCAGGTTATTTTTATGAAAGAAAATTTACTATTCTTTATAACTAGTCCTCCAAGAAGACCTTGGACTTTAAAAATAGACTGTTTACATCATAGAGCATTTTTCATAATAATTTCTAGCGTGTCTCCTGCAATGTATCATAGCATCAAACCAAACCTAACTGTATCAGAAATAATTCAATGCATGTTTAATCTATTTCACAGCGATAGCGTAGCCACAACCACAAGAATGTCTAAGGATTTCTTTTCTTCTAGAGTGAAACCAGGGGTTTCTATAAGTGAACATTTGATAAATCTAAACAAAATAAGAGCTGAGCTGCAATTGAGGGGGGAAGTGATTTCAGATCAAACTATGAAAAGTGTTATTATCAATTCACTTGATCCATCATGGGATAGCTTTATGTCACACTTAGATACCATTAATTTGGGATATTTATCAATAGAAAGTCTATCTAACAAATTGATAGCAGAAGACAATTCAAGAAAAAATCGTTCCAGTAACCAAACAGAACACAAATCTTTTAGGAAAGTAGTCTTTCAAGATAAATATAATGAAGCCTTTAGATGCCACAATTGTGGATCCAGGGAACACAGTAGAAGAGACTGTCCCAAAGTCCCAAGGGAGAGACATAGGCCAGAATATAGGAGCAAATACAATTACAGACAATCTTCCACAGATAGACACAAATATAGAAGTCCACCAAACTACAGAGAAAGTAGAGGGGGTAGAGAAAATTCAAAAGAGAGAAAATCTGGGTCACTAAATGGGCTAAATAAACAAGACAGCACCAAAACACAACAAGATGAGAACAATAATTGGCTTATTGATTCTGGTGCAACAAATCACACCACTAATAACAAAAGTATATTATCTTCATTTACAGAAGATAAGTTTGTGATAAAGGTAGCTAATCAAGAAAAGGTTCAAGTATTAGGCAGAGGAAATGTGACCTTGCCTGGTTTAGGGAAAATAGAGGGGGTATTATTAATCCCAGAAATACCTCACAACATACTAAGTGCTATAAAACTAAGCAGAGAATCTGACATCAATATAGTTTTCTCAAAGGGGAAAGCAACTATAGAAAAGAACAAAACAAATGTAGGCACTGTGATGATAAAAGGGGGTCTACCCTATCTGATAACCAAAGAAAGATGGTTACATAACATTGATTCAAATATGGAAGATTGTATTGAAGCAGATGATGAAAATGTCAGTAACAGTGACAATGATGAATGTAAATTAACTCATGATAACAAAAATACACACAATGAGAAGAAACCAAAAATAGGTAAACCAATTCATGATGAGTGTGCTCATATCTTACATAGGAAGTTAGGACATGCTAGCTTTCCTGTAGTACAAAAAATGACTGAACACGCAGAAGGTGTAAAAATAAAAAATTGTGAAAATTATTTAGAATGCTCAGTATGTAAATCCACCAAACTAAAAACCAGTCCTAGACCAAAAAAATCTAACAGATCAACTAACAATATTTTTGATTTGGTACATATGGACTTAGTTGGTCCATTAACTCCATCAATTACCTATAGAAAACGTTACTTCCTAACAATAGTGGATGATTACAGTCGCTATGGTTTTGTTTACACATTAAAGCACAAGGATGAAACTTTTCAGAAATTTAAGGAATTCTACAAACGCATAGAAACACAACATAATATCAGAATAAAACAAATTATGACAGATAGGGGATGTGAATTCATGTCTAAAGAATTCTCCCAATGGTTAAAGGATAGAGGGATGCTACATTTCACGTCCAATCCATTTTCTGCCTTTCAAAATGGGATTGCAGAGAGAAAGAACTCCACACTACAAACCATGATTAGATGCACATTAGAGGATGCTGGTTTAGGCAAACAATTTTGGTCAGAAGCCTTACATTATTCAAATTACACTCAAAATAGAACATGGTCCAGTATTGTGAATAAGACACCATATGAGGTGATGTACAATAGAAAACCTAAATTAGCACACATGCACATATTTGGAGTTACTGCAGACGTGCACATACCTAAACAATTGAGGAGAAAGGGAGAAAACGTATCCAGGAGATTAAGATTCATGGGATACGAAACTGGAACCAAAGGGTACAGATTCATCGATAATAATAACAAATTTATAGTATCCAGAACAGCTGTGTTTCATGAGCAGGCCAATTGGTCTAAGTTGCACCTTAATGAAATTTTTCCTAATAAAAGCAAAGATAATATATCTTGCGAGGAAGGAACAACAGAAAATCAAAATATTAACAAAAGTAAGAACAAAACCAAAACTTGGACAAATAGTCAGCATAAAATAAAGACAGACACATTAACAAAAAAGGAAGCCAGATATTTGCATGACAACCATAGCAAACCTGAAAGAAATATTAGAAATAATAGAAACCAAATACCAAATAAATACAAAGATTATATTATGCATATGGATGGAGAACAAATAACACCTAATACATATGAGGAAGTATTGAAACTTCCCCGTGAAGAAAGAGAAAAATGGGAACTAGCTATGGAAAAAGAAATGAAAAGTTTACAAGGATTAAATGTATTCACACCTGCGATCGCACCTAAGGATAAAACAATTATAGGTACCAGGTGGATTTATAAAATTAAGAATTTAGAAGGAGGTAATACCTTATACAAGGCCAGACTAGTTGCACAAGGTTATGCACAAAAATATCCAGAAGACTATACTGACACATATTCACCCACAGTGAGAACAGAGAGTGTCAAAACAGCTCTTGTAGTAGCATCTGCACTCAATCTAGACGTGTTTCAATATGACATACAGACTGCATACTTACATGCAAAATTAGATAAGGAAATATATGTAAGAGCACCACACAGTCAATACACTAATAAGAACGAAATTTGGTTACTAAATAAGAGTCTGTACGGATTGAAGCAATCTGGCAAAAGATGGTACGATTGTTTGGTAAAAGTACTAAAGACCATGGATTTCAACGCCACCATTGCTGATAACTGTTTCTTTGTAAAAAGGAGTAATGATCATATTGAATTTGTATTAATTTATGTGGATGATATTTTATATATTGGAAAGCATAAAGAGAGCAGGGAAATCTTTGTAAATAAGTTAAACGAACACTTCTCATTGAAATCACTAGGTAAAGTGAATAAATACCTTGGTGTACAAATTAACAAAACAAAAAGGGGATTCAAACTTACTCAAAAAGATAAAATCATTGAACTCCTAAACAAATGTAACTTAAATAATGCCAAAACATGTGACACACCTATGCAAACTGATTTTCTTAGAAACAATGATGAATCTTCCCCTGAGTTTAAAGACAACACATTTTACAGATCAGTTATAGGTTCACTCCTTTATATATCTAATTGGACTAGGCCAGATATTGCATTACCTCTCAATTTATTGTCAAGATATGTTAGCAAACCAACCTTGTATCATTGGGAAGCTGTCAAAAGAATTTTAAGATATCTGAAAAGTACATTAGATTTTTGTTTAATATTGGAACCCAATAATGACAAAGAACCAAAAATTACTTGTTATGCTGATGCAGATTGGGCTGGTGATACATCATGCAGAAAGAGTACCTCTGGTTATGTTTTTCTATTGAACGATTGTCCAGTTTACTGGTATACTGGTAAACAAGAACTGGTAGCCACCTCTACCACAGAAGCAGAATATGTTTGCTTGTCTAAAGCTGCAAATAACCTTGTATGGTTCAATGATTTGATCACAGATGTTTGGAAGAAACCTACTTTACCATTTATTATGCATGAAGATAACAAAGCGGCCATTGAAATTTCTAGATCCGATGCAATTGGACAAAGGTCCAGGCATATTGATATAAAATTTAAGCACGTGAGACAACTATCTCAAGACGGATTCATCAAAGCAATACATTGTGATACTTCTGAACAATTAGCTGACATATTAACAAAACCCTTACCTTCTAAACAACACAAATATTTAACTTCTAAATTATATGTATTATATTGTCCTGAATCTAAATGTAACTGGTGTTGTATAACGAACCGGCATTTAGAGGGGGATTTGTCAGATGTAAATGCCTTATTCTCTAATGTGTAAATAATGTATATATGGAACATCAGGGGTTAACTTATTACTTGAGCTTTAATGTATTCATATTTTACCACTCCCATTCCTGGCTCCGCCCCTTGTATATAAAAGGAGCCATCCTCCCCATTTTCCTTGCTTCTATCTTGAATATTCAGCGAATATAGAATGCCTATTATGATTAAAGAGAATTATATTTAAACCTATAACTTCTACTATCTTTATTGAGTCTGATCCTGAAAATATTGCAACAGAGTTGAAACAGTTTATGTCCAGGATGCGAGGGGTCTGTAGATATTTTCACAGCCCTCTTTTTGACTCGTGCAGTATCCAGGTCCTCCATGGAAGGCAGGTTGGTAGCCATTGTTTTTTCTGCAGTTCTAACTATCCTCTGAAGTCTGTGTCTGTCTTGTGGGGTTGCAGAACCAAACCAGACAGTTATGGAGGTGTAGATGACAGACTTCAGAACATCTCCTGGGTAAGCTTCAGGCTAAAACAAGCAGACTGGTTTGAATCAAGCTTTTTTATATTTCCAAATCAAAGCCACGATAATTGCTTCCTCAAACTATTCAAACATTGGATTCACAGCTCAGTAATTCTACTAATGATTGCCCGTTAAAGATGGCCACCGTTGTGCTACTGTGGAGCAATTTCACTTTAACTGAGGTGCAGCTTCGGTGGCTTTTCAGAGGAACAAAAAAAAAACATAAAGAAAGATGAAAACGAGATTCACAAACGCTCTGGAAACTGCAGCAGCCATAACCACAGGGAGGACCAAACAGTTGTTGTTGTTATTATTATTTTGAAAGCAGCACTATCCTGAAGCCGACCCATCTCATGAGATTGTTCTGCGGCCGTGCTTTCCACAAGCCTCTCGGCGTCTACTCAGATGCAAACCAGATGGCATTGGATGGGACTCACGTACATTTCGAGAATAGCAATTTACCAAAAGAGAAATATGCCAGTGCTGTTTATTTTTTATACCTTTTTATTTTTTATTTATTTTTTTTATAAATAATTCAAGATGGCAAAGGTACCCAAATGTCCCTCTACCTCCTATTTTCTCCACAACAGTCCTGTGAGAATGGGTTGGGCAGAGAAAGGAGGCTCAAGGACATCCAGGCAGGACTAGAACTCACAGTCTCCTGGTGATTGGCCCAAAGTCACCCAGCTGGTTTTCATGCCTAAGGCAGGACTAGAACTCACCATCTCCTGGTGATTGGCCCAAAGTCACCCAGCATTGATGAATGTTGTTTTTATAGCTCAGACTGCTGTTTATCAGCAGCGGCAGATGTAATGATGCTCTTTCTCTCAGGATCAATGGATCTTGGGTGCAGTGCCCTGATTTTATTTATTTGTTTCCCAGCTAATTTCCAAAAAAAAGGTTGGGCAGTTCGTAGCTTAGCTATCTTTGCTCGTTTCTGCCCACCCTAAACAATCGGACAGTCAGACCGCCTCAGGTCCCACCAGTTAAACAGGGTCATCTGAGGTGATCCAGAAAGCAAGATGTTTTTTGTTATAATATCTACCTGGAAGACATACATAAAGGTAAAAGATAAAGGTTTCTCCTGTCCAGTTGCATCTGACTCATGGGGAAGGTAATACTGTTTCTTGTATAGTCAAAAAAGCACAACAAAGAATGTTCTTTCTGCGCCAACTCAGAAAGCTCAAATTGCCCAAGGAGCTGCTGATCCAGTTCTACAGAGGAATGATTGAGTCTGTCATCTGCACCTCCATAACTGTCTGGTTTGGTTCTGAAACCCAACAAGACAGACACGGACTTCAGAGAATAATTAAAACTGCAGAAAAAACAATTCCTACCAACCTGCCTTCCATTGAGGACCTGTCTACTGCACGAGTCAAAAAGAGGGCTGGGAAAATATCTACAGACCCCTCACATCCTGGACATAAACTGTTTCAACTCCTACCCTCAAAACGACGCTATAGGGCACTGCACACCAGAACAACTAGACACAAGGACAGTTTTTTCCCCGAACACCATCACTCTGCTAAACAAATAATTCCCTCAACACTGTCAAACTATTTACTAAGTCTGCATTACTATTAGTCGTCTCATCTTTCCTATCACCCATCTCCTCCCACTTATGACTGCATGACTGTAACTTGTTGCTGTATCCTTACAATTTATATTGCTTGTTTCCTATTATGATTTGATTGCTTATTTGTACCCTATGACTATCATTAAATATTGTACCTTAGGATTATTGACAAATGTATCTTGTCTTTTTATGTACACTGAGAGCATTTGCACCAAAGACAAATTCCTTGTGTGTCCTATAACACTTGGCCAATAAAGAATTCTAGTCATGCTGGTCACATGACCATGGAAATGTCTCCAGACAATGCTGGCTCCCTTAGCCAAGAAACAAAGATTCCTTCTTGCTTGAGGAAGGCAGTGTTTTCCAAAGACATTTCCATGGTCATGCGACCAGCATGGCTATACACCAAGGTACACAAAAACCTGTTACCTTCCCACCGAAGTGGTCCCTATTTATCTACTTGCATTTGCGTGCTTTTCAATGGTGCGGCAGCCTAGAGGTGGAGCTCTCGCCTCACAATCGGGAGGCTCTGAGTTTGATCCTAGGTAGAGGCAGATATTTCTCTCTCTGGGCACACAAGCTCCATATTGGTGATAGGAAGGGCATCCAGCCAGCAAACACTCAGCTCCAGTCAGTTGCCCAGACTCCACCCTGCAAGCGATTATGGGATCATTAAAAGAGGATGATTCGCGTGCTTTCAAAATGCTGGGTTGGCAGGAGCTGAGGCGAGGACGGGAGCTCACCCCATCACATGGCGCTTGGGTCTTGAACAACAGGCTTTCAGCTTTCTAACTGATAAGCTCAGTGTCTTCATCCACTGAGCAACTGCATCCCCCTCAGAAGACATATATAGTATCTCCCCTAACTGCTCAGACTGAAGAAAGCAGCGAAACATTTTGAACCAACAAGAAGAACCGGTTGCCATGGCGCAACTTCTGGAGAACTCTACCTGGATGATTGTGTTGTGACCTCGGCTTCCTGTGCCATTAAAACACACGAGTAGTCCTAAAAACCTCTTTTATTGCAACAGCTGTGAATTACGTTCATTCACAGCTGAGTCCCAATTAGTTGCAAAAAGTCCTTTGGGAGAAGTTCTTTGAGATAATCACCAACCTTTATCTCCCTTGACACACTGCCAAAGACCTACGTTGGCAAAGCCCCACGAAGTCCAGAATCAAACAGAGATGCCGACTGGGAACAGAATTAACAACGTTGCTTTCCTGCAAAGGGCCCATGTGCCTTTGCTCCTCTTTTAAGCCTTATGGGAGGGGTCAATCATCTCAGGCCTAACTCCCTAGTCGTCCCTTTTGTTTTAACTGTTCTTGCCTTCTGGAAGCTCTGCACATGCACACACTAGGAACAGGCTCCTCCTGTTCCTCTGCCTCTCTGATGTCCAACTCTGGAGGCTCCGGAGTCCGTGCATCACTCCCAGATGGCCCTGGCCCCATCTCTGCCTCTGATGCAGAGCCCTCGTCCGAGCCTTCTCCAGACTCCAGGACTGGCCCATGTTCCTCCCCAGCCTCCTCACTGTCCGACTCCGCTGCCAGCTCTGCAGGCTGCTGGCGGACCACAACAGATTGACAATCTTCACTGTCACATCTGGGGGACCTGAACGTGGCTTGTTTGCCTCCTCTGCAAACGACAGCCTTGCTGCAGAGAACCTGCTACAGATCAGCTTCTCTGCCAGCTCTGCATATTTCAGCCCATGTGTCCGACTACTGATAAAATTGCCTGGGAGATGTTATTTATAAAGCTGCTAATGGAAGTCATCTTTAAGCACCAGGCATCGTTTTCAGGTCATTAGCGCTGAGAGTCATTTGAATGCATCGAATTCTATGGTATCAGTGACAACACCTAGAGCCCAGCAAAAAGAGGTGAAATTGCTGCCGTTGCTTTAAAATTTATCACCGCAGAAACAGAGAGAAGAGAGAAGCCCATTTCAAACACTGTCATTTTCACAACAGCACATAGCCTTTGACCGCAGATATATACTTAAAAAACAGAAAGAGTAAAAGATTCTGCAGCTCATTCAAGCTCCGGGATCAGCTCTGCTCCCTCCAGATTTTGCAAACTGAACTGCAGAACCTTCACGTCAATGAATGAAACTGTGGTTTGCAACATTCTGTCATGGCTCTGTAGCATGGGGGGAATTCCAGCAGGTTCTGACAGGTTCTGGAGAACCAGTAGCGGAAATTTTGAGCAGTTCGGACAACCGGAAAATACCACTCTGGCTGGCCCCGCCCCCATCTATTTTCTGCTTCCCGAGTCCAAGCTGATCGGGAGGAAATGGGGATTTTGCAGTATCCTTCCTCTGGAGCGGGGAGGGAATGGAGGTTTTACAGTATCCTTCCCCTGGAGTGGGGTGGAAATGGAGATTTTGCAATATCCTTCCCCTGCTACGCCCACCAAGCTATGCCCACCAAGCCACATAACACCCACCAAGTCAAGCCCACAGAACCAGTAGTAAAAAAAAATTGGATTTCACCACTGCTCTGTAGGAAGTTAGCACCCACCCCTTTCCTAGGAAAATGAGATATTTTAGGAAATATTAAAAGGGCAGAATATTCCCCCTAAAAGGGAGGCAGAAACTCAGCCCCACCACCACCTTTGTCAATGGTCCGTTAAGGCCTGGACCAGTCCATTCTACATAACAAAGATTTACCTCCATCAGGCAGAGCCATAGTAGGAATTGCCCAAAGCCCTTTCATTACGTCATCACCCAGCACAAGTCAACCAAGCCTGGGACTCAAAAGGACAGCCTACAAAGTTACCCCTGAATGGCCCCATGGGAGTCTGACAACCAATCAGAATACAAACTCCAATTCAAAACCCCAGAGAGGGTATAAAACTCAGACACTCTCAGCAACTCTTCCCTTTTTTTTTCTTTGCCCAAGATCTTCAAGGCATGTGATCCTGTCCACCATTAAAACCATTTTTCCAAGCAGCCAAGTTTCCAGCGTCTTTCTCCCCACTTGGAACTGAATCCAGATGGACATTTCTTCCAACAACTCCATACCTCTTGAAGCATATTGCCCACCTCAGGGTTTAACCCTCTAAAAAGGTAAAGGTAAAGGTTCCCCTCGCACATATGTGCTAGTCGTTCCTGACTCTACAGGGTGGTGTTCATCTCCGTTCCAAAACCAAAAAGCCAGCACTGTCCGAAGATGTCTCTGTGGTCATGTGGCTGGCATGATTCAACCCCAAAGGAGCACAGAACACTGTTACCTTCCCACCAAAGGTGGTCCCTATTTTTCTACTTGCATTTTTTACGTGCTTTCGAACTGCTAGGTTGGCAGAAGCTGGGACAAGTAACGGGAGCTCACCCCATTACGCGGCACTAGGGATTCGAACCGCCGAACTGCCAACCTTTTGATCGACAAGCTCAGAGTCTTAGCCACTGAGCCACCACATCCCATATTTGGGGGGAAATACGGTACTAAATGCATCCATCTGGCTGACAATCTTAACAGGGGCTTATACTGCGGGGGTAGGGCTTATATTAAGAGCATCCTAAAAAAATCATGCTAGGGCTTATTTTCCAGTTGGGTCTTATTTTCAGAAAAACAGGGTATTTATTTATTTATTTATTTATTTATTTATTTATTTATTTATTTATTTATTGGTTTGATTTATATGCCGCCCTTCTCCGGAGACTCAGGGTGGCTTACAATGCGTTAAGCAACAGCCTTCATACTTTTGTATATACCTGCTTAGTAGGGCTTTCGCCCCCCCGCAAGCGGTGTTCTTTTTTAGACAAAGTCAGCTTATTGCCCCCACAATCCGGGTCCTCATTTTACCTACCTCGAAAGGATGGAAGGCTGAGTCAACCTTGAGCCTGGTGAGATTTGAACTTGCAGTAATTGCAGGCAGCTGATGTTACTTAACAGCACTTTAGTCTGCTGTGCCACCAAGGAGCCTTGGTAGTACAGTGGTCTAAAGCACCCTGTTATTAAGACCAGCTGCCTGCAATTACTGCAGGTTCGAATCTCGCCAGGCTCAAGTTTGACTCAGCCTTCCATCCTTTCTAAGGTGGGTAAATTGAGGACCCAGTTTGTGGGGGCAATAAGCTGACTTTGTATAAATATACAAATGGATGAAGGCTATTGCTTAGCGCATTGTAAGCCGCCCTGAGTCTCTGGAGAAGGGCGGCATATAAATCTAATTAAAAAAAAAAAAAGCACCAAGGTAGTCAAACTTTAGTTCATAAGAGATTTATTAGACTAAACAAAGGAAGCATTACCACTGAAGCTGACAGGGAAAGCTACTCCCTGGAAGAACAAAGTCAAACACAGAATCAAACAAACCAATGATAACAGAAAGGAAGAAAAAGCATAGCATGTGCTTCAAAATATTAGGACCTGAGGTGACTGTAATCTTTAGGGCGAGGGAGAAAAAAAAGAGTATTTGACTACAGCAGCGAAACGCCGAGGGACTTCAGCCGTGCTTTGCCAGAAGAGATACAAAGCAAAGACACATTGTAAATGGCAACTCACTACCACGAGGAGAAGGAACAAAAGTGTGTGTCAGCCCGACTAATCGGTTTGCAAAGAACACCATCAGCCAGGAGCAAGAATAAGTAAGGGTTATCACACATTTCAAGTCGTATCAGGCCAACTGGCCATTACCCCTCTCGATTAATATGTCAAGGTTCCAAGCAATAGGTTCCCACAATAAAAAAAATCCGAAAAATCCGCCCATTTTCCAACAAAGTCTCTTTATTAGGAACTTATAAGATTGGCAAAAGGGATGTGATGGCTCAGTGGATAAGATGCTGAGCTTGTCAATCAAAAGGTTGGAGGCTCAGTGGTTCAAATCCCTAGTGCCGCGTAACGGGGTGAGTTCCTGTTATTTGTCCCAGCTTCTGCCAACCTAGCAGTTCGAATGCAGTAAAAAATGCAAGTAGAAAAATAGGGACCACCTTTGGTGGGAAGGTAACAGCGTTCCGTGCGCCTTTGGCGTTGAGCCATGCCGGCCACATGACCACGGAGACGTCTTCGGACAGCGCTGGCTCTTCGGCTTTGAAACGGAGATGAGCACTGCCCGCTAGAGTAGGGAACGACTAGCACATATGTGCAAGGGAAACCTTTACCTTTACCTTTAAGATTGGCAAGGTCTTGGTGTAATTCTGGCTCTGACCTAACCCCAGAATTACACCCAGTAACAGCGAAAAGTTGAAACTTCCCCCCCATAGTCACATTCCCCAATCAGTTCATAGTCCACCAGTCCGATGACTCCAAACTCCACCTTCAGCCAGCTGCAGGCACCTTCTCAATTCCCGCAAGAAAAAATGCCAGCTAGCTACAACATCCCCTTCTTATCTCTACAACCCCCACCCCAAACTTCCTATGGCTAGAATATGGCAAGCATGAAGCATCGTTAAATCCCTTTGCAAACTGCCAAAAGGAAATTAAGAAAAAGAATAGGCAAAACACTACAATAAAACATGGCTACCAGGGTGGATTTGATTTAAATCGAGTTGATTTAAATCACAATTTAAATCATGATTTAAATCACTAGTAAAAAGGCTTGATTTAAATCAACTCAATTTAAATCATAATTTTTAGAGCAACTGTCATCTCTGCTACTCCTTTGACCCACTGTTGACTCACCGATAGTCCCAGTGTTGCAGAATATACAGCCTCCTGCTACATAACTAAGCTCCATTTCATGCTGAATAAACTAAATTATTTATGTATCTTAAATAGAAAACTATCTTACAATAGATTTTTACCCCAAAAGTTTTTCATTAAAATAAATTAGATAAAAATAAAAAAAATCCGATTTAAATAAAAAAAAATCCGATTTAAATCAAAAAAAATCTGATTTTTTTTATTTTTTAAAAAAAAAAATCATTGATTTTTATTCACCCTGCTACACATAGGGGTGAAATTCAGCCAGTTCTATCTGGCTCGGGCAAACCGGTAGTGGCGGCTGTAGGAGGCTTCGCCCATCCATGTGGAATCATGATGTCACTTTTTTCCGATATTTTAAGCCTCTGTGCATGCGGACGATTGTGTCCGTGAGCGAAGTGAGTGTGCAAACCAGGAGGGAGGGAGGGAGGGAGGGAAGGAAGGAAGGAAGGAAGGATGGAAGGAAGGAAGAAAGGAAGGATGGAAGGAAGGAAGGAAGGAAGGAAGGAGGGAGGGAGGGAGGGAGGGAGGGAGGGAGGAAGGAAGGAAGGAAGGAAGGAAGGAAGGAAGGAAGGAAGGAAGGAAGGAAGAAAGGACTAGTTCCTCCAATAGTGCCACCAGGGACAATGCCGAAGAAGCTTCAGCACCATGGACAGAAGCAAATGCCTCCATGCCAGAGACCTTCATTTGAACCTTTACAGACGATAGTATGAGAAATCCTAGAGCAGGGGCTGTTCAAATTTGGCAGTTTTAAGACTTGTGGACTTCAAACTCCCAGAATTCCCCAGCCAGGCTGGGGAGAATATACTGCTCTTACATGCTGTGACATTATCATTACCAAAATAACTTGAGTTTAACTGTGACTTAAGTTTAATTGGCTCACAAGCCATGGTTTCCCAGGGGTTATTCAACAGGCCATCATGAAACTAGAAGGCAGAGTGAGGTGTTACAAGGTTCAATCCTAGGTCTGGTATTCTTCCATATATTTGTTAACGTGGCAGGAAAAGAGATGGAGGGGATACTATAATTGCACTCAACCATGAACTAAAGGGCCACCATCCGTGAGCTGTTGGACAGCATTACTTGGTCTGTTGTGTGGATGTTTGGGTGGTTTAGGGGTAGGGAATTGTGGTGGGTGGGAGTGTGTTTGGGGATTATGAGTGTGGGACCTGGTCTTTAGGTGTCAAGTAAATTTCGTTGTATGTGTATACTGTGTATACACATACAATGACAATAAAGTTTATTTATTTATTTATTTTATTTTACTGGGTTTGCAAATGACACAAATTAGGTCTTACACCCGCAAACAGAAACCGCTATTTTAAGAGAAAACAGAATCAATGGGGGGGGGCCTGCATTCCCAATCTCTGGTTTAGCATGATGAGTGAATTTCGGTTTACTCAATACATTATGATCATAGAAGCCGTGGCTTAGCGTTAGCTGTGAACCAAAGAAAGTGTCTGAGCTACAGAGGTCCTCTTCAGTTGGAATCAGACAAACAATCAGCACTAAACAATAGTCTAATCAAGAAACCACCTAGGAGAACACAACACTCCCATCAACACGGACAGGACAAGCTACTGTATTCAAACAGGGAGAAAACCTCACACTCGCCAGCACTGATGATGTTACTTAGCTGGGTAATGAAATGTCCACGAGCAAACAACCAAGCTTGGAAAGCATCAAGGACTCAACAGTTCAACCCTGAGCTACACATATGCACTTCTATTGGATACATATCTGTATCACAGCGGCTGTTTTTGTAAGATAAGGACTCTTCTCACTGATCACAGTAATAAATTTGTTGTTGTTAGTTGTGAAGTCATGTCCGACCCATCATGACCCCATGGACAACGTTCCTCCAGGCCTTCCTGTCCTCTACCATCCTCTGGAGTCCATTTAATCTCACGCTTACTGCTTCAGTGACTCCATCCAGCCACCTCATTCTCTGCCGTCCCCTTCTTCTTTTGCCCTCCATCGTTCCCAGCATTAGGCTCTTCTCCAGGGAGTCCTTCCTTCTCATTAGGCGGCCAAAGTATTTGAGTTTCCTCTTCAGGATCTGGCCTTCTAAAGAGCCGTCAGGGTTGATCTCCTCTAGGACTGACCGGTTGGATCACTTTGCAGTCCAAGGAACTCGCAGGAGTCTTCTCCAGCACCAGAGTTCAAAGGCCTCCATTCTTTGGCGCTCAGCCTTCCTTATGGTCCAACTTTCACAGCCATCCATTGCAACTGGGAAAACCATCGCCTTGACTATACGCACTTTTGTTGGCAGGGTGATGTCTCTGCTTTTTAGATACCTGAAGTTATTTTCTACTGTCCAGAAAGATTTACCTTTTTCCAATACAAACAGACCTAAACAACACATTGTGGCAATTTACTGCCTTACTAAAACATAGAGAGAGAGAGAGAGGCAGTAGATACGCCATGATTCCTTGCCAAAAACATCTGTCTTGGGCTGAAGTGCAGGAGAAACCTTTATACTAACTTCCAGCGTGTTTTCATTAAATCAGAGGCCCTCAGGCAAAGGATTCAAAAGGCAAAATAGCATCAAGAATCTGTTAGTCTGCAAATCGGCCAGCGAGCTAAGCATAAGTTTCCAAAGAAGAACAAAGTTGTGTTCCTAGCTTCAAAGATGCAATTTCCTTTCACAGCATGTGGGTTTCTTCTGTGCCCTTGTTTTTCTAAAAATACATGTTTTATCCATGCCGGCTGCTGGGCCAGGAGGTTTCAATGCCATTTCTTGCAGGCTTGCCTGAAATTCGGATGCATTTGCTAATCTAAAGGAAGGGTGTCCAAATTTAGCAACTTTTAAGACTTGTGAACTTCAAATCCCAGAATTCCCCAGCCAGGAATTCTGGGGGTTAAAATCCACAGGTCGTAAAGTTGCTAAGGTTGGATATCCTTCAGAGGTGGGTTTCAGCAGGTCCTGACCAGTTCTGGAGAATCGGTAGTGGAAATGTTGAGTAGTTCGGAGAACTGGCAAATACCATCTCTGGGCTGGACCCAAAGCAGGGTAGAAATGGAGATTTTGCAATATCCTTCCCTCAGGAATGGGGAGGGAATGGGGATTTTGCAGTAACCTTCCCCTGGAGTGGGGTGGGAATGGGGATTTTGCAGGATCCTTCTCTGCCAGGCCGACCAAGCCACACCACGCCCACCAAGCCACGCCTACAGAACCAGTAGTAAAAAAAATTGGATTTCACCACTGACACACAGGCATGTGCAGGGGGCATGCAGAGAGGCATGTGCATGTGGGGGCACAGAGCACATGCAAGGGGGCCATGCGCGCATAGTATTTTGGGGGTTTGGGTGCACGCACGCGTGTTTTGGGCACTCGGCCCAGAAAAGGTTAGCCATCACTGACATATACCATACCAGTGGTGGGTTCCTCCCGGTTCAGCCCAGTTCCACCAAGCCGGTAGTGGTGACGATATGACGTCACTGAACTGGTTCTGCCCCCCCCGCCCCCTGCGTTATTCTTACCTTTTATTTGGCCTCACCCCCAATCTATTGCTGCCTCCCGAGTCCCAGCTGATCTGCTAGAAGGAAAAAAGCTGTTTAAACTCTTGCTGCGGGGTTTCAAAGGGCCGCCCTACAGCTGATCAGTATTAAAAGGCAAGTGTGGTGGTAGACCGGTGCCTCCAAAAACAAATGAGTAGACCGGTGCCTGCAAAAATAAATGGGTAGACCAGTGCCTGCAAAAACAAATGAGTAGACTGGTGCCTGCAAAAATAAATGGGTAGACCGGTGCCTGCAAAAATAAATGGGTAGACTGGTGCCTGCAAAAATAAATGAGTAGACTGGTACAGCTCTGCAAGCAGTTACAAGTCTGGTAGACCAGTACTTCTGCTAAATCCTAAAGAATTGTCACATGACCATCAAGCCACGCCCACAAAATAAGCCACGCCCACAGAACCGGTAGTAAAAAAAATTTAGAACCCACCCCGGATACCGTACTAAGTGTGACAAATGGTCATCAGTCACTTTTTTCAGTGCAGTTGTAGCTTTAAACGGTCACTAAATGAACTGGATTCTCTCTGCTTGCCCACCAGAGTTTCCGTGTCAGACTACGATGCTATCTCAAAATTAAATGAATTTCCAAACTGCCAATCTTTAAGGAAATCTTTCTTTAATTGAGCACAGCCACCGGATCATGACTCCGCGGGGACAAGACTGACCTTTTGCCCCCCAATCCCTCCCTTTCCGATCCCCAAATCTCTGCTTCTCATTGGCTATCTTCCAAGTCATTCTTCAGACTCCTTTTCCTCATCATTTCTCAGGAATGTGCCCCCTCCCCTCATTTCCACGACAACCCGACTTCAAAGGGATTTAGCAGGCAAAAATTTCAGAGTTTATCTCTCGCTCTCCTCTGCTCTCTATGCCAGCGTTGAAACGCTGACATTCCGTACATTTAATAACACTGGATAAAGTACTGACAAGGAGAGTTCTTAAGTGTCCAAAATTCACACTTGCTGCAGCTGGGTTGTTGTTGTTTTTTTGTTCAGGACATCACTTTGCATATAATTTATCAGAGTGATCTAATCATTCTTTTAATGACCTACTTGTAGTGAGTACATTCTTTTTTTTTTCCATATCTGCCCAAACATCTGTGCACTCAACCCAGCCTGTCGGAGGATTTTCTTGAATACTGATTGACACAAAATGGATTTTCTCCGAAAGCTTATCACCTCTTGAAGTTTCATATCCTGAAGAAAGTACCTTTCATCTCCATTATGGTGTTTTTAAACAAGATGACTAACGTGACGTCTTTAGTTAAGTTTCCACTTTTCTGGGGAATGAGTAAAGTGAACTTGCTGAGTCATCTATGTCTCTGACTCAGCTGTTTGGATTATGAATTTCTAACACTCCCATTATTGGGCGAATTTGGGAGCACCTAAACTTGGTGTGGGTGGGATGTGGTGGCTCAATGGCTAAGACGCTGAGCTTGTCGATCAAAAGGTCAGCAGTTCAGCGGTTCAAATCCCTAGTGCCGCGTAACGGGGTGAGCTCCCGTTCCTTGTCCCAGCTTCTGCCAACCTAGCAGTTCGAAAGCAGGTAAAAAATGCAAGTAGAAAAATAGGAACCACCTTTGGTGGGAAGGTAACAGCGTCCCATGTGCCTTTGGCATTGAGTCATGCCAGCCACATGATCATGGAGACATCTTCAGACAGTGCTGGCTCTTCGGCTTTGAAACGGAGATGAGCACCGCCCCCTAGAGTCAGGAACGACTAGCACACATGTGCGAGGGGAACCTTTACCTTTACTTTAAACTTTGTGTGAGCCACATTGGTGTCATGGTGATGGCGTCAGAGTAAAAAAAAAAAACCAGAAGACCCTGAGTTCCAGTCCTGCTTTGGGCACAAAGCTGACTGCATGCTTGGCCCAATCATTTTCTCTCAGTGCTATCCATTCCTAGCTGGAAACCAGAAAACGGCATCTACTAAGTTAGGCACTTTTTTTTTTATATTTGATTTATATGCCGCTCTTCTCCGGAGACTCAGGGCAGCTTACAATGCATTAAGCAATAGCCTTCATACTTTTGTATATTTATACAAAGTCAGCTTATTGCCCCCACAAACTGGGTCCTCAATTTACCTACCTTAGAAAGGATGGAAGGCTGAGTCAACCTTGAGCCTGGCAAGATTCGAACTTACTAATTGCAGGCACTTTTATTTAGTTCAGTTTATTTATTTAGTTCAATTTATATGCTGCCTTTCTCCGGAGACTCAGGGCGGCTTACAATGCATTTAAAAAACCATTATAAAAAAGATTTAAAAATTAAAATATTAAAACCCATTCACACCATTCATGGCCGGATCTCATAAGATCGCAAGAGTGAGATCAACGGCCCCAGGCCTGCCGGAAAAGCCAGGTCTTCACCACTTTTAGGAAGGCCAATAGGGTGGGGGTGGTCCGGACCTCAGGAGGTAACTGGTTCCAGAGAGCTGGGGCAGCCACAGAGAAGGCCCTCCCCTGTGGACCCGCCAGCCGGCATTGTTTAGCTGACGGGACCCGGAGGAAAAATTTTGAAATCTTTTCAAAAGATTACAGATCTGAAATTCAATGTCAGGCTTGAAAGACCAGGTCCACATGGGTAGTGTTAGGGTTCCAAGTAATACACCCATAGCAAACAAAATTTAATTGGCAGGTAGTTCTAATTAAACTGATTTATTGCTACTCATGCAATCTTCTCAGCTAAGAGTTAGCACCTGCTAGGAGTTAGATGAGGGTCAATGACACTCAAGGAAAATTGGACTTGCCGTATTTTTCAGAGTAAAAGATGCACCTTTTCCCCCCAAAAAAGAGAGCGAAAATCTGGGTGCGTTTTATACTCCAAATGTAGCCCCGCCCAGCTTCTCAAACGGAGGCTTTCAAAGGCAGATTTTTTTTTTTTCTGAAACAGAGTTTCAGAAGTTTCAGAGGCAGAAAAAAAGAAAAAAAGCAAGGCACAGAGCTCACAACCAAGGAACCTGTTGCTAAAATTCACCTCTGGGAACAGCTGATTGGGGGTATTCCGGAAGGCTGATCCATCTGCCAATCAGCTTTTTTCTTATTTTCCTCCCCAAAAACTAAGGTGCGTCTTATACTCCAAAAAATACGGTAGCTCTCTCGTGGCTACGTAGGGATTCTAGGCTGATCCCTCTTTTAACCCCACCTCCACATTCTGCCACTCCTTCCTCTACATTCAACCAGAGAATGTAACCTGAGTTCACCGGCCTCATCTCAGCAGCAAAGGTGTCTACAGGTTTGATCCAATAAGTCAAAATGGAATCCAAAAACAGTGAGATCAATTTTGGCCACCAAATGAGAAGAGAGGACTCCTTGGAGAAGACCCTGATGTCGGGAAAGATAGGAGGCAAAAAAAAAAGAGAGAGGGACGGCAGAGGATGAGATGGTTAGATAGTGTCATTGACGCAATGAATATGAATTTGGGCCAACTCTGGCAGATGTGAAGGACAGAGGGGTCTGGTTTACGGTGATCCATGGAGCCACGAAGAGTCAGACGTGACTTAGTGGCTGAACCACAGCAGCAAAGATGAGCTTTTTCAATTGGCAGTTTGAGTGGAAGGAAACGTGATTTTTCTGCCCACCTGAAATTCTAATTTAAGAAAACTTAACATCCTAACTGGGAAATCCTGTTGGAAAACCCAACTCCTGAACTGGGAAATTCGGGGCACCCAGAGAAATCAATTCAGAACAATTAAAGGGGGAGGGAAAGCATCAGTCCGAGAAATCGAGTTGCGGGGAGACAGGGATAATGTCCTCAATTTGTTTCTCAGCGAGAAACACAAAGCACAAACCCTAATCCAGCCAAGAGCAAGCTGCTAATTGACTTGTCTCCAATTGTTTTGTGTTTTTTTTATCCAGCAATTACTACCCACCCAAACAATCTGTGCAAATATGTTGAAGCTTAACAGCACCGCCGACAGGAAATCATGGATCTCAAAGGCAAACAGTAGAAAGAAAACATTACAGCGTCCTAGGATAAGAATATTACCCGTAAAAGGGGGAGGGATGATCTTCTCTCCCCTACTTTATAGAATAACAGAGTTGGGTCCTTGGAGGTCTTCTAGTCCATCCCTCTGCTCAAGCAGGAGTCCCTATAGCCGTGATGGCAAACCTATGGCATGCGTGCCACAGCTGGCATGCAGAGCCCTCTATGCGGGCACACGAGCTATCGCCCAGCTCAGCTTCACCGTGCATGTCTGCACACGCCTCCCGCCGGCCAGCTGATTCTCAGGATGCATGGGGGGTGGGGTGCATGCAGGAGATGCGCATTCATGCACAGGGAGGTCATATGCATATGGGGGGGTCGGGGATTGTGCATGCATGCACGGGACAGAGTGCAGACCTCCCCCCCCCACGGCCCTCCCCCTGATGGACAGTTTTTGGGCCCAAGAGGCTGCAGGGAAGCCTGCTAGGCCAGGGGTGAAACGCTCCCGGTTCGGACCGGATCGCCTGATCCGGTAGCGATGGCAGCGGGTGGTTCGGAGAACCAATGGCAAAAATCCCTGCGCCCCCCCATCCCCCAATGCTCAGCTGAGTCGCATGATTATCAGAGGCGCTTTTTTTTTACTTTTAAAAGCATTTTTTCTACAACCTCTTCCGACGAAAAAATGCTTTTAAAAGTAAAAAAAAAAAAGCCTTTGATGATTGCGCGGCTCAGCTGGGATCCTCAGAGGCTTTTCAAAGCATTTTTTTTCTGCAACCTCTTGGCCGAAGAGGTGGTAAAAAAAATGCTTTGAAAAGTCTCTGACCATCCCAGCTGAGTTGCCTGATCGGCAGAGAGGCTTTTCCAAGCATTTTTTAAAATGCCTCTCTGACGATCCCAGCTGAGTTGCCTGATCGCCAGAGAGGCTTTTCAAAGCATTAGAAAAAATGCTTTGAAAAGTTTAAAAAAAACAGTTGGCCACGCCCACCCAGTCACATTACCCACCAACACCAAGCCACGCCCACAGAACCGGTAGTAACACATTTTACATTTCACCCCTGCTCCTGATAGAAAAAAAAGTAATTCCCCCACCCCACCCCCAAAGAAATATGTGAATGACGAAATTTAGATGTTGCCTACAGAACATTGATGAAAATAATTTGTTTCCTTCTTGGTCCATTTGGGGAAAAAAAGGAACCGTCCCATTTCCTAAACTCACATAAACCGCATGCTTTCTCCTTTGCAAAAATGTCCAACGCGAAGAACCTTAGGCTGTTTTTTGATTCCGAAAGCTCAGAAACAGGTTTTATGCTTGAACAACAAGACGGCGAGGGGAGGGAAGAAAAACAATACGCGTGGCACAGAAGTGAGAGCTGATGGCACCCACACGTTCCCATTCTTCTGTGCAAGTTGATCCTGAAAGCTGGCGTTAGCCAAAAACAACATTCTTCGGTTTTAAACAATCTGCAAAAACAATCATTGTCAGTTTCTTGTAATTCAAGACCAGATCCTGAAAGAGGTTGGCGCTTTTTTTTTGCAGTTTCACCATGCCTGCAGATTATTACGCCCCTCTGAAACATTAAGAAAAATAAATAACCATTATGAAATATTATATATAATGTATTATAAATAACACACATGAAGAACGGGTGCAGGAATTGGGTACAGAGGTGGGTTTCAGCAGGTTCTGACCAGTTCTGGAAAACCGGTAGCGGAAAGTTTGAGTAGTTCGGAGAACCAGTAGTAAAAATTCTGACTGGCCCTGCCCCCATCTATTCTCTGCCTCCCGAGTCCCAGCTGATCGGGAGGAAATGGGGATTTTGCAGTAACCTTCCCCTGGAGTGGGGAATGAATGGAGATTTTACAGTATCCTTCCCCTGCCATACCCACTGAGCCATGCCCACTGAGCCATGCCCACCGAGCCATGCCATGCCCACCGAGCCACACCCACAGAACCTGTTAAGGAATATGCGCAGAGTAACCCTTGAGTAGCAAGGTTGTGCACATGAGAAACGGCTGCGAGTGATTGTGACTAAGCACTGTCAATACACAGACACACTGAGTTGTGATACTCTTTTACTTTTAAGAAAAAGTAAAGCAAAGTCCAATAAACAATCCAGGTCATACACAGATAAAGATAGTTAAATTGTCAATCCAGGGATATTCCAAGAACAAAGTCTTCTTACCAGTTGTTGTAGTCATATGCAATAAAACAGTTCTTTTTGGAGTTGCAAACAGGAACAAGTACAGCAGTAAAACAATCAGTAAAACAGTAGAAAACAACAAGCAGCAATGATCAATCAGTGATCATGCAGAGAGAACAGGCACAGAGAAGCAGAGGCAGCAATAATAATGTAATAAGAAAAAATAAGCCATGATTCAAGCTTCCTCTTAAATACGTTGGCTACAGATCTAGCCAATCAAAATACAGTATGATGCAATACAGCATTACAGTCTTAAAGCTATCCATTACATTTTGACTGCAAACATGCATTGATGGTTTATATATATTGCCAACCCAACCAGTTAAGCCAGTGGTCCCCAACCTTTTTATCGCCGCGGACCAATCAGCCTTTGATAATTTTACCGTGGCCCGCTGAGCGCACACAGGGGTGGGGGCTTTGGGCTACACGTGCGTACCTGCGCGGGGCTCTCTTCCCTGGAGCCTTTGCGCACGGCCCAGGAGCTTTTGCGCACGGCCCAGGAGCTTTTGCGCACGGCCCAGGAGCCTTTGCGCTGCAGCGTTCATGTCCCCCGGCCGCTGCGCGGCCCGGTGCCAGGTACTCCACGGCCCGGCACCGGTCCGCGGACCGGGGCTTGGGGACCACTGAGTTAAGCAATAGCCATTCCCTAACAGAACCGGTAGTAGAAAAATTTGAAACCCACTACTGATTGGGTATGTCTAGTCTAGTGAAAAGAAAGACCAGGGGTGACATGATAGCAGTCTTCCAATATTTGAAGGGCTGCCACAGAGAGGAGGGGGGTCAGCCTATTCTCCAAAGCACCTGAAGGCAGGAAAAGAAGCAACAGATGGAAACTGATCAAGGAGAGATTCAAACGGGAAATAAGGAGAAATTTCCTGACAGTGAGAACAATTAATCAGTGGAACAACTGGCCTCCAGAAGTTGTGAATGCTGCAACACTGGAGGTTTTTAAGAAGAGGTTGAATAACCATTTGTCAGAAATGGTATAAGTTTTCCTGCCTGAGCAGGGGGTTGGACTAGAAGACCTCCAAAGTCCCTTCCAACTCTGTTATTCTGTTAATAATGCCACATTCTGAAACAGGGTGAAAAATAATGGAGATCTGAATATAAATCATTTTAGTTAAGAGAACACACGCATTGTTTCAAGGGAAAATCTAAATCTAAAGTTCTAGGATTTTGGAAAGCAGCATAATACAGTTCCTTGTTTAGTGACTGCAATTGCAACCAATAACTCAGTCGTTAAGCAAAGTGGTCGTTAAATGAAACTAAGACTACACATACAACCTTACCTCAGCCTTCCTATAGATCTAGAAAGGTTGTAAATGCGAGGACTGGTCTTAAAGTGAGCCCTGGTAGCGCAGCAGACTAAAGCACTGTTATTAACATCAGCTGCCTGCAATTAATGCAAGTTCAATTCTCACCAGGCTCAAGGTTGACTCAGCCTTCCATCCTTTCTAAGGTAGGTAAAATGAGGACCCAGTTTATGGGGGCAATAAGCTGACTTTGTATAAAATATACAAAAGTATGAAGGCTATTGCTTAACGCATTGTAAGCCGCCCTAAGTCTCCGGAGAAGGGCGGCATATAAATCAAATAAAAAAAAAAACCCAAAAAGTTACTTTTTCATCGCCGTTGTAACTGTTGCTAAACCAAGATTACCAGTAGCTGCCCGTTTCCACATTGTGCTAAGCCAAACTGCAATTCTTTTAAGCTTGGCATAGCTTGCTTTGCAATGTTAGGCAGTTCCAGTGTACCCAATAAACCCTGTTTATATATCTATATTTTATTTTATATTTCGCACGCATTCAGATGCCCTTCTCGCCGAACATGGTATAAAATAAATAAAAGTCCATCTTTAAAAAAAACTAACAATTAAAAAAAGAACCATTCGACAGTTGCCAAATGCAGAGTAGCACAGAGGAGTTATTATCATCGTATAGGCAATGCAGCCATCTCACTAATTAAAATAATCCACAGTTTAAGAACACATCCCAACTTAGTCAGACAACCTTAAAGGACTTCATTAACCTGACATTCAGTGTTGTAATTTTGTGGGATTTTGTGGGTGTTGTAAGCATTTCCCCTTAACGTTCTCCAGCTGACAAGAAAAATCGCTTCAATCTTGATGCTCCCATTGAGTCAAGCAACATCCAAGTCAAACATCAAAAGATGCTTTTGGATTGCCACTGCCTTAACCTTATCTCCTGCCTCTTTTAATTTGGTCTTCCTACTTCTCAGTATTTGTTTATCATGCTGTCAAGTTCGGGAAAATCAGGAAGTCCAGGCAGTTCAAACGAATATCAAGGTTCATTGCAAGCGTGCATGTGCTCTCTGCAAGAATCTGAACTACTAACAGCCAAAGGAAATTGGCGGTAGATAAAAGAGTTAATGGAATTCAAGGTGGGTTGGACTTAAATCTCTTGTGGGCAGGAAGGGACTCAAGACTAATGACGTGTTTGACACACACACTCTCAGGCTCAGCCTGGTCGTCTCCTACATATTCTCAGTAAAATGTCTCCATCCAATATATTAAGCTGATGACTTAAGGGGCAACCCCACCTCCCCCCTGCTCTCTTCCTCTCCATCTTCTCATTATAATTTTTTTATTGTAATTTCCAATTTCATTGTTTTAGAAATACTTATCTTTTATGATAAGGTAAAGTAAGTTAAGGCAAGGTAAGGGTAAGGTAAGTGTTGTGGCCCGCCAGCAGCCTGCGCGGATCATGGCTGATTCCGACGACGAGGAGGCTGGTGTGATGTCACGCCAGCAGCCTGCGCAGCCGGCGCTCGTGTCAGACAGCAAGGAGGCCGAAGAGGATGTGATGCCAGAGGCAGAGACTCAGCCAGGGCCTTCAGAACCTCCAGAGGCTCCTTCAAGTGGAGAGAGCGAAGTGGAGGAGCCTCTCCTCAATGCTCGGGCACGCAGGGCTGCCAAAAGGCAAGTGGCTACTCAAGAGGAGGAGGTCTACTTGAGAGTAGGGCTTGAGGATAATTGGCCACTCATTGAGCCTATTTAAGTCGCACGCAGCTAGTGCTTTCTTGCTAGAAACAACGTCTCATTACTACAGAGTATCTTGGAGAGCAAGCAACTTCTCGTATCTGGTTTTCTGGGCTGATTGCCAACTTTTGTCGGACTTTGTTCTTAATAACTTTGATAAGGACCCTTTGCACGGGAAGCCTGCATTCTTGAAAGGGGTTTGTTTGGAATTAAACAGTGTTTGCGAAGCTTGGTGTGTGTCACATTCTCTGGGAATCCGAAGCTGGGGCAGAACAGAAAGATAACCTTTACTGTCATTATTTGCTGAGGGCACAGTGGCACACATTAACAATGAAACTCTGTGGCCTGCTCTCAAAAGTGTACACATCCATAACACACATAATACACATGCTATATACATACGTATGCACATATCTATGCCAGGGGTGTCAAACTCAAGGCCTGTGGGCCAGATTCAGCCCACAAAGTGCTTAGATGTGGCCCAGGGGGGCACCCTGGAAACAGCGAAGGATCAGCCCACCAGGGAAAAACGGAGCTTGGGAGGGCTCAAGAAAAATATTATTGATCACCACTTCCTTTGGCCGGGCCATATCGATCACTCGGATTCTCTTGCTTTTCTATTTTCAGTTTGCACGTCTGGGAGTAAGCGCCACAACTTGGGTTTTTGATCAATACGGACCAATTTGGAGAATGAATTCATCGGAAACTAGAGTAAAAATAAGACTAATCAAAAGGCTTTTGGGAGGGGGGGCTAATTCACCAAGGGCCAGTGACGCAAGATTACATAAAACATAGAGCTCAACCGATCGTACTCACCGTTCTATGTGCGTTCCCTAAAAATAGGATACATAATATGGTATTCTGATGTATAAGTCATCGGCTCTGGAAATTAAGAAAACGGGGTCACTGTTATCTCACTTCCTGAATGAATTTTGTATCGAATACATAACTGATTTCTAGCCTGGTGCCTTTAATCACCCCATCAACCTGTATAGAGGGATCCCTATGCAGAAGATAAATACATAACAGACTTGGAAGGGACCTTGGAGGTCTTCTAGTCCAACCTCCTGCTCAAGCAGGAGACCCTATACCAGTGATGGTGACCCTTTTCGGCACCGAGTGCCCAAACTGGAATGCATGCAATGGAGCACAAGAAACTCGAAGACCAGCTGCTGGCGCATACATGCACCTGGTCTTTAGGTTTCTGGCGCGCATGTGCACCAGCCAACTGTTCTTCGGGTGTCCGGTTCTCTAGCGCACGTGCGTTCCAGCTTGGGCCCTCGGTGCCAAAAAGGGTCACCATCACTGCTTCTTCTGAAAACCAGAAGAACAGCTGGCGATGGTGCGCGTGCCCACACAGGGCTCTGATCGCCACCACAGCCCTATACCACTTCAGACAAATGGTTGTCCAATTTCTTCTTAAAAACTTCCAGTGTTGGAGCATCCACAACTTCTGGAGGCAAGTTGTCCCACTGATTCATTGTTCTCACCGTCAGGAAATTTCTCCTTAGTTCTAGGTTGCTTCTCTCCTTGATGAGTTTCCACCCATTGTTTCTTGTCCTGCCCTCAGGTGCTTTGGAGAATAGCTTGACTCCCTCTTCTTTGTGGCAGCCCCTGAGATATTGGAAAGACTGCCATCATGTCTCCCCTGGTCCTTCTTTTCACTAGACTTCCCCTCGCACATATGGAAAATGAGATTTTTTAGGAAATATTAAAAGGGCAGAATGTTTCCCCTAAAAGGGAGGCAGAAATTCATCCCACCACCACCACCACCACCTTTATCAATGGGCCATTAAGGCCTGGGCCAGTCTATTCTACCTCCATCAGGCACAGCCCAAAGCCCTTTCATTACGTCATCACCCAGCACAAGTCAACCAAGCCTGGGACTCAAAAAGACAGCCTACAAAGTTATTCCTGCATGGTCCCATGGGAGTCTGACAACCAATCAGAACACAAGCTCAAATTCAAAAGCCCAGAGAAGGTATAAAACTCAGACACTCTCAGCAACTCTTCCCTTTTTTTTTTTGCTCAAGATCTTCAAGACATGTGACCCTGTCCACCATTAAAACAATCTTTCCAAGCAGCCACCATGTTTCCAGTGTCTTTCTCCCCACTTGGAACTGAACCTAGAAGGACATTTCTTCCAACAGCTCCGTACCTCTTGGAGCATATTGCCCACCTCAGGGTTTAACCCCCTAAAAAGGTAAAGGTAAAGGTTCCCCTCGCACATATGTGCTAGTCGTTCCTGACTCTAGGGGGTGGTGCTCATCTCCATTTCTAAGCCGAAGAGCAAGTGCTGTCCGAAGACGTCTCCGTGGTCATGTGGCCAGCATGACTCAACGCCAAAGGTGCAAGAAATGCTGTTCCGTTCCCACCAAAGGTGGTCCCTATTTTTCTACTTGCATTTTTTACCTGCTTTCGAATTGCTAGGTTGGCAGAAACTGAGACAAGTAACGGGAGCTCACTCCGTTATGCGGCACTAGGGATTCGAACCGCTGAACTGCCAACCTTTCGATCGACAAGCTCAGCGTCTTAGCCACTGAGCCACCGTGGCATTCACAAGACTAGACAAACTCAATTCCAGTAACCGGTCTTCATATGTTTTAGTTGTCCAGTCCACTAATCATCTTTGTTGCTCTTTTCTGCACACTTTCCAGAGTCCCCACATCTTTTTTATAATATGGTGACCAAATCATCCAAACACGGATGGCCGCATAGATACCCACAGACGTGTTTGTACAATACTCACCCCTCATCCTCTGAATTGTAAAACAACCGACTCTAACTGCCCATGTCAAGGTCCAAGAAGAACAAGGTCAACAGAAGAACCGAACAAGCTGGGTCTTTAAAATAAAGAGAGGTTGGCTTGAGGAAGATGTTCCTTCAAGTCCTGAAGCCCTCAGAGATAACTACCAAGAGTTCCTTCCCATGGAGAAAAAAAAAATGGACCTGCCAATCACAGCAGAGAAACACGGTCCGGAATTTTTTATTTTTTTATTTTTTTGAAGGGAAGTCATGCTTTGTTTTGTTGTAACACTACAGATCGAGACAAGCCGTTTTCAGATCACTCTCCAGCACGCATAGGAAATAATGGGATATTAATGAAAATATAACAGGCTGTCAGGGTTTAACAGAATGCCTCTCTTGATTATTTCCATGCTTTCATCAGGACCCATTTGTCAGCCGTCGTAATGAGGAACAGACTGTTTCATCGCGCTAAGAAGAATGAGTTTTTGTTCTGGTCCTCTTGTTGTTGTTCGTCGTGATTGGAAAAGGATAACATGTGTTTGTTTTCATTGACCCTGGTAAATCGGTGTGGTCTCTCTCTCTTTCTCCCTCTCGGGCAATGATAATAGGATGGAATGGAATGGAATGGAATGGAATGCAGAATAGGAATAGGAATAGGAATAGGAATAGGAATAGGAATAGGAATAGGAATAGGAATAGGAATAGGAATAGGAATAGAATAGAATAGAATAGAATAGAATAGAATAGAATAGAATAGAATAGAATAGAATAGAATAGAATAGAATAGAATGCAGAATAGGAATGGAATGGAATGGAATGGAATGGAATGGAGAATAGGAATGGAATGGAATGGAATGGAATGGAATAGTATGCGGAATGGAGTGGAGTGGAGTGGAGTGGAGTGGAGTGGAGTGGAGTAGAGTAGAGTAGAGTAGAGTAGAATAGAATAGAATAGAATAGAATAGAATAGAATAGAATAGAATAGAATAGAATATAGGATAGGATAGGATAGGATAGGATAGGATAGGATAGGATAGGATAGGATAGGATAGGATAGGATAGGATAAAGAATAGAATAGAATAGAATAGAATAGAATAGAATAGAATAGAATAGAATAGAATAGAATAGAATAGAATAGAATAGAGGATAGGATAGGATAGGATAGGATAGGATAGGATAGGATAGGATAGGATAGGATAGGATAGGATAAAGAATAGAATAGAATAGAATAGAATAGAATAGAATAGAATAGAATAGAATAGAATAGAATAGAATAGAATAGAGGATAGGATAGGATAGGATAGGATAGGATAGGATAGGATAGGATAAAGAATAGAATAGAATAGAATAGAATAGAATAGAATAGAATAGAATAGAATAGAATAGAATAGAATAGAATAGAATAGAATTAAGAATAGAATAGAATTGAGAATAGAATAAAATAGAGACCCGGCGACCAGGTGGTGGTAGATGCATGAGTATTTAGCGAAGCTAAACTAGGGCGATGGCTCGCATGCCCACAGAGAGGTTCACCGTCACAGGTCTAAGGCTTGGTTATCAAGCCATCGCTATTTTGCCTTATTCAGTAAATCCCGGTTGACTTCCTTCTGCTTATAGATTAGAAACCTGGATCCCTTAACACTCCATTAGCCCCTTAAATACCTCTCCATCTTTTTTTCTTTATGAAACTGCCAACCTAAATAGGCTAAGAAACACAAACACGGAATCAGACTCCAAGCAAAATAACCAAGAGTAGCTCCCATCGCATATTACTCCATTATAGCTGTGCCTCTGTGCTTTTAAGAAGGCTGCTCAAATACCTCGGCTTTCCATCACGAGCAAATAAAAAGGACTATTCTGGGGGGGGGAAGGCAACCCTCCTTTGCTGTCAGTGGAATGTAATTGCAATATTCTTTTAAAAAAAGAAAGAAAGAAAGAAAGAAAAACACCGTTTTTAAAGGGCAAGGAAGGCCGGTTTTCAATTTTTCAAGAAAAACCCTGCCATCCCCGAGAACGGCGGCCTCAAAGTAATTTAACAGAAACCTGAACGGTGACTGAATTAAAAATTCAAGTGGCGTAACAAAACAACATCTTTATTTCACTGTGGTTGTTTTTTTTTTTTTTCCAAGAGCTTCCACCACTGCAGGGGAAGCAAATGGCTTATTTCCTTCACCCAGAAGAAGTACAGAGGTTAACTTGCATTTAATTGGGATTAGTGTTAATTTCACAGGATTGAGGAAGGCGCAATATGTCTTATGCACATGACAATTGTTCTTTCGGCAGCTTCTAATGCAGCTGCCTCTGGTTTCACAACTCCTTCCTGCCTTCAAATTCTCTAGTAAGAAACGTTTAGGGGAAGGCGATGGCTCAGTGGCTAAGACACTGAGCTTGTCGATCAAAAGGTCGGCAGTTCAAATCTCTAGTGCCGCATAACAAGGTGAGCTCCCGTTACTTGTCCCAGCTTCTGCCAACCTAGCAGTTCAAAAGCAGGTAAAAAATGCAAGTAGAAAAATAGGGACCACCTTTGGTGGGAAGGGAACATTGTTCCATGCGCCTTTGGCATTGAGTCATGCTGGCCACATGACCATGGAGACGTCTTCGGACAGAGCTGGCTCTTCGGCTTTGAAACGGAAATGAGCACTGCCCCCTAGAGTCAGGAACGACTAGCACATATGTGTGAGGGGAACCTTCACCTTTACCTTTAAGAAACATTTGCAAGATGGGTAGAATTGATTCTGGGTATATAAAAAAAGAATTGATATACAGGTAGTCCTTGATTTACAACCATTCATTTAGTGACCCTTTCAAGTTACAATGGCACTGAAAAAAGTGACTTATGACAGTTTTTCACACTTATGACTGTGGCAGCATCTCCATGGTCATGTGATTTAACATCTGGATGCTTGAGAAGTGTGTTCTGTCCCCGTTCCACTCACGCACCCCCACAGACGGCCCGGAGTTAATAAGCCACACGACAAAATTCTTTGAAAATAAAGCTGGCAGCAACCCAGTGGCTAGCTGCCAATTCAGACTTTACTCACACAAAACAAAGATTAGACTGCAAGCATTCCGATAAAACAGGCAGAGTGTCAACAATACAAGGATTAATCCAAAGGCAGTCCGATAAAGCAGGCAAAGTCCAGTAACACAGAGATCATGGAGTATTTCCAGTTTTTGCTCGTCACAAACTGAACCAGCACCACACCCACATTTATACCCTGTGGGGTGTGGTCCAGTGACTCAGCTAATCTCTGGCACGCCTTCCCCTCTGCTGCGCACGCTTCTCCCTGCGCCTCTGTCGCGGGTCCAGCCAGCACTTATTTTCTTCATCGCTGTCCACCTGTGGCTGCGGGGATGTGCTTGACTCTGAGCCTATCGTTTGGCCTTCGGTGTCCTCCGGAGGCATTGCCAGAGAGGAGGGTCCTGGAGAGGGAGGCCTTGCCAACTCCTCCCCCTCACTCTCAGAGTCTGCATCTGTCGATAGCCCAGGCTCAGGCAACGGAGCCACAACAAAGTGGTTCGTATTTATGACAGTCGCAGCGTCCTGGGTGGGATCTCCTTTTGCGACCTTCTGATGAGCAAAGTCAATGGGGAAGCCGGATTCCCTCAGCGATGCTGTTACTGACTTAACGACTGCAGTTCATTCACTTTTAAAACCGTGGCAAGGAAATGGGACGAAACTCATTTCACAACTGTCTCGCTTAACAACAGAAATGTTGGGCTCAGTTGCGATCATAAACTGAGGTTTCCCTGTATTACTGAGGGAACAGACATCAATAGAAACTCAAGCATATAGAACAGTGATGGCTAACCTTTTTTCCCTCGGGTGCCAAAACGCGCTCGCGCATGCTATCACACCCATAATGCAATGCCCCCTGCATGCCCCGAAACCCTGCACAGGCAGACCTCCACGCGCTCCCCCACCCTCCCCCCACGCATGCTAGATAGAGAGAGAGAGAGAGAGATGGATAGATGGATGGATGGATGGATGGATGGATGATGGTAGACAGATAGATAGATAGATAGATAGATAGATAGATAGATAGATAGATAGATAGAGATAGATGGATGATAGATATGAGAGAGATGGATGAGAGATGAGAGAGATGATAGATAGATAGATAGATAGATAGATAGATAGATAGATAGATAGATAGATGGATGATGATAGATGGATGATAGATAGATAGATAGATAGATAGATAGATAGATAGATAGATAGATGGATGAGATAGAGAGAGATGGATGAGAGATGACACAGAGATGATAGATGGTAGATGATAGATAGATAGATAGATAGATAGATAGATGATAGATAGATAGATAGATAGATAGATAGATAGATAGATAGATAGATGGATGATAGATATGTGAGAGAGAGAGACGGATGAGAGATGAGACAGATAGATAGAAGATAGATAGATAGATAGATAGATAGATAGATAGATAGATAGATGGATGGATGATAGATATGTGTGAGAGAGAGACGGATGAGAGATGAGACAGATGATAGATAGAAGATAGATAGATAACTAGATAGATAGATAGATAGATAGATAGATAGATAGATAGATAGATAGATGGATGATAGAGATGGATGAGAGATGACAGAGAGATGATAGATGGTAGATGATAGATAGATAGATAGATAGATAGATAGATAGATAGATAGATAGTTAGATAGATAGATAGATAGATAGATAGATAGATAGATAGATAGATAGATGGATGGATGATAGATATGTGAGAGAGAGAGACGGATGAGAGATGAGACAGATGATAGATAGAAGATAGATAGATAGATAGATAGATAGATAGATAGATAGATAGATGGATGGATGGATGGATGATAGATATGTGTGAGAGAGAGACGGATGAGAGATGAGACAGATGATAGATAAGATAGATAGATAACTAGATAGATAGATAGATAGATAGATAGATAGATAGATAATAGATAGAGAGAGATGGATGAGAGATGATAGATAGATAGATAGATAGATAGATAGATAGATAGATAGATGGATGGATGATAGATATGTGAGAGAGAGAGACGGATGAGAGATGAGACAGATGATAGAAGATAGATGATAGATAGATAGATAGATAGATAGATAGATAGATAGATAGATAGACAGACAGATAGATGATAGATATGAGAGAGAGATGGATGAGAGATGAGAGAGATGATAGATGATAGATAGATAGATAGATAGATAGATAGATAGATAGATAGATAGATAGGACGATGGACGATGGACGATGGACAATAGACGATAGACGATAAGACAGATAGACAGATAGATAATAGATAGATGATAGATATAGATGATAGAATGTGCGTTTTTGTTTTATTTTTGTATGTGTAATGTACACTGAAGATGGCATTTAATTTCGTTGTACGAGGTGCAATGACAATAAAGTAAACTAAAAAAAATATATCTAGGATTACCTCTAAAGTAGGGGTGGTGACCCCCATACCTTTTTTTGATTTCTAAAGCATCTCCAGAAAGGAAAGGGTCCAAAAAATAATAATGGGCATGCTTTATTTCTGGATGAATGAGGTGGGGTTAGGATACCGGCCCAGCTGTGAGAAGCCTAGGGGGGGCCACGGAGCTGCTGGAAGTGATGTGTCTCTGTGGCCGACATCTGCTTCAAACAGAGTGCTTCCTACCTGCTGTTCTCGGCTTGGGGGGCGGGGGTTGTTGGTTTTTTTTTTTTTTTGGGAGAGATGTTCAACAATAACAAGTTCTTTAAAAGTTTTGTTTTGTTTGCAGTGTTCTAGCTTTTTTGCCTGCAGGGTGATTTCGTTGCATTCGGCCGCCAAACCATTTGTGTATTTTTCAAAGGAAATCTGGGCTGGAAGCCTGAAGAGCCAGCGAGCAAATTATTCCTAATAAGGAAGTTTGTTCCTATGTCAGGCTTGCTCGGGTGATGGAAATCTCATCTTTCCCTCCCTCCCTCTAAATATCTAAATATCTAAATAATATCTAAATATCTAAATATCTAAATAATATCTAAATATCTAAATAATATCTAAATATCTAAATATCTAAATAATATCTAAATATCTAAATATCTAAATATCTAAATATCTATCATCAATCTATTCTATACAATTGAATTGAAAACCCCTGATGATGCATTAATATCACGCTATATCCGTGATGGCGAACCTATGGCACGCATGCCCAAAGTGCCACGCAAAGCCATGTCACCCGGCACGCACGGCCTTGCCTGTTTCTGGCGCACACGACGATCAGCTATCCTTCACGTGTGCGGCAGTGCCAAAAACCGGTGTGCGCATGCGCGCCAGCCAGCTGATTGTCAGGTGCTCATGTGCGCCCAAACCTGGAAGTTCGGCTTTTCCAGAGCGTGATCCCTTCCTGCACAGGGCAGTGCCGAAAACCGGCCTCCGCTTTTTCGGAGCGCGGCCCTGACAAGCACACATGCATGCATTTCCGCGTGACCTTTTCGACCCTCGGTGCCAAAAAGATTTGCCATCACTACACTATACAGAAGAATTCAATATAGTTACTGCTCTGGGATAGAAGCTGTTTTTCAGCCTATTTGTCCTTGTTTTTAGTGTCCTGTACCGTCTGCCAGGGGGTAATAGTTCCCAAAAAAAAAGGGTGCATTTCCAATGGAAGGGGTCCCCTAGAATAAGAGGACTTCTCCAAAAAAAAAAAATCTTTCTTATACTTACCCATTCTGAAAACCATTGACTGAAGTGCATGCATAAAGTCTACGAGCAGCTTAATACCATTTCTCTGAAAATAAGACCTAACCGGAAAATAAGCTCTAGCATGATTTTTCAGGATGTTCGTAATATAAGCCCTAGTCCCCAAAATAAGCCCCAGTTAAGATCATCAAGCAGATGGACGCATTTAGTACCGTATTTTCCTGAAAATAAGACCTAACCGGAAAATAAGCTCTTGTGTGATTTTTCAGGATGTTCGTAATATAAGCCCTACCCCCCAAAAATAAGCCCCAGTTATGATCATCAAGCAGACGGACGCATTTACTACCGTATTTTCCTGAAAATAAGCCCTAACCAGAAAATAAGCCCTAATGTATCGTTTGGAGGAAAAAATTAATATAAGACACAGTCTTATTTTCGGGGAAACACAGTAATAATAATTTAAAAAAACAGACAAGTGCATTTGCTACAAGCAATCTGGAGCTAATGCTAGCTTCTCTAAGATCAAAGCAAAAAGAAAAAAGAAAAGAAAAGGATTTCATTGCGGGTCACCATAAACAAATTTGAATTACAGTTGGGTTACAGAGAGCACTAAGCTCTCGACTCCCTGGCCGAGAGGAACAAGAGGAGACAGAAAACTGGTTCTTCGTGAAACAGCACATCCATAAGTAAAGTTTTTTCTTTAATATTACACCAGCTGCTTGCATACCTGACAGTTTGCCAGCTATGTTTTAGCACCAGCCTATATCCTGTATGACCGAACAGGGAAGGCGTGTTGAGCTGCCTCCTTCGCAGCTTTTGTTCTCTTTGATCGTGGAGCCCTTTGGATATAGCCCCGACTTTGACCTAAATCAAAACTCCTAACTTCACATCCTCCTCTGGGTTCTCCATTAGATGGTTTCAGAAGGCCACAGGCATTCTTGGGATCATACGGCTCGAAGGGACCTTGGAGGTCTTCTATCTAGACCAATCCCCTGCCCAAGGCAAGAGTCCTCGTTTCATTCCAGACTAATGGCTCCCCAAAACTTTTCTTGAAAACCTCCAGCTATGGATCCACCCACAACTGTTTCACTGATCCAACCTCAGAAATTCCTCCTTATTTCCAAGTTGGATCTCCCATCTTGAAGAGCTTCCACCCATTACTTGTCTTCCCCTCAGATCAGGGGTCAGCAACCTGCGGCTCTGGAGCCACATGTGGCTCTTTCACCCTTCTGCTGCAGCTCCGTCACTCAAAATATGCGTCACAACCGCCAATGTGCGATACCCGACGGCACGCAATTTATTGAGCTTTTCAACCCCTGGTAGGCCAACCATGGATAAATCCAAGAAAAGAAAAGTTTCCGAAGAAAACAGAATGTTTAATTCACTCCTCTTTTGTTTCCTATGGGAGGGGCCAGTTACTCCCAAGTTGACCCTGCTTTCTTAGTTGTTCTTGTCTTCTGGCAGCTCTGCGCATGCGCACACTGGGAACAGGCTCCAGCTGTTCCTCTGCCTCATTGCTGTCTCTCTGCCTCCAACACAAGAGCCCTTGTCCGAGCTTTCCCCAGTCCCCAGGACTGGCCCATGTTCCTCCCCAACCTCCTTACTGTCTGACTCTGGCTCCGCTGGCTGCAGGCGGGTCACAACAGGCTGAGCTTCTTGGTTTGCTGCCATTTCCTTTCATGGGGATCCTTTATCTAACCAATTGCAGAGAACTCACTTGTCTAAAGGAGGCGCAGGAGGCTGGATTCATTCGCCAGGATCAATTACTAAACCACAACCATTTGCTAAACCAGGGGTCTGCAACCTTAAACACTCAAAAGAGCCATTTGGAACCATTTCCCACAGAAAACACCGGGAGCCACAAAACCTCAGTGGGCGTGGCCAACTCGGCGTCACTCACTTTCACCAGTCACATGACCCCCTCCCCTAGCCACGCCTACCCAGCCGGTCATTAGAGCAGAGAACCGGTTGCTAAAAAACGGGAACCACAAAACCCTTTTGACATCCCTCTCTCCCTCCCTCTCTCTCCCCCGCGCTCTCTGTATCTCTCTATGTCTGTCTCTCTCTCTCTCTCTCCCCCTCTCTCTGTATCTGTCTGTCTCTGCCCCGGCCGCTTCTCCATCCCCCGCTGTCGCCCTTACCTTCTCAGGCCAGGCGAGGAGTGACTGGGAGGGGAGGGTGAAGGGTGGGGCCAGCCAGTGGTGAGATCATCCAACAGGGAGCCACAGCAGATGGTCCAAAGAGCCACATGCGGCTCCAGAGCCACAGGTTACAGACACCTGTGCTAAACCATGACCAAGCACACTTGCCTAGGTTGACACAACAACCCAATATTAAGCAAAGCTTAATGATGGGTTTGTGAATTATGAAAACTGGATGGGCCCTGTTCAGAGGATCTAAAATAGCTATAGTTTGACATGGGTATCTTTCCTGGCTTGTAGTTCCTTCCCTTCATGTCTACATCCTGAGGACTTATTATTTATCCTATCTCATCTGAAAGGAAACAGACACTGTTTCCGAACTACCTCATAATGACATAGGCCATTCTGAGTTTCGAAAGTGAAAAATAACATAAGTAAAAAGAACATACAAGAAACAGAGATTGGCTTCTCTTACACAATTTTAATAAATCCATTTTTAACAGTCCTCTGGGTACTGCTGTTATTGGATTCTTCAAGGCCAACACATTTCAGTAGTAATCTGGGTTCCAGACCAGCTGAAGCTCCTAGATCCGTGATGGTGAACCTGGCACACGGAGCCATATTGGTAGGCACACGAGCTGAGCTCCGGTGAGCATGAGTGCGCCATCCAGCTGATTTTCAGGTTTTCTGGGCCCACCTGAAGTCGGGAAACACACTGTTTCTGGACTCCGGAGGGTCTCCGAAGGGGTGAGGAAGGCCCGTTTTTTGCTCTACCCAGGCTCCAGGGGCTTTTCTAGGAGCCTGGGGAGAGTGAAAACGGCTTCCCCCACCCCACCCTGGAGGCCCTCCGGAGGCTGGAAACGGCCTGCAAAAAGGTTACCCATCACTGTCCTAGATCATCTCCAAAGGCTGCCCGCTGAGATCCCAGCTGAGTTGCCTGATCGTCAGAGGCTTTTAAAAGCATTGTTTTCTGCAACCTCTTAAGGTTGTAGAAAAAATGTTTTTAAAAGTTAAAAAAAAAACAGTTGGCCACGCCCATCCAGTCACATTACCCCCACCGCTACCAAGCCATGCCCACAGAACTGGTAGTAACAAATTTTACATTTCACCACTGGCTCAGGCACACATCTAAACCCAAGGAGCCAGGGAAATTATTTCCGTGTGCGACTGCCAAACTGGGAAAGATATCTGACATGTCCCATTTTTAATTTTTGCAGGGAGTTATGAGCCCTGTTAATTAGATGCCTCATAAAAGCACTACCAGGTAGCGATAATGAATGGTATTCTACTTCTCAGTCCATTGTTATTCATAATGTTGCCACATTCGGTCTAGCAATTATGAGAAGGCATCAGCAAACATGATGTAATGTAATACAAATGGGTTTTATTAAAAACCTCTCTTCTTTAATATAGTTATTGCGATAGGATTATTGTAGGTGGCTTTTGGGGAAATTTTCCCTGCCATTGTATTTATGAATGACAAAGGATCTCATGCCTGCATGTTGGTCTAAGGCAGGGGTCAGCAACCTGTGGCTCTGGAGCCGCGTGTGGCTCTTTCATCCCTCTGCTGCAGCTCCCTGTCACCAGTCAGCTCCACAATTGATTGGGTTTTTGGTTAGGACAGGTAGAGGAAAAAGGATGCCGCGCTAGGAGGAGACTCTATGGTGGGGGAACCTGTTCTGTCCCCAACCCCACGCACACACACCAACAGACGTTCAGGAGTTAAAGATCAAACCAGCCGGCAAAATCCTTTTCCTTATGATAACGGAACTTGGCAACAACCTAGTGGCTGCCTGCCAAGAGTTTATTATTTATAAAGAGGAGAGATAACTTCTCCCCACTTCTGATACATCAAAGGAAAGCAGCTCAATAATTACAATCAAGTCCAGAGATAATCTTAGTCTTAAAGCAAAAGTCCGGCAATGCAGAATGGCGTGGAAGCTTTCAGCTTTGTTCGTCACAAGGTTTGACTGGCCACCACGCTCCCTTTTATATCCTGTGGGGTGTGGTCCAGTGACTCAGCCTAATCTCGGGCACGCCCTTTCTTCTGTTGCGCGCGCTTATCCCTGCGACGCTGGCGTGGATCCAGCCAAGACTCATTACCCTCATCACTGTCCATCTGTGGCTGCGTGGACATGCTTGGCCCTGGCCCTATCTCTTGCCCTTCGGCGGACACCGAAGGCATTGCCAGAGAGGAGGGTCCTGGAGAGGGAGGCCTTGCCAACTCCTCCCCTTCACTCTCGGAGTCCTCTCCTGACGATGACACAGGCTCCGGTAACCGAGCCACAACAGAACCGGACTTCCAGCCAGCTCCAGAATTGAATGGGAGCTTCTGGTTAAGATCTTTGTGGCTCTTTGAGTGTTCAAGGTTGTCGACCCTGGTCTAAGGCAAGGGTCTCCAACTTGGCAACTTTAAGACTTGTGGACTTCAACTCCCAGAATTTCCCTATCGGCCACAGCCAGCTGGGGAATTCTAAGAGTTGAAGTCCACAAGTCTTAAAGTCACCAAGGTTGGAGACCCCTGCTCTAAGGCAAAGCTATAAGAAAAGTTACTTCCTGATTATTTCAAGGTCATATCGGGATTAGGTTGACATCTCCTACACCTTAATCCATGGCTCGTGATGAAACCACAATTGCCTGTGTTCATGTGGCACACTGAGTCATAATCTAGTTTTCCAACTACAATGCTTGCGTTCACAGAGTCGACTATACACCAAGCAGGGTGGATAAAAATCAATGATTTTTTTAAAAAAAATCAAAGATTTTTTTAAAAAAATCAAAAAAATCAGATTTTTTTTATTTAAATCGGATTTTTTTGATTTTTATCGAATTTATTTTAATAAAAAACTTTTGGGGTAAAAATCTATCGTAAGATAGTTTTCTATTTAAGATACATAAATAATTTAGTTTATTCAGCATGAAATGGAGCTTAGTTATGTAGCAGGAGGCTGTATATTCTGCAACACTGGGACTATCGGTGAGTCAACAGTGGGTCAAAGGAGTAGCAGAGATGACAGTTGCTCTTTAAAAATTATGATTTAAATCGAGTTGATTTAAATCAAGCCTTCTTACTAGTGATTTAAATCATGATTTTAAATTGTGATTTAAATCAACTCGATTTAAATCAAATCCACCCTGACACCAAGTAAGAGCAAGTTATGATTTAGCCCGTTTTGTAAGCCAAGCCAAGAGCATAGGGGGTAACCTCATCTGGCGGGGTGTTCTCGTTTTCCCAGTATTTAGCAAATATAATCCTTGCTGCTGTCAATATATGTAAAACTAAATATGTGTTCCAGTGGTGAAATCTAATTTTTTTTTACCGGTATTAAGGTCAGAGGTCAGTTCTTAAGCTCCTTTACCTGAGCAGGAACAAAACCATCCAACAGACAAAGGCATCTATCTACATTTTATTAACTTATCGATGCAAACATAGCAACGAGCTCTTGTAAGCTACTTTTCTGAAATCAAGATTCTTCACAGGACTGGCCTATTATTGCTTTTATTCCTGACCAGCTCTTGTTAGCTTCTTGGAATGAGTGCTTTTGTTTTTTCTTTCTAGCAGCTACCAGACTGCCCTCCTCACATCCAGTTCTCAGATTTTGCACTGACATCAGCCTGATTGTTCTGCCACCTCACCTTTCCCACTTTCCTTCAGGTGAGAAGAAAATTGGTCCATTTGCAACCTTCTGACACCTCGTCCATCTGCCAAGATTGCACTCCTTTCAGCATCTTTCAATTGGAGTTGGAAGACTCGCCCCAAATGTTCTTTTTACCATCTACGAATCCCTTCTTTTTCTTTTGGAAAAGTTTTAGTTTATTCAAGGAAGGTTAAATAGAGTAGAGTAGAGTAGAGTAGAGTAGAGTAGAGTAGAGTAGAATAGGAGTAGGAGTAGGAGTAGGAGTAGGAGTAGGAGTAGGAGTAGGAGTAGAGTAGAGTAGAGTAGAGTAGAGTAGAGTAGAGTAGAGTAGAGTAGAATAGAATAGAATAGAATAGAATAGAATAGAATAGAATAGAATAGAATAGAACAGAAAAGAAAAGAAAAGAATAGAAAAGAATAGTAAAGGAATAGAGGAGAGGAATAGGATAGGATAGGATAGGATAGGATAGAATAGAATAGAATAGAATAGAATAGAATAGGAATAGGAATAGGAATAGGAATAGGAATAGGAATAGGAATAGGAATAGGAATAGTTATAGAGGATAGGATAGGATAGGATAGGATAGGATAGGATAGAATAGAATAGAATAGAATAGAATAGAATAGAATAGAATAGAATAGAATAGAATAGAATAGAATAGAATAGAATAGAATAGAATAGAATAGAATAGAATAGAATTCTTTATTGGCCAAGTGTGATTGGACGCACAAGGAATTTGTCTTTGGTGCATATGTTCTCAGTGTACATAAAATGACAAGCACATATGTGCGAGGGGAACCTTTACCTTTACCTTATAGCGAAAAAGTATTTATTGTTGCTTTTTCTTTGTTTTTGTTTTTAAAGGGGCAGTTTCACCCCCATTGCAAAATAGCTGCTGTTTTTTGGGGGGGGGAGAGATGTTTTCTGGTTCGGTTTGGATGGCCAAAGAAAGACGAGGTTTAGTGATATAATGATGCTGTTTTCAGCTTTGGGCAGGATCGGCTCCTGGAAATGAGAGGCTGTCTAAAACCCCGAGCAAGCAATGTTGGTCCTTGGAGAAATTGAATGTGGATGATGAAGATGAACAGCTTAATTTTTGCATTTTACACGGCTGGTTTGTAGGCAAAGTTATTGAGCTGGCCGAGGAATTGGTGGGCCACTAATGCCCGTAGTTTGTATTGCAAATGAAGGGAAGGGAATATCTTTTTTTTACATTTAGGCTGACTAAGCTCCTCATTTCCATCTTTACCAGGAAATATTGGTGTGCTTTTATCTCCACCAACTTATTTCCATTTTTTGTGGGTGGGTGGAAGAAATCGAATGGCTGCAAGGGAGTGCTGAACCTATGACCACAATGGAGCCCCAAATTCCTGTGGCTAAGTGAGACACTTGTGAAGTGAGTTTAGCCCCATTTACGATCTTTCTTGACACCGTTGTTAAGTGAATCCCTGCAGTTGGTTAAGTTAGTAACACGGTTGTTAAGTAAACCCGGCTTCCTCGTGGAGACTTTGCTTGTCAGCAGATCGCAAATGGGGGTCACGTGACACACACACACCCCTGGGGACACTGTGATGGTCATAAGTATGAAGCGGTTGCCAAGCCTCTGAATTTTGATCCCGTGATCATGGGGGAAACGCTGCAAAGGTCGTAACTGTGTAAAATGGTCATAAGTCACATTTTTTCAATGCCTTGGTTGTACCTTTGAACAGTCACTAAATGGACTGTTGTAAATCGAGGATTAACAATGCTAACAGTCAAAGAAAATTGGCGGTAAATAAGAGTCAGTGGAATTCAAGGTGGGCTGGGTTTAGATCAGGGGTGAAATCCAGCAGGTTCTGACAGGTTCTGGAGAACCAGTAGCGGAAATTTTGAGTAGTTCGGAGAACTGGCAAATTCCACCTCTGGCTGGCCCCGGAATGGGGTGGGAATGGGGATTTTGCAATATCCTTCCTCCTGGAGTGGGGCGGGAATGGGGATTTTGCAGTATCCTTCCCCTGCCATGCCCACCAACCCACGCCCACAGAACCGGTAGTAAAAAAACATTGAATTTCATCACTGATTTAGATCTCTTTGGGGTGCGAAGGGACTCGAGACTGATGACGTGTTTGACCCTTCCCTCGGGCTCCGCCTGGTTATCTCCTACAATCTGATAAGACTGCTGTGCTGTAGGAATTTCCTTCTAATAGAAATGAATGCTTAACAAGAAAAAAGGATGTATTTTTGAATGTGTTATAAAATTAACTTGGAAGTCATATCTAATCAGACTTGTGTAGGTGTTCCATTTGGTACAGCTAGAATAATGATATCAACGGGAACGTATTGTTTTTTTTTTTCTGTTAACTATTTTGTTAATAATGTTTATAGATAACCGGCTAACAGTTTGTAGTAGGTTTAGTAGTTTAATAGTTTAAAATTCTTTCAACTGTTTTCCAAGGGTTGGGAACCCAACATTGCCATATTATATTAATCAGCATTTAACTCGAGAGGAAGTTATGTGTATATCTGTTAGTTTTTGTTTTCCTTTTTTAAGACACTTTCTTTTTAATGTGTTTTTGTGTTTTTTAAAAAAATTATTTTGTTCTTTTTTTAAAAATATATTTTGGCATTTTGTATTTTACGAGTCAAAATTTTGTATTGCACAAGTCAAAAAGAGGGCTGTGAAAATATTTACAGATCCCTCGCATCCTGGACATAAACTGTTTCAATTTCTACCCTCAAAACGACGCTATAGAGCACTGCACACCAGAACTACCAGACACAAGAACAGTTTTTCCCCAAACGCCATCACTCTGCTAAACAAATCATTCCCTCAACACTGTCAAACTATTCACTAAGTCTGCATTACTATTAACCTTCTCATCGTTCCTATCACCCATCTCCTCCCACTTATGACTGCATGATTGTAACTTTGTTGCTTGTATCCTTAAGATTTATATTGATATTGTTTCCTAGTATGATTTGATTGCTTATTTGTATCATAAGTGCTTTACCTTATGATTCTTGATGAATGTATCTTTTCTTTTATGT
Source organism: Pituophis catenifer annectens (assembly GCF_029215685.1). Classification (NCBI taxonomy): domain Eukaryota; kingdom Metazoa; phylum Chordata; class Lepidosauria; order Squamata; family Colubridae; genus Pituophis; species Pituophis catenifer. Next base: position 11,283,149 of record NW_027256896.1, on the reverse strand, counting down.
ACACTGGGAGCATATGCAGCAAGACAAATTCCTTGTGTGTCCAGTCACACTTGGCCAATAAAGAATTCTATTCTATTCTATTCTATTCTATTCTATTCTATTCTATTCTATTCTATTCTATTCTATTCTATTCTATTCTAATTCTATTCTATTCAACTGTGTTACTCATTTAACAACTGCAGTTCATTTCCTTAAAACTGTGGCAAGGAAATGGACTAAACTCATTTCACAACTGTCTTGCTTAACAACAGAAATCTTGGGCTCAATTGCGATCGTAAGTTGATCGTTTCCTAGTATGATTTGATTGCTTATTTGTACCCTATGGCTACCATTAAGTGTTGTACCTTATTAATTTTGATGGATGTATCTTGTCTTTCCCAACTCTAGGAGGCAGTGCTCATCTCCGTTTCAAAGCTGAAGAGCCAGTGCTGTCCGAAGACGTCTCCGTGGTCGACTCGTGTGGCCGGCATGACTCAACGCCAAAGGCGCACAGAACGCTGTTCCCTTCCCACCAAAGGTGGTTTCTATTTTTTCTACTTGCATTTTTTATGTGCTTTCGAACTGCTAGGTTGGCAGATGCTGGGACAAGTAACGGGAGCTCACCCCGTTACGCGGCACTAGGGATTCAAACCACTGAACTGCCGACCTTTCGATCAACAAGCTCAGCCTCTTAGCCACTGAGCCACCATGTCCCTCTTTTCGCTATAAAAGATTAAAAAAAATAATAATTAGCCCAAGAAATTAATATACATTGCCTCTGTTTTCAAGAGCTACATTCCATTTTAGGTACAAAAAAACAGGGTGTTTTTGGAAAGGCTACGCTTCAAATCCCTTCCAAAAAAAATAATAAATTATGCGTTTTCTCTGATCTTTTGCGGGAGCGGGAGGAGTTTATAAAACTTTCTCTCTGTTCCTTATTAAACCAGCAATCCTCGCTCACTTATTTATTCCACGCTCTCCGGACGCTGTGTTCCCCACTGAATAACTTGAACTTTCAAGAAACAGGAAGTTTGCCTTCTCACATGGATCAAAAACCACAAACCTTAATTTGGGCAGGGAGAGAGGAAAGAGAGAGTGGCGGGAGGGGGAGAGAGAGAGAACATAATCAGGATTTGGGAACGATTTCCGGAGTGGAGGGCAACTAGATAGAAAAGGATACTTATGTACTGTATATTAGAACAGGGGTCTCCAACCTTGGCAACTTTAAGCGTGGCGGACTTCAACTCCCAGAATTCTCCCAGAAGCCATTAAAAAGCGAAAGTTAAGAGTATTTTGGATATGTGATGCGACATCCAGAAAAATACAGCATCCTAAGGAGCCTGGGCGGGGAGTGACTGGCAGGAGAGGGGTGAGTAGAGGCCGGCGTGGTGCTCCTCGATGTGAGTGACATCGAGTTGGCCATCGAGTTGGCGATGCCCACCCAGCTACATGACCACCTAGCCATACCCACCCAGCCGGTCATTAGGCAGATCATATTAGTGGTCTGCAGGATTTAAAATTATGAATTTAGTGGTCCCTGAGGTCCGAAAGGTTGGTGACCCCTGCTTTAAATTGTTGTTTTTTTTAAAAAGCCACTGACCAAACCTGGATCAGGAGAAAAGAGATGCAACGGGAACCATGACGTTTGAAAAGGAGTGTCTTGTAAGAAGACAGATAATTCCACTTTGTCTTCCGTAGGCTTATTTCAACTTCCTGAAGATATTCATGGATTGCTGGTTAAGGTGACCCATTATCCTCCCTTACAGCCCTTCGGATTCAAACATTGAGGGAACAACACTGTATAGGAAAAAAAAAAAACTCGGAAAATAAAATAAAAAAAAAACCAAGGCCTTTTTGATGGCCTCAGCTGGTAATAGTGGAGAGAAGTGGAAGGCAGAGAGCGGCCCTTTAGAAATCTTGTTTTCAAGGGCAGCAGAGAAATTTTTGAAAAGAATAACATATAAACTGAATTATGTTCTATTTTATAAAAGGGGCCCAAACTCCAACATGCAAACCGATGACAAAACATTCATGGAAAACTCCACGAGATGTAAAGTGTTAGTATTCAAAGCAGGAAAAGTGGAGCCTCGTTCAGCCCAGATGCAAATGGACTTTGCAAAGCAATATCATTTCTCTTTACCCCGTAACCCACTAATGGCTAACCTTTTCCAGACCAAGTGCCCAGGTGCCAAAACACAAAAATGCAATGCACATGCAATCCCGTACATGTGCCCCCACATATGCGCTGCCCCCCACACATGCCCCGCTTCTGCGCATGCATGTCCCCCCCCACACACACACTGCCCCCCCCCCCGGTGCATACGCATGCAGCCCCCAGCATGTGTCTGGTTCTCACACGGCCACGGCCCCGGTGGTGGATTTCAGCAGGTTCTGATCAGTTCTGGAGAATCGATAGCGGAAATTTTGAGTCATTCGGAGAACCAGTAGTAAAAATTGTGACTGGCCCCACTCCCATCTCTTCTCTGCCTCCCGAGTCCCAGCTGATCGGGGGGAAATGGGGATTTTGCAGTATCCTTCCCCTGGAGTGGGGAGGGAATGGAGATTTTACAGTATCCTTCCCCTGCCACTCCCACCAAGCCACACCCACCAAGTCATGCCACACCCACAGTGGCTAAGACGCTGAGCTTGTCAATCAAAAGGTCGGCAGTTCAGCGGTTCGAATCCCTAGTGCTGTGTAACGGGGTAAGCTCCTGTTACTTGTCCCACCTCCTGTCAACCTAGCAATTCGAAAGCACATAAAAAATGCAAGTAGAAAAATAGGGACCACCTTTGGTGGGAAGGTAACAGCATTCCGTGCGCCTTTGGCATTGAGTCATGCCGGCCACATGACCACGGAGACATCTCCGGACAGCGCTGGCTCTTCGGCTTTGAAACAGAGATCAGCACTGCCCCCTAGAGTCGGGAACAAGTAGCACTTATGCGCGAGGGAAACCTTTACCTTTACCTTATAGCCGACAAAGCTAGGAGAGCCTATGGCTTAGACGTTAATACATATACCTAATATGCAAGCAGCCCAGGTTCGAATCCCAGAAGTGTATGGCTAGCTGACGAGAGCTAAATAGCTTGAAATAGATCTATACTAGTCTCCCTTTATTTCTTTGTCAATAAATATAAATTTAACTCTTATGAAGCATCTAAAGACGCAATGCAGTCAGACATCCACAGTTCTATAATCTTTAAAATATCCAGGATAATAGCAATAAAAAAAAAATTAAATGACTTTTAAATATAGTACAACTAGCATTACAATTTACAACGCCAACCGTTTAGTATCTCTCATATAATCCACAGCTCTGGTTCATTTATTGCTGCGAGAATCTCGTGTTTAAAAATGCCGACAGCCAGCCAATAAATTCACACCGGCAGGTTCAGGGAATTTTTATTAATCAACATCTCAGTTACATGAATGCAGCGCAAGATACATCATGTAGAACACCTTTGAAGGTACCCTTGTTGTGGTTAAGAGAACTCACCGGCAGGCAGAAAAGAAAAAAGAAAAAAAAGGAACTCCATCCCAATCTATCATTCGACTGAATTAGGTCTGCACACTTTCTTTAAAGCCATGGCATAAACAGGGCTTACTGACAACACACAACTGGCCAGATTCCCAGCAACGCAATTGACAAAGCACAAAACATGCTGTTTAAGCTAAAAGCCAGCAGCCCCCACAGCAGAGCATCATGTGAATTCACCCTCTGCTCAAGGACAGGGATGTGGGCTGGAGGCACATCACATTAGCTACCCTCTGCTTCCTCCCATCAGATGGGATCTGACCTTTTTCCCTTTGGCTGGATGGGAGCCAAAAACCTGAGAGCCTGCTAAAACAAGGGAGAAAGAGACTCCCAACATCCTTGGGAAGAGTCACAAATTCACCCCCATCTAGCCAGCGGATCAAACACGAGTCCCAGAACAAACTTTGATTCTCACTCTGTCTAGATGAGAACAAGGCTGTCCAACTTTGGCCGACTTTTAAGATCTGTTGGACTTCAACTCCCAGAATGCTGGCTGGTGAGTTCCGGGAGTTGAAGTCCACAAAGTTTTAAAAAGTTTTGCCAAAGTTGGACAAGCCCTGCTCTAGAAGAAATCAGGGCAGACACCCAACATCTGGCAGGACATCCATGGGGCACGCTTAACTGAAAAGCACCTTTAGCCAACCCAGCTCCTTCACCCCCCCCCAGGGGAAACTTTGGTGCCCATAACTCCCTGCCCCTTTGGGCAAAAGATGGGGGGTTATGGGCCCCGCAGTCCATTATACTTGGGCAGGCAGAGAATGGAGATCCAGTACGAGCCAGCACATCTTAAACCAAGTGCTGGAAAAGGCCGGAGGAGGGGAAGAGGGAGGGAGGGGGGAGAGGGAGGGAGGAGGGGAGAGAGAGGGGGAGAGAGTGTGTTTTAGTCAGGAGAACCCATAGAATAGAATAGAATAGAATAGAATAGAATAGAATAGAATAGAATAGAATAGAATAGAATAGAATAGAATAGAATTTTTTCTTGGCCAAGTGTGTTTGGACACACAAGGAATTTGTCTTTGGCGCATATGCTCCAAGTTGTCAGGTGCTTTTTCCAAGAGGCAACTGGACTTCTTTGTCAAATAACCACGGCCTTGGATGACTGAGAATCTCCATAGACATTTAGTCAGGAAAGTTTTCTCTACTTTGGTCAGAGACGCTGGGGCGACGGTGCCTCTGAGCAAGTAAAAAGTGGGTCTCAGGGAAGAAGGAGGAGAGAAAGGAGGAGGAGGAGGAGGAAGAGGAAGAGGAAGAGGAAGACGTAGTAGTAGTAGTAGTGGTGGTGGTGGTGGTGGTAGTGGAACAGGGATACTCCCCCTCCAAGAAGAGGAGGCTTTACTCAAGGGAGGAGGAGAGGAAGAGGAAGAAGGAGGAGGAAGAGGAAGAGGAAGAGGAAGAGGAAGAAGAAGAAGAAGAAGAAGAAGAAGAAGAAGAAGAAGAAGAAGAAGAAGAAGAAGAAGAAGACGTAGTAGTAGTAGTAGTAGTAGTAGTAGTAGTAGTAGTAGTAGTAGTAGTAGTAGTAGTAGTAGTAGTGGGGGAAAAGGGATTCTCCCCCTCCAAGAACGGAGTCTTTACTCAAGGGAGGAGGACGAAGAGGAAGAGGAGGCACCCTGCATTCAACCCTGAGCCAATCAATCAAACAATCAATCAATCAACTGACCAACCGACCAACCAGCCTGCCATTGCCTTGCCCTCGTTCCACCCCCCCCCCCAAAAAAAAAACCGGCGCCGGGAGCGCGAGGCACCGCAGAGACCTTACCCGGGGATGCAAACGGAGCACCGCAGCGCAACGACGGCGGCGGCAGCAGCTCCTTCCACCGGCCGAGGATTCATCCTTGCGAAGGCGCCTCCACCTCCTCCTCCTCTCCTCCTCCTCCTCCTCCTGAAGCTCTTCGCGGGAAGGGAAGCGCAGGCCCCTCCCTCCCCCACGCCAAGCCCTTCCCCCTTCCCGAAGCGGGGAGGGGAGAGAGTAGGGAGAGAAGGGGAGGGAAGCGGGCGGCCAGCAGCTGCAGCAGCAACAGGAGCAGCCACGTGGGAAGGCTTGGAATCGCTCTGGGGGGGGGGAGGGAGAAACTGCGCTCCGAGGGGCTCGGGTACCACTTTACCAGTAACAGAGTGTGGGAAGGGGACCTTGGAGGTCATCTAGTCCAACCCCACCCCATCCCTGCGGTGGGACTGGGGGAAGCTTGCTGGCAGCGTCCCCGTCTTGTCTTTCCCGGTCCTGCCTTTGGAGAAGGGGGGGATTCAAAGGCAGCGGAGCCGGGAGGGAGGGAGGGAGGAGGGCGGCGCGGTCCGGACCGCGCGTGCCGCCGCAGCCGCAGCCGCCTCTCAACGCGGGTGGGGGAGGCAGGAAAGGGAGCAGGCAGGAGCCGCCGAGAGTTTCGGCGCGGCCTGTTGAGCCAGTTTCCTTTCCTTTCCTTCCCCTTTTTTTTTTAATGGGTTTTTTTAATAGGTTTTTCAACGCAGGCACCTTGTCGACCCGGGAAAGGCCTTCGGGAGGTTGCAATCGGGCTAATGATACGGTGCAGGCCGGACGGAGAAAGGGTGCCAAAAAAAAAAAAAAAAAAGGAAGCCCGCGCCGTTTTCAAAAGCCGTCCTCGGAGGAGCCTGCAGGGTAGAAATCGCCCTTTGGGATTGGGAACTTTGTCCGAAGAAGCTAAACAACAAGGAAGAAGCTTCCCAGGAAAAAAAAGGGGGGGTGCCTTTTCGCTTTCTTGACTGCCTGGTGGTGGCTATCTATCTACCTTTCTTTCTTTCTTTCTTTCTTTCTTTCTTTCTTTCTTTCTTTCTTTCTTTCTTTCTATCTACCTATCTATCTACCTTTCTATCTATTTATCTATCTACCTTTCTTTCTATCTTTCTTTCTATCTATCTACCTATCTATCTACCTTTCTATCTATTTATCTATCTACCTTTCTTTCTATCTTTCTATCTATTTATCTACCTTTCTATCTATCTACCTTTCTTTCTATCTATCTATCTACCTTTCTTTCTATCTACCTTTCTTTCTATCTTTCTATCTATTTATCTACCTTTCTATCTATCTACCTTACCAATATATATATATATTGCTCCTAGAAGCACGAAGCTGAGAACACCAGCCTGAAGATGACGAATGAGACTTTGTCGAAACGTTGCCAAGACACCTCCAATTTTACGCGGGAGAAAACCCAAATAACCAAAGACCTACATATTTATGTATGTGTGTGTGTGTGTCAATCTCCTCTCTCTCCCATATACATAGATCTATCTACCTACCTTCCTACCTATCTATTTATTTATTTATTATGTATTTATCTATCAAGAACATATTAGGTAATGTATAAACATGGATTGGATGCATTAAATAGATACAACTAGAGGAAACATTAGGACAGGGACGGAAGGCATGCTGGACACGTCTCCGTGGTCATGTGGACTAAATACCAAAGGCGCACGGAATGCTGTCCCCTTCCCAACAAAGGTGGTCCCTGTTTTCCTACTTGCATTTTTTAACGTGCTTTCGAACTGCTAGGTTGGCAGAAGCTGGAACAAGTCACGGGAGCTCACCCCGTTATGCGGCGCTAGGGATTCGAATCACTGAACTGCCAACCTTTCGATTGACAAGCTCAGCGTCTTAATCACTGAGCCACCGTGTCCCTAAGCCACGGTAGTCCCTAAGAATCCAATAGTCCTGCTAAAAATGTTGCTTTGCTTGAGGTTACAAACCCTGAAAAGACAAGGTTGCAGTTCAGCTGAATGCAACTGTTTCATATTGTCACAATGTGTTGCCAATACACATTTGTGCAAAATGCTAGACTCAAGCAGAGAGTGACCTTGGGAAAGGATGTCTCCACTAGAAATGGAAGGAATGAACCTCCCTGAGGCCACAATTCCGTCTTCTTTAGATGACAACTCTGTACTGCAGATTCAAATGTTGCGTGCAGTGGTCCTCTCTGTAAAATACAGGTAGTCCTGGATTTATGGCAACCGGGAACAGAAGTCCCACTGCCAAGCAAGGGTGGTTCTTAAGTGAGTCGTGCCCAATTTTTGTCTTTTTTTGCCATGGTCATTAAGCAAATCACAGAAGTTATTAAATGAATTACCTGGTCATTAAGCAAATCTGGATTTCCCCACTGACTTGCTTGTCAGAAGAAGTCTCTTTCTCAGGCCTAGGAAGGAGGGCAATGGCAAACCATTTCTCAAAAACCTTGCCAAGAAAAACTGCAGGGATTGGTCCAGGCAATCACTAGGAATCAACACTGATTTGAACGCTCATATATTCTTTTTTTTTATTATTTGATTCCTGGCTTGATGTGAAATATGAACCTAATGAGTTCTGGCCATCATTCATGGTTTAAACTGCACTTAGCTGAAGCTCAGATGCAGTTGCCACTGGATAAAAAAAATTTTTTTGCCACTGTCGGTCAAAATTCTGAATCGGATTATATAACCACCATCGGTTGGGAGCTGCGACATCACAGCGTTGTGTCATCACGCCAACAACACAACACGCCCAACTTCATCATGACTTCTACCCAACACCTATTATTAGCAACCACTTGATGTGGCTTGATCTGAAATACAAATCTAATGAGTTCTTCTGACCATCATTCGTGGTTAATCTGAATTTAGCTGAAGCTCAGATGCAGTTGCCACGGATGTAACAACATTGGATAGTTTTTGCCCAGAGTTGGAAACATGAAGATACACCAACAGAAGACAAAATAATCATTAAAATTACGGAATGCGCAGAAATGGACAAACTTACGAAAGAAATACAAGAAAAAGAAGAAACAGATTATTACCTAGTATGGCAAAAATGGTATGACTGGTTGGAGAAAAAGAAAGGAAAATAAAAATAGGGACACAAAAAAGGAGATAAAATATATAGATAAAGATTGAGTACCAATTAAGAAAAATAGTAAATTAAAGAGAGAGTTTAAGATGCTATTTTGCTCGTAAATGTGTAGATATAGATAAGAATATGAATATAGTTTACCAATGTGAGTAGTCAAACAAAAAAGGAGTCGTAAGACTCGATTTATGTTTACTCGTTATGTATGTTGTCTTGTTGTATTTATGTTTGTTTGTTTTTTCTTTTTACCCAATAAAAAAATTTATAAAAGAAAGAAAGAAAGAAAGAAATCATTTGCCACTCAACCAGTCGGTTAAAATCCTGACTCGGATTATATAACCACCATCAGTTGGGAGCCTGCGACATCACAGCGCTATGTCATCATGCCAACAACACAACACACCCAACTTCATTGTGACTTCTACCCAACACCTGTTATTAGCAACCACACCCTACTTATTAGCAACACACTTTGGACAGATGGGAAGGTTCACATCACCAATATCCTGGATTATCCCGGGAATCAACAATGAGAGTGAAAGGTAAATATTAATTCAGGATATGGTTTCTTTTCATCGGAATTCATTGAATAAACTACGGGTGAGCGAATGTATGCAAGATAACTGTTAATAACATGGTTTACAAGCCTCGGAGGCCGTGTTCAACCTCTGAATCATAAGCTAATCAGGTTGAGTTTGTAGAGCGTTCGTCTCACACGTGTTTGACTGGTCTGTGGTTTATGGTCTAGCCAAAGCGTCTCCCATCTGGATTATTATGCATCAGTTTGCACAGTGTAGAGAGTTTGTCTGTTCAAGGAAAGGAAACGGAAAGACAGGTCGGGTGTAGGATCCTTGGGGTGAGTCACAGGAAGCATCCGTACAATGCCTCTGATTTAATGGGTTCATTAGGATAATCTTTTGTGTGTCAGAATAGGATAGGATAGGAGAAGAGAAGAGAGAGTAGAGTAGAAGAAAAGAAGAGAGAATAGAATAGAATAGGAGAAGAGAGGAGAGGAGAGGAGAGGAGAAAAGAAAATAGAGCAGAGTAGAAGAATAGAATAGGAGAAGAAGAGAAAAGAATAGTGAGTAGAGTAGAAGAGAAGAGAAAAGAAAATAGAGTAGAAGAATAGAAGAGAATGAGAAGAGAAGAGAGAGGAGAAAAGAAAATAGTAGAGTAGAAGAATAGAATAGGAGCAGAGAAGAGAAAAGGAAAGAAAATAGAGTAGAAGAATTAGAATAGAATAGAATAGAATAGAATAGAATAGAATAGAATAGAATAGAATAGAATAGAATAGAACAGCAGAAGAGGAGGAGAAGAGAAAAGAAAATAGTAGAGTAGAGTAAAATAATAGAATAGGAATAGGAATAACTGTGTTTTTCCTGAAAATAAGACGTCGTCTTATATTTTTTTGAACCCCAAAATAAGTGCTTGGCCTTATTTTCGGGGAGGTCATATTATTTTGGGGTGCGTGGAGCAAGACGGGGCTCCTCTTGCCGTCTTACCTGATTTCCAGCTCTGTCTCTCTAACCCTAACCAGAGGAAATGGTGGGGAACGGCTGCGCATGTGGTTAAATACTTTAAATGAACTGTTGGAAATCGAGGACTGCCTGTAGTTAGAAAGAGTAGTAGAAGTCTCAATCTCCTCCTTTTTACATAAAGTTTATTGTCATTGTATGTATATACACAGTATACCCATAGAACGAAATCCTTTTGCACAGTGCGTTTACACCAGTGGTGAAATCCAATTTTTTTTACTATTGGTTTGTGGGTGTGGCTTGATGGCCGTGGCAGGGGAAGGATACTGCAAAATCTCCATTCCCATCCCACTCCAGGGGAAAGATACTGCAAAATCCCCATTCCCTCCCCACTCCTGGGGGAAGGATACTGCAAAATCTCCATTCCCACCCCACTCTGGGCCCTGCCTAGGTGGTATTTGTCAGTTCTCCGAACTACTCAAAATTTCCGCTACCGGTTCTCCAGAACCTGTTAGAACCTGCTGGATTTCACCCCTGGTTTACACCCAGAATTCAGTCCCTGGCTGAAAAGGATTAAGGTTATAATTGCGAAAGACATTTAATAACAACTGTTACACTTCCAGAGTTCAGGCTTTACACAGTTTCAATATTGGGCAACACCATTTTTATTTGTTTATCCATTTATTTCGGGATTCATAATCTGCTTCTCGGTTCAGCCATTTCTCAAAGGAGAGGGCGATGTTTTCGAAAGCAGGAATAACATTAAAGGAAATGACAAAAGAACGCAGCAGTGATATCTCAAGGGCCGAGGAAATAATACAAACCTCCATCACATTTGAAATTCATGTTTTATTATATATATATATATATATATATATATATATATATATATATATATATATATATGTTTTTCTTTCTTTTTCGTAGGTTTTATGTGTATTTCTCTTTAGCCAGGTTCTACCTACGTAAACCAGGGCTTTATAATATCTTGGTTTACGTAGATAGAACCTGGCTAAAGAGAAATACATACATACATACATACATACATACATACATACACACACACACACACACACACACACACACTGTATATACACACTCATATTTTCCCTTGTCCAGAACATTAAACTGGATGCAGTGGATCTATTTTGTTCTTCGGTTTATTTTTTGCTACAGGCTGTTTTAATCTCTACTCACAAGAACTACTTAACGATCCGTCTCGCTGAAAAACGGGGGTATAACATGGTAAAAAAAAAAAAAAATCAACCTACCAACAGAAACCAGCTTCCCATTCGAATGTGGAATCATTAATCCTAAGAATGAATTAAAAATGAATTGATGAAAGATGAGCTGCCCAAACTGTGAACTTGAAAGTCTTTCCCGTCATTCTTAGGCTTAATTGAGGATGCCCATTTTACAGGTTGTGACATTTTAAACCCTATAATGGGCTAAACTCCAGCCTTAAATCTCCCGAAACTAAGGATTGTAATTCATTTGTTTTCAACTCGCAACTGCTTTGTGATCAGCAGTGTGTCATGAAATGGTGGACTGTTGCACACCTGAGAAACGCAGAAGTTGGTTGCTTAAGAATTCTTCCTGCCGTAATATCAAGATCAAGGGAGGTACTAATACCACTCTGTAAAGCCTTAGTAAGACCACACCTAGAATACTGCATCCAGTTTTGGTCACCACACTATAAAAAAAGATGTTGAGACTCTAGAAAGAGTGCAGAGGAGAGCAACCAGGATGATTAGTGTTCCTAATCTTCTGTCTTCGTCCCAGCAAAACCCCTTTTACTTTGTGAATTCCTTTCATTCACAGTCAGCAAGGCCTGTCCAAACAGTCTTTCAGAGGAATATTTATCAACACAGACCTTATCTCGCTTGGAAAGCTGCCAGGTAACTAGTTTCCAAATGCAGTGCAAGGCAAAACTTGTCACAGAGTCTCTGGGATGCACGGACAGATCTTCCCACTCTTGAAACGAACGAATGAACGAACGCATTGCTTCCTGCAAAAGCCCACTCCCCGTTTGCTCCTCTTTTGTTTTCTATGAGAGGGGCCAGTCAACTCCAAGGTGCGGCTTTACTCCCAAGTCGACCCTGCTTTCTTAATTGTCTTCTGGCAGCTCTGCGCATGCTCACACTGGGAACAGGCTCCAGTTGTTCCTCTGTCTAACTGCTGTCTGGCTCCCTCTCTGCCTCAGACGCAGAGCCCTCGTCCAAGCTTTCCCCAGCCCCCAGGACTGGCCTAAGTTCCTCCCCAACCTCCTCACTGTCTGACACTGCTGCCAGCTCTGCTGGCCACCGGTGGGCCACAACAATTAGGGGACTGGAGGCTAAAACATACAATGAACGGTTGCAGGAACTGGGCATGGGTAGTCTAGTGAAGAGAAGGACCAAGGGAGACATGATTACAGTCTTCCAATATTTGAGGGGCTGCCACAGAGACCAGGGGCTCAAGCTCTTTTCCAAAGCACCAGAAGGGCAGACAAGGGATAATGGATGGAAACTGAACAAGGAGAGATTCAACCTGGAAGTAAGGAGAACTTTTCTGACATTGAGTACAATCAACCCATTGAACAGAAGTTGCCTTCAGAAGTTGTGGGAGCTTCATCACTGGAAGCTTTCAAGAAGAGACTGGACTGCCATCTGTCAGAAATGGTGTAGGGTCTCCTGCTTGGGTGGGGGGTTGGACTAGATGACCTACAAGGTCCCTTCCAACTCTGTTAATCTGTTATCAGCTGCAGATCACAGGGTGACTAATTTAATGACCAACATGACTTCAACCATAATTTCAGCTCAATTATGATCATAAATTGAGGTCTTGTAGAGTACTTGGAGAGGGTCCTCCAGGAAGGCCAACATTTCCAATGCCATCCACGGTTTATTTTTATTTATTTTAGCAGAAGCTAATTATATCACAGAGACTTGGAAGGGTACAACAGGGTGACTTCTGTGGTACAAAGCAAAGTTTAAGGAGAAGTTCAAGGTCAGGGAAAAGGCAGCACAATTCGTTGAAGGACAAGATGGTCAGATACCAGATTATTCTCTATCATTTTAGAGAGGGCTCAGAGAGGGCTGTGAAGCACTGTGAAGCAGTATAGAAGTCTAAGGGCTATTGCTAAGTGGGAAGGAAGGAAGGAGGAAGGAAGGAAGGAGAACTGGGGAGGGAAGGAGGGAAGAAGGAAGGAAGGAAGGAGCTGGGGAGGAAGGGAAGAAGGAAGGAAGGAGCTGGGGAGGGAGGAAAGAAGGAAGGAGCGAGCTGGGGAGGGAAGGAGGAGCTGGGGAGGGAGGGAGGGAAGAAAAGGAAGGAAGGATCTGGGGAGGGAGGGAAGAAGGAAGGAGCAAGCTGGGGAGGGAAGGAGGAGCTCAGGAGGGAGGGAGGAAAGAAGGAAGGAGCTGGGGAGGGAGGAAAGGAAGGAGCGAGCTGGGGAGGGAAGGAGGAGCTGGGGAGGGAGGGAGGGAAGAAGAAAGAAAGGAAGGAGCTGGGGAGGGAGAGAAGAAGGAAGGAGCAAGCTGGGGAGGGAAGGAGGAGCTGAGGAGGGAGGGAGGGAAGAAGGAAGGAAGGAGCTGGGGAGGAAGGGAGGAAGGAAGGAAGGAAGGAAGGAGCTGAGGAGGAAGGGAGGAAGGAAGGAAGGAGCTAGGGAGGGAGGGCTGTGGTGATGCAGGGATTAGAATGCACCATTGCAGGCTAACTCTGCCCACAGCCCGGAGTTCGATCCTGACATGGCTCAAGGTTGACTCGGCCTTCCATCATTCCGAGGTCTATAAAATGAGGAGGGCAAGATGCCGACTCTTAAACCAGTTAGAGAGGGCTGTAAATTACTGTGAAGTGGTACATAAGTCTGAGGGCTATTGCTATTGCTATAATGCCTCTGAATGGAGACCTTGATGATCACTACCTTGGCCAAAGGCGCTGAAGGTACATTTAAAGGGGGTTTTTTTTCCCCCTCTAAGGGAACATAGAATTGCTGCAAAACTCACCACTGTGTAATCTTGGCTTCATTGGGATGCTGGTTCCAGCACCGCAGAGCAAGCTGTCTGAATTTAGAGTTAGTGTTTCAATTAAGAAGCCATCTAAAGAGTCAACACATCTTATAGCATGTGATAAAAATAGCACAGATCAAAGAGTTGGCACCGAAGAACTGACATGTACAGCCTGTGGCTGTGTCCTTTTTTTAAGCTCTGGGATTTCACGATTTAATTCTTTTATCAGTCAGTTTGGCTAGGTGTCTGGAACGATGTGCTAGCCCACTCTTTGCTGCCTGGGAGAAAGACATTTTTACTACAGCCAGCCTAAATGCACGGCAAGATAGTTTTCCACACAATAGGCTCTCATCCAGTGGTGAAATTCAATTTTTTTTTTTTTACTACCGGTTCTGTGGGCGTGGCTTGGTGGGCGTGGCTTGGTGGGTGTGGATGGGGAAGGATACTGCAAAATCTCCATTCCCACCACATTCTTGGGGGAAGGATATTGCAAAATCTCCATTCCCACCCCACTCCTGGGGAAAGGATACTGCAAAATCTCCATTCCCACCCCACTCCAGGGGAAGGATGCTGCAAAATTTCCACTCCCACCCCACTCCTGGGGGAAGGATATTGCAAAATCTCCATTCCCACCCATTCCAGGGGAAGGATACTGCAAAATCTCCATTCCCACCCCACTCCAGGGGAAGGATACTGCAAAATCCCCATTCCCACCCCACTCCAGGGGAAGGATATTGCAAAATCTCCATTGCCACCCCACTCTGGGGCCAGCCAGAGGTGATATTTGACGGTTCTCCGAACTACTCAAAATTTCCTCTACCAGTTCTCCAGAACCTGTCAGAACCTACTGGATTTCACCCCTGGTCTCATCTCCACCCAAACAGGGACATAAAGACTATTGCTAGCTTTTTAAATCAAGTCCATTGCTTTTTAAAACAGTTTGATCTGCCTGTTATTACCACAACACTTTCCCCCCCCCCACTGAAACACCCGTAAAGAAGATTTATTTCTTGCTCGCTTAGCAACCTGAAATGGAGAATACTGAACGTGCACATTATGCTAAGTATGGCTTAAAGGTAGTTCGTGAATTAAGCTACAATTGACTAGGCTTTTGCAATCTGCTACGCCATAAACCATGGGTTATAAACCACAACTAGCGTTCCTTTAGTCAGAAGGTAAAACCAGCAGCTGATATTTAAAATTGAGAGTTGTGTATTGTAAATAATAAATTTTATGATGCTTTTAATGGCATAAATGAGGCTGGAGGACTGACTAAGCAAATCAAAAGGCCATAAGCTCTTGAAAGGGGAAAAATCCACCCTCTCTCATACAAGCAATCCCCATTAGTACACAGCAGACAATGATGGCTTGTAGTTTATATGCTGAAGCCATAGTCAATTTATAGTTCCTGTCCTAGATTTTGGTCTTAACTACCTTCCCTATAGCTTAGTCAACAAACTATGATTAAACATGTCATGGCTTAGAGCAAGAAGCACACACCCCAAAAAATTGAAATGACCATCACATTCCAAATAAGGCAAAGTTATAAAGAAGCAGGAATTGCAGGAACTGTCTGCTTTTTTTTTCTTTTTTCTTTTGCTTTAATTTATATGCCGCCCTTCTCCAGAGACTCAGGGTGGCTTACAATGCGTTAAGCAATAGCCTTCATACTTTTGTATATTTTATACAAAGTCAGCTTATTGCCCCCACAATCTGGGTCCTCATTTTACCTACCTTTGAAAGGATGGAAGGCTGAGTCAACCTTGAGCCTGGTGAGAGTCGAACTTACTTTAATTGCAGACAGCTGGTGTTAAATTACAGTGCTTAGTCTGCAGAGCTATCCAGGCTCCAATTTATTTATTGGTTCGATTTATATGCTGCCCTATTCCGGAGACTCAGGGCGGCTTACAATGTGTTAAGCGATAGCCTTCATACTTTTGTATATACCTGCTTAGTAGGGCTTTCGCCGCCCCCCCCCAAGTGGTGTTCTTTTTTATACAAAGTCAGTTTATTGCCCCCACAATCTGGGTCCTCATTTTACCTACCTTTGAAAGGATGGAAGGCTGAGTCAACCTTGAGCCTGGTGAGATTTGAACTTGCAGTAATTGCAAGCAGCAGATGTTAATAACAGTGCTTTAGTCCACTGTACTACCAAGGCTCTTATAGACACATGCTCATGGACGCATGCACCTTTTTACTGAAATCTTTATTTAATCCCGCTCGAGATTACTCCTGCCTTCGGAGCTTAATTGATTGAAAATTAGTAATTATGTGAGATAGAATCCCTGCTCTGCTCGTAATTCTTTGATGCCTGTTTTAGGCACCTTGTTTAAATGTGTTCATTCCCTTGGATTTATAATAGCTGCCGTACACCGCACACTCATTCTGCCTGCAATTGCTTGCTGCTTTATTGTTTGGTGATCGCTCTTCTACTGCTGCTTTTTTATGGAGACTGCTGTTTGCTGAAAATTTAAAGCCGTTATCCTAATTGCTGTTAGATTTCTACCTTTCCTGCACCACCTGCTTTAACTGGAGGGTTGGGGGGAAAGTCCCTAGAATCGTGATGGCAAACCTATGGCATATGTGCCACAGGTGGCACGCGTAGCCATATCAGTGGGCACAAGAGTTCAGCTCCGCCAGCTGATTTTTGGGTCTTCTGGGCCCACCAGGAGTAGGAAAGCAGGTTGTTTCCTGCCTCCAGAGGGCCTGGGGGGAGGGGAAGGCCCGTTTTTCTTTCTCACCTGGCTCCAGGGCCTCTCTAGGACTCTGGGGAGGGTGAAAACAGCCTCCCCCCCCCCCCGGAGGTCTCCCGGAGGCTGAAAACGGCCCGTTTGGTGGGGCCAGAAGTTGTCAAACAGTCCGTCTTCGGCCTCTGGAGGATCTCCGGGGGGGGGGGTAGGGAGGGGAATGCTGTTTTCGCCCTCCCCAGACTCCTAGAGAGGCCCTGGAGGCTGTGGACAGCAAAAAATGGGCCTTCCAGTCCCACTGGAAGTTGTTAAATGGGCCATTTTTGGCCTCCGGGGGATGGGGAAGGCTGTTTTCACCCTCCCCAGACGCCTAGAGAGGCCCTGGAGCCAGGTAAGAAAGAAAAATGGGGCTACCAGGCCATTGCGTGCCAGAAACGGGGGGAGGCGGGTCGTGCGTGCATGCGCGGGGGCAGGACGTATAGAATTATGGGTGTGGGCACGTGCACGCGTGACCCCTCCGACCCCCCCATTCTGGCACGCGATGGCAAAAAGGCCATGCCCTAGAACATGGTTAAGAATGTTTCAATGAATTAAGAAGCATTTCTCATCATTACAGGCTGTAAATGAATATCGGATGGGTGGCTGCGAATATTAAAATGCAATCGGATTAGCAAAAGAATGGTCGCCCAGAGTTTCTGAAATATTAGTTCCTTTTGGTGCCATCAGGCATCCTTTAGACGCGAGGATTATTCAGATGCTATTTGCACCTGTAAATGTTGTGGCCAAGTTGAAGGAAAACCCATAATCTGAATATTAATCGGAATAATTGAATTGTATCCTGTGGTGTGGAGAGCCATTGCTTGCTTACGGCTGTTGTCCCATGAGACCATATCCTTCTGAGGTAAATGCTTCACAACAGCCTTACCTATATTATCAGCTAAGGCAGGGATGTCAAACTCGAGGCCGGAGGGCCGGATCCAGCCCGCAGGATGCTTAGATATGGCCCGTGGTGAAATCCCACTCCAGGGGAAGGATACTGCAAAATCTCCATTCCCACCCCACTCCAGGGGAAGGATACTGCAGAATCTCCATTCCCACCCCACTCCAGGGGAAGGATACTGCAGAATCTCCATTCCCTCCCCACTCCAGGGAAAGGATACTGCAGAATCTCCATTCCCACCCCACTCCAGGGGAAGGATACTGCAAAATCTCCATTCCCACCCCACTCTGGGGCCAGCCAGAGGTGGTATTTGCCGGTTCTCCGAACTGCTCCAAATTTGCGCTACTGGTTCTCCAGAACCTGTCAGAACCTGCTGGATTTCACGCCTGGATCTGGCCCACAGGGCCACCCTAGAAACAGTGAAGGACCAGCCCGCGGTGCCTCTACCAGGGCAGATCACTCAGGCCACCACAGGCACCCCCGACACGAGTGACATCGAACTGGCCATGCCCCCCGTGGCCCCCCGAGGTCAAACACAGCCGTGATGCGGCCCTCAATGAAATCAAGTTTGACAGCCGTGAGCTAGGGTTTTATACAGGGCTGGGCTTCAAAAATTTTAGCAAGGGGTTCTCTGCCCAGTTGCGGAGTGGGCGTGGCCTAGTCGGCTCCCGCACCATGGCAGAGGGCATTTTTGCCCTCCCCGGGCTCCGGAGGCTTTCCTCAAGCGTCTAGGAGGGCAAAAACGGCCTCCCCAGGCTCGCTAGGCCCCTTTTCCACCCTCCTCGAGTCTCCATGCGCGCCCTGCACTTACCGGCATCCAAAACGGGCTGCATGGAGACTCCCGGGAGGGAAGGGGTGGGCAGGGCCAGCCAGGAGTGGGATTTGGGGGTTCTCCAAACTGCACAGAATCTTACCTAGAGGTTCTCCCGAACCTCTACGAACCCCCAGCAGCCCACCCCTGGTTTTATATAGGTAAGCTATTGATTAGCATGGAAGAAAAGAATGGAAGTGAATTGACAATATTTGTCAACCTTTTGAAGTAGTTCAGCTCAAGCAACAGGCCACAAGAAATAGTGCAACTAGACCTCATTGTTATTTATTTATTTATTTAGTGTATGCCTGGTCACACACTCATTGTTATACGATTTGGCAATGGAAATTTTGGTCCCAACTTTGGTGGTATATCAAGGACGATCTGTATTGTACCCAAAGGTGCTTTTTTTTTTCCAAGAGGGAACTGGACTTCCTTGTTTTTTCTTCGAAGACGTTTCGCTTCTCATCCAAGAAGTTTCTTCAGCTCTGACTGGATGGTGGGGAATGGAAGGATTGATACCCCTTGCAGACAGCTGGTCCTTTGCATCCTTTTAGAGGGTCATTGAGGCCACTTGGGGGTTTATTTATGTCCTTCCATTCCCCACCATCCAGTCAGAGCTGAAGAAGCTTCTTCAAGGATGAGAAGCGAAACATCTTCAAAGAAAAAACAGGAAAGTCCAGTTGCCTCTTGAAAACAGCACTTTTGGCACAACTATGACCTGGATGAGTGAGAATCTCTACAGACTTTGTAATTTGTTTTTCTTTCTTAACTCATTTTTCCCTTTCAGCTGCTTCATTTTCCACAGAATTGCTTCATGACATCAATCCAGCAAGACCTCACTTCACCTCCATTCAGTAATCACCCTCTGGGTTGCAGCTATCATATCTGCACCGTCTAAAATGTCATCCTTAGACCTGTGCATTTGGGGGCATTATAAACTGTCCATCTCTTCGGGAGGAAAGAGCAAAGCATCAGCGCTCAAGAGGGTAGGTCTACTTAAGAATACCAGTCACAATGGCAGTTACAATAATATATATCTCTCCATAGTGCTTTACAGCTCTCTCTGAGCAGTTCCGTTTTATTGTTGTTGTTGTTGTTGTTTTGTTTTGTTTTGTTTTTACAGAGTCAGCATCTTACTCCCCCAACAATCTGGGTCATCATTTTACCGACTTCAGAAGGATGGAAGGCTGAGTCAACTTTGAGCCGATCAGGATCGAACTGCTGGCAATTGGCAGAATTAGCCTGTAATACTGCATTCTAACCACTGGGAGGGAGGGAGGGAGGGAGGGAAGGAAGGAAGGAAGGAGAAGGGAGGGAGGGAAGGAAGGAAGGAAGGGAGGAAGGAAGGAAGGAAGGAAGGAAGGAAGGAAGGAAGGAAGGAAGGAAGGAAGGAAGAGTAATAGCAATAGCAATAGACTTATATACCGCTTCACAGTGCTTTACAGCCCTCTCTAAGCAGTTTACAGAGTCAGCTTATTGCCCCCAACAATCTGGGTCCTCATTTTACCTACCTCAGAAGGATGGAAGGCTGAGTCAACCTTGAACCAGTCAGGATTGAACTGCTGGCAATCGGCAGAGTTAGCCTGCAATATTGCATTCTAACCACAGGGAGGGAGGGAGGGAGGGAGGGAGGGAGGGAAGGAAGGAAGGAAGGAAGGAAGGAAGGAAGGAAGGAAGGAAGGAAGGAGAAGGGAGGGAGGGAGGGAGGGAGGGAAGGAAGGAAGGAAGGAAGGAAGGAAGGAAGGAAGGAAGGAAGGAAGGAAGGAAGGAAGGAAAAGGAAGGAAGGAAGAGCAACAGCAATAGCAATAGCACTTATATACCGCTTCACAGTGCTTTACAGACCTCTCTGAGCAGTTTTGTTCTTTTTCAGAGTCAGCATCTTGCTCCCCCAACAATCTGGGTCCTCGTTTTACCGACCTCGGAAAGGATGGAAGGCTGAGTCAACCTCGAGCTCAACGAACTGTTGTAAGTCGAGAACTACCTGTATTTGTTTGCTGGAAGGTTTTGCCACCTCTTGTCTCTCCTAGGCCAAATTAGAAACGATCCATCTTTTCTCCCCCCCACCACCCTCCAAAGAATTGGAGAGAAAAGATTAGAAAAGTTTCTAATCACCTCCTTATTTTCCTGTCAAAGAGAGTACCAATCTGTTCGGAATGATTTGAGGTTCAACGGCGTACAGGTGTCTAATTGTGACACCTGTATTTTCCAGGCAGCAGCTTTCATGTCAAAGGCTTTGTGATTATCTAAGACAGTCTAACTGGTCCTCGGTTTCTTGAACTGTTCAAGGTAACGCTTGCAGGCAAGCTGAAGGGCTGACTTTGATTATTTTAAATGTTAGGTGTAGATTTCATGAACAAAGAGGCAGTCAAAACCTCAGAGAGAGAAGCAGAAAGCCAGGTATATTGAAAATGGCTGCTTTCCATTGTTTTCAAGACGGGATTGTAGCTGGGAAAACCAGCAATTCAGCTGAATAGCACACACCTTCATATTATGCTCTTGGAAAGATGGTTTAATGGTGGACAGGACCACGTGGGTGAGAGAGAGAGAGAAAGAGAGAGAGGTTTATACCCTCTGTTGGGCTTTGAATTTGAGCTTGTGTTCTGATTGGTTGTCAGACTCCCATGGGGCCATGCAGGGGTTAACTTTGTAGGTTGTCTGTGTCCCAGGCTTGGTTGACTCATGCTGGGTGATGATGTAATGAAGGGGTTTTGGACAATCCCTATTGGGGTTCTGCTTGAAGGAGGTAGATCTTTATTATGTAGAATAGATTGGCTCAGGCCTTAATGGCCCATTGACAAAGTGGGGGGGGGGGGACTGAGTTTCTGCCTCCCTTTTAGGGGAAATATTCTGCCCTTTTAATATTTCCTAAAATATCTCATTTTCCTAGGAGAGGGGTGGGTGCTAACTTCCTACAATGCTTTCGAAGATTCAGGAACACAAGCTTGTAAACGATGGCTATAAAAATCTGTTTTATTGTCCCCTCACTGGAGGTGAATACAGGTAAGTCCTTGACTTATGACCACAATTGCGCCCCAACTTTCTGTCATTCATTAAGCAAGGCAGTCGTTGAGTGAGTTCTGCTTCGTTTTATGACCTCTTTGCCACAGCCGTTCAGCTTCCCCCTTTGACGTTGCTTGTCGGGACACTGGCTGGGAAGGTCAGAAATGGGGATCGCATGACCACAAGAATCGCAACCACCATAATTACCTGTCAGTTGCCAGGCATCTGAATTCTGATCACATGAGGCGATACAATAGATGTAGTAAGTGTGAAAACTGGTCGTAAGTCGCTTTTCCAGTGCCGTTGGAACTTGGTCAAAATTTGGCAACTGGCATGTATTTATGATAGTTGCACTGTGCCAGGGTTATGTAATCGCCATTTGTAACCTTCTTGGCAGGGGTGAAATCCAGCAGGTTCTGGAGAACCGGTAGCAGAAATTTTGAGTAGTTCGTAGAACCGGCAAATACCACCTCTGGCTGGCCCCAGAGTGGGGAGGGAATGGGGATTTTGCAGTATTCTTCCCACAGGAGTGGGGAGGGAATGGGGATTTTGCAATATCCTTCCCCCAGGAGTGGGGAGGGAATGGGGATTTTGCAATATCCTTCCCCCAGGAGAGGGGAGGGAATGAGGATTTTGCAGTATCCTTCCCCCAGGAGTGGGGAGGGAATGGGGATTTTGCAATATCCTTCCCCCAGGAGAGGGGAGGGAATGAGGAGTATGCAATATCCTTCCCCCAAGAGTGGGGTGGGAATGGAGACTTTGCAGTATCCTTCCCCCAGGAGTGGGGTGGGAATGGAGATTTTGCAGTATCCTTCCCCCAGGAGTAGGGTGGAAATGGAGATTTTGCAATATCCTTCCCCCAGGAGAAGGGAGGGAATGGGGCTTTTGCAGTATCCGTCCCCCAGGAATGGGGAGGGAATGGAGATTCTGCAATATCCTTCCCCCAGGAGTGGGGTGGGAATGGAGATTTTGCAGTATCCTTCCCCCAGGAGTAGGGTGGAAATGGAGATTTTGCAATATCCTTCCCCCAGGAGAGGGGAGGGAATGGGGATTTTGCAGTATCCGTCCCCCAGGAGTCGGGTGGGAATGGAGATTTTGCAGTATTCTTTCTCCCTGGAATGGGGTGGGAATGGAGATTTTGCAATATCCTTCCCCTGCCACACCCACCAAGCCATGCCCACAGAACCGGTAGTAAAAAAAATTGGAATTCCACCTTAGCCGGCTGCAACAAGCAAAGACAATGGTGGTAGCCAGTTTCCCTTAACAACTGGGGCAAAAAAAGTTGCAATTGAAATGTTGGGCTTATTTATGATTGTAAATTGAGGGTTGCCTATATATCTCTGTGGTGTTAGAATTTCCTTTCCTTTGGAAAGCTTTGGGAAGGGTGATAAATGTTTTTGTTTTTTTAGGTCATTCATCTTACCTGCTGTGATGAACTCCAGCTAGCTTGTAGAACAAATTACCTGCAAGAGAGAAGAATCAAAACAAGGACTGTATATATATATATATTTTTCCACTGCGCACAGGAAACAAAATTTTTATTCATAGAAAGACCAGTCACTTCTCCATAACGAAAAAAAAATGTAGATTTGCATAACTTTGGTCTACAGTCCCCTCAAATATGGGCATGCATATAAATAATACAAACAATGAGGAATTCAAACATAATCACATCTCGGTACCGAGAGAACGATCATCTCTACCGTCTGCGCTCGTTTTAATTTTCATCGTATTTCCTCAAACCCAATTTAGATTGAGTCGCCCTTTAAATCGAGGAAGATTTACCAAGAGTCCTTGATAAATGTAAATATGGAGCGGTAGCCTCGATGTTCATCCTCTAATATTTCGTGAGGATTTTAGCAAAAGGTAATAGGACATAGCTGTCGTTGCTTTACTGACCTAATTAATTGCAAGAGCTTTCACTATCATCTTGTTAAGACATTTTCTTCCCTATGACTCCAAAATGTGACGGATAAGGCACCGAAGAGGCTGTACTTCCTGAGAATGCTCAGGAAGATAAACCTATCTCAGCATCTACTTCTTTCCTACTACCGCAGCACCATTGAGAGTGTCCTGACATACAGCATTCTTGCATGGTATGGGAGCAGCTCTGTAGTGGACAAAAAAGCTCTACAGAGAATCATTAAAACTGCCCAGAATATCATCGGACTCCAGCTACCAGCCCTGGACGACATCTTTGAATCTCGCTGTTTGAGGAAGTTGCATAACATTCTCAGAGACTCTTCCCATCCTGCTTACAATCTTTTTGGACTGTTGCCTTCTAGCAGAAGATACAGAACAATTCAAACTTGGACCACACGTTTTCTGAATAGTTTTTATCCCAGAGCTATAATTGCACTCAACAATGAACTAAAGGGCCACCATCAGTGAGATGTTGGACAGCATTACTTGGTCTGTTGTGTGGATGTTTGGGTGGTTTAGGGGTGGGGAATTTGTGGTGGGTGGGAGTGTGTTTGGGGATTGTTATGTGTGTTGGACCTGGTCTTTGGGTGTGAATTTCGTTGTATGGGTATTTATTTATTTATTTATTTATTTATTTATTTATTTATTTATTTATTTTAATTTTGATTTATATGCCGTCCTTCTCCGGAGACTCAGGGCGGCTTACAATGCGCTAAGCAATAGCCTTCATACTTTTGTATATTTATACAAAGTCAGCTTATTGCCCCCACAAACTGGGTCCTCAAATTACCAACCTTAGAAAAGATGGAAGGCTGAGTCAACCTTGAGCCTGGTGAGATTCGAACTTACAGTAATTGCAGACAGCTGGTGTTAATCACAATGCTATCAGTCTGCTGAGCCACCAGGCCCGGTATACTGCGTATACACATAGAATGACAATAAAGTTATTTATTATAACCTGGTTAGATGTGCTGAGTTGTAAATAAATTCCACTGAAATGGGTTGGATTTGCTTCCGAGTATCTAATAAAGCAGGGCTAATACAGTCAAACTACATTTGGAATGAATGAGATGGAAGGGACCTTGGAGGTCATCTAGTCCAACCCCCTGCTCAAGCAGGGGAAACCTATACTATTTCAGATAAGTGACTGTCTTGAACAGGGGTATCAAGCTCGATTTCATTGAGGGCCGCATCAGCGGTTGTGTTTAACCTTGTGGGGGATCAGGGGGGCATGGTCAGGGTGGGCGTGGCTAGCTCAACATCATTCGTGTCGGGGGCGCGTGTGGTGTCCGGATGCTCCTGAGCTCAATTTTTGGCTGTGACGGCTTCCTGCAACCCTCCGCCAGCAAAAATGGAGCTCGGGAGGGCCACCTGTGGCCCTCCCGAGCTCTGTTTTTGCTGGCATAGGCACCATGGGTCTGTTCTTTGCTGTTTCCATGGCAGCCCCATGGGCCGAATCTAAGCACCTTGTAGGCCGGATCTGACTCCCAGTCTTGAGTTTGACAACTCTGATCTAGAATCTTCTTAAAAGTATCCAGTGATGGAGTGCCCACAATTTCTGGAGGCAAGCTGTTCCACTGGTTAATTGTCCACTCTTAGAAAATTCCTCCTTAGTTCTAGGTTACTTCTCTCCTTGATGAGTTTCCACCCATTGTTTCTTGTCCTGCCCTCTGGTGCTTTGGAGAATAATTTGACCTCCTCTTCTTTGTGGCAGCCCCTCAAACAGGGGTGAAATGAATATACAATAACAGAGTTGGAAGGGACCTTGGAGGTCTTCTAGTCCAACCCCCTGCTCAGACAGGAGACCTTATGCCATTTCAGACAAATGGTTATGCAATCTCTTCTGGTTCGGGCCGGTTCGTCCTGAACGGTAGTAAAAAAAATGCTTAAAAACAAAACAAAAAAAAGTTCCGAAGATCAGCTGAGTGACACACGATCATCGAAACTTTTTTTTTTTACTTTTTAAAGCATTTTTAACTACCGGTTCTGGAGACCTAGTAGTAAAAAAAAATGCTTAAAAAGTAACTACCAAAAAAAGTTCTGAAGATCAGCTGAGCGACACGCAATCATCGGAAATTTTTTTTAAAAAACTTTTTAAAGCATTTTTAACTTAAAAATGCTTTAAAAAGTAAAAAAAAAAAAAGCAAGAAATCCAAAAGCACGTGTTTGGTGTGGCCAGCGCATTTGGCACGCACCGCACATGCACAGGCAGCAAACCGGTGGCGGCCGGCGGAGGATTTCACCACTGCCCTCAAATATTGGAATACTGCTATCATGTCGCCCCTAATTCTTCTTTCCTTTAGACTAGCCAGACCCGAAACCTGCAGCCATTCTTCAATTACTACTACTTCAAGAGCCTTGGTAGTACAGTGGTCTAAGGCACCCTGTTATTAAGCTGGTTATTAAGACCAGCTGCCTGCAATTACTGCAGGTTCGAATCTCACCAAGGCTTAAGGTTGACTCAGCCTTCCATCCTTTCTAAGGTAGGTAAATTGAGGACCCAGTTTGTGGGGGCAATAAGCTGACTTTGTATAAATATACAAAAGGACGAAGGCTATTGCTGAGCACATTGTAAGCCGCCCTGAGTCTCCGGAGAAGGGCAGCATATAAATAAAAAAAAAAAAATTAAAAAATTAAAATTAAATTAAAAAATTAAAAAAAAATCGTCTCCAGGCTACAGCTAGTCCTCAAGTTACAACCATTTGTTTAGTGACAATTCAAAGTTGCAATGGCACTGAAAAAAGTGACTTAGGATCATTTTTCATGCTTAAGAACCATTGCCGCATTCCCAGGGCCATATGATCAAAATTTTGGATGCTTAGCAACTGGCATGTACTTATGACGGTTGAAGTGTTTCGGGGGTTGTGTGATTCTCTTTTGCAACCTTCTGATGGACAGCGGGAAAGCTAAGATTCGCTTAAGAGCCGTGTCACTAACTGAGCAACAGCAGTGATTCGCTTAACAAATATGGCAAGGAAGGTTGTAAAAGGGGACAAAACTCGCTTAACAACAGTCTTGCTTTGCAACGGAAATGTTGGGCTCAGTTGTTTATCATAACTCATCGCCATCTCAGTTCTTAGCTTTGCACTGTTGCACTATTTTAAACTAT
Source organism: Pituophis catenifer annectens (assembly GCF_029215685.1). Taxonomy (NCBI): domain Eukaryota; kingdom Metazoa; phylum Chordata; class Lepidosauria; order Squamata; family Colubridae; genus Pituophis; species Pituophis catenifer. The sequence continues at coordinate 11,256,868 of NW_027256896.1, read as the reverse complement.
TATCTCAAGCATGAACTGCTAGCACACTGCCTGTTATTTGGGATTTGGGTTCAGTGGTGGATTTCAAAATTTTTTACTACTGGTTCTGTGGGTGTAGCTTGGTGGGCGTGGCATGGCATGGCATGGCATGGCTTGGTGGGCGTGGCAAGGGAAGGATACTGTAAAATCTCCATTCCCTCCCCACTCCAGGGGAAGGATACTGTAAAATCTCCATTCCTTCCTCACTTCAGGGGAAGGATACTGTAAAATCTCCATTCCCTCCCCAATCCAGAGGAAGGATACTGTAAAATCTCCATTCCCTCCTCACTTCAGGGGAAGGATACTGTAAAATCTCCATTCCCTCCCCAATCCAGGGGAAGGATACTATAAAATCTCCATTCCCACCCCAATCCAGGGGAAGGTTACTGCAAAATCCCCATTTCCTCCCGATCAGCTGGGACTTGGGAGGCAGAGAATAGATGGACGCGCGGCCAGTCAGAATTTTTACTACTGGTTCTCCGAACTACACAAAATTTCCGCTACCAGTTCTGCAGAACTGATCGGAACCTGCTGAACCCCACCTCTGTTCGGGTTCCTCCTCTGTTAAAACCAATAAAAAACCGGAGGGTTGCAAAATAATTGAATGTGGCATAACTATTGCAGAATAATGTTTTCAGGGTAATCACGGGGAGAGTGGAACTGCAAGTATTATTACATTGCATATTGCTCTGTCTCCTCCAGGAATCATGATAGATTCATAGGTGAAAAGCTGGAGATTCGGTGATGCATAGAACAGTCATATGTCCTCATTTATCAGAAGGAACATCTGGTCCAAATTTAATTTATTCCTCAGCCCGTCGAGAGAGCATAACTCACTTGGTTGCATCCTTCCCTACAGGGATGAGACGGCTGCTCTGTTTTACGGCTCATCCTTATTTCTAATTGGGCACATAATACATTAGTTCTGCATATGCAGTCCTGGATATTGCGTTGCCTTCCACGGTGATGTTGAAGTGGCTACTCTCGGACCCAGCTTGGCAGTTGTTGCCGTAACAATTCCCGTAGTAGATGCTGAAAGCAGGCAGGCTCCAGAAACCTCCACACGGCAGAGCCAGGCACCTGATCAATTCAGTCCCTGCTAGAAAAGCTGGTGATGGGCGGAAAAATAATTAGTTTTTGAAGTGCCATTCTGCCCTGCAAGCCAATTAAGGAAAAAAAAAAAATAGAGCAGCACAATCTTAACAAATTTGGCATTTAAACGCCAGCTAATGTGGTCCATTTGCAAAAATCCGTATCGTCGTTTCCCCTTGAAAATAACTAGTTGCGGATTGATACTCTTTTATGGATTTGGAGCATGGGTGGGCTGCTGGGGGTTCGCAGGGATTCGGGAGACCTCTAGCTAAGATACTGTGCAGTTCGGAGAAACCCCCAAATCCCACTCCTGGCTGGCCCTGCCCTCCCCACCCCTCCCAGGAGTCCCCACGTGGCCCGTTTTGGATGCAGGTAAGTGCAGGGCATGCGCGGAGGCTCGGAGAGGGCAAAAAACGGGCCTACCAGAAGTTCGGGAAGGCCTCCGGAGGGCCTCCAGAGGGCCTCTGCAGCCTGAGGAGGCCGTTTTCGCCCTCCTAGAGGCTCGAGGAAAGCCTCCGGAGTCTGGGGAGGGCAAAAACGCCTCCCCAGACTCCGGAGTCTCCGCCTCCCCAGTGGTGCAGGTGGCCAACTAGGCCACGCCCACCCAGCAACCCGGCAGAGAACCCCTTGCTAAAATGTTTGAAGCCCACCCCTGCTTTGGAGTTGTTTCTCTTCTGCTTACATTACACACAGAACAGCCTTATGCAGACACAACACGAGTCATTGAGTCATTGTTTTCTCATAAGGTTGCCCGCTTGTCATTTGAAGTACGCCTCTTAGAATCGTTGCTAAACTGGGGGTGCCTGAATTTTATCAATGGGTGGCAAGCAAGAGATAAGAACCGTTGCTATGGTCTCGATGTTGCTTAGCATCCAGCTTTGCAGGTTAGAGCTTTTCATCTTTCGAATCCAAATTTGGAAGTAAACAAACACTGAACGATTCCTGAGCATTTTTATTCCCTCCAATAATTTTTGCCTCGAATCATATAGTCTAGGGAGGACAGGCTTATAATGAGCAGCGTTTTTAATGATTCATGTTGTGCTGGATTTATGGGCAGGTATTTGCAATGTAGTTGGGACGCAGTGGCTCAGTGACTAAGACTCTGAGCTTGTCGATCGAAAGGTTGGCATTTCAACGGTTTGAATCCCTAGTGCCGCGTAACGAGGTGAGCTCCCATGATTTGTCCCAGCTTCTGCCAACCTAGTGTCAGCACTTCAAGCTGCATTTACTCTAGTGCTGACATAAGAAGGAGAAGCGGAGGCGTCTGGAAAGGGACGTTTGACTTTTCACCTACTTATTTTCCCTGGAGATAATATCCCCTAGGAGATGGGATGGGAGGGGGGAAATTCCTTTGAGCTGGAGCAGTAGATTAGGGGTAGAGTGACTTGGAAGATGGCCAATGAGTGCAGGGGAGTGGGGAACGGAAAGGGAGGGTTTTGGGTCTGGAAGTCAGTGTTGGCTACGATGGAGTCGGATTTAGAATGTCGTGCTTAATAAATGGGAGTTTTTTTCATCAAAGACTTTGTTTGAAATGCAATTTATTTGAGACGACCTCGAAACTTGACGCCTAGCAGTTCGAAAGCACGTAAAAAATGCAAGGGAAAACTAGAGACCACCTTTGGTGGGAAGGTAACAGCGTTCCGTGCACCTTTGGCATTGAGTCATGCCAGCCACATGACCATGGAGATGTCTTCGGACAGGGCTGGCTCTTCGGCTTTGAAACGGAGATGAGCACCGCCCCCTAGAGTCGGGAACGACTAGCACATATGTGCGAGGGGAACCTTCCCCTTTACCTTTTATTTGCAACGTCAATGCAGGAAAAAATCCAAATAAGATTCCAAAGTCCTTGCATATGTCGGAATCTCAGATTATAATGATGGATCCACTTCCAATCAAAATCAAATTATCTTGAATATGGTCTTTGACCAACCTTTACAATAAAAAAGATAACTTATTTAATTTAATAATTAGTTATTGTGAAAGGCGAAAAAAAAAATAGGACAATCAAACAACCTTCTCTATTTGAAAGTTCAGTGCAATGTGGAGGTGGGTTTCAGCAGATTCTGACCAGTTCTGGAGAACCGGTAGCGGAAATTTTGAGTAATTCGGAGAACAGGTAGTAAAAATTCTGACTGGCCCCGCCCCCATCTATTCTCTGCCTCCCATCTGATCGGGAAGAAATGGAGATTTTGCAGTATCCCTCCCTTGCCACGCCCACCAAGCCACATCCACCAAGCCATACCATGCCCACCAAGCGACGCCCGCAGAACCGGTAGTAAAAAAAAATTGAAACCCATTACTGGTGCAGTCACATGTCTTGGTGAAAATATTTGGCCAGCTGGTTTGTGAGCATAAGGTTAGCTTCCCTTAAAAAGTAATAATTATAAAATTTATGAGATGAGTAGAGGTAGTCTTCGACTTACGACTTACAACTGAGCAAAAAATTTTGTTGCTAATCAAGACAGTTGTGAATTTTTTGCTCCATTTTACGACCTTTCTTGCCAAGAGTTGTTAAATGAATCACTGCAGCTGTTAAGTTAGGAACACGGTTGTTAAGTGAGTCTGGCTTCCCCGTTGATTTGCTTGTCAGGAGGTCACTAAAGAGGATCACATGACCCCAGGACACTCAACCATCATATATATGAATCAGTTCAGTGGTGGGTTGCTACCGGTTCTCCCCGGTTCTTGCGAACCGGTAGTGGAAATTTTGAGTAGTTCAGAGAACCAGTAAATACCACCTCTGCCTGGCCCCGCCCCCAATCTATTCTCTGCCTCCCGAGTCCCAGCTGATTGGCTGGAAGGAAAAAATCAGGGCTCACTTGACAAAGAAGAGAAAAAAAAACCAAGACACCGTAGCTTTAAATTGAGAAGCCAAGAAGCCTCCCAACTGATCGGCTAGAACCGATCCGCTCCTTGTAAACCGCTCCGTGGTGGTAGATTGGCAATTGAGGCCAAGCTGCCTGAAAGCAGTTTCCGATGCTCTCGGTGGTGGCAGAGCAGCAAAAAACTGTTTAAACTCTTGCCGCGGCACTTCAAAGGGCCGCCCTACAGCTGATCAGCGGTAAAAGGCAGTGTGGTGGTAGACCAGTGCGCTCCAAAAACAAATGGGTAAACCGGTACGGCTCTGCAAGCAGTTAAAAGCCTGGTAGACCAGTACCTCTGCTAAATCCTAAAGAATTGTTTGTCAGATGACCATCAAGCCACGCCCACAAAATAAGCCACGCCCACAGAACCGGTAGTAAAAAAAAATTAGAACCCACCCCTGAACCAGTTGCCAAGCTTCTGAATTTGGATCACATGACCATGGGGATGCTGCAATGGTCATAAGTTTGAAAAAAATGACACTTTTTTCAGTGCCATTGTAACTTCGAACATTCATTCAATGAACGGTTGTAAATTGAGGACTACCTGTATTACCAGTGGTGGGATTCAAGTAATTTAACAACCGGTTAATGATTTCTTCTAACAACCAGTTTTCCAAACTGCTCAGAAAGTTAACAACCGGTTCTCCCGAAGTGGTGCGAACCGGCTGAATCCCATCACTGTGTATTACCCTCAAATTTGGAGATGATTGGAGAGATCCGACCACATTGTGGGATATTGTAGAAAAGTCATGGGCAGCAGGTTGGACTAGAAGACCTCCAAGGTCCCTTCCAACTTTTGTCATTCTGTTATTCTGTCCAACTACCTTGAGTTTTATTTGGGTGGGCTGCTGAAAGTCTGCAGAAGACTTTGAAATATCTGTAATTAAGACTGTACTTGAACATTCTTTATTTTTTCCCCCAGTGGAAATCATTTTAACCAGGAACCAATTTAGAGAAGCTAATGAAATAAACTAATCTCTTAGAAAATGCAATTTTCTAAGAGTTTAGTTGTACGCTGAAACTGAAGCATTGCTATTCAATTAGAATTCATGAACTGTATTATTACACAAGTTTCAATGCCAATTTCTAACCCCTATTTAAATTATTTTTGAATTAAAGATAATATAGGTTCATTGTCACTGGAAGTAATTTTTGAAGAATTTAGGGAATGTTCCAGTAACCTTATTCAATTTAATTGCTGTGCAGTGTTAATCTTATTAACTACGTGGCGTTTATCGAAGGATAGAAACTAATATGTGAATAGCAATTCTGGATAGGTCCAAACTGCTGCTTTTTAACAGAAAAGGATTTTTTTAAACCTCCATAATTCAGAAGACTTCCAGAACTACAGTAGTGGCCAAAATTTTGGAAACCTTTTGGGAAAAGTGTATTTTCTAAAACTAGCTAATAACACCACCTTTTTTTGGAGGAGTACTATATATCAGTGTAAAGATAATTTAATCAAGAATGTAATACAATAACTTTTATGAAGGATTTGCTATTAGAATAGCAGTTACAGTATAAAGAAGAAAAGTGAAACACGTAGAAAAAACGAGATATGCAAAAATGATCACCATAGAAAAAACGAGATATACAAAAGTTATCACCATATCAGTTAATACTTAGTTGGATAACCTTTAGCATAAATTATAGCCTTACAGCGTCTTCCCATGGAGTGAACCAAGTCTTTGAGTTCTGCAGCTGTTATCATGTGAAACCAAGATTGCTTCTATTAACTGGTTTTATTGCTGGGTCGCTTCTGACTAACAAGTTTCTTTAGTCGGCTCCATAGATTTTCAATTGGGTTAAGGTCTGGGCAATTCCCAGGCCATTCCAGCAGTGGAATAGGATTATCTTGAAACTCCCCCCCAAAAGTGGTGTTATTAGCCATCAAACCTCAAAAATACACTTTTCCCAAAAGGTTTCCACAATTTTGACCACTACTGTATATGCCTCCCTCCTCCATCTTCAACTTCTATTCTCCTTGGGTGAAGAATTCTGCAGGACCCCAAAATGTTCCACAGAACTCAACATCTGGCAAAAGGTATCTGAGTAACACGGGTCTCTCCACGTTTTTCCTTCTGGCCAGATCTCCTCCTGTTTTTGGCAGAGCTGGAGAAAGAGAGCGGGGAATAAATGGGTAGCAGCGATTGGAGGAGCTCAGGAGCAGAGAAAGTAGGGTAAGTTCTAATTCCCCGTTTCCCCGTTTTCCAGTCTGCTGTCTTTGTAAATTTATCTCAAGCAAAGCGCTAACATCGTTAACAGCTACACTGCTGGTTCGAGCATGAAAAATGAATGGAGCCTTTCTACCAAATCAGTCACTCTCTCTCGTCCACCGAAATATGAAAGCATAAGAAGAGAAAAAAGCCAAATTATAAATCTTCACCAGGAGGCACCTCTAGTGCAGCAACCGTTGCCAGGAGCTGCTGACAAGATCATAGTAACAAAACAGATAAAAGCGATGGAGATTTATGGGCATAAAGAGACGGGTTCCCAGCACAATGGCTGGGATTCACACGTGAAGCACCGAGACTCACTTTAATTAGCTTGATTTGGGACCACCTACTGTGTGAACCCAATGTATTGTGTTCAGTCAACAAGCAGGGTTAAACATTAGGGCGATGTATGCACCAGGTCTAAGGGACATGGTGGCTCAGTAGCTATGACGCTGAGCTTGTCGATCAGAAAGTCGGCTGTTCAACGGTTCGAATCCCTAGTGCCGCATAACGGGGTGAGCTCCCGTTACTTTTCCCAGCTTCTGCCGACCTAGCCATTCGAAAGCACGTAAAAAATGCAAGTAGAAAAATAGGGGCCACCTTTGGTGGGAAGGGAACAGCGTTCCATGCGCCTTTGGCGTTGAGTCATGCCAACCACATGACCATGGAAATGTCTTCAGACAGCGGTGGCTCTTCGGCTTTGAAACGGAGATGAGCACCGCCCCCTAGAGTCAGGAACGACTAGCACATACGTGCAAGGGGAACCTTTACCTTTATGCACCGGGTCTAATTTTCCCCCCCCATCTTTTCTGTCACACTGAGCTGCAAACTGTTTCACCTGATAGAAATTTCCTCTCTTCAAAGGGTGAAAAATGAGAGTTCATTTTTCCCAAAAAAAAAAAAAAAAAAAAAAAAGTGGCTTTCAGGCAGACCCAAAGGTGCTTTTCCAAAAGGCAAATAGACTTCCTTGGGGTTTCTTCGTTCCCCCGTATCTTTCTTCGTATCTTTCTTCGTGGAAAGATAATTTAATCAAGAATGTAATACAATAATTTTTATGAAGGATTTGCTATTAGAATAGCAGTTACAGTATAAAGAAGAAAAGTGAAACACGTAGAAAAAACGAGATATACAAAAATTATCACCATGTCAGTTAATACTTAGTTGGGTAACCTTTAGCATAAATTACAGCCTTACAACGTCTTCCCATGGAGTGAACCAAGTCTTTGAGTTCTGCAGTTGTTATAATGTGAAACCAAGATTGCTTCTATTAACTGGGTTTTATTGCTGGGTCGCTTCTGACTAACAAGTTTCTTTAGTCAGCTCCATAGATTTTCAATTGGGTTAAAGGTCTGGGCTATTCCCAGGCCATTCCAGCAGTAGAATAGGATTATCTTGAAACTCCCCCAAAAAAGTGATGTTATTATTAGCCATCAAACCTCAAAAATATACTTTTCCCAAAAGGTTTCCACAAATTTGGCCACTACTGTATATATAAAATAACTTTTTAAAATTAAGATAACATGTTTAAATCTTAAATCTCTTTGGGTGTCTAGGTCATTGTGTTACCATAACTGGGTTATGGTTATCATCTTTGAATAAAATGGAATTAAGTCACAAACAAAGCGTATGCCCTATACAATTTACATCAATTGCTGTTTGAGAATTTCCAGACTAATATGGCAAGGCTAGCGAATTATAGATGTTGGCAAAATAGTTAAAGGAAATGATAGCACACTTTTCTCTCCCTGCAAATTTGGCTTCAAAATATTTGGAAATGAGGAAAACTAACTTACGAATAAATTTTTCGGACATGCATACCCAACATATGAAATTTGTATGAAGGATTCTGGATTACCTCTTGTAAATTATGGATTGAGACTTGTTCAATTTGTTACTTGCAAGCCGGGTGTTGGAAAGAGTATTCATAGCAATAATATCCAAATATATAAAATACCAAAGCAGTATTATTTTCCAACAACCTCGTCCTGAATTTCAAATGCCATTTAAATTTCAGAATGAAATTCAGCATCAGGATAGATTGTAGACGTGTGCCCCCTCCTGGGCAATTTCATATTTATTTTCTCAATGTAGGTAATCCTCAATTTACGACCACAATTGAGCCCAACTGAGACATGTGTTAAGTGAGTTTTGCCCCATTTTACGAACTTTCTTGCCACAGTTGTTAAGTAAGTCACTGCAGTTGTTAAGTTAGTAACACAGTTGATAAGTGAATCCTGCTTCCCCATGGACTTTGCTTATCAGAAGTTTAGAAAAGGCAATCACATGACTCTGGGACACTGCAACCATCATAAATATGAGTCAGTTGCCAAGTGTCTGAATTTTGATCATGGGACTATGGGATGCTGCAACAGTCGTAAGTGTGAAAAGCGGTCATAAGCCACTTTTTTCAGTGCAGCTAAAGCTATTGTTAAATCAAGGAATACTTGTAAATTGGTTTTATTAGCCTTGCTAATAATTTTTTGCCTGTATAAAAAGGTGAGAGGCAGGTACCTTGGTCTATATACCAAACGGATGACCCATTGGGATCCCCATATCAAAACAACTTACCTTACATACGACCAGAATCTGAAAATAACATTGAACACAGCACAGGACTTGAGCAAAATGGTTCAGTTGAGATCGACATACGTGGGACTGATTGGGGTAGATTGTAGGGGTGACACCAAAATATAATTTTATCATATTTTATTTATCTACATCTTAAATTATTGTATTTTATTCCAATTTCATTTTAAATCGTATTTTATTCCAAATTTCATTTTAAATTGTTTTTTGATCAGATTTTAGTAACAATTTGTGTCTGGAACTCTGCACTTTGATATGGCCCAAAGGCTAATCAATAAAGTAAACTAAACTGAAGGACCACCTGTAATGGAAAGTGGATCCATTTAGCTTGAAATAGAGGTGGCTCAGTGGCTAAGACACTGAGCTTGTCGATTTATCAGATTCTGAGTTGAACTCAAAAACCTTACAACCTCCAAGGTCTCTTCCAATTCTGTTACTGCTACTATATAGTCAATATATTTAAAGGAAATAATAGCTTCCCCCCCCCTCCAAATTTGGCTTTGAAATATTTGGAAAGGAAGAAAACTTATTTATGAATAAACTTTTCGAATGCATCCAACATATGATGCACGTATGACGGATTCCGAAGCATTTTAAGCCTGGATTTAGTCCAAATTGGAGTAAATGTGGCTGAAGACCTTTGGCTGAAGGCTGAGCTGGTCTTGTCAAGATACCTGTCCCATTTCCAGTTAGATTTTCCCCATTTCAGGAGCTTTCAAACATCTCCAAGGACTTTCATGCTCCATTCCACCATTTCCATCTTCGGTCTCCTTTGTGATAAAATCCCTGGTAATTTTCTCAGGGCTTTGCAAACCCTTCAGTTTATTCCAAATATATTCTACATGTAGTTATTCAAGGGTGACATCCAGATTTAGATTCACTTCTCCTGCTAGGGTGGTGGTGGTTTGTTTTTAGCCATAGTTTGTGGGATCAGGTTAATTAACCTGGTTCACCAAGAGAGGTGGGTTTCAGCAGGTTCTGACCAGTTCTGGAGAACCGATAGCGGAAATTTTGAGTAGTTCGGAGAACCGATAGTAAAAATTCTGACTGGCCCCACCTCTATCTATTCTCCGCCTCCCGAGTCCCAGCTGATCGGGAGGAAATGGGGATTTTGCAGTATCCTTCCCCTGGAGTGGGGTGGGAATGGAGATTTTGCAGTAACCTTCCCCTGGAGTGGGGTGGGAAGGGAGATTTTACAGTATCCTTCCCCTGCCACACCCACCAAGCCATGCCCACAGAAACGGTAGTAAAAATAAATTTGAAACCCACCACTGTTCACCTCTAATGGTGAATAACGCTTTGATAGTGAAATGGGCAGCATATCAGTAACAGTAACAGAGTTGGAAGGGACCTTGGAGGTCATCTAGCCCAACCCCCTGCTCACGCAGGAGACCTGTACTAGGGATTCGAACCGCCGAATTGCGTGACTAGGTGACTCATTGGCTAAGACACTGAGCTTGTCGATCAGAAAGTTCGGCGGTTCGAATCCCTAGTACAGGTCTCCTGCGTGAGCAGGGGGTTGGGCTAGATGACCTCCAAGGTCCCTTCCAACTCTGTTACTGTTACTGAACTTTCTGATCGACAAGCTCAGTGTCTTAGCCACTGAGCCACCTAGTCAGGCAATTTAATTTAAATGATAAATTTAATGAATAAATAAAATTTACAGAATGCAAAGCTGGGCACTTGGGTTTATGAGGCATGAAGACTGGCTGCTCGCACTTCGCCTCACTGAGCCAAAAAAAAAACCAATCTGATTATTATTATAATCTGATGTTTGACTGGAGAATAATAAAATAATTTATTTTATTTTATTTTTAAAAAAAATGAAAGGCCGCCTTTATGTCTCAGACTTCAGCGTCCTCCGCATAGCAACCGTTGCTACGGGCAGACGTTCAGTTGCTAGCGCTTTCCTGGCAGCTTACAAAACCCAACACTGCGACGTAACTATTTTTTTTTTAAAAAAAAAGAAATTGGGCCACCAAAACACCTCCAGAGAAGTCTATCTATTATTAGAGAAATAAAACACGGGAAATATCCGGAGACTGGAATAACGTCCCTTCTGACGAGTCTAAATAATTCAATATCTTCCTGACAGGACCCGAAAAAACGCGGTCTGGCGCGAAACTTAAACCATAGAGATACAAAAAAAGGGAAGAAACGATTATTGATTTTCATCGATATATTTTACTATCTGTCCAACAGAGCGCCACTGGGGCCTTTTTTTTTTAGATCATTGATTGCTCCATACTTTATATCTTTAAAAGTGGTCAGTAATCCTAGAAACATCCCTCCTTGAAGAAAAAGAGCGGCTTAAAAAAAAAAAAGTCGGCCATTTTTTTTCTATCTCTAGGAGCACGGAACGGGGAGCGTCGCTCTAGCCTATAGAGTGAGACACTCTATGGTTCTCTCTCCTTTGCTGGGGGAACCGAATCGAGCTCGGCTTTCGCTGCTGTGCGAGGTTCGCAATTGCTTCTTTGTAGCTTTTTCCTCCGCCTTCTTCATGCTGCCCGCTGACTGTGCCCAGAGGTAATTGCTCATTAATTTGTTTAAAAAATAGGATGATGATGATGATGATGATGATGATGATGATGATGGTTGGTCGCCCAGGCAGCCTGGATTTTGCATTTTTGTCCATCCTGGGATAGGCAGGCGTGGATATTTGTTAATGTGAAATAGAATAAACAAGGTTGGGAGGGACCTTGGAGGTCATCTAGTCCAACCCCCCAGCTTAGGCAGGAAACCCTCCACCACTTCAGACAAATGGTTATCCAACGTCTTCTTAAAAACTTCCATTGTTGGAGCATTCACAACTTCTGGTGGCAAGCTGTTCCACTGGCTAATCCTTTTAACTGTCAGGAAATTTCTCCTTAGTTCTAGGTTGCTTCTCTCCTTGATGAGTTTCCACCTGTTGCTTCTTGTCCTGCCTTCAGATGCTTTGGAGAATAGAATAGAATAACAGAACTGGAAGGGACCTTGGAGGTCATCTAGTCCAACCCCCCTGCTTAGACAGGAAACCCTCCACCACTTCAGACAAATTGTTGTCCAACATCTTCTTAAAAACTTCTAGTATTGGAGCATTCACAACTTCTGGTGGCAAGCTGTTCCATTGGCTAATCGTTTTAACTGTCAGGAAATTTCTCCTTAGTTCTAAGTTGCTTCTCTCCTTGATTAGTTTCCACCCACTGCTTCTTGTCCTGCCTTCAGGTGCTTTGGAGAATAGCTTGACTCCCTCTTCTTTGGAGCAGCCCCTGAGATATTGGAAGACTGCTATCATGTCTCCCCTAGTCCTTCTTTTCATTAAACTAGACATACCCAGTTCCTGCAACCGTTCTTCATATGTTTTAGCTTCCAGTCCCCTCATCCTCTTTGTTGCTCTTCTCTGCACTCTTTCTAGAGTCTCCACATCTTTTTTACATCATGGCGACCAAAACTGAATGCAGTATTCCAAGTGTGGCCTTACCAGGGCATTATAAAATGGTATGTTAAATAGTGCTAGAGGTATTATTGCAGAATGCAAACTGTTCCAAGTAAAACTGCCTTTTTGCAGCTTGGCTGCTCATGATTTTGTCCATGCCCAGAGTTGTTCAAAGGATGCTTCAGATGTTTCAGAATTGCACCCCCAAAAATACCTATTGATCCTTGTTCTTGCTTTTTTCTTTTGGCACAGCCATTCTCCTACTTCTATTTGCAAAGGCTTTATATTTTGGGATTTCCCTCCCGTTCTTTCTGTTCTGTTCTGTGGTCTCGCTATATATAGTTTGTTGCACAGTTGTCCAGATGTTCAGGCTTGGATTGGGCATTTTGTCCATTTAACGCAGGCAGATGTTGTTTTTTGAGGGTGTGAAAGGTCTCGTTGCAGGAGGTAAGCCGGTTCCAAGCAAAGCTGCCTTTTGCAATTGACTGATGGTGAGTTTGTCAATGGCGATGGCGTTCTAGTGGTGCTCCAAGAGATTTTGGGCTCGCAACTAAGGTGCCTATCGCTATTGGTATTATCTTTGGGCAGGGGGTTGGATTAGAAGACCTCCAAGGTCTCTCCCAAGTCTATGATCCTGCTGGGAAATTCAGATCAAAGCTCGTTCTTTTGGGATGTTAAGGAAAAACAGCCTTTTCTTGGCTCTTTCTAGGCTGGTTTCCCTCTTCACCCAGGCCTTGGAAGATTGCACAGAGCAGAGGGCAAAACTCCAGCAGAAAATTCAACAGTGCCGTGCAGTTCTTGGGGACTGGTAAGCTGGGTGTAATTTTAAAGTGTACCTTTCTGTTTAGTGCAAGGGAAGCAAAGAATGGGACCTTCCTCCTCCTCCTCCTCTCTTCTTCTGCTCTCTCTTCTCTTTCTCCTTCTTCCTTATCTCTTTTCTCCTCTTTCTTCTCTCTTCCTCCTCTCCTCTTCTTCACCAGTCCTCTTCCTCTTCCTCATTCTCCCCTCCTTCTTCTCCTCCTTGTTCCTCTTCTCTTTATTTTTCCAATCCTCCTCTTCCTCCTCCTCTCTCTTCTCCTTCTCCTTCCTTCTTCCTTGTCTCTTTTCTCTTCTTTCTTCTCTCCTCCTCCTCTCTTCTTCTTCACCAGTCCTCTTCCTCATTCTCCCCTCCTTCTCCTCCTCCTTGTCCCTCTTCTCTTTATTTTTCCAATCCTCCTCCTCCTCTCTTTCTCCTTCTCCTTCCTTCTTCCTTGTCTCTTTTCTTTCTTCTCTCCTCCTCCTCTCCTCTTCTTCACCAGTCCTCTTCCTCATTCTCCCCTCCTTCTCCTCCTCCTTGTCCCTCTTCTCTTTATTTTTCCAATCCTCCTCTTCTTCCTCCTCTCTCTTCTCCTTCTCCTTCCTTGTTTCTTTTCTCTTCTTTCTTCTCTCCTCCTCTTCTCCTCTTCTTCACCAGTCCTCTTCCTCATTCTCCCCTCCTTCTTCTCCTCCTTGTCCCTCTTCTCTTTCTTTTTCCAATCCTCCTCCTCCTCTTTCTCTTTCTCCTTCTCCTTCCTTCTTCCTTGTCTCTTGTCTCTTCTTTCTTCTCGCCTCCTCCTCTCCTCTTCTTCACCAGTCCTCTTCCTCATTGTCCCCTCCTTCTCCTCCTTGTCCCTCTTCTCTTTCTTTTTCCAATCCTCCTCCTCCTCCTCCTCCTCCTCCTCCTCCTCCTCCTCCTCGGAAGTCATCCCAACAGTGACTATCCCAATGCCACAAACTTCCCAGTCTTTCCTAGGCTTCTGCTCACATGAAATTATTATAATTATGAGCCACCTATAAAAAGCTGGGATGATGCAGAAGAAGTGATGGGGGGGGGGACGCATCTGTTCTTTGCTGAATGCGTGTGTACTCTCTTTTCTCTGTGCTAGGAACTCTGAGAGAGAAAACCCTGTTCCCGAAGATGTCAAAACTGAGAAACATGGTAAAAGAAGCATCATTCTTTATTAGTCTCCCTTGTTATTTATGTATTCATTTAAACAGTTTATATAGCTGCCAAATTCCCACATGTAGGTGATTCCGGGCGGCTTGTAACATTTAAAACTCCCTAATAAAAGCCCATCAAAACCTCCCATCTTACTCTCCATGGTAGCAACAACAGAATCAAATCAGCCATTTTATTGGCTCCATATCAGTTCTTGGTCCCTGGCCTGGACCCTTTTTCCTAGTTATAAGAAGTTCTGGGCCTTTAATTGGAGACTTCAGAGTCTATGCTACCTCATGACAGTCATATCTTATTCCTGGATTGATGAATTCCAGTAAATCATGGTTTTGTTTATCCATGGCTTGTTGAATAAACCACCATTAATTAGCTGGCATTACACATGCCAGCCTGACTAGGTGGCTCAGTGGCTAAGACACTGAACTTGTCGATCAGAAAGGTTGGCAGTTCAGCGGTTCGAATCCCTAATACAGGTCTGCACGAGCAGGGGGTTGGGCTAGATGACCTCCAAGGTCCCTTCCAACTCTTTTACTGTTACCCTTAGGTTGTAACTGTAAAATCCCACTACCACAATTGCTAAGCTATAATTGATTGAATTTCTACACTTGAAGCAAAAAAACCAAATGAAGCACATTACAGTTACAAGTTTAATCAATAAAAAAAAAATAGTTCCACAAAAAGTATAAATCCATTTGTTAAATAAGTGGATTCAATGCTATGGATCCATAGTGCTGCAGTGGCCTAGAGGTGGAGCTCTCGCCTCACAATCAGGAGGCTTATGAGTTTGATCCTAGGTAGAGGTAGATATTTCTCTCTCTGGGCACAATGAGAATACATGAGATATAGAAAAGATATGGAAGAATATGGAATTCAAGGGCTACCACAACAACTGGATAGAATATTGTCAGGCAAAGAAGAAAAATTCATAACAAAAGCATATAAATACTTATTAGAGGTAGAAATGGAAGAAGAAATAGTGAAAGGTCCAACAATAGCATGGACACAAAATTTAGAAGAATGGGAAAAAGTATGGAACAAAAACTAAACATTGTCAACTGCATATAAAGAAAATCAGTACAAAATGTTTTATAGGTGGCATTTAACACTGGCAAGATTGGCCAAAATGTACACAATTATGAAATCAGACTGCTGGGAATGTAAATATAAGGATGGAACATTTTATCACATGTGGTGGCAATGCCTCAAAGCAAAGAAATTTTGGGAACAGATAAGGAGATGGTTACAGGAGATAACAGGAGAACAAACTGAATTTAAAGCTGAATTATTTTTATTAGGAATAATTAATCAAAGGATAAAGAAGCAACTCCAATATATCATTTTACACATAGTAACAGCAGCACGAATTGCTTATGCTCAATGTTGGAAACTTGAAGATATACCAGCCAATGAAATGATTATAAATAAAATATTAGAATGTACCGAGATGTATAAGCTCACGTTAGAAATGAAAGGCAAGGAAGAAACAGAATTTTATGAGGTGTGGGATAAGTGGTATAAGTGGTTAGAACAGAGAAACAAAAATGTATAGAAATAAATGTAAATAACTGTAAGAGACACATGACATGGTACTGTTAAAAAAAGTTTATTGTTATGTAAATTGGAAAAATGGAAAATAAATTTTTAAAAAAAGACTACATCTGCTGTGAACTCCGCATTGGCGACAAGAAGGGCATCCGGCCAGTAAACATTCAGCTCCATTCAGTTGCCCAGACTCCATCCCGCAAGGGATTATGGTGGTCATTAAATGACAAAAAAAAAAAAAAAATGCTGTGATTCCATAGAAAACATATTCCTAGGTTGCAAGGCAGCATGGCTGGCAGGGGAATTCTGGGAGTTGAAGTCCACACAATCATAAAGTTCTCAAGATTGGGAAACACTGATATAATTTGATCCATTTTGACTTGCTTCCTTCACTTGTAGAAACATCAGAGCCTTCAGCGGAGGAGCTTAAGGACCTGGAACTGCTTAACAAAGCCTTGGAGAAAGCATTAAGAGTCCGGTCAAAATTCCACCAAGTGCCATGTGAGACCATTAAAGTCTCCGCATCTTCAAGTAAGAAGCCGGTGAGCCAGCAGGCTACTTTGGAACAACCTTCACGTCATCCTAAGGACAAGGTCTCCAAGACCACCCAGATGTCTCCCGTGAGCAGAAAGCTGGCGGCATCCAAAAAACCCACAGCCTATATGTTGAAGGCTCCCTACAAAACGGATGTGATGGTGAAAAGGCCACCGGTGAAAATACCAACTGGACGGAGCGCCAGAACATCCAAAACGGCTGGGAAGAAGTTGTTGTCCCCAGCGGGGGTTGTTACTTCTCCAAAGTTGAAACCGTGCGCAAAAACAGCAGCCAAAGACAGTCGCGAAAAGGTCAATGTTGCTGCTGCAGAACCCGGCTTGCAGTTGGGCTGTCCCAAAGGTCCATGTCACACAACGACACCACCTTGGTTTGCTGATGGAGGAGATTTTGCAGGAAGAGGCCTTCAAGTCCCAGAGGTAGATCCTGATCTGGAGGCTTTAGGTGATGGGCCGTCTCCTTTAAGAACAGACCCGCCGAGAAAAGGAACAAAGCTTCCAATTTCCACTCTTCAACAAAATGGGTAGGTGGCCTCCCATCCTACCAGGGTGGCTAAAAATCGATGTTTTTTTTTCATTTAAATAGGATTTTTTTTTTAATTTAAGTCGGATTTTTTTTTTCATTTAAATCAGATTTTTTTTTATTTAAATCGGATTTTTTTTTATTTTTATCAAATTTATTTTAATAAAATGCTTTTGGAGTAAAAAAAAATCTAAAGGTAGTTTTGTATTTAAGAGGCATTAATAATTTAGTTATGGGGACGCGGCGGCTCAGTGGCTAAGACGCTGAGTGTGTTGATCGAAAGGTCGGCCGTTCAGCGGTTCGAATCCCTAGCGCCGCCTAACGGGGTGAGTTCCCGTGACTTGTCCAAGCTTCTGCCAACCTAGCAGTTCGAAAGCACGTTAAAAAAACGCAAGTAGAAAAATAGGGACCACCTTTGGTGGGAAGGGAACAGCGTTCTGTGCGCCTTTGGCGTTGAGTCATGCCGGCCACGTGATCACGGAGACGTCTTCGGACAGCGCTGGCTCTTTGGCTTTGAAACGGAGATGAGCACCGCCCCCTAGAGTCAGGAACGACTAGCACATATGTGCGAGGGGAACCTTTACCTTTACTTGAGTAAATAAGAAAACAATCCTTTCTGCAGGATGTGCTACAGCAGAATTACAGCCTGAATTAACCTCTTACACTGACGATTGGCCGGATTCCCTTTATCTAATAATTTAGTTTATTCAGCATGAAATGGAGCTTAGTTCTGTAGCAGGAGGCTGTATATTTTGCAATATTGGGACTGTCGGTGAGTCAACAGCCGGTCAGAGGGGGAGCCGCTGTGGGACGGAGATGACAATTGCTCTTTAAAAATTATAATTTAAATCAAGCCTTTTTACTAGTGATTTAAATCATGATCAAATCCACTCTGCATCCTACCTCCAAAAATTTGCCTCCAGCTACAGATTTGCTTTTCCTTTGGACCTGACCGAGCACGGGCTGGATAGGCAGTGATCCATAGCTTCTGTTTTGTGAGTGCAACAGACTGGCTGAGTTCCCTCTATTGCAGCATTTTCGTTTGCTGAAACCTGGCATTGTTTGCTGAAAATAGCAGTCAGTCTATCCCTGTCTCTTATTTCAATCTATGTTGACTTCTTTGGTCTTCTTTGAGACTTCAGTTTGGTCTCCTGGTTAAGGCAGCAGGCTAGAAGCCACGATATTGTGAGTTCAGGTCCACTTTTGGCTATGAAAACTAACTGGGTCAATTCGGCTAGTCAATTTCAGCCCAATCCAACCTCACAGGGTTTGCGTGGTGGGGGGAAATAGGAGGAAGAAGGAGCATAAAATGAAGACCCAGATGGTTGAGGGCAATATGCATGACTCAACGCCAAAGGCGCACGGAATGCTGTTACCTTCCCACCAAAGGTGGTCCCTATTTTTCTACTTGCATTTTTTACGTGCTTTCGAACTGCTAGGTTGGCAGAAGCTGGGACAGGTAACGGGAACTCACCCCGTTACGCGGCACTAGGGATTCGAACCGCCGAACTGCCGGCCTTTCGATCAACAAGCTCAGCATCGAAGCCACTGAGCCACCACATCCCTACTCATGAGGCTGATGCTATGCCACCTAACAGCCCTTATCCTCTAGGTATAAATAGCAGCACAAATGTTTTACGACTTTAGGTTTTTTTCCTCTTACAAAAAACCAAAGCATCCATGAACAGAGCAGATGATTTAAAAGTCTGTTTGGATAAAACACATCGATGCCTTCTGCCAAGTAGAGGAAGCCAGCCACATTCTCAAGCTTCCAAAACAATTTTGCGAGCTAAATTTGCCACGCAATTTATGCCCTTCCATATGAGAATTATCTGGGGCTTCCATAAACTTTGGCTCCATCGACTGGGCTGGAGCGAATAGGAGCAGGAATGCAGTATCTGAAAGGCAAAAATCCCAAAATCCCTGGTTGAAAGCCCTTGCATCCAAACTGCGGTTTGGTCTTGTGGTTAAGGCACCAGGCTAGAAAGCAGAAGACCGTGAGTTCAAGACCCACATTAGCCATGAAAACCAACTGGGTGACTTTGAGCCAATCACCAGGAGATTGGGAGTTCTAGTCCCACCTTTGGCATGAAAGCCAGCTAGGTGACTTTAAGTCAATCCCTAGGAGACTGGGAGTTCTAGTTCCACCTTTGGCATGAAAGCCGCCGAGGTGACTTTAAGTCAATCACTAGGAGACCGGGAGTTCTAGTTCCACCTTAGGCGTGAAAACTGACTGGGTGACTTTGGTCCAGTCAGCCAGTCATTCTGTCTCAATCCAACACACTTCACAGGATTGTTGTCATGGGGAAAGTAGCAGAAGGAAGAAGTATTGGATATCTTCACCGCCTTGAGTTATATGCCAAAATAGGAAAGGAAAGGAGACTCAGGGTGGCTTACAATGCATTAAGCAATAGCCTTCATACTTTTGTATATACCTGCTTAGTAGGGCTTTCAGCCTCCTCCTAAGCGGTGTTCTTTTTTTTATATACAAAGTCAGCTTATTGCCCCCACAATCCGGGTCCTCATTTTACCTACCTCGAAAGGATGGAAGGCTGAGTCAACCTTGAGCCTGGTGAGACTTGAACTTGCAGTAATTGCAGGCAGCTGGTGTTGCTTAACAGTGCTTTAGTCTGCTGCGCCATCAAGGCTCTTCTTCTTGGAACAACCGATTTGGTGAACCAGATCAAAATTAACATCCGGTTTGCCTGAACCGGTCTGAATCTGTTTGATCCCACCCCTGGTTGTGCATTTACCAAGGATGATAATGCCAAGCAATATTTTCTTTTTTTTTGCAGGTCTTCACTGAAACTGCCCCTTCCGTATCAGAAAGCTTTCTCCAAGTATTTCAGGTAAGCTTATCCGAATTAGACTAACCCGCAAGTCGCTAGGAAAGGTGGGAGAAATTTTAGGGCCTTTCTGAGTTGGATAACCCAGATTGGGTGAGTTTGCAGAATGGATGTAGGATTCAAAAGTGATTTTTGTGACCTTCGTTCTGGGGCCTTCAGAGGTGTGAAGGAACCTTATCCAGACAGCCACGTAGCCAGTCTTTTGGCTTTGACCCCGGAAGTCAATCTACACATCTTAAATAAATACCAGGGGCGATAGGATAGCAATCTTCCAGTACTTGAGGGGCTGTCACAGAGGAGAGGAGATCGACCTATTCTCTGAGTGCCTGAGGGCAGGAAAAGAAGTCACAGGTAGAAGATCATTAAAGAAAGATCTAGAAAGAACTCCAACTGAGGAAGAATTGATAGATAAATTTTAGAATGTGCTGAGATGGACAGATTAACAAAAGAAATTAAAGAAAAAGAAGAGACAGACTATTATAGAATATGGAATAAATGGTATAAATGGCTTAAGGCTAGAAATAAAGAATAATAACTATCAGGGGAGAAAATTAGAAGTACAAAATATATATATAAGAAATGTATGGAGTGGAATAATGATCCCAGCACAATTGCCTGATCGTCAGAGCTTTTTAAAAGCATTTTTTTTTACAACCTCCTCGGCCGAAGAGGTTGTAGTAAAAATGCTTTTAAAAGATAAAAAAAAAAAGCCTCTGACGATCCCAGCTGAGCAGCGTGATCGTCAGAGGCTTTTTCTTTATACTTTTAAAAGCAATGCTTTTAAAAGTAAAAAAAAAAAAGTTTGCGCGCCACAGCTGATGCCCCCCCTCGCGCCCTGTTCTACTTACTGCATGCCTCCTTTTGACGTGCATTGCACGCATGCACCTCGCATTTGGCGCACGGTGCGCACTGCACATACGCAGCCAGCGAACCGGTAGTAAACCGGTTCAGATTTCACCACTGCCGTGCATGCATTGTATTTTGGGGGTTCGGGCTTTGGCACTCGGTCCGGAAAAGATTAGCCATCACTGGTATAAGGTTTCTTGCTTGAAGGGGGGTTGGACTAGAAGGACTCTAAAGTCCCTTCCAACTCTGTTATTCTGTTAAAAAAAAAAAGTTTAATCCTCCAATATCACCATTCTCAAACCTTCCCACACTATGTATGTGTTTTCCATTATTTTAATGAGAGTTTAACATCATCAGCCCATCATCAGCACTCGGTCTGGAAAAGATTAGGCATCACCAGACTAGAAGATCTCTGAAGTCCCTTCCAACTGCATTACTCTATGTCCGTGAAGGCGAACCTATGGCATGCATGTCAGAGGTGGCACAGAGAGCCCTCTCTGTGGGCACACGTGCCGTCACCAGCTGCTCTTCTGGTTTCTGAAAAACGACCCCAAAACGGCCTGGAAAATGTCCCGAACAAGGCCCCAAAATTGGTCTGAAAACGGCCCAAAAAACCGGCAAAGAAACAGGCTGTTTTTCGCGCCAAAAACAGCCTGAAACTGGCCCGGAAAACAGCCTGAAAATGGTGCAAAAACAGGCTGAAAACAGCCCAAAAAACAGCCTGAAAATAGCCCTCCCCCCCAAAAAATGGCCAAAAAACCAGGTATGCATGCAGCGGCCAGCTGGCCTGCAGGTTTCCGGCATTCTGGTGCGCGCACGTACACACGCGTTTTGGTTTGGGCACTCGGTGTCGAAAAGGTTCACCATCACTGCTCTATGTTCTACGTCTACAGGCTTTAAAGCTGTCAAGAAAATCAATACAAGAAGTTTTACAGGTGGCATTACCCACCCACAAGACTGTCCAAGATGTGCAAAAATTGCTCACCGAAATGTTGGAAATGTAAAGCAACATTAGGCACTTATTATCATATGTGGTGGGGGTGCCCGAAAGCCAAGGACTTTTGGTGCCAAATAAAACAGTGGCTAGAAGAGATGTTAAACAAGATGATAGATATGATGCCAGAACTCTTCCTTCTGGGTATAGTTAAGGGATAATTACAAAAAAGAAGAACCTTAGCAACTTTAAGACATGTGAAGTTCAACTCCCAGAATTCCCAGTGCCGGGTGGAGAATTCTGGGGACTCGAAGTCCACAGCAGCCAAGGTTGGGAAAAAACCCTGCTCTAAGAGAGCTTGCACCGCACAGAACTAGAAATCCCTAAGAACGTCTTCAAAATATATGATTCTGCAAACTGGCAAGAATATCTCTTCTTCAGGCAGTAACAAGTCAGGTCTAAAGATTGGAGCATATCCCAGGGGGGAGTTTTTGGCTTATTATTTCCCACTCTTCTGCTTCTTGACACAAAGGTTGTTGGAGAAGTGCCAGGATTTGAAAACAGCCCCCGAGGCAGCTGTCACCAAGAGCCAGTTTTTAGAGAAACTGCAAGCAACTGTATCCTTTTGCGAATTTGGTTCTTTTGCAGAAGAAGAAAAATGTATCTGCAGGTACGACTAGGGCTTTGACCGGGGTTGTTAACTCCATTCCAACTCCTTTGGCTTCCCAAAACTGTTCCAATTTTTTTTTTAATTTTTTATTGTATAAGAATTATAGTACAATTCCTCCGTTTCTGGTTTCATGGTGTCAGTATACATATGCAGATATACCTTCATAATATTTACATTGTTCTTTACATAGTATTAGTTCATTGTCTTAGTTTAGGGATAAACTAAGTATTTCTTAGTATTTCTTACTTTTATAAACCTTGATATATAGTATTACATATATTTACATAAAATTACATCTTTTCTCCCTTTTATTTCCTACTACCGATAGTATGACTCATATCCGTGTACTCATTTAATTAATCATCCATTTAAACTTTTAGCTCTCTCGAGCTTCACTTCGCTTTTCTTTTCCTCAACCACTCATACCACATATCCCATACACTGTAATGCTCAGTTTCCTCTCTGTCGTTGATTTCTAATGTCAGTTTGTTCATTTCGGCACATTCCAGCACTTTTCTAATTACGTGCTCTTCAGATGGCAATTTTTTCTCCTTCCAATGTTGAGCAAAGGAGATTCTCGCTGCTGTTATTATATGTGTAATGAGATATTTCTTCTTTCTTGCATATTCTGTCTTCAGAATTCCCAGGAGAAATATTTTTGGTTCTAATTCAATGGTATCTCCTATTATTTCTGATACCCATTTGCGTATCATCCTCCAAAATTCTTTGGCTGTTCCAATTTTATTGATTTCGCACGTCAATCTCCGTTTTGATGCTAAGCAATATAAACTTTAATATGGAATAGCTTTCATCTGTGACCCACATTATATGTGAAATATATTCCCCAGGCAGATGGGAATTCTCGGACTTGGTGTCTTGATACATCTGGAGAACCTCAACTTGCAAAAACTGCTGTAGAAATAAAGGGGAGAAGGAGAAGGAGACAACTGTGGGGTCCTTGGTGCTCTCTGAGCTTGATAGTTCTCTCGCAGACATTTCATTACCAAATTAGGTAACATTATCAGTGCTAGGTGGGGTTTGCAGAGAGGAGGTGGAGGAAGACTGTGGGGTACTTGGTGCTCTCTGAGCTTGGCGGTTTTGTTGCAGACGTTTCATTACCCAAGTAGGTAACATCATCAGTGCTAGAAGGGAGTGGGGTTTGCAGAGAGGAGGATGAAGACTGTGGGGTCCTTGGTCTTCTCTGAGCTTGATAGTTTTCTTGTGGACGTTTCATTACCAAACTAGGTAACATCATCAGATGCTAGGTGGGGTTTGTAGAGAGGAGGATGAGTCCTCTGGGGTCCTTGGTCCTCTCTGAGCTTGATAGTTTTCTTGTGGACGTTTCGTTACCAAATTGGTAACATCATCAGTGCACGGTATTGTCCCTTTTCCTTAAGCAGATGGTCAGTTCTCCTCTCCTACGCCAGCCTTTACCCCAGCGGAGGTAAAGCAGGAGTTGGTGCATCTACGTGACCTTCACTTGCTCATCACTCAGCACATGGAAGCTGAAAGCCCAGGTGAGAAGAGGACACTGAGCCAATTTCTTCACGCCCACCGGATTTGCAAGGGAGTCTAGGAACACTGCAGTCATTGGATCTTTGTTTAAAGCAAGGGGGACCCACCTTGTCAACTTCAAGACCTGTGGACTTCAACTCCCAGAATTCCTCAATAGGGAGTGGGAATAGAATAGAATAGAATAGAATAGAATAGAATAGAATAGAATAGAATAGAATAGAATAGAATAGAATAGAATAGGGAAGGGAAGGGAAGGGAAGGGAAGGGAAGGGAAGGGAAGGGAAAATAGGATAGGATAGGATAGGATAGGATAGGATAGGATAGGATAGGATAGGATAGGATAGGATAGGATAGGATAGGATAGGATAGGACAGGACAGGACAGGACAGGACAGGACAGGACCTTGGAGCACTGGTGAAATCCAAATTTTTTTACTACCGGTTCTGTGGGCGTGGTTTGGTGGGCATGGTGTGGCTTGGTGGGTGTGGCAGGGGAAGGATACTGCAAAATCTCCATTCACACCCCACTCCAGGGGAAGAACACTGCAAAATCCCCATTCCCTCCCTACTCCCGGGGGGGGGGAAGGATATTGCAAAAATCTCCATTCCCACCCCACTTTGGGACCAGCCAGAGGTGACATTTGCCGGTTCTCCAAACTACTCAAAATTTCCGCTACTGGTTCTCCAGAACCTGTCAGAACCTGCTGGATTTCACCCCTGCCTTGGAGGTCTTCTAGTCCAGCCCCTGCTCAACCAGGAGGCCCTATGCCATTTCAGACAAGTGATTGGTCAGTCTCTTCTTTAAAATACCCAGTGATGAAGCAGCCACAACTTCTAGAGGCAAGCAGTTCCACTGGTTAATTGTCCTCACTGTTAGGAAGCTTCTCCTTAATTCCAGATTGCTTCTCTCTCTCTTTTTTTTTTTTTTGTCCTGCCCTCTAGTGCTTTGGAGAATCATTTGACCCCCTCTTCTTTGTGGCAGCCTCTCAAATACTGAAGTACTGCTATCGTGTCACCCCTAATTCTTCTTTTCTTTAGACTAGCCAAACCCAAATCCTGCAGCCGTTCTTCATATGTTTTTTTGCGTTGGGTCCCGAGCGATGTTGTCTTACCTGCAGTCTTCCTTCTCAGGGGCACTTGGAGAAAACCCAACCTGGGACAGAGAGTACGAAAGCCTTGTGACTTTGCAGGCCCTACAAGAGATAGTAGAGCAACATCTCGGCAAAGTAGACCAGATGCGAGAAGGTGAGAGTTACTACTCAAGGGCATCATTAGAACTAAAAGATGTACTTATCCACGGTTTTGTTCAACCTACGGGCTCTGGATTCCTTGGCTTCTTCCCATACTGGTAGTCCTCACCTGATGACCACAACGGAGCAACAAAATTCATGTTGCTAAGTGAGACATTTATGAAGTGAATTTTGCTCCGTTTTACAGCCTTTCACACAAGGAATTAGTCTTTGGTGCATACATTCTCAATGTACATAAGGAGAATAAAATACATTCATCAAGAATAAAAAGATACTACACTTAGTGATCGTCAAGGTTACTAATAAGCTATCAAATCTTACTAGGAAACAAATAAAAAAAACATAATTGAAAGATACAAGCACATGGTTATAGTAATAAGTGGGAAGAGATAGATACTAGTGAGGAAGAGAAGATTAATAGTAATGCAGCCTTAGTGAATAGTGTGACAGTGTTGAGGGAATTAGTTGTTTAGCAGAGTGATGGCATTCGGGAAAAACCTGTCCTTGTGTCTAGTTGTTCTGGTGTGCAGGGCTCTATAGCATCATTTTGAGGGTAGGAGTTGAAACAATTTAGGTCCAGGATGTGAGGGGTCTGTAGATATTTTCCCAGCCCTCTTTTTGACTCGTGCAGTATACAGGTCCTCCATGGAAGGCAGATGGGTAGGAATTGTTTTTTCTGCAGTTCTAATTATCCTCTGAAGTCTGTGTCTGTCTTGTTGGGTTGCAGAACCAAACCAGACAGTTATGGAGGTGCAGATGATTCTTATTATTTATAATTAATTAATTAATTAATTAATAATTATGATTCATGATGAATGTATTTATGATGGCTATGGTCATGATTTATCACTTATAGCTTTTATGTACACTGAGAGCTTACACACTGAAGACAAATTCCTTGTGTGTCCAATCACACTTGTCCAATCAAGAATTCTTATATCAGTCACTTTTTTCAGTGCCGTGGTAACTTTGAACGGTCACTAAATGAACTGTTGTAACTTGAGGACTACCTGTAGTGAGACTTAGCCTCTTCTTCTAATGTCAGTCTTTTTGGTGCTAGATATATAACAGTGTCAGCACGTCAACCTGCATTTACTCTAGTGCTGACATAAGAAGGAGAAGAGGGGGCAGCTGGCAAGAGGACGCTTGACATTTCACCTACTTATTTTCTTTGAAGATAATATCCCCTAGGAGATGAGAGGGAGGGGGGACATTCCTGGGAACTTAAGTAGTAGATATGGAGAGAGTGATTTGGAAGAAGGCCAATGAAACGCAGAGATTTGGGGAACGGAAAGGGAGGGTGTGGGGGCAGGAAGTCAGAGTTGGCTACACCATGATCAGGGCCAGATTGTCGTGCTAAATAAAATGAAAGATTTCTTCAAAGACTATCTGTTTGGAAATGCAATTTATTTTATTTGAGACTATATCGAAACCTGACAAACAGACAGATTAACAGTGCTGGAAGGGACCTTGTAGGTCATCTAGTCCAAGCAGGAGACCCCTACACCATTTCTGACAGATGGCAGCCCAGTCTCTTCTTGAAAGCTTCCAGGGATGAAGCTCCCACAACTTCTGAATTGTAATAATTGTATATTGTAATAATATTGTAATAAGGATGCTTTTCCTTCTCCGGCAGCCTTGGTGTCCCATGAAGAGTTTGCCTCGCTCTGCATGAATGACAAGGAGGACAATGACCATGATTCTTTGGGCTTCTGTCACTCTTCCCTTGGAGATCAAACCTGTTCGGATCCGGATATACCAGGGCCTCCCCGACTTCTTTTTTACTCCAGCCTGGATGAGTTGAAGGAGATGGAAGCTTTAAAACTGCAGGTGGCGATGCTGGACCAGAAACTTCAGATCCAGATGGTAATTTTGCTCCCACCTCTCTTAATTTTTGCCCAGGCTGACCATTCCTAACTCTAGAGCCAAGTTAGAGAAGAGATGTGGTAGCTTAACCGGCTCAAGGTTGACTCAGCCTTCCATCCTTCCGAGGTGGATAAAATGAGGACCCAGATTGTTGGGGGGCAAGAGGCTGACTCTGTAAACTGCTTAGAGAGGGCTGTAAAGCACTGTGAGGCTGAATATTTTTAATTTATTTTTTTTTAATTTTAATTTGATTTATATGCCGCCCTTCTCCGGAGACTCAGGGCGGCTTACAGTGCGTTAAGCAATAGCCTTCATCCTTTTGTATATTTATACAAAGTCAGCTTATTGCCCCCACAATCCAGGTCCTCATTTTACCTACCTTAGAAAGGATGGAAGGCTGAGTCAACCTTGAGCCTGGTGAGATTTGAACTTGCAGTAATTGCAGGCAGCTGATGTTAATAACAGTGCTTTAGTCTGCTGCGCCACCAGGGCTCTGTTATGTCTTAAGTGCTAGTGCTATTACTTTTAAGGATAGTGGGTTCACCAGGATGGGAACTCCAGCTGAGAATCTTCATCTAACCAGTGGAACAACTTGCCTCCATAAGTTGTGAATTCTCCAACGTTGGAAGATTGGACAATCATTTGTCTGAAGTGGTGTAGGGTTTCCTGCCTCAGCAGGGGGTTGGACTAGAAGACCTCCAAGGTCCCTTCCAACTTCTGTTATTCTATTCTATTCTATCTCTGAATCCTGCTGGACTTTATGAAGGTGAGGGAGAACAAGAGCTCCCTGCTAGCCCATTGAATTTTGGGAGTTGAAGTTCACACATCTGGAGGTTGCTGAGGTTGAGAAACTCTGGTTTAGACAATAGAGTTGGTTATCAGCACTTAGCAGGCTGTTAAGAGCCCTGGTAGCGCAGTGGTTAGAATGCAGCATCGCAGGCTAACTGACTGCTCACTGCCAGGAGTTCGATCCTGACCGGCTCAAGGTTGACTCAGCCTTCCATCCTTCTGAGGTGGGTAAAATGAGGATCCAGATTGTTGGGGCCAAGAGGCTGACTCTGTAAACCGCTTAGAGAGGGCTGTAATAGCACTCTTTCAGAATATGGGGCAGAATATACATCTAAGTGCTATTGCTGTTACATCTTTTCCAACGCTGAACATCGTCCTCTACGCAGGCTATGGAAACGGAACTCCTTCCCCTTCTAGAACCCGGCCGCCTTCCAGAAAGTTCTAGACCTTCGGCGATCCGTGCTGTGTATTCCTTGTTGTGTGAAAGCGGGGAGCATGTTCCTGTTCTGGTGAAGGATGAGGAACTGTCCGGCTGAGCTGACGTGAAAATGGATGACCAGCAGCCATACTCAGGAAGCTGTGCACCTTTGGCCTCCGTCCTTAAATTCCAGCCCTTTCACGACAGGTGACGTGAAAGGGCAGGTCCCTCAGCCTCTCCACCTGCGTGCACTTGTCCAACAAATAAAAAAAGATTTTGTACCTCCTCATTAACTTTTTAAAACACACATCCCTTCCCCATTTACTGCTCTTCTGACAAAACTAAGATAAATAGTAGCTTGGTTTATGAATATTTTCTTTCTTTCTTGGCCGGCGCCTGGCAAGTTTGTTTTCATTTCCGTGAAATCCAAGCTGAACGGGAGGCTGTGTGTGTGTGGCAGGGATTGTACCTCAGACCCATAAAATGTGCTACAAATCCTTCTTGACGTTTGTTTTTCGGGCAGAAGCTGCCTTTCAGCCAGCCCTGTTTGTAAATCAAAACTCTTGAGATAGAAAGAGAGAGAGAGAGAGAAAACGGCCATCAAACGGCTTCTGTTTCAGGACATTTTGTCCTTATTCCATCTAGCCCAGAGTTTCTCAACCCTTGGCAGCGTTAACTTCAATTCTCAGAATTCTCCCAGCCAGCTCGCATAGAATAGGACGTAGGAAAATAGTGTGGGAAGGAGACTTAGAGGTCTTCCAGTCCAACCCCAGTTCAAGTAGGAGGCCCTATGCCAGGGGTGAAATGCTCCCGGTTCGGACTGGATCGCTCGATCCGGTAGCGATGGTGGTGGGTGGTTCGGAGAGCCGGTAGCAAAAATCCCTGTGCTCCCCCCATGCCCAGCTGAGCCACGCAATCATCAGAGGCTTTTTTTTTTTAACTTTTAAAAGCATTTTTTCTACAACCTCTTCAGCTGAAAAAAATGCTTTTAAAAGTTTAAAAAAAAAGCCTCTGATGATCGCGTGGGTCAGCTGGGGTCATCAGAGGCTTTTAAAAGCCTTTTTTTCTGCAACCTTTTCGGCCAAAAAAAAAAATGCTTTTAAAAGAAAAAAAAAAAGCCTCTGACGATCAGGCAACTCAGCTGGGATCGTCAGAGCCTTTTAAAAGCATTTGTTTTACAACTTCTTCGGCCGAAGAGGTTGTAGAAAAAAATGCTTTTAAAAGTTTTTTTTTTAAAGTTGGCCACGCCCACCCAGTCACATTAACCCCCCCCCACCAAGCCACACCCAGAGAAACAGTAGTAACAAATTTTACATTTCACCACTGCCCTATACCTGTGATGGCGAACCTCTGGCACGTGTACCAGAGGTGGCACACAGAGTTGAGACATGTGTCTCAAAACTGGGAAGTTGAGACACTTTCCAGAGTCTCTTTCCAGAGTCCCAACATCCTTGAACAGTAGTTTATTGCTTCACACATGCATAGGACAGACGTTTATGCTGTCCGTGCCCGGAATAATAGAAAGCAATGGCTCCCAAACAGACTTGCTATCTTGTTGTCTTTTTGATTCTACGAAAGGCTTTGTTAATTCACACTTTTTCCACCTGGTGGCTCCCGAGTGCATTGGAATAACCGTGTCCATGAACAACAGGCTGGTAATAAATATTCTGGGATGATCAGTACGCTTACCACCTCTAAAGGATGCCAGGTAGAAAGTTTGGAGACATCCCCATCTGGGCTGCAAACTTCAGAGGATTATGAAATGAGCTAATTTGGTCCAGTGGTTAAGGTACCAGGCTAGGAAGCAGGAGATCGTGAGTTCAAGTCTCTTAGCCAGGAAAGCTGAGTGGGCCACTTTGGACCAATCACCAGGAGATTTAAGTTCTAGTCCTGCCTTAGGCATGAAAGTCAGCCGGGTGACTGGGCCAATCACCAGGAGACTGGGAGTTCTAGTATAATCTTAGGCATGAAAGTCAGCTGGATGAGTTAGCCAATCACCAGGAGACTGAGAGTTCTAGTCCCACCTTAGGCATGAAAGTCAGCCAGGTGACTGGGCCAATCACCAGGAGACTGGGAGTTGTAGTACAATCTTAGGCATGAAAGTCAGCTGGATGAGTTGGCCAATCACCAGGAGACTGGGAGTTCTAGTCCCGCCTTAGGCATGAAAGCCAGCTGAGTGACTTTGGGCCAATCACCAGGAGATGGCGAGTTCTAGTTCTGCCTCAGCCATGAAAGCTGGACAGGTGACTTTAGACCAGTCACTCTCTCTCTCAGCCCAACCTACCTCACAGGGTTGTTGTGCAAAAAAAAAAAGAGGAGGAAAATGTGTTGGGTATGTTTGTCTCTTTGAGTTATTTGTAACAAGCAGGCTAAGCTGGCATTTCCCTTCTGAACCGAGGCATGTTTATTATTTATTAAGGACATTGATCTGGCCTCCCAATCCACGGTGACTCCGTGGAATAAGGAATAAAACACCAAACGGAAAACCCAATATACCACTACCCCACTGCTGACAACAGTCAAAGAAACAACTTGCTGAAGTTGCATTGTTTGCAACGATGGCAAACAAGGTACAGAACCACATCCTGCCAACTGGTGCTATTAACATTGAACAGATATGATAGATGGATTTTTATATGCATTTGCCTAAAGCGGATGATTGCAAATGAATGTTTAGATACAAACGACTCAGTGGGCTCTATATCACCCTGGGATTCCCAAAGCCCGCTGGCAAAAATCATATCTTCAGGGTCTTTTGGAAGAGTATCAAGGTGAGTGGTGCGATGGCCTAGAGGTGCAGCTCTCGTCTCACAGTCAGGAGGCTTGTGAGTTCGATCCTAGGTAGAGGCAGATATTTCTCTCTATGGGCACACTGAGAATATTATCTGCTGAACAAAACTCCGCATTGGCAACAGGAACGGCATCCGGCCATTCAAACACTCTGCTAGCTCCATTCGGTTGTCCAGACTCCACCTGGAAAGGGATTATGGGATCGTTAAAAGAAGATGCTCAAGGTAAGGACCAGTCATATATCCATGGGGATGTTGTTCCCCAAGGAAGGAAGCCACCATGAAGAAGGCCCTTCTTGTTTCTACTAGGTGGACTTACTCAGTGCAGAAGATCCATCACATATTCCTCCTCACTCTGGCATGTCAGATAGCTGTAACTGGGAAAAGGAGGTCTCAGATTACATCTGAACATGTTTCAAAGGGATGGTGAGGACCAGAAAGTAAGGCAGCTAGAAGGTCAAATTCGGACGTTGGCAATAAGAATATAGAACGTGGAATAATAGCCTTAGTGGCGCAGCAGACTAAAGTGCTGTTAAGTAGCACCAGCTGCCTGCAATTACTGCAAGTTCAAATCTCACCAGGCTCAAGGTTGACTCAGCCTTCCATCCTTCCGAGGTAGGTAAAATGAGGACCCGGATTGTGGGGGCAATAAGCTGACTTTGTATAAATAGAAGACTGCTTGGGGGGTGCGAAAGCCCTACTAAGCAGGTATATACAAAAGTATGAAGGCTATTGCTTAACACATTGTAAGCCGCCCTGAGTCTCCGGAGAAGGGCGGCATATAAATCGAACAAATAAATAAATACATACATAAATACATACATACATACATACATACATACATACATACATACATACATACATACATAAATAAATAAATAAATAAATAAATAAATAGGGTTGGAAGGGACCTTGTAGGTCTTCTACTCTGTTTCCCCCAAAATAAGACATCTCCTGATAATAAGCCCAATCGGGCTTTTGAGCGCATGGCAAAAAAATGTCCCAAAAAAATATAGGACAGGGTCTTATTTTCGGGGAAACACAGTAGTCCAATCCTCAACTCAAGCAGGAGACCCAGCCTGTACCATTCTGGACAAATGGCTCTCCAATTTCTTCTTAAAATCCTCCAGTGATGGAGCACCACAACTTCTCAAGGCAAGTTCTTTCACTCTTCTTACCAGGGGTGAAATCCACTTACCTTCGCTACCGGAGTGTGCGCAGAGCATCAAAATCGGGACGTGATGACATCCGGGTGGGTGGGCGGAGCTTCCCGGCACCGGCGCTACCAGTTCGCCCAAGTCGGACAGAACCGACTGCATTTCACCACTGCTTCTTACTGTCAGGAACTTTCTCCTTAGTCTCTCTTTAATGATCTTCCACCCATTCCTTCTGGATCTGCCATCAGGTGCTTTGGAGAATAACTTGCCAACCCAATCTTGCCCACTCTGTCTGGCAGCAGTTTGGGTGAAGCATTTTTACAATGGTGTGCCCCAACCCCAGATTATTTTAACTGGACATAATATTGATGGAATACATGGGGAATTCCTACACCCAGAGCTTGGTCTCTCATCAGGGAGGCAAGTTCTCCAAACACTGCATTTTTTTCTAAGCACATCCTTCACGCGCATCAGAAGTGCCCGTTTTCTTGGGCACTTCATTAAAGTTTTCCCAAGCACAAAGAGCTGCTTCTTTTTTTTTGGCTTGCTCTTGTGAAAAAAAAAACTTAGCAAGTGAAAAGAAAACCTCTTAGCTAGACTGCCTTTACAAAGGTTGATTCTGGGAAAAACCTCCTTTGTCTGAGTCTCTTCTTTTCTCCCGTTTTGAAACCTGCCCTGAATTGAATGAGAATGGAACAATTTTCCTAATTCTTGAATGGATTCAATTACGCTTGCAATTCCCTCTCAGCACCACCACCCCTCCCTCACCCCTTCCTCTCTTTTCTCTCCTGGATTCAATTGCTTGTGCAGAATTGGCTTGCAACATCACCGTCCCTTGTCCACTAAGAAGTAGGGTTTTGTTCCTAGGAAGAGAAAAGAGAGAGAGAGAGATTTGGGAGGCAAAACGGATGAAGATGTTTGAGCTGGAAGTTGAGATGAGAGAAGCAGGGGGCCTGGTTAATTAATTGGCCCCCTAAGGCTGAGACAAATAGATGGGGAAGAAATGGAGGTAGTGACAGAGTTTATTTTCCTGGGCTCCAAGATCACTGCAGATGGGGACTGCAGGCAAGAAATTAAAAGACGCTTTGCTCCTGGGGAGGAAAGCTTTGGCAAAGTTAGACAGCATACTAAAAAGCAGAGACATCACCCTGCCAACAAAAGTGCGTATAGTCAAGGCTCTGGTTTTCCCAGTTGCAATGTACAGCTGTGAAAGTTGGACCATAAGGAAGGCTGAGCGCCAAAGAATGGAGGCCTTTGAACTCTGGTGCTGGAGAAGACTCCTACGAGTCCCTTGGACTGCAAGGCCATCAAACCGGTCGGTCCTAGAGGAGATCAACCCTGACTGCTCTTTAGGAGGCCAGATCCTAAAGAGGACATTCAAAATACTTTGGCCACCTAATGAGAGGGAAGGACTCCCTGGAGAAGAGCCTAATGCTGGGAACGATTGAGGGCAAAAGAAGAAGGGGACGGCAGAGAAGGAGGTGGCTGGATGGAGTCACTGAAGCCGTCGGCGTGAGCTTAAATGGACTCCAGAGGATGGTAGAGGACAGGAAGGCCTGGAGGAACGTTGTCCATGGGGTCGTGATGGGTCGGACATGACTTCACAACTAACAACAAAAAGGCTGAGTGTCTGCTGACAGAGTCAGGAGAAGAAGGCCGCCATTATGGATGGCTCACCAGCTCTCACATACAAGAACAGGCCTAAGATGCAACCACCATTTGGGAATTAGAACAAGGCTTCATCCATGCACAAGATGCATTTCTTGGCAGCAAATTCTGGACTAGCAGAAATGGGGGGGGGAGTACAAAGCATCATTGTTGAAAGGCTGGGTGATGTTTATGGAGGGATCCCTGATGGTCCCTGATGATTGTCATGTTCTCTCATGAAGGAGAACTCCTCTTCAGGAACATGTCCATCCTTCCAAAGGAAGGTAACATAACAATTGGGACTGGAGGCTAAAACATATAAAGGAACAGTTGCTGGAATTGGGTATGTCTAGTTTAATGAAAAGGTCTAGGGGTGACATAGCAATAGCAATAGCACTTAGATTTATATACTGCTTCCCAGTGCTTTCCAGCCCTCTCTAAGCAGGTTTCAGAGTCAGCCTCTTGCCCCCAACAATTTGGGTCCTCATTTTACTGACCTCGGAAGGATGGAAGGCTGAGTCAACCTTGAGCCTGGTGAGATTCGAACTGCCAAATTGCAGGCAGCCAGCAATCAGCAGAAGTAGCCTGCAGTACTGCACTCTAACCACTGTGCCACCAAGGCTCTTAATATGATATGAGCAGTGTTCCAATATCTCAGGGGCTGCCACAAAGAAGAGGGAGTCAAGCTATTCTCCAAAGCACCTGAGGGCAGGACAAGAAGCAATGGGTGGAAACTAATCAAGGGATTAGTTAGATTAGGGATTAGAGCCTTGTTAGTACAGTGGTCTAAGCACCCTGTTATTAACACAGCTGCCTGCAATTACTGCTGGTTCGAATCTCTCCAAGGCTCAAGGTTGACTCAGCCTTCCACCCTTTCTAAGGTAGGTAAATTGAGGACCCAGTTTCTGGGGGCAATAAGCTGACTTTGTATAAAATATACAAAAGAATGAAGGCTATTGCTTAGCGCATTGTTAGCGCATTGTAAGCTGCCCTGAGTCTCCAGAGAAGGGCGGCATATATATCAAATTAAAAAAAAAAAAGGAGAGGAGAGGAGCAACCTATAACTAAGGAGAAATTTCCTGACAGTGAGAACAATGAATCAGTGGAACAACTGGCCTCCAGAAGTTGTGAATGCTCCAACACTGGAAGTTTTTAAGAAGAGGTTGGACAACCATTTGTCTGAAGTGGTGGAGGGTTTCCTGCCTAAGGAGAGGGTTGGACTAGAAGACCTCCAAGGTCCCTTCTAACTCTGCTATTCTGTTAATGGAATGAAATATTCTCAGCCCCCAACTCTCTCTCTCTCTCTCTTGCTAATTCTGCAAAAAAAAAGGGGGGGGAGGGG
The DNA here is from genome assembly GCF_029215685.1 of Pituophis catenifer annectens. Lineage (NCBI taxonomy): Eukaryota > Metazoa > Chordata > Lepidosauria > Squamata > Colubridae > Pituophis > Pituophis catenifer. Next base: position 11,222,018 of record NW_027256896.1, on the reverse strand, counting down.
AGGAATCCTAGGAAATGTCACGATGAGTCGCTGCATATGCTCTGCCACAAACACACATTTGGCTGGACGTGCTGTAGGAGACCATCTGGCTTGTATACAGTCTGTGCCCTGTGAATTACCAGGCTGAACACATTCAGAGGGAGCTAGCTTAAAGTGCAAAATTCACATCACCTTGCAAGTCAGATAGAAGAGAATATTTGAGGGGGGGTCGGTCAAATATGTCATAGGTCTTTGCTGGACATGAATTCAGCCAGCAAACACTTGGGTCGGTGAAAACAGATTTTATTAAAAGAAAACAATAAAAGCAATTTTGCAAAATAGGGGGGGTATCCCAGCAGACACCTCAACAAGGAGTTTGAAGCCACACCTGAAGTTTCAAAAGCATTACATTTTATAGTTCCCTATCCCGACGCCCCTCAACACCCCTCCTACATCGTGTCCAGTGACTGATCATGGCTAATCCGAAGCGCCTTTTAGAGAGAACATCATCTCTTTCTCTAATTACCTGTTTATCAACACCTCCCCATAACTACCCATACAATATTTTGCAAGAATGACTCTTTCTTATCTCTATTGCCTTGGCATTAAAGAGTGGGCCTCTTTCTAAGGGGTCTCAAACAAAAGAAGATCTATTCTAACACAGCATTGTTACATATTGGTATGCTTTCAGCATGTCTTTTCTCCAACTATCTTAAAGCAGAACAATGTCTAACAAATTTAACAGAGTAGCAGAGCTGGGAAGGGACCCTGCAGGTCCAACCTCCTGCCTGAGCAAAATTGAATCTTTACTTATATGCATTTCTAACCTATATACCTACATACTATTTTATTTTTGAATTGTCTTATATCCTACATCTTGAGTCCCCTTGCACCCACAAGAGATCAAACTCCAGCCCACCTTAAATTCCATGGACTCTCTTACCTACCACCAATTTGCTTTGACCATTAGTAGCTCAGATTATTGTAGAGAGTTTAAGATTGCAATAACCCTTTATATTCATTTGGAAAGGAAAAAAAACAAGAATATTTGTAGCTCAAGGTTAAATTGGGGGGGGGCTTAGTGCTCTTTGAGCTTGGTGGTTTTCTTGCAGAAGTTTCATTACAAAAACTAAGTACTGTATTTTTCGGAGTATAAGATGCACCGGACTATAAAACAGACCTACCTTTTTTTGGTGAGGAAAAGAAGAAAAAGAAATCTGCCTCTGCCTCTGAGCAATGTTGCCTTGTTGCAGCAAACAGCCTGCTCCAGCAATTTTCCTCCTTGCAGTAAACGGCAGAGCCCTGCACAAAACAGCTGAGAGTAAATCAGCTGAGAGTCGGGAGGCCGATCAATTTGTGCTAATTAGGCTGTGCTGAAGCTGAAAGGAGCTGTTTTTTCTTGCTGTTTGCTTGCAAGGAGGTAACTGCTGGGAGGCAGAGGCCAAAGGGTGGGGGCCAGTGGGTGGGCGGGGCTACATTCGGTATATAAGACGCACCTAAATTTTCATCCCCTTTTAGGGGGGGGGGAAAGGTGCATCTTATACTCTGAAAAATACGGTAATTGATGTCCCGAGTGCCTGATGATGTTATCTAGTTTGGTAATGAAAGGTCTGCAGGGAAAACAACCAAGCCCAGAGAGCACCAAAGACAGCACAGTAAAGATATACTTAGGAATAAGCTGTTACTCATGCTTTTGAATGGCTCTATTTGTGACTGAATAGGATCATATTAACTCAGCCTAATTGGCTGTTCCTAATCGACATAGATTTATGGAAACTCCGGCTTTTGATTCTGAAAACCGGGCCTGGATTCTGTCTTCGTTTGATGGCTCATTTTCTGCGAGAATGCCGTAGGTGAACCTCTGCTTGGCTCCTGAACCTAATGTGAGTTACTAGTTTTCTGCTCCACTGAATTCGTGACTGATGATTTCAGCGGCTCAACTACATTCTGGTTAGGTTAAAAGTGCAGCAGAACATTTCCCCCCCACCCCACCCCAATCGTCAGTTGGACTGAATGAAAAGAAACATCTTCCTGGAGAAAAAGCCAAACTTTAAGAACCAGGAATTTGGTAAGACGATGCTGGATCATGAGGAAAAAAAGATTGCGTCCGTTTAATACATAGAATTAAACTTGACGAGGCTCTGAGCTTCCTGCATCTGTCTGGAAGCAAGCAGAGTTGGGTTCTCGGGTTAGGTGCAGGGGTGGGCTGCTGGCGGGTCGGGAGAACCTCTAGCTAAGATTCTGTGCAGTTCAGAGAACCCCCAAATCCCTCTCCTGGCTCGCCCCGCCCCGCCCCGTCCTGCCCACCCCACCCTGCCCCTCCCAGGAGTCCCCATGCAGCCTGTTTTGGATGCAGGTAAGTGCAGGGCACACACGGAGGCTCGGGGAGGGTGAAAAACAGGCCTACCGGAAGTTCAGGAAGACCAGAAACAGGCCCATTTCTGGTCTCCAGAGGGCCTCCGGAGCCCGGGGAGGGCAAAAACACCCCTTGTCAGGTTATGAAGAGTTAATAGCTGTAAGCTGATGAGAAGTTGTAAGCGGAGGCAACTGAAAGCTGATGCAATGGAATGAGGCAGCAGAGTTACTGCCACTTTAAGAAGCTGGGTCAGAAGCTGCCTATATAAGGGAAGCCATTAGAGGGTGTTGCCTTCTCCTCAAGCCTTCTCCTCATGTATTATACTTCTTGTTCTCTCATCATGTGTATTATTGCTCTCCGTTATATCAGTAGCTCTATGATAAAGGTATTTAATCACATATAAATTTGTAAATATTTCACTGTAGATAAAACCACTGTTATTTATCTAACAGGCTCTGTGTGCTGTGTGCTGTGTTTTGCTCCTGGGTTTATCTCAAAATACTAGCTACCCTACCTAAACTCTGACACACACACACACACCGGGGCACAGGAGGCTGACTAGGCCACGCCTACCATGGCCACGCCCACAGGGGTGGGTTCTACTTACCTTTACTACCGGATTGCAATGGGGCTGTGCGTGCGCGTGCGCTTTGCTCGCTCGCATTCTCGCTCTTCTGCGCATGCTCAGAAACTTCTGCACATGCGCAGACGCATTTTGATGATGTCAGAGTCGATGGGCGGAGCCTTCCGCCGGTTTTACTCCCGGTTCTATAGAACCGTTGCAAACCAGGGCCAACCCACCACTGAGAGAACCCGTGGAACGGTGGAGACAACGATTAACTGACCCACTTTGGTTGGGTGACGGGAAATAAACCGCGGCTGTGGTTTATTCTTCTTTGGCCAGCCCAGAGCAAAATTGGAACCCTTGCTTTGAAAATCCTCTGGGTTGAGCCAAGAGAGAGAATTCCCTACCACAGTCGACCTCCTCTGTTGATTTTCCAAAACTTTCTCTTTGCGAGCTTCCAAGAAGGCAGACTAATTGCATTTTCAAGAACACTGAGAATTTGAGACACTTGAATGCCGAATGGCCTGGATCATGAAGTTCACTCTGATCTTCGGTCCCTGTTGGGGGGTTAAGAAAATCCCAAATGATTAGTTGGTGGTGAAGGCTGCACATTGCAATTAAATCACGGTTTTGCCTCATTTGTGATATCAAACTAGAACTGGCCGGGTTTTTGCAGCCTTAAAAACCACAGTAGTTGGATTCACACAACCCATTAAAGTCAAGGAGAGAATAATAGAATAACAAGAGTTGAAAGGGACCTTAGAGGTCTTCTATTCCAACCCCCGGCTCAGGCAGGAAATCCTATAGCTTTTCAGACAAATGGTTGTCCAATCTCTTCTTTAAAACCACCAGTGATGAAGCACCCACAACTTCTGGCAACACAAGCTGTTCCACTAAACAATTGTTTTTGACTGTTGGGAAATTTCTCCTTAGTTCCAGGTTGCTTCTCTCCTTGATTAGTTTCCATCCATTGCATCTTGTCTTGCCTTCAGATGCTTTGGAGAATAGGTTGACCCAATCTTCTTAGTGGCAGCCTCTCAGATCTTGGAAGACTGCTATTGTGTCACCCCTGCTCTTTCTTCCCACTAGACTAGACGTACCCAATTCTTGCAACCGTTCTTCATGGGTTTTATTTATAATATTATATCTATTGCTTCTTGTCTTGCCCTTCAGGTGCTTTGGAGAATAGCTTGACTCCCTCTTCTTTGTGGCAGCCCCTGAGATATTGGAACACTGCTATCATGTCTCCCCTAGTCCTTCTTTTCATTAAACTAGACATACCCACTTCCATACATTATTGCAGATCTGAATAACGTGTGAAAGTTCAGCCTGTCTTTCAAGGTTTCTCCTGAGTGATTTACTTGCTGGAACTGCAACTACTTAAAAGCTAAGTCCAGAAGAAAGAAATTGCATAATGTTGCATCGTTTGAACACTTTCCTCTTAATAAAGCAATAAACAGTACAATGTTTTCTTTCCATTTATTGTATTTCGATTTTCAGCCCGCATATTACTGCAGAATTAGTCACAAACTGTACTTTAGTAATGCTTCCAATCTAATTATAAACGATCAACAGTGCGAATATAATGAAATGGATATAATAACCTAGAATATTAGAATCTAAATGACTCTTAAGAATGATTTCAAATCCACACGGCTCTTAAAAATGGATTAAAACGATCCTAGGTAAAGGTAAAGGTTCCACTCGCACATATGTGCTAGTCCCGTGATGGCGAACCTATGGCACATGTGCCAGAGGTGGCATGCAGAGCCCACTCGGGGGGCACGTGTGCCATTGCCAGCTGCTCTTCTGGTTTCTGGCGTCCACAGCCAGCTAGTCTTCGCGGGCCAAAAATGGCCCCAAAAAACAGCCTGAATACAGCCCAAAAACCAGCTTGAAAACAACCCCAAAAACCGACCTGAAAACAGCCAAAAAACCCAGCCAAAACACATGCATGCACACACTGACCAGCTGGTCTTTTGGTTTCCAGTGCTCCAGCACGGGTGAAGACCAGCTGGCCGATGCACACGCACATGCCGAGAATCCGAAGACCAGCTGGTTGGCACACACATACGCCTCAGCCAGCTGTCCTTCAGGTTTCCGGCGCTCCGGCACACGCACCTGCACACACATGCAGGTGCATTCTGGTTTGGGCACTCAGTGCCGAAAAGGTTCGCCATCACTGTGCTAGTCGTTCCCAACTCTAGGGGGCGGTGCTCATCTCCGTTTCAAAGCCAAAGAGCCAGCGCTGTCCGAAGACGTCTCCGTGGTCATGTGGCCGGCATGACTCAATGCCAAAGGCGCACGGAACGCTGTTCCCTTCCCACCAAAGGTGGTCCCTATTTTTCTACTTGCATTTTTTGACCTGATTTCGAACTGCTGGGTCGGCAGAAGCTGGGACAAGTCACGGGAGCTCACCCCGTTACGCAGCACTCGGGATTCGAACCGCTGAACTGCCGACCTTTCGATCGACAAGCTCAGCTACTGAGCTACCGCGTTCCTTAAAGCTATTCTAAAGAAATGCCTAAATCAAATGATAACAATAACATAATAACAGAGTTGGAAGGGATCTTGGAGGTCTTCTAGTCCGACCCTCTGCTCAAACGGGAGAACTTATATCGTTCCAGACAAATGGCTGTCCAGTCTGTTCTTAAAAGCTTCCAGCGTTGGAGCATTTACAACTTCTGAAGGCAACCTGTTCCACTGATTAATTGTTCTCATTATCTGGACACTTCTCCTTAGTTCTAGGATGCTTCTCTCCTTGATCAATTTCCATCCATTGCTTCTTGTCTTGCCTTCAGGTGCTTTGGAGAATAAGATGACCCCCCCTCCTCTTCTTTGTGGCAGCCCCTCCCTCAAATATTGCAATACTGAAATGCTCTTCAAAACTGTCCAAATGAGGGCTAAGCATTTAAATCAAGGGCAGTCGTCCTATGACTAGGAAGGTATTTCCTCTAAGGAAACAGATGCATGACTCACCGGCCACCAAGACATCCGAGGGATGTTTTATATGCATGCCAACCTTTGCTCTAGCCTGATTGACACAACAGAAAAAGGCAGGCTGAAGAAGACACAGGACAAATCCAATATATCAGCCGGGGAGCGAAAATATTTGCTTGCTTCCTGTTGCTCATTTCTCAGTCAGCTATAATCCGAGTGATGATTTCAACAAAAATAAATGCCCAGGGTTAGATTTGGTACTCTGGACAGCTCCCTAGTGCTGGATTTATATTGTAGAAGGTGAAAATTGCATGCTAATAAATTTAATCCAGGTAGTCCTTAATTTACGACCACAAGGGGGACCGAAATTTCCATTGCTAAACCCAACAGTTGTTAAATAGCAATAGCAATAGCACTTAAGACTTATATAGCACTTCACAGTGCTTTTACAGCCCTCTCGAAGCGGTTTACAGAGTCAGCCTATTGCCCCCCAACAATCTGGATCCTCATTTTACCGACCTCGGAAAAATGGAAGGATTGAGACAACCTTGAGCTGGTCAGGATTGAACTCCTGGCAGTCGACAGAATTAGCCTGCAATACTGCATTCTAACCACTGCACACCATGGAAGGAAGGAAGGAAGGAAGGAAGGAAGGAAGGAAGGAAGGAAGGAAGGAAGGAAGGAAGGAAGGAAGGAAGGAAGGAAGGAAGCTATGAAATCTGGCTGAGTGGCTTGGAAGCAGCAGCCGCGGGCCAAAGAGGGTGACACAGTGGTGGATTCCTCCCAGTTCCGCCCAGTTCCGCCGAGCCGGTAACAGTGACGATATGATGTCACCGAACTGGTTCTACTGCCACCCCACCCCCCATGTTATTCTTACTTTTTATTTGGTCCCACCCCCAATCTATTGCTGCCTCCTGAGTCCCAGCTGATGGCTAGAGGGGGGAAAACTGTTTAAACTCTTGCCGCGGGGCTTCAAAGGGCCGCCCTACAGCTGATCAGTGGTAAAAGAAAACAAATGGGTAGACTGCAAAAATACATGAGTAGACCAGTGCCTGCAAAAAATAAATGGGTAGATCGGTACAGCTCTGCAAGCAGTTAAAAGCCTGGTAGACCAGTACCTCTGCTAAATCCTAAATAATTGTCACATGACCATCAAGCCACACCCACAAAATAAGCCACGCCCACAGAACCAGTAGTAAAAATTTTAGAACCCATCCCTGGGGCGATGCCAAGAGGATGTACGGGTCCAGTGCCGGGTGGGTAGCCCCTTTGCCCAGTCCTTAGGCCTGGGTAGGCCGGAGCCTCCGACCCAGTACACCTGCTCACAGGTCTTGGCGTTGCCAGGGGATACGGGAAGCTCACTGGGGAATTCTGGGAATTGAAGTCCACAGATCTTCACGTTGCCAGGGTTGGAAATGTTGTTCTAGTAGCAATAGCAAGAACACTTAGACTTATATACCGCTTCACAGTGCTTTCCAGCCCTCTCTAAGCAGTTTACAGAGTCAGCCTCTTGCCCCCAACAATCTGCCTCCTCATTTTACCCACCTCGGAAGGAGGGAAGGCTGAGTCAACCTTGAGCCTGGTGAGATTCGAACTGCTGAACTGCAGCTAAAACCAGAGACAACTAATCTGGTGATGTATACAAACCGTGGCTACATTGAACCTTGGCTGAGATTGAAAAGCTCTGTAGCAAACCTGGTTAGTTTTTGGATGGAACACCAAAAGGAAAGTCCCAGGTGTGGACTGCTAGGGGTTCTCAGGGGTTCGGGAGAACCTCTAGGTAAGATTCTGTGCAGTTCAGAGAACCCCCCAAATCCCACTCCTGGCTGGCCCCGCCCACCCCACCCCTCCCAGGAGTCCCCACGCGGCCCATTTTGGATGCAGGTAAGCACAGGGTGCACACAGAGGCTCGGGGAGGGCGAAAAACGAGCCTACTGGAAGTTCGGGAAGACCAGAAACAGGCCCGTTTCCGGCCTCCAGAGGGCCTCCAGAGCCTGGGGAGGGCAAAAACGCCCCCACCTGCCCGCCGTGGTGCAGGAGGCTGACTAGGCCACGCCCACGATGGCCACGCACACTCAGCAACCAGGCAGAGAACCCCTTGCTAAAATTTTTCAAGCCCACTCCTGGAAATATTAAGATCGTAGGCTCGACTAGGAAGTAAAGAAGTAAAACATTTACGACGGAGGCTATGCAGAGTTAATTCTTTGAATGTAACGCAAGTAAGTTTACATTTAAATGAGACACACAGCTTCGTTTATTTCTTAAGCAGGGCCCACCATTGTCCTTATAACCTTTTGAAGACAGACGGAGGCTGGAGGAGGAAAAAAATTCTCTTGAAGTAATGTTTAATCTGCTGAAAATTTATAACACTGTTTTGTTGAGAAGCGTGTATTCCATGCCTGGCTAAGAATCATATTTTGTTTTTTTTTTTAAATGCTCTCAGTCACCAGAAGTTGTTTCTTTTTTTTATCACTGGACTGTTTTAATTCACCTCCTACTTTAAGACGATTTTATTCAAGTGTTTTTCATTAAGCCTTCAGTACTGTCTGTGTAGCCGTTCCCGCCTCGGTTGACAGGATCTTTCTGGAGATAAATTCTAACGCTGTTTTCTTGCCAATTGCTTTATTCGCTTATCTTTAGATCTTCTTTCTGATGGCTAATTTATCTGAAGTTCTACTGAGCTTGGGTTTTCATTATCAAAAAGGCTGCTGATTTCTAAATATCTGCCCCAGTTCAATTCAAGGTATTAAATCCTGTCAAACCTCTTTGGAGATTCTCAGTCATCCAGGTCATCGTTGTCCCAAAGGTGCTTTTTCAAGAGGCAACTGGACTTTCTGGTTTTTCTTTGAAGATGTTTCACTTGAGGACACAGATAAACCTCCAAGTGGCCTCAATGACTCTCTAAAAAGGATGCAAATGACCAGCTGTCTGCAAGGAGTATAAATCCTTCCATTGCCCACCATTCAGTCAGAGCTGAAGAAGCTTCTTGGATGAGAAGCGAAATGTCTTCAAAGAAAAACCAGAAAGTCCAGTTGCCTCTTGAAAAATGTATAATCCAACAATATACTCATCTCTGAGGGGGAAAAAAAACAAGGAACAGAGGATTCCTGAGAAGAAATCCTCAAGTTATGACCATAATGGAGCCTGCCTATCGCGGACATAACAACCTCATTTTATGAACTTGTTTGCAGCGGTCATTAAACAAATGACATGGTTGTTAAGTGAAACCATGGTGAACCAGGTTGGAAGTACCCTCAAGATCGATCTGTCAGAACTGGTCATAACTCAAGGACTATCTTTATTTCTTTGAGATCTGACCACAGGCCGTTGAGCGTTGCATTTTGTTCTCGGGGTATTTATTTATTATTTTTATTTATTATTATTTGTCAAACACGTAAGATAACAGATATAAGTATAAACATGATTATGAATACAGGAAATGGGTATAAATAAATGGGGACATTAGGACAGGGACGGAAGGCACGCTGGTGCACTTATGCACACCCCCTTACAGACCTCTTAGGAATGGGGTGAGGTCAACAGTAGACAGTCTAAGGTTAAAGTTTTGGGGGTTTGGGGAAGAAGCCACAGAGTCAGGTAGTGCATTCCAGCCATTGACCACTCTGTTGCTGAAGTCGTATTTTCTGCAATCGAGTTTGGAACGGTTTACCTTGAGTTTGTGTCTCTATTGTGTGCTCGTGTATTGTTGTGCAAAGGCTGAGGAATTCTGGCAGTTGAAGTCCACACGTCTTAAAGTTGCCAAGGTTGGAGACCCCTGATCTAACAGATGGAAGATTATCAAAGAAAGATCTAGCCTAGAATTAAGAAGTAATTTCCTGACAGTGACAAAAATCAACCACTGGAACAGTTTGTCTTCAGAACCTGTGGGTGCTCCATCACTGAAGGTTTTCAAGAAGAGACAGGACAACCATCTGTCTGAAATGGTACCGGGTTTCCTGCTTGAACAGGGGGTTGGACTAGAAGATCTCCAAGGTCTCTTTCCACCTCTGTTATCCTGATACTAATCTGGTCTTCCCACTCCGTGAATTTTGGACTTTCATAGTTGCCCCCACACTGAACAGAAGATGGAGACGACCACATTCTTCTACCTGTTCCTCTCTTTGTAAAGAAAAGCTAAAAGAACTCTGACACCTGCAAATAGCTCAAGCAGGTCAACAAATCCCAAAGACACCAACATAAGCACTTGGGTCAGGATTTGTTGGCCAAGATAGAACCAAGAAGTCGTCATCCCAAACGATGAAAGCAGTCATCCCCCTTCTGTCGTGTCGTTGTGTCCCGTCCCCCGGGATTCCAGAGTAGGAGAAAGGAGGAAAGATGCTTTATTCAGTCCCCCTCCCTTCTCCCCGTCAGGATTTTTCTCCTAAACAGTTAATAGCGGCTGAGCTCCTGCCCACACATATGATCTCATTTCTCCTGCCTGCCAATCCCAGCCATTGGCTGCTACAGCAAAAGAATCAGTGGGAGCCAACGCTGGTGCAGAAAGCCAGAAACCTTCTCCAGCCAGAAGCAGCCAGAGAAAGAGAGAGAGAGAGAAAGAGAGAGAGAACACAACAAGAGAAGAAACGAAGGAGAGGACTTTCCTTGTGGTTCTCCGCTCCCAGAAAGAAGCTACGTTGCAAGAGTTCTGGATCTTCCTCCTCCCAGGGAGTTGGGGATAAGAGTCTTCCACCGGGCACCTGCCAGAATGATGAACTGTAAGTCCAACTCTCTGACTTGCCTCCAAGGAGGCAAATCGGGGCTGCCCGTAGCTGCCACCACAGACTCCACCGCCACCTTGAATAAGCTAGCCCTGGCCACAGGGGGCACCGAGAAGTCGTGGTACCGTTGCATCTTCCCCTTTGGCATCGTTGCCTTGGTGATCGGCATTGCCGCCACCTGCATCACCTTCACCATCAATGGGCCCCAGATGGACATTGCCAAGGTGGTCTCCGTGGCCACCTTGCTCTTTGGAGTCGGCCTCCTGGTGGCCGCCTTGGTCTGCTGGCGGGCCAAACGAGAGCGTCAACGGAAGAAGCAGCAGGAAGAGCCCCTTCCCTTAGAACCGGGGGGTCTCTGAAGCCCACCTTGGGCCAAACCTCCCCCCAGGAATCAACCTTTGCTGTAGAGAACCCTATCTTTTTCATGTCTTCCATGGCAGATGTTGGGGAAAGGAGCTATGGAGACACACATCCCGTGTGTTGGGGATAGAAGCCAGCCAGCCAGCCAGCCAGCCAGGGGGCTCTTGGAAGCTCCTATAACTCAGCGTGATGAGTGGCATTATGGACTAGTTAAGGTAGTCAGCTCAGGCCAAGAAGGACGGAGAATCAGTCCCTGCAGGTGAATGGCCAGGATGGGTGCCCAGCTGACCATACTTCAGCCTTCCTTCCTCCCCACTCACACCTTTAGGAAGATGGTTTGATCTCGGCCAATGGGGCTGTGGACGAACAAACCCCAAGGACTAACTTCAGGAAGAGAGTAACAAAAATCCAGAGTTCTTTCCTTGAGTCCTTTCCTCGAGGAGACTGACTGCTGCTTTCCAGTGCAGCTACGCCCACCTCTGTCTTTAACTGTGGATGGGGAAAAAACAACACCAAAATATCCTTTTGAAAGAAAGGAAAAAGCTGAAGCATCAATCCCAGGATATGGAGCTGGAGGTCGTGAGAAGTTCCAAGTGGCTTCTAAGTGTGAATCTTTTTTTTTTTCCCCTGTCTTTGGTTATTACCAGCCCTCCGGGCGGATGAGGAAAAGAGACCAGGATTCCATCTGGGCTGCAACAGCCACCCTCGTTTCCCACGGGGGGAAACCAGGTTGAAAGTTACTGCGCCGCTTTTAGAAACGAACAAGCATTCCCTTCTGCTGCCAAGGCATTCAGCAAGTTAGGCGGAGAACCTGATTTTGTTCTCGGACGGTTAAAGAGGCCGGCGTGCCAAGAAGATGCCCACTTCGGTTTGCCAGATCTCAAGCAAATGCCGAGGGCCGTCGCAACTGCCACTGCTCCTTGCAAAGTGGTACAGCTTCTTCAGACTGTGAGGATTTGAGGGAGGGATGTGGGGGTGGGGAAAGGAGAGGGGGTGATTTACTACGGAGTAGCAGTTTGGTGCCTCAAAACGATGCAGCCATGCCCCCTGTTTTGGAAGCACTGTGTACGTAGGGAGTTGGCGATAGCAAAGGGCGAATTAAAACTTGATTTCCCCAGGAATAAATTCCTAGGGACAGATCCTGCCCTCTTTGGTCTCTTACTGGGCCTTGCTTTGGATGAATTCGGTCTGGGTCGGGCTGCACCAGAGAGGTGTGCACGCTGGTGCTTGTAACACCGAAAAGGTGTTTTGTGCGTAGAAAGTATCCAAAGCTGGCTCAGTTAGCCGTTTCTGGACAAGAGTTGCAAAAAATAGCTTTGAGTATCGTCCTCCAAGATTGGGAGTTTGGAGGGTGAAAAAGCAAATTTGTTCGAACCTTCTCTCGGTGAAAAATGAGGTGCAGTAATGTGTATTAACAAATCGATGCATAAGGGAATAAAACAGCTTCACCCTTTGAAGTCATTCTTTGGAAGGTGTCTGGAATCCTGGCAAGGGATCTCGTAGGCTGTTTTTGATGCCTTCTCCATCGTCCCGTTAAATCCAGAGTGTGCTCCAGAAGCTTGTGTATGTGTGTGTGTTTTGGTGTGCGTGTGTGCGTGCGTGTGTGAAACCTGCCCTCTGAAAACTGGAGAGCAGGTCTCCAGAACCTTTCCAAAAATTATCCCTCTGCCTTAAGAAGAAAGGAGGCCATGGGGATGATGAAGGAAGGCTCTTCTGCATTTCATTGCATGGCATGAAAACGAAGTCTAGTCTGCAGGTGGTCCTCCACTTACAACACTTTCACTTAGGGACCGTTCAAAGTTACAACGGCGCTGGGGAAAAGTGAGTTATGACTCTTTTTCACACTTAACAACCACTGCAGCGTCCCTGTGGTCATGTGGTCAGAATTCGGGTCGTGTGGCAACCGACTCATATTTATGACGGTTGCAGTGTCGCCCCGGGTGTGTGTGTGTGTGTGTGTGTGTGTCACGTGATCCGCTTTTGCAACCTTCTGACAAGCAAAGTCCACGGGGAAAGCCAGATTCACTTAACGACCGGGTTACTAACTGAACAATTGCATCGATTCACTTCACAAACTGCTGGCCGGAAAGCTCGTAAAATGGGACCAAAATTTGCTTCAATGTTTGGCTTAGCCACCGAAAGTTTGGGCTCAGTTGTGGTTGTAAATCGAGGATTATCTGCATTGGGCTGCTCCAAGCATCCTTGTCAGGGGAAGGTGATCCTGGCCTTCTCCTCAGAACCAAAGGTAGGTCTCTGGGCCAGACAAGGTGCTTTTTCAAGAGGCAACTGGACTTTCTCGTTTTTTCTTTTGAAGACGTTTCGCTTCTCCTCCAAGAAGCTTCTTCAGCTCTGACTGGATGGTGGGGAATGGAAGGATTGATACTCCTTGCAGACAGCTGGTCATTTGCATCTTTTTAGAGGGTCCTTGAAGCACTCAGAGGTTTATCTGTGTCCTCAGGGTCACCTGAGTGGTGCAAATGGTTCCTGCAGTCTGCAGTTTTTTTCCTCTGGAAATCCATTCCTACTCCCACACCTTTCCAAGGGGGTTCATCTCAAATTACATAGCTAAAAGCCTGTAGCTATTCTCAGCCATCTAAGTCATGGTTGTCCCAAAGGTGATTTTTCAGGAGGCACCTGGAAAAGCTGCCTCCTGAAATAGCACCTTTGGGACAACCATGACCTGGATGACTGAGAATCTCTACAGACAATTGGGTTTTGACTTGTCTTTCCTGGTTCAGAGGTCCATCTGGATGACCCAGATGGGGTTGGGCTGGGGTGGCTCAGTGGCTAAGACACTGAGCTTGTCGATCAGAAAGTTCGGTGGTTCGAATCCCTAGTACAGGTCTCCTGCATGAGCAGGGGGTTGGACTGGATGACCTCCAGGGTCCCTTCCAACTGTGCTACTGACTGACCCAGATAGTGACAGAAGGCTCCTGTTCTCCGGTTTGTTGTTTGGTCCTCAGCTGTTGTCTCATAACACACCCTGTTGCTAGCAGAGGTTAGAGGCTAACTCAGCTGCTCCTTAGCACCTGGACCTCAGCCCACCTCTGGACATGCAGCTGGAAAGAAGCAAAACTGGATTCTGTCCAAGGAGACACAGCTGCCGGCAGGAGCCCATGTCTGGGGTGACGGGCAGGTGGGCGGGGAGAACAGAGAACACAGAGCCGGTCACATCCATCACGTTTCTGGCTGCAAACTTCACGGCTTCACAGTGGCAGAAAATCCCCCGAGGTGGCTCAGCCAGGCCTGGCCAAGATGCAACAGATGTGGAAGTAAAAGCTGTAATGGTTCATTCAGAAAAAAAAAAAAAAGAAGATGACCAAACACTGGGGAAAGAGATGATCTAGAGCAGAAATAGAGGGACGCGGTGGCTCAGTGGCTAAGACGTTGAGCTTGTCGTTCGAAAGGTTGGCAGTTCAGCGGTTCAAATCCTGAGTGCTGCGTAATGGGGTGAGCTCCCGTTGCTTGTCCCAGCTTCTGCCAACCTAGCAGTTCGAAAGCACGTAAAAAAAAATGCAAGTAGAAAAATAGGGACCACCTTTGGTGGGAAGGTAACAGCATTCCGTGCGCCTTTGCCGTTGAGTCCACATGACCACGGAGACGTCTTCGGACAGCACTGGCTCTTCGGCTTTGAAACGGAGATGAGCATCGCCCCCTTGAGTCGGGAACGACTAGCACATATGTGCGAGGTGAACCTTTACCTTTACCTTAATATGTATTTTTCGAAGTCTGCTTTTCCTCTGGGCATCATTACTCACCCCTTCCCTCTTTTTTTCTTTTAATCCTCAAGTCAATCTTATAAGCTCGTGATGCAGGAGGAAGAATGATTGATCTCATGTCTTTCTGGAAGTTTCATAGCTAAATGAGAACCTGTGTATCTCTAGGGTTGAGTCATCGCAATGTACATCATTTGCTTTCTGCTTGCCATTTCTGCGTACAGTAACTGGGGATTGCTTTGAGTTCTGGCAACTTGAGGCACATTTTTTTTCTTCTTCTTTCCTGTGGGGGTTGGAAGGGTTCCTCCGTTTCGAAGCCGAAGAGCCAGCGCTGTCTGATGACGTCGTCTCCGTGGTCATGTGGCCGGCATGACTCAACGCCAAAGGTGCACGGAACACTATTACCTTCCCACCAAAGGTGGTCCCTATTTTTTTACTTGCATTTTTTTTACGTGCTTTCGAACTGCTAGGTTGGCAGAAGCTGGGACAAGGAACGGGAGCTCACCCCATTAGGCGGCACTAGGGACTCGAACCGCCGAACAGCTGACCTTTCTGATCGACAAGCTCGGCGTCCTTAGCCACTGAGCCACCGCGTCCCTCTGCCGCTGTATATGGAAGGTGCCAAAAATGCTCTAAAACTCAACTCTTCTTTCTCCCAGAGAGAAATCAATAAGGCTATCTCGGAAGGTAGAAGAGGTCCATATTTCTGCCACAGGGATGTCTCGGTGAAATATCGAGAGGTCCATCCGAAGTCAAGGCAGACTTCATGTTTCTTTTCTTCATCCAAACAGAAAACAAAAGTCAGCCAAAAAAAACACGAGATGCTTTTTTTTTTTTTAAATGAAATGCAATTACAACCATAGTGTAAGGACCGAAGAAAAACAGCCTCTCTTCGTGAGGTAAACAGTCTTCCCCACTGTTTAATAGCACAGATTTCAATCTCCCTGGAAAAAAAAAAAGGAGTCACATTTGATTTACAGGCCATTAACAGAGCTTCCCCCCACCAGTCCTTTTAAAGAGAAGTAATGGCAGGAGAAGAAAAAAATAAAATAAAACTTAATTTAGCAGTAGACATATAAGGGCCTACTTATCCTGGCAGTCATTTTCAGCTCTCTGGCTTCCCTTGATTGCTCTACTGAAATCTGGTGTCAAGATCACCAAATTTTAGAGATAAAAACTTTGACTATTAGAGGAAAAGGGCTGAAAGCTATTCCTTTGCTAGGGGGTCTCCTGGACTAAATCTCCTTTTTAAAAATCTTAACCCCGACATCAGTGGTGGGTTTCAAATTTATTTTACTACCAGTTCTGTGGGCGTGGCTTGGTGGGCATGGCAGGGGAAAGATACTGTAAAATCTCCATTCCCACCCTACTCCAGGGGAAGGATACTGTAAAGTCTCCATTCCCTCCCCACTCCAGGGGAAGGTTACTACAAAATCCCCATTTCCTCCCGATCAGCTGGGACTTGGGAGACAGAGAATAGATGGGGGTGGGGCCAGTCAGAATTTTTACTACCGGTTCTCCGAACTACTCAAACTTTTCGCTACCGGTTCTCCAGAACTGGTCAGAACCTGCTGAAACCCACCTCTGCCCGACATGAAAAAACTGGGACTAAACCAGTGGTGAAATCCAAATTTTTTACTACCGGTTCTGTGGGTGTGGCTTGGTGGGCGTGGCAGGAGAAGGATAGTGCAAAATCTCCATTCCCACTCCTGGGGGAAGGATAGTGCAAAATCACCATTCCCACCCCACTCCTGGGGGAAGGATAGTGCAAAATCACCATTCCCACCCCACTCTGGGGCCAGCCAGAGGTGGTATTTGCCGGTTCTCTGAACTACTCAAAATTTCCCCTACCGGTTCTCCAGAACCTGTCAGAACCTTCTGGATTTTATCCCTGTACCAAACCAGATCTCAATCCTATCTTCTTCGGGTTCTCCTGTGTAGGAAGTTAGCACCCACCCCTCTCCTAGAAGAATGAAATATTCTAGGAAATATTAAAAAGGCAGAATATTATACCCCCCCTGGATGAGAAATGGAGAAACATGTTTTTTAGGCAGGAAGCAGACTCACTCTTAATAGCCCCCATATTTTCAATAATCCACAGCAGACGTCAGCACTTAAGAGATAAAGAGATAGCTAGGTCTATTCATAAGCAAATGCCCTCAATCCAAGATCCAATAAAGGTAGGATTAGCCCTCTACCTATCTAGCAACAGAACTCATCACATGGCACCTGGGGAGATTGCAGCACCCAGCAAGGCTCAACCAAGCCTGGGACTCAAAAGACAACCTACAAAGTTCACCCCTGCATGGCCCCATGGGAGTCCGACAACAAACACAAGCTCGAATTCAAAGCCCAACAGAGAGTATAAAAATCACTCTCTCTCTCACCCATGTGCCTTTTTACCTAGGGCCTCAAAACCAAGTGCTCCTGTCCACCATTAAACCATCATTTCAAGCAGTCTCCATGTTTCCAGTGTCTTTCTCCCCACTTGGAGCTGAACCCAGATGTACATTTCTTCCAACATCTGTATAGCAGGATTGAGAGCCAAGGTTGTGGATTTTATTTTATAAATGAAGAACTATGGTCACACCGCACAAGTGCCTTCATAAGAAAGAATTAAGAAACAAAGATATTGCTTGACAAGTTCTGAAGAATTTTATTATGTATATCAATACGGGTTGTTGTAAACTACCTACTGATAGTTATCAATTTACAATTGAGACCGGAATTTCTATTGATATGTTGATGAAGATTCTCAGTCATCCAAGGTAGAGATATCAGGAAGTTGAATCCTGGCAACTGGCTTTATTTTTGTTAGTTAGACATATTTTGCTGCTTATCCAAGTATTTATTTATTTTATTTTATTTTATTTTATTTTATTTTATTTTATTTTATTTTATTTTATTTTATTTTATTTTATTTTATTTTATTATTTATTTTATTTTATTTTATTTTATTTTATTTTATTTTATTTTATTTTATTTATATGCCGCCCTATCTCCATAGGACTCAGGGTGGCTCACAACAATAAAATATCCAAATAAAAGTGTGTTAAAAAGCGTGTTGACTGACGAAGCTACTTGGATATATCAGCAAAACATCATTGGAAGAAATATCCATGTTTCCGTTCCAAGCCGGGAAAAAGGCACTGGAGACAAAATGGAGGCTGGAGGCTGATTGAAAAGAGGATCCATTTAGAAATAATAGAAATAGAATAACAGAGTTGGAAGGGACCTTGGAGGTCTTCTAGTCCAACCCCCTGCTTAGGCAGGAAACCCTACACCACTTCAGACAAATGGTTATCCAATCTCTTCTTAAAATTTTCCAGTGTTGGAGCATTCACAACTTCTGGAGGCAAGTTGCTCCACTGATTCATTGTTCTCACTGTCAGGAAATTTCTCCTTAGTTCTTGGTTGTTGATCAGTTTCCACCCGTTGCTTCTTGTCCTACCCTCAGGTGCTTTGGAGAATACCCTGACTCCCTCTTCTTTGTGGCAGCCCCTGAGATATTGGAAGACTGCTATCATGTCTCCCCTGGTCCTTCTTTTCATTAAACTAGACATACCCAATTCCTGCAACCGTTCTTCATATGTTTTAACCTCCAGCCCCCTAATCCTCTTTGTTGCTCTTCTCTGCACTCTTTCTAGAGTCTCCACATCTTTTTTTACATCGTGGCGACCAAAACTGAATGCAATGTATTTATGAACAGAACCACGTTTGTAGTTCTGGTGCAGCTGACCACATGGAGTTGAGAGTGGGTTTTTTAAAAAATACCTTCTCCTGGGCTTTGCACTTGAACTTCCTGTTCCTGTGCAAGAATACGTATTCTATTGACTGTTGTAGGGGTTATGTAAGGGTCATAGCTGGCTCTATAGGTTTTCTGAACTCCTAGGTTTGGTGTTGGGCAATTCCTATTATGGCTTGGTTGAAGTTTGCTGTGGGTGGTGCAACTGATAGATATTACAAAGCAGCTGCCTTCTTTCTTTAATCCATGAGGTCTCTCTGCCACAGTGACAGGACAGCTGCAAAGTGCGTCACTCAGCTTCGAACAGAAGAAAGTTGCAAGTTACACTAAATGTTATTTCCGTTACAGGTTCCTTCCTTCCTTCCTTCCTTCCTTCCTTCCTTCCTTCTCCCTCCTGTCCCCCTCCCTCCCTCCTTATTTTACACTGCTTTCTGTGCTATTAATAACGTCAGTGAAATTATTTCTTCGCATTGCTTTTTTTTTTTTTTACTACGGAGTTGCACTAACAATTCAGCCTGGGATTTTGACAGTAGAGCAGAGCAGAGTACTTTCCATGATGAGGCAGCTGTGAATTGGCACCCTTTTACTTCCTTTTCAAGACCACAAAAATCTTTCAACCCCAAAATCTTTTCCAACTTTCTGGAGAGAAAACGTCTCAGGAACAAGTGTTTTTCCCTTCGTGGCCCAATATGGCTGCGGAGACGGTTGATTGTCAGGCTTTGGTTAACATCAAAAAGCCAATCTTATTTATCCTCAAAGCACCGGACAGTCGCTATAAAGACACAGATTAAGGGGGCTTTTAATTAGTATTGTGGCATGGGGGCAAAACATAAATGTATCAAAGTAATCCCCAAAATTGCAGAATCAAAACATTCAGAAGCTCCGTCCCGTTTGTCACTAGAGAAGGAAAGTTGTGTTCCAGTCACAAACACAAAAATAACCGGCTGAACATTTTATTTTTACTTAAATTTATACACCACCCAACTCCCGTGGTTTCAAATCTGCCTCTCGATGCCCGGGTTTGAAAATCCAGAAGGTTCAGCGCATGAAACGGATCTCTGCTGGACAGGAAATGCCATTGAATTTATTTTGTTTTCAGTGGGTGGGGGGATGTATTTGGTTACCCGGGGCACAGAAATAGAAGAAAGTGACATATCTTGGCAGCTCAGTTTAAAGGAAATCTACCAGGGTCCCTGCTGTGGCAAAAGAGCGAGAGTTGAAAAGTGAGCCCTGTTCTATTTTTTGCTCTGCTTCATCAGAAGATAAAAAGCAGCCATTCCCCCTCGCCCACTTCCTGTTCCCACCTGGGGACACAGTTTCTCTAGGGGATTTAAACTACTGTACCATTTAAAAAAGGGACGCAGGTGGCTCAGTGGCTAAGACACTGAGTTTGTCGATTGAAAGGTCGGCAGTTCAGCAGTTCGAATCCCTAGTGCCGCAAAACGGGGTGAGCTCCCATTACTTGACCCAGCTTCTGCCAACCTAGCAGTTTGAAAGCAGGTAAAAAATGCAAGTAGAAAAATAGGGACCACCTTTGGTGGGAAGGGAACAGCGTTCCGTGCACCTCTGGCGTTGAGTCATGCCGGCTGTAAAATGGGGCAAAATTGACTTAACAACTGTCTCACTTGGCAACAGAAATTTTGGGTCAGTTGTGCTCGTAAATTAAGGACTATCTGTATTCTTGGGTGCCTGTGCTAGACGCATAGATTATTTAAACAGGACCAATTTAAAAAACGGCTTTTTAAAATTGATTAACACTAAAAGAGAAAGACACTTGAATTACAGGCAATTTAGGCCCTAAGCGAAAAACAACGGCGTCTTCTCCAGTTTAGCTCCATTTGTGAAGACATGGTCATATCACGACTGGGGAGCTGAGCAGTTCCCTCCCCAAGGGAAAATTTCTGCTCCTCCAGGAAAATAAAAACATTTAATTCTTCTTAAAAAGTGTCAAAGAAAACACTTTGGGAGGAAAAAAAAATTGCTTCGGGATGTTTAGCTTTTAACGCTTGTAACCCACAAGAAAAGTTAATCTCTTAGCTAAACCTCATCAGTCACTGGCTTGCATAGGAGCGGGGTGGGCTGTTGTGGGTTTGCAGGGATTCGGGAGAACCTCTAGCTAAGATTCTGTGCAGTTCGGAGAACCCCCAAATCCCACTCCTGGCTGGCCCCACTCACCCCGCCCCTCCCCTCCCAGGAGTCCCCACACAGCCTGTTTTGGATGCAGGTAAGTGCAAGGTGCAAGTGGAGGCTCGGAGAGGGTGAAAAATGGGCCTATTGGAAGTTTGGGAAGGCCGGAAATGGGCCCGTTTCTGGCCTCCAGAGCCTGGGGAGGCTGTTCTTGCCCTCCCAGAGGTTTGAGAAAAGCCTCCAGAGCCTGGGGAGGGCAAAATCACCCCACCATGGTGCAGGAGGCTGACTAGGCCACGCCCACCATGGCTACGCCCACCCAGCAACCTTGCTAAAAATTTTGAAGCCCACCCAGGGGTGAAATCCAGCAATCGCTACCGGATCACCGAACCACAGGGAAAAATCGCTACCGGATTGGCTGATCCGGTCCAATCCGGGAACATTTCACCCCTGGTGCATACGCTGTCAGTCACTGGATTTGAAAGCGGTCAGAAAGGATAGATAGGGTTTCTTTCCTGAGCAGGGGGTCAGAGTAGAAGACCTCCACGGTCCTTTCCATTACGCAGACGGGTGGGATACAAATGTACCGAGTCAATAAATAAATGGCAGCATGTTTGCAGATTCAACCAATCCTGAATGGAGCGAAGGCACTCCGGTTTTCTGAATCCATGAAATTAAATAGGAACGGGAGAGGTTTAACTGCAGACAGAACAAGGAACATTAATTCTTGAGAGAGTCATCAGCGTGGGATGCTGGGTCCCCTCGGGTTCCAATCGTTTTCTCAAACGGAGTGTAACGCAAGTTATGGCACCATCCAAGACCAATAAGACAGCGAAAAGCTTTTTTTTTTCCGGGAGATGCTTCAACCTGCCTTCTTATCCAATACCCCTCCGGTCTCCTTCTGCTCTCCTTCCATCTGTTGCCTTCCCTGCGTCTTTCTCCTGTGCATCGCAAGCTACTTCTCTTGCAATTTCTTTTCTTTCTTTTTTTTTTTTATGCAAGCTTTTCTCTACTCCCTTTCTCAGTTTGACCAACATTGGCGAGAGAGAGAGGGAAGCATAAAGATAGTAATTAAGCAGTGTGCAATTCTGAAAGAAAGACGCCCCAAAGGAAGCAGGGTACTTATGTAGCGGCTTGGTGAACTGCCTGGAGCTGATGACACAACATTAAACCTCCCATCCTTTTGAGAAGCGATTTTATTTTATTTATTTATTTTTTTGAGCCTGAAGTTGTCTTCCCCCTTCTCCTAATTGCCTAGTTATCCCATCGGATGATGGTATTGGTGTCAAACGGGAAGGATCTGAAATAGAAAAAGTGGTGAGGGGGACACTTAAGAGGAAAGGGTATCAATTTGTAGTAGGGGTTCACCGAAAGGAGATGGAGAGAGATAAAGGTTGCCTTACGTCAAACCTTCCTCCTGGAAACTTCAGTGACTCATCCACATAATGTTGTAGGCAGCAAAATTTATCTCTCACTGCTGTCTTGTGGATATGTGTAGGACTTTCCAAGCTAGCTTACAGCTCATGAGTTTCCTGGAAGTCCCGCCTTCCAAGAACTAAATCGAACATAGAACATAAGACTATGGGACATAGAATTTAGGAAGAAGGAGGAAGAGGAAAGAGGAGGAAGAAGAAGAAGGAGGAGGAGGGGAGGAGGAGGAGGAGGAAGGAGGAGGAGGAAGAAGAGGAGGAGGAGGAAAAAGAAGAGGAGGAGGAAGAAGGAGGAGGAAAGAGGAGGAGAAAGGGGAAGGAGGAAGAGGAGGAGAAGAAGAAGGGACGGAAGGAGGAGAAAGAAGGAGGAAGAAGAGGGAGGAGGAAAAAAGAAGAGGAGGGAAGAGGAGGAAGAAGGAGGAGGAGGAAGAAGGAGGAGGAGGAGGAGGAAAAAGAAGAGGAGGAGGAAGAAGAGGAGAAGGAGGAGGAGGAAGGAGGAAGGAGGAGGAAGAAGAGGAAGGAGGAGGAGGAGAAGAAGGAGGAGGAAGAAGGAGGAGGAAGAAGGAGGAGGAGGAGGAAAAAAGAAGAGGAGGAGGAGGAAGGAGGAGGAAGAAGAAGGAGAAGGAGAAGGAGAAGAGGAGGAGGAGGAGAAGAGGAGGAGGACGAACAGGAGGAGGAGGAGGGAGGGAGAGGATTTAATCCATTCAGTTATGTCTGACTCTTTCACATGACCCTAGAGATGCCACCATGCTTGTAAGTGTAAAGACCCATCATAAATCACTTTTTTTCAGTGCCCTCGTAACCTCAAATGGGCACCAAACAACTGGTTGAAAGTCAAGGGCTACCTGTGATGTCTTCCTCCTTATGTATTTTGTTCTGTATTTTTGTTAAATCATTGTAATTTTTTCTCGGCTGACCCTCTATGCATTTCATAGAACAGAGAAGAACAGAGTTGGGAAGGGTCCTTGGAGGTCTTCTAGTCCAACCCCCTGCTCAAGCAGGAGAGCCTATGCCATTCCAGACAGGTGGCTGGCCAGTCTCTTCTTGAGAACCTCCAGTGATGGAGCACCACAACTTCTGAAGGCAAAGCTGTTCCACCACTTTATTGTTCTCACTGTCAGGAAATCCCTCCTTAGTTCTAAATTGCTTCTCTCCTTGATTAGTTTCCACCCATTGCTTCTTGTCCTGCCCTCAGGTGCCTTGGAGAATAGCTTGACTCCCTCTTCTTTGTGGCAGCCCCTGAGATATTGGAAGACTACTATCATGTCTCCCCTAGTCCTTCTCTTCATTAAACTAGCCATGCCTAGTTCCTGCAACCGTTCTTCATATGTTTTAGCCTCCAGTCCCCTAATCATCTTTGTTGCTCTTCTCAAATTATAAAATCTGGTCTGGTCACATAGTAATCTACTTAATGGCCGCAATGAGTTATAATTATAATTCAGGACTCAATTATGGTCATAAGTCGAGGAATATCTGTAACACACAGAAGAATAAATAACAATGCAATGATAACCGAAAGGCAACCAATAGCAAATTTTAGCCATGATGGGGCAGTGGGGTTAGAGTGCAGTACTGCAAGCTACTTCTGCTGACTGCTGGCTGCAGTTCGGCAGTTCAAATCTCACCAGGCTCAAGGTTGACTCAACCTTCCATCCTTCCGAGGTGGATAAAAGGAGGACGCAGATTGTTGGGGGGGGGGCGCAATTATGCTGACTCTGTAAACTGCTTAGAGAGGGCTGTAAAAGCACAGTAAAGCAGTATATAAGTCTAAGTGCTACTGCTATTGCTATTAGTTTATGCCTCCGAATATTTATTTGCCTGAAAAAGTGAGACCAGACACTACCATGACCCCTTTCCTGCAGTGATTGGAATATAATCTACCCGTAAACAATCACTCTCTTCTCATCTTCCTAAAATGATATCAAATTGTGTTACATCCTCGGCAGTTATAGTAATTGTCACAGCCTTCATCCTTAAAGACCTGTTCAAATAACCGTGTTTTAAGAATTTTCTGCACATTAATCCTGAGAATGCCGTTATTACTTATGAAGAGCCATTATTACATTATTAAGAGCTGTGGTGACGCAGTGGTCAGAATGCAATATTGCAGACAAACTCTGCCCACTGCCAGGAGTTTGATCCTGACCGGCTCAAGGTCGACTCGGCTTTCCATCCTTCCGAGGTCGGTTAATTGAGGAGCCAAACAGTTGGGGGGGGGCAATATGCTGGCATTGTAAACTGCTCAGAGAGTGCCGTAAAGCACTGTGTGACATATGTCTAAGTGCTAACTGCTATTACTTGTAAGGACAATGGGTTCGCCAGGATGGGGACTCCAGCTGAGAATCTACATCTCTGAATCCTGCTGAACGTTAGGAAGGTGGGGAGAATAAGTGCTCCCTGCTAGCACATTGCTGGAAAACAGGTTTTGTAAGCCCTCTTGGTAGGGTTTTCTCAGTCATTATCCACACCTTGAACTACAGCTCAATGCCAACCATTGATTCTTCTTAGAACAATTCGATTTTTCTTGCAGTGACTCATTTCGCTCAGCTTGGTGTCCACCTTAGTAGGCATCAAGCATCCTTGCTCAGGGGACCTAACTTACGAGGAGGAGGAGGAGGAGGAGGAAGAGGGAGAGGCAGTAGCGGTGATGATATGATGTCACCGAACGTCGGTTTCAAAAATTTTTACTACCGGTTCTATGGGTGTGGCTTGGTGGGTGTGGTATGGCTTAGTGGGCGTGGTTTAGTGGGTGTGGCATGGGAAGGATACTGTAAAATCTCCATTCCCTCCCCAATCCAGGGGAATGTTACTGCAAAATCCCCACTTCCTCCAATCAGCTGGGATTTGGGAGGCAGAGAATTGATGGGGGCGGGGCCAGTCAGAATTTTTACTACCGGTTCTCCAAACTACTCAAAATTTCCGCTACCGGTTCTCCAGAACTGGTCAGAACCTTCAGAAACCCACCTCGGGTTCACAGGGGTTCAGGAGAACCTCTAGCTAAGATTCTGTGCAGCTCAGAGAACCCCCAAATCCCACTCCTGGCTGGCCCCGCCCCGCCCACCCCTCCCCTCCCAGAAGTCCCCATGGGGCCCATTTTGGATGCAGGTAAGTGCAGGGCATGTGCAGAGGCTCAGGGAGGGCAAAAAATGGACCTACTGGAAGTTCGGGAGGGCCTCTGGAGCCTGGGGAGACCGTTTTCACCCTCCTGGAGGCTTGAGGAAAGCCTCCAGAGCCTGGGGAGGGCAAAAATGCACCACCACCCCATTGTGGTGCAGGAGGCTGACTAGGCCATGCCCACCATGGCCACGCCCACCCAGCAACCGGGCAGAGAACCCCTTGCTAAAATTTTTACACTTTTTCAGTGTAAGCGAATATTACGAAAGAGATCAAAGCGCTAAGAAAAAACAACAGTTATCTATCAGCTTTGCTCTCATTAAGGGATATGAATGTTTGCTTGGTAGGGCAGGCGCATCTAATGCTAAACACCTTTTTGTCCTCTTCTGGTGTAATTATATCTCCAGGATGGCCACCAGCTGAGTTTCTTTAATGCATTCCCTCCCAGCACTGGAGGGAATAAAATGCAGATCAAGAGTGAAGAGAGAAAAAAGAGGGAGTGAGATTTCTTTTTTTTTAAAAAAAGAGGGAAAACATAAGAAGGGAAAACAGATTAGTGGCAGTGTATGGGTGCCTTTTAAATCTTCCTTCAGTAGACAAAACTATTGAATCTCTTTAAATGACATATAAATCTATTTATCTATATGTATGTGTCTATCTATATATGCATGTATATGTGTGTGTGTGTGTGTGTGTGTGTGTGTGTGTGTGTGTGTCTATGTATATCTAGATCTAGATCTCTAGATCTAGATCTACCGTGTTTCCCCGAAAATAAGACCCTGTTTTATGTTTTGAACCCTGAAATAAGCGTTTGGCCTTATGCGCTCAAAAGCCCAATTGGACTTATTATCAGAGGATGTCTTATTTTGGGGGAAACAGGGTAGATAGAGATAGAGATAGATGACAGACAGACAGATATAGATAAGAGAGAGAAAGAGAGAGAGAGAGAAAGAGAGAGAGATGATAGTTGATAGACATAGATAGATAGATAGATAGATAGATAGATAGATAGATAGATAGATAGATAGATAGAGATAAGAGAAGATAGATGATAAAAGCAGATAGATGATACATAGATTGATAGATGATAGATAGATATAGATAGATGATAAAAGGAGAGATAGATAGATAGAGATAAGAGAAGATAGATGATAAAAGCAGATAGATGATACATAGATTGATTGATAGATAGAGATAGATGATAAAAGGAGAGATAGATAGATAATAGATAGATAGATAGATAGATAGATAGATAGATAGATAGATAGATATAAGAGAAGATACATGATAAAAGCAGATAGATGATACAGATGATAGATAGATAGATGATAGATAGATAGATAGATAGATAGATAGATAGATAGATAGATAGATAGATAAATAGATAGATAGATAGATAGATAGACAGACAGACAGACAGACAGACAGACAGATATCCGAGATGTTTGACAATCTGAGATGTTTGACAAGATGAGAGAAGGTCTTCATTTGTTTCAGAACAAGAATCAGCTAGTTAGGAACTGTCCTTCAAATAGAGGCAAATCCCACTCTCTTCTAGCACTGATGATGTTCCCTAGTTGGGTAATGAAATGTCTGCAAGAAAACCACCAAGCTCAGAGAGCCCCAAGGACCCCAAGGTTCAAACCTGAGCTTCAAGTATTCTCTTCTACTGTGACTTTTGTTCATCTGTGGGTAGGTCTTTAGTTCACAACCTGATCTCCAAGTTCCAATGCATCCCAAAGACTGGGGATCCCCAAATTCAAATCCTTGTGAGCTGACGGCAGCCTCTCAGTCAGAATCATTAGCACTGATTCAAGTCACTTGAATTAGTGACAGAAATGCATATATGAGAAGTTGCTGTCTGAAAGATTTTATTGCAAGTGGAAAAGTTGGGGTCATGTCATCATTCTCCCTGGCTCTTTAGATTCTCCCCGCTCCTTTTAGAATAGAATAACAGAGTTGGAAGGGACCTTGGAGGTCTTCTAGTCCATCCCCCTGCTTAGGCAGGAAACCCTACACCACTTCAGACAAATGGTTATCCAACATCTTCTTAAAAACTTCCAGTGTTGGAGCATTCACAACTTCTGGGGGCAAGTTGTTCCACTGATTAATTGTTCTAACTGTCAGGAAATTTCTCCTTAGTTCTAAGTTGCTCCTCTCCTTGATGAGTTTCCACCCATTGCTTCTTATCTTAT
Organism: Pituophis catenifer annectens; assembly: GCF_029215685.1. Lineage (NCBI taxonomy): Eukaryota > Metazoa > Chordata > Lepidosauria > Squamata > Colubridae > Pituophis > Pituophis catenifer. The sequence continues at coordinate 11,194,773 of NW_027256896.1, read as the reverse complement.
CCTCAGGGCTCTGGAGAATAGCTTGACTCCCTCTTCTTTATGGCAGCCCCTGAGATATTGGAAGACTGCTATCATGTGTCCCATAGTCCTTCTTTTCATTAAACTAGACATACCCAGTTCCTGCAACCGTTCTTCATATGTTTTAGCCTCCAGTCCCCTAATCACTTTAGTTGCTCTTCTCTGCACTTTTTCTAGAGTCTCCACATCTTTTTTATATCATGGCGACCAAAACTGTACGGCAGTATTCCAAGTGTGGCCTTACCTCTGATAAATCTTTCTTCTGATTTATAGTGCCGTCCATTTCCTTGCCTTGACCCTCGAGTCAAAGCCAACATGACGCATGACCAACTCTGCCCCAATGTTTACTTTCCTGCACATTCAGCTTTAATAGAGCAAGATGGATTCCTTCCATGCTGCTTCTTGATTAGAAGGCCTAATAGTTCGGAGGAAGCCAGACGTTGCTGCCAATGAACCGCTGACCCTCTCAACATGGATTCTCTTGGCATCGCTCAAGCTATTCCCTTCGAGGTTTTTTTTTCCCCCCTTCCCCTTCTCAGAACTGTCAGCGCTGTATTTTCAGGACTTGGTGTTCAGAATGTGACCTCCAGATGACAACAGATCCTTCCAACGACAGGCATTTCACCAGCTTCAGTCGCATAGCTAGTATCCCACGCAGTGCCCTCTGTTGCCCTCCTCAACACACAAAGGTTGAGGATGTATGTGGGGTAACTTTATTGTCTTACATAGTGACATTATATAGTTTGTTACTTTCAAGTTACAGTGTACTTGGCAGAATCTCATTGGCTACAGAATCTTCCAGGTAACTAGAGTCTTTGGTTAACCATTACTGCTTTGCTTAAGCACTTATAATGTTTAGACTTTAATTAAAGTCTAATACACATATATCCCATTTCCTTTCCTGCTGTTCCTCTTATTTACAGAATTAGGGTCTTATCTTCTAATGTTAATTTCCTGGTGCTTACGTGCAAGTAACCTTCCTTATCTGAGGTTTGCCATCCAAGATAGGAAAATCCCTGCACATATGCAGATTGCAGATTCCTACACTCTGTTCCGATTTTGGATTACAGGCCTGATGGCTAACTTGACTCATGGGAAAATCCCAATGGAGGCTGGGCATTGCATGATGGTAGAAGGTCAGGAGCTAACCAGAGATAATCCAGAACCTGTTGGTTCTGAGGGTTTTGGGAGTAAGCATGCAGACCAGTGGTGAAATGCTCCCGGTTTGGACCGGATTGCCCGATCCAGTAGCGATGGAGGCGAGTGGTTCAGAGAACTGGTAGCAAAAATCCCTGCACGCCCCCCCCATGCCCAGCTGAGCCGCACAATCATCAGAGACTTTTTTTCTTACTTTTAAAAGCATTTTTTTCTACAACCTCTTCGGCCAAAAAAATGCTTTTAAAAGCAAAAAAAAAAAAAAAAAAAAAAGCCTCTGATGATTGTGCGGCTCAGCTGGGATTGTCAGAGGCTTTTAAAAGAAAAAAACCCTTTTTTTTTCTTTTAAATTCCTCTGACAATCCAAGCTGAGTTTCCTGATCGTCAGAGGCATTTAAAAGAAAAAAAAAGCCTCTGCCGATCAGGCAACTCATCTGGGATCGTCAGAGCCTTTTGAAAGCATTTTTTTTAATAATCTCTTCACCAAAGAGGTTGTAGAAAAAATGGTTTTAAAAGGTTTTTTAAAAAATTGGCCATGCCCACCCAGTCACATTACCTCCCCCCAACCAAGCCACACCCACAGAACCAGTAGTAACAAATTTTAGAGTTCATCCCTGATGCAAACCAGTAGTGGGTTGCCACCGGCTTGGACCGGTTTGCAAGAACCGGTAGTAAAACTGGCAGGAGGCCCCACCCACTGCCCCAGGTGTCATCGGTGATCTGCAAGGCGTGCACGCGAGTGAAGTGAGCGCGCGCGATCCCGTTGCGAACCGGTAGTAAAGGTAAGTAGAAGCCTGGATAGCTCAACAGACTAAAAGCCCGTTATTAACATTTAGCTGCCTGCAATTACTGCAGGTTCGAATCTCCCCAGGATCAAGGTTGACTCAGCCTTCCATCCTTTCTAAGGTAGGTAAATTGAGGACCCAGTTGTGGGGGCAATAACCTGACTTTGTATAAAATATACAAAAGAATGAAGGCTATTGCTTAACGCATTGTAAGCCACCCTGAGTCTCCGGAGAAGGGCGGCATATAAATCAAATTAAAAATAAAAAAAATAAAAAATAGAACCCACCCGACACAAACGATTCACAAAATCCCAAGGATCTGGCTAAGATGGCATTCTCATGCTGGGTGAAAAGGCCACAGTGGAAGGTTTGGGCTCGGCTGGGGAATTCTGGGAGTTGAAGTCCACGCATCTATGTTGTATGTTGCTATGGTTGATAAACATTGCAATCAATGTTAATCAATGAGGTTAATTGTGCAGTTCGAAGCTTAGGAGCTACAGGTAAGTCCTTGACTTACAACCATTCCATTTGGAGTTTCAACAACAACGCTGGGAAAAATGATTGTTTTTCATACTTACGACCGTTGCATGGTAGCATCCCCGTGGCCATGCTGACCAAGTTGCGTGGGTCTCCAACTCCTCGAATCCGCAGCCAACATGATGTCAGGTCCAAACCAAGGATGAGACGTGATGATTCTTCCATGTTATGTCTATGGAGATTCTCAGTCCTCCAGGTCATGGTTGTCCTAAAGGAGCTTTTTTTTCAAGAGGCAACTGGACTTCCTGGTTTTTCTTGGACGACGTTTCACTTCTCCTCCAAGAAGCTTCTTTTGCTTTAGAAGGTTAAACCTATTGCTGCTGCATCTCACTTTGCTCATGTTTCAGTAGGCTCTATTCCACTCTTCGTGGCTTTGAAGCTAAGCAGAAGTTGGCTGTTGATAGAAGGGCCGTTTGTGACATGAGAATTGCAAGCTTCCAACTTATCTTTTACACCATAGAGCAGGGGTGTCAAACTCTATTTCATTGAGGGTTGTGTTTGACCTTGGGGAGCCAGGGTGGGAGTGGTCAGAGTGGGTATGGCATCACTCGTGTCGGGGGTGCCTGTGAAGGCCCAAGTGCTCTGCTAGTTAAAACAGGCTCCCGAGCTCCGTTTTTGGCTGCGACAGCCTCCTGCAACCCTCTGCCAGTGAAAACGGAGCTTGGGAGGGTCGCCTGCGGCCCTCATGAGCTCCGTTTTTGGCTGTGATGGCCTCCTACAACCCTCTGCCAGTGAAAAAGGAGCTTGGGAGGGTCGCCTCAAGAGCTCCGTTTTCGGCTGCGATGGCCTCCTGCAACCCTCTGCCAGTGAAAAAAGAGCTTGGGAGGGTCGCCTCATGAGCTCCGTTTTCGGCTGCAACGGCCTCCTGCAACCCTCTGCCAGTGAAAAAGGAGCTTGGGAGGGTCTCCTGCGGCCCTCATGAGCTCCGTTTTCGGCTGCAATGGCCTCCTGCAATCCTCTGCCAGCAAAAACAGTGCTCGGGAGGGCCGTGTGCAGCCCTCCCAAGCTCCATTTTTCCTGGCAGAGGCACTGTGGGCCGGTCCTTCTCTGTTTGCAGGGTGGCCCCATAGGCCAGATTTAAGCACCCCGCAAGCTGTATCCGGCCCTGGGGCCTTGAGTTTGTCACCCCTGCCATAGAGCCATAATGGGTCTCCAGCGCTAGCTAGCTAGATAATCTGACCTAGTATAAGATAATAGTGCTAAGATTCCAACTCTATTATTCCATTACTCTGTTATTCTGTTAGGATAATTCTGCTTCCCTTAATTACTTGAAAGCTTTTGTTCGGTTGATTGGAGATTTATTTTTCTTTTCCAGGCTTCTAAAAAACAAACACACAAACAAAAAAGCACAGTTTTGACAATTTGCAGGACTTGGCTAAGGATAGCAGTGACCAATTAATTCCTCTGATGTTCCCAAGACATTTTCTCTCTCTTTCTCGAGACTCTGAAATGGCTGCGCAGTTAAGAACAGAAAGAAAAGCCCACTCTTCCTTCTCGTAAATGAGAAGCCTGAGTGAACATGGAAGCGTCTGAGCGAGTTTTTTTTTTCAAAAAGCCGCCAGCCCATTCAAAGCTTTGGCAGAAGGCAGAATTAATGGGGGAATCTGCTTCCCATTAATTTGTTGTAAGTTGTCTTGCAGGATCAGCTCAGCTCAACTCAGCGGTATGGATGTAAGGTGTGCAGTTACCCATTCATCTACCTTGCTATAGGGATAAATGGGGGGGGGACCCAGATCTCAAATCTATCCATGTTAAATTGTATTTTTTTCTTTTTTAAAAAAACAAATTTTCCAATCATGTAAATTAAAGAGCTCCTCGCATCCTGGACATAAATGGTTTCAACTCCTACCCTCAAAACAACACTATAGAACACTGCACATCAGAACAACTAGACACAAGGACAGTTTTTTTCCCGAACGCCATCACTCTGCTAAACAAATAATTCTCTCAACACTGTCAAACTATTTACTAAGTCTGCATTACTATTACTATTAGTCTTCTCATCGTTCCTATCACCCATCTCCTTCCACTTATGACTGTATGGCTGTAACTTTGTTGCTTGTATCCTTACGATTTATATTGATTGTTTCCTAGTATGATTCGATTGCTTATTTGTACCCTATGACCATCATTAAGTGTTATATCTTATGATTCTTGACGAATGTATCTTTTCTTTTATGTACACCAAGAGCGTGTACATAAAGACAAATTCCTTGTGTGTCCAATCACACTTGGCCAATAAAGAATTCTATTCTATTCTATTCTATTCTATTCTATTCTATTCTATTCTATTCTATTCTATTCTATTCTATTCTATTCTATTCCATTCCATACTGCACGAGTCAAAAAGAGGGCTGTGAAAATATTTACAGACCCCTCGCATCCTGGACATAAATTGTTTCAACTTCTACCCTCAAAACGGGGCTATAGAGCACTGCACACCAGAACAACTAGACACAAGGACAGTTTTTTCCCCCATGCCATTATTCTGCTAAACAACTAATTCCCTCAACACTGTCAAACTATTTACTAAGACTGTATTACTATTATTCTTCTCATCCTTCCTATTACGGTACCTATCTCCTCCCAGTTATGACTATAACCGTCTTCCTTGTATCTTTATGATTTATATTGTTTTATTTAGTTTCCTAATATGATTTATGTTGATTGCTTATTTAGTATCCTACGACTATCACTAAGTGTTGAATCATGATTCTTGACGAATGTATCTTTTCTTTTTACGTACACTGAGAGCTTATGCACCAAGACAAATTCCTTGTGCGTCCAATCACACTTGGCCAATAAAGAATTCTATTCTATTCTAATATGTGCTTTCCTGCCCCCTCTTCTTTATCTTCTGTTTATCCAGGGAAAAAAAATGTTTATGTACTTTCTTGGGCAAAAGTCAGCCATCTGTAGTTGAAAAGGCCCACAAAAGGAGGAGAGAAGTGCAATCCGTGTCAGAGGTCCCAAAACAAGAGATAAAAATAGGATGAGTGCAGTCTTAAATCAGAGGGCTTTTTACAGTAGGTCACAAATGGAAGGAAAGCTAAGCCTGACTCTCCAACTTGAAGGTTGATTTCTCAAGGTTGAGAAACCCTCCCTTCTGGGAAGCGAAATAGCTGGGTGTCTCACAAAATACATTGAGTGGAGATGCTAAAGTCAAGAGAGAGGGGGGGGCTGATAGATAGATAGATAGATAGATAGATAGATAGATAGATAGATAGATAGATAGATAAAATAGATGATAAAAGCAGATAAATAGATAGATATAGATCAGGGGTTAAATGCTCCTGGTTCGGACCAGATTGCCCGATCCGTTAGCAATGGCAGCGGATGGTTCAGAGAACAGGTAGTAAAAATCCCTGCGCCCCGCCCCCCACGTGCGCAGCTGAGCCACGCGATCATCAGAGGATTTTTTTTTTTTACTCTCTTGCCGAAAAATAGAAATTTTGGGTTCAATTGTCGTTGTACGTCAAGGACTACCTGTACTATGTCATTGTTGCAGCTCCGTTACCTGAGCCTGTGTTATCGGAGGGAGAAGGCTCCGAAAATGAAGGAGAGGTGTTGGCCAGGCCTCCCTCTCCAGGACTCTCCTCTCTGGCAATGCCTCAGGTGTCTCCTGAAGGAGAAGAGATTGGCCAGGAGCCAGGTATTTCCTCACAGTCGGACAGTGATGGAGATAAGTCTTGGCTGGATCCACGCCAGCATCAGAGAGACAGGCGCGCGCAGCAGAAGAGGAGGCGTGTCAGAGATTAGGCTGAGTCACTGGACCACACCCCACAGGGGATAAAAGGGGGTGAGGTAGCCATTCACTCTGTAACGGACAAAACAAACTACTAGCGAGTCACATTATATCTTTGAAACGACGTTATCTGCCTTGGATTTAATATGGACTGGACTTGACAATTCTTGAACTGTGTGTATCTTGTTTGGGTTTATCTGTCGGAGGAACAACCCCTCCCTCTATGAGTAAAGTTCTTGGCAAGCAGCTACTGGGTTGCTGCCAAGCCTCTTATCGAAAGAATTTGTTGTCTGCCAGTGTTATTTAACCCCTGACTATCTGTTTGTGTGCGTGTGTGAGACGGGGACAGAACAGTCATTGCTGTTTACCAAAAGGTGGGATGTGGGCACTGCAAAATTCAATCTGGCTATTTATGGTCTGGAGCAGTGGGGGGTTGCCCCCGGTTCACACCGGTTCTATAGAACTGGTAGTAAAACCGGCAGGAGGCTCCGCCCACTGACTCTGACATCACCAAAATGCTTCTGCGCATGCGCGCGGCCCCGTTGCAAACCAGTAGTAAAGGTAAGTAGAACCCACCCCTGGTCTGGAGACAGGACAACATTTTCCTTTGTGCCTCCTGCTTTGTCACTAAAAACCTAAGCAGAACTCATTAAATATTTGTTAGGAAATGCTGAAAGCTATTTTTCAAGGTGTAAATTACCTGCTTTACACTCCTTAATCCAAATCATACATGAAAATGCAATTGGCCTTTGATGGTGCACTTTTCTGTAAATGCTACAATCTGAGCAGGAAAAAAAACCTTAGCAGTGAGCAGGGGGAAAAAATGTTGATGCTTAATGACTATCCTGAGTATCGTATAGGTAGAAAAGTTGGGTGAAAGTTAAGCTCATCAGTGAAACAAAATTATAAACTATAACTATGAAAACATAAATTAATATGCTTTTGCGAATGACTGTGGAGATTGTCAGTCATCCAGGTCATAGCTGACTCTCAGAGAGAGTACTAACGACCAGATGACTGCAAGGAATATAAATCCTTCCATGCTCCACCATTCAGTCAGAACTGGAGAAACTTCTTGGTTGAGAAGCGAAATGTCTTCAAGGAAAAAACAAACAAACAAAGTCCTGTTGCCTTTTGAAAAAGCACCTTTTGGGCTTTGGGGAATGGGTTCAAAACTGCATTGTTTTGGTGGGATCGGCTTTAAAATATTAGTCAAAGTATTGTAGAAAAATTCAAATTTCAGGAGAAATGAGGAGGTGGATACATTTTGGAGCATGCTTTTTAAAAACCGGTACAAAATTGGCCCAGAAAAATAAGAAGAAGACAGGAGGCAAAAATGGAAAAAACCAAGAAAAAACAAGACCAGTGGGTTGAAGGAGAATGTAAAAAAAGATATTGAAGAGAGAGAGAGAGACAGGGAGGGAGGGAAAGAGAGAGAGGGAGAGGGTGGGAGAGGGAGTGGGAATGGGAGAGGGAGGGAAGGAGAAAAAGAGAGGGAGAGAGAGGGGGAGGGAGAGAGGGGGGTGAGGGAGAGAAAGAGAGGGAGGGAGAGAAGGAAAGGGAGAGAGAGGAAGAGGGGGAGAGGGAGAGAAAGAGAGGGAGGGGGAGGGAAAGAGTGGAGGAGGGTGGGAGAGAGAGGGAGGGGTAGAGAGTGGGAGAGAGAGCAAGGGAGAGGGAGACAAAGAGAGAGGGGGAGAGAGAAAAAGAGGGAGAGGGAAAGGAGGGAGAGGGAGAAAAAGAGGGGGGAGAGGGAGAGATAGGAGGGAAAGGGAGAGAGAGGGGAGAGGAAAAGAGAGGAGAGAGGGAGGGAGAGAGGGAGAAAAAGAGAGGGGGAGGGCGAGAGGGAGAGAAAGAAAGGAAGAGAGAGAGAGAGATAGGGAGAGGGAGAGAAAGAGGGGAAGGAAGAGAGAGAAACTTGTCTTTACTTAGAAGGTAGAACTAAATTGGCATTTTCCAGCCTTGTTTAACAACCATCCCTGGACTTAAGAGCTCAGCAGGAATAGGTCAGGCTGTGCTTTTGGAGCCAAATACAAAAAAAAAAAAAAAGAATTAAATGGCTATATGGAAAGCCAATCTCATTAAATGTTAAAGAAAAGGACCAGGGATAATTACTGGTTTAACAAAGCTGCATTATGCATCCACCTGTTCTTTTGCTGTTTTTCGAGCAGGAGGCAAATCTCTATGAAAACCTGTGTAGGAGATGCTGGATTTGACTTTGGCTTCAGATGCCTCTTGTGCTTAGAACCATAACCTTTTGCCTCCCTTCAACTCGACTAGCAACAAATAAGATTTTAATGCTGCCTGGGCATTTGTAATCCACAATTTCTATTAGTGACCCTTTAAAGTTAGGATGACACTGAAAAAAATGACTTGACGATCAAATCCTCAGACTTACGACAGTTACACTCCTGCAGTCACAGGCATTGCAATTCAGGCCGTTGGCAACTGACATGTAGTTATGATGGTTGCAGAATCCTGGGGTCCTGTGTGTGATCCCCACTGGCAACTATCATAGCCGGCTTCTTACAAGCAAAGTCAATGGGGAAAGCTGGATTCTCTGAATGACCACAATTCACTTAACAGCCATGTGATTTGCTTAACAACCATGGGGGATGGGGGCAGGAAGGGTTATAAAATCGGGTGCAACTCATTCAATTACTCCATTATTTTGTGGTGGAAATTCCAGCCCAATTATGGTCGTAACTGAAGGACTTAGCTGTAACAATTCATATCTTTTATCATGCAGTGCAGAGGAGGAAGAGGAGGAGGAGGAGGAGGAGGAAGAAGAAGAAGAAGAAGAAGAAGAAGAAGAAGAAGAAGAAGAAGAAGAAGAAGAAGAAGAAGAAGAAGAAGAAGAAGAAGAAAGAGGAAGGGAAAGAAAGAAAGAAAGAAAGAAAGAAAGAAAGAAAGAAAGAAAGAAGGAAGGAAGGAAGGGGGGAAGAAAGAAAGAAAGAAAGAAAGAAAGAGAAAGAAAGAAAAAGAAAGAAAGAAAGAGAAAGAAAGAAAAAGAAAGAAAGAAGGAGGGAAGAAAGAAAGAAAGAAAAAGAAAGAGAGAGAAAGAAAGAAAGAAAGAAAGAAAGAAAGAAAGAAAGAAAGAAAGAAAGAAAGAAAGAAAGGAAGGGAGAAGGAGTAGTATTTGTGGTGCTCCATTTCTGGAGGCTTCTAAGAAGATATTGGACAACCATCTGTCTGAAATGGTATAGTCTCATGCTGGAGCAGAGGGTAGGACTAGAAGCCCTCCAAAGTTCCTTTCAACTTGTTATTCTGTTAAGAAGAACAAAAAGACGACTTTGTGACAAATAACCAGAACTATATTAAAAGAAACATAAAATTAAATGAGCTGACTTCCAGCACGGATCTCAAAGATGATTCATTCCGCATCCAAAACTTAAGAATGACAGTCGCTCCATGCTTCCTTCTTCATCACCCACCACATCTCAAGTTCAGAAACAATATCTTCTCACTCAGAATCTTGTTTCAGTTACAACAGATCTCTGGAACGAAAGTTCAGTCATTTGTCTCCTGGAGCCAGCCTTATCCTTTGGCAGAGCACGACAACCCTTTTAAACAACCAATTTAGCATCTCATTTATATAGTTATATTAGACAATCCGTGACCCCTCTGGTCATCGTTTCAGAGATTATTTCTTTACCAGATTCCCCATTGCCTTCCACAATGACAGAGCTTCAAAGTCAGGGAGATATTCAGAGATGTTTCTGTTAAAAATTCTATTTAAATACAGCACCACAGAGCAAACAAAGAGCACAGTCACCATGTGCTTTACTGCTCATCTATATAACAGGAAACTATACTTAGAACAAAAGAGCTAGCCTACATACCATAGATCCAAACTTGTAAATACTGCCATCTACTGGCTAAATACTACTGACAAGCAAAATCAACGGGGAAGCCAGATTCACTTATCCCAAAGATGCTTTTTCAAGAGACAACTGGACTGAAAAAGCACCTTTGGGACAACCATGACCTGGATGACTGAGAATCTCCATAGACAGATTTACTTAACAATCATGTTACTAATTTAATGACTGTAGCGATTCATTTAACAAATGTGGCAAAAAAAAAAAAGTCGTAAAATGGGGCAAAACTCACTTAACACATTTTTCATTTAGCAACATAAATTCTGGGCTCAGTTGTGGTCATAAGTCAAAGGACTTCCTGTATTGGCAATCTGCTGCCAGACTCAAATTCCTTTGCCCCCAGACTCATCCGGCCGGTGGAGCTTATCCCCATCCTTCACAGGTTGATAAAGATATATCTTCTAGTTCTTTCTAGAATTGCATTTTTTATTCCATTAAATCCGAGATGAATTTTTTTATTTTGCTGCTGGCGAGACTATTTTAATGGCTTTTACGATGCCGTTTCAACCGTTCTACATTTATTTTTATTTATTTTTATAATTCGCACTGCTTTTTGCTTTCCTATGACTGGAAATTGGCTGGGTTCGTGATCCTTTCGAGAGAGAATGTTATTAAAACGAAAGAAGATGAAGGAGAAATAAAACTCCTTGCCAGCCGCACGCCTCACAAAATCACAGCTCATCGCTGGCGAGGCCTTGCAATAACTTTGCGGTCAGAGTTCCCATAAATAATTTTGAAATTTTCTTGTCTTCTGTTAACAGGATTTTTAGACAGCATAATCTGTTCGGGTCAGGGATGTTCTGACTTTGGTCGGGCTGTCTTGAATCTGCAAACCTTTTATCCTCAATGTTGCTATACATAGCAATGGATCCAGAGAAGAGATTCAGATAGGGAAGGAGTCTCCAAACTTGGCAACTTTAAAACATGTGGACTTCAACTCCCAGATTTCCCCAGTCACCATGGAATTCTGGGAATTGAAGTCCACAAGTCTTAAAGTTGTAAAGTTTGGAGACCCTGGCTAGAGAATTCTGGGAGTTAAAGTCCACAAATTTTAAAGTTGCCAAGTCTGGAGACCCTGGCTGGGGAATTCTGGGAGTTAAAGTCCACAAATTTTAAAGTTGCCAAGTCTGGAGACCCTGGCTGGGGAATTCTGGGAGTTAAAGTCCACAAATTTTAAAGTTGCCAAGTCTGGAGACCCTGGCTGGGGAATTCTGGGAGTTAAAGTCCACAAATTTTAAAGTTGCCAAGTTTGGAGATCCTGGCTGGGGAATTCTGGGAGTTAAAGTCCACAAATTTTAAAGTTGCCAAGTTTGGAGACCCTGGCTGGAGAATTCTGGGAGTTAAAGTCCACAAATCTTAAAGTCACCCCATGTGGAGACTCCTGAGCCAGGGCATTCAGCCTTGCTTTGCTTAACCGTGGTTGCTTGAGTGAGCGACGGTTGACTAGCTTTAGGAAACACTCCAAAACAAAGAGACCGTATTATGATTGACATAATCCTTAGCCAAGTCCAGTTGCTGGAGAAAAATCTGTCATCTGGGAAACGTATTTGATGGTGGAGAGGAAAGGAGAAACATTTCCTGCAGATTAACTGCCTGTCTACAGCCAAGTCAGAAGAGGAGGAGGAGGAGGAGGAGGAGGGGGTGAGTGGGAGAGAATAAGAAAGGTCCTGTTGCAGCATGAGTCAGAGAAACAACCTTACGGGCTTGCTGGCTGTCAGAAGAAATGGATCTGTGTTGCAATTTATGGGGTCTTTATTTATTGATCCATTTATACCTACTGTATGGAGGAGCATTTAGAGACTGTCTAACTCCCAACATCTTTGAAAATAGATCATGAATGCTTGGACTTTGGGTCTTATACTGGAAGTCCTCGACTTACAGTAGTTCATTTAACGACCAAAGTCGCAACGTTGCTGAAAAAATCTGTCTTATGCCTGTTTTTCACATTTATGACCACTTTTCACACTTATGACCATTTCAGCATCCCCATGGTCAAAATTCAGATGCTTGGCAACTGACTCATATTTATGACAGTTGTGGTCCCTGTGCAGTGGTGGGATTCAGCCGGTTCGGCTCCCGGTGTTTTCTTTTCTATGGAAAACGGGTCCAAATGGCTCTTTGAGTGTTTAAGGGTACAGACCCCTGGTGTAGGCTCTCATGCTTGAGCAGGGGTTGACTTGAAGACCTCCAAGGTCGCTTCCAGCTCTGGTATTCTCTTATTTATCCTGGAAACTAAACCATACAATAAACAATTGAAGGGGCTGGTATATCTAGGTTAACAAAGGAAAGGACTAATGTGGGACATGATAGTAGTCTTCCAATATTTGAAGGGCTGCCACAAAGAAGAGGGAGTCAAGCTATTCTCCAAAGCCCCTGAGGGCAGGACAAGAAGCAATGGGTGGAAACTCATCAAGGAGAGAAGCAATTTAGAACTAAGGAGAAATTTCCTGACAGTCAGAACAATTAATCAGTGGAACATCTTGCCTCCATCCATGGTGGTTAGAATGCAGTATTGCAGGCTACTTCTACCAGCTATCAGGAGTTCGATCCTGACCGGCTCAAGGTTGACTCAGCCTTCCATCCTTACGAGGTGGGTAAAATGAGGACCCAGATTGTTGGGGGCAAGAGGCTGACTCTGTAAACCGTTTAGAGAAGGGCTGTAAAAGCACTGTGAAGCGGTATAAAAGTCTAAGTGCTATTGCTATAAGTATAATCTTTTACAATATGTTTTAAAATTTTATTCTCAATGTTAAAATGCAAACTCCAAAAACAGAAACAAAAGCACAAAACGAAGCAAAGCTAAACAAAACAAAAGTGCATTAAAAACACACACACACACATAATTGTCTCCACCACCACCACCAGTTGAATCCTGATGTGATCTGAATCACAAAGCCCGAGGAGATAAGTGTAGGAAAATAGCCTCTTTGGGTTCTTCTTTTTTCTTTTTGTCAGTCTTTTTTTCAGAGTCAAGTACGGCATTTTCTGCCAGTCATCAGCTCTGTGAAATTTCTCACGGGCTGCCTGTTCTCTGAAATAAATGACTCTACTTCCATTTGCTTCCGTGTAATTGCTACAGATGATTAGAGCTGAGTTCCCTGAGATAATTGCAGAATGATGAAGGGAGAAGGAAGAGCTCCATAAAGAAAAAGAAAGCGGTTAGGTTCCCAGGAGATCTCCCTTGTCTTATTTCTTATTTATTGATTTTTTATTCCCGAGCCTCAAAAACAGCTGAGAATTATTTTTGAGGAGAGGTTAAAGAGTAACAGTGAGGTGCATCTGATTTTGTGACCTTCTCTTTTTTTTTTGCCATGGTTGTTAAATGAATCATACGGTCATTAAGTGAGTCACATGGTGGTTAAGCTAATTGTTAAGCTAATTCCCCATTAGCTTTCAAAAAGAGAATGGACTGCCATCTGTCAAAAATGGTATAGGGCCATGATGGCTAACCTATGGCACGCGTGCCACCTGTGGCAAGCGGAGCCATATCTGAGGGAACGCGAGCGTTGCCCTAGCTCAGCTCCAGCGTGCATGTGTGCGCCGGCCAGCTGATTTTTGGGCCTTTCGGGCCCACCGGAAGTTGGGAAACGGGCTGTTTCTGGCCTCTGGAGGGCCTCCAAGCAGGTGGGAAAGGCCGTTTTTGCCCTCCCCAGGCTCCAAGAAAGCCTCTGGAGCAGGGGTGGGTTCTAAATTTTTTTACTACCGGTTCTGTGGGCGTGGCTTATTTTGTGACTGTGGCTTGGAGGTCATGCGACTAGGTGGGCGTGGCTAGCTGGTCAGTCATTTCTGGAAGGTCCTCGCACTTACGACCAGTCCTTGCACTTACGACCCGACTCATTTGTTTGCTTTTAACACTGATCAACTGTAGGACGGTCCTTTGAAGCCCCGCGGCAAGAGTTTAAACAGTTTTTTTCCCTCTAGTCATCAGCTGGGACTCAGGAGGCAGCAATAGATTGGGGGTGGGACCAAATAAAAGGTAAGAATAACATGGGTGGGTGGGTGGGAGAACCAGTTCGGTGACATCATATTGTCACCGCTACCAGCTCGACCGAACCGGACCGAACCGGGAGGAACCCACCACTGCTCTGGAGCCTGGGGAGGGCGAAAGACGGGCCTACCGGTAACCTTTTTGCCGTTGTGTGCCAAAAGTGGGGGGAGTGCAGAGGGGTTGCATGCGCATGCGCGGGACGGCATTGAATTTTGGGTGCGGGTACACTCACGCGCAAAAAGGTTAGTCATCACTGGTGTAAGGTCTGCTTGGGCGGAGGGGGGAGTTGGACTAGATGACCTACCAGGTCCCTTCCAACTCTGTTAATCTGTATCGGAAGGTTCCTGGGAAGGTCACAAATGGTGATCCTATCGCCCTGGGACACCGCAACGATTGTAAACCGGTTGGCAAGCATTTGAGTTTTGATCACGTGACCAGGGAGACACAGTACATAAGGCGAGGTTATATGTCTTTTTTTTTTTTAGCACTGTTGTAACTTGAAACATAAATTTACAAATAGTTGTAAATTGTATGTAATATGCCAGCCAATGGTTTCATAAGAACATGTTCTTCCAATTCCATCTCTTTCCCCAAACTACATTCTGAATTAAAACTTCCTTTCCGAAGAATTGACAACTAGGTAGGAAGAGAAGGATTGGGGGTGCGGGGAGTTCATAGCAGTCTTCCAATATTTGAGGGGAGATCACCAGTGGTGGGATTCAAATAATTTAACAACCGGTTCTCTGCCCTAATGATCTGCTGGGTGGGCGTGGCCATGGTGGGCGTGGCCATGGGTGTGACAGGCAGCGCTCGGCCTCCTGCACCCCCCGGGAGCAAAAATGGACTGCAGGGGAGGGGACGCACTGCACACATACCCCGCCCCCTTTTGGGCCTAGGAGGCCTCCCTACACTTACCTGGGAGCCAAAATGGGGCATGTGGGGAGTCCTGGAAGGGGCAGGGCAGGAAGGGGCAGGGCCAGCCAGAAATTTAATTACTGGTTCGCTTGAACTGGCCCGAACCGGCTGAATCCCACCAGTGGTTATCACAGATAAATAGAGTTGGAAGGGACCTTGGAGGTCATCTAGTCCAATCCTCCACCCAAGCAGGAGACTCTACACCATTTCTGACAGATGGCAGTCCTATCTCTTCTTGAAAGCCTCCAGGGATGAAGCTCCCACAACTTCTGAAGGCAACTTCTGTTTCATGGGTTGATTGAGAAGACATAGTCTCCAAAGCACCCGAGGGCGGAACAAGAAGTAAAGGGTGGAAGACCGTTAAAGAGAGATCCAACCTAGAATTAAGGAGAAATTTTCTGACAGTGAGAATAATTCATAAAATGGAATCGCTTTCCTCCAGGAGTTGTGGATTCTCCATCACTGGAGGTTCTCAAAAAAACAGATTGGACAACCTTTTGACTGGGATGGAATAAGGACTCCTGCCTGCCTTGAGCAGGGGTTGAACTACAAGACCTCTGCAGGGGTGGGCTTCAAAAATCTTAGCTAAGGGTTTCCTGCTCGGTTGCTGGGTGGGCGTGGCCATGGTGGGTGTGGCCTAGTTGGCCTCCTGCACCATGGCGGAGGGGGGGCCGTGTTTTTGCCCTCCCCAGGCTCCGGAGGCTTTCCTGAAGCCTCTGGGAGGGAAAAAATGGCCTCCCCAGGCTCCACAGGCCCTCTAGAGGCCAGAAACGGCCTTCCAAAACTTCCGGTAGGCCCATTTTTTGCCTTCCCTGAGCCTCCATGCGCACCCTGCACTTACCTGCTTCCAAAACAGGCCGCGTGGGGACTCCTGGGAGGTGTGGCGCTGGCTGGGTGGGGCCAGCCAGGAGTGGGATTTGAGAGGTTCTCTGAACTGCACTGAATCTTAGCTAGAGGTTCTCCCGAACCCCCAGCAGCCCACCCCTGGAATAAAGACTCTTGCCTTGAGCAGGGGGTTGGACTACAGGACCTCTGAGGTTTCCCCTTCCAGCCCAATGATTCTTTCTAATAAAACCGGTTCTCGAGCTTAAGAGAACAACATCCTCCTTCTCCTCTTCCATTCCCCTCCTGCTGAGCAAGATGGGTTTTTTTTCCCCCAGTCTCCCTTCCTAGTGCCGGAGGCTTGTTCTAATGTCGTGGTGGGCCGGTCCCCCTCCCTCCCCGAGACTCATAAACACAGGCTGCCACAGAAATACTGGAGGATAATTTGGAAAGATGAGCTAGCTAGGTGGCGATGCAGCTGGAGAGGCTGGGGAAAAAAAAATAATGATGGGAGCTATTCTCACACTAAATTACTATCTGGGCTGCTATAGTAACAGGTCTTTTAAAGATTCTTTGACCTCTTTTGGACTGTCAAAAGCATCTCCTTGCTCAAGCTGTACTTTTCCATCTCCCCCAGTCATGTCCAGCCTGAATTTTTTTGCAGCTTGCCGTGATCTAGATTATTAGAAAAAATCCTTATTGTCGTGGCCCTTTTTTAAGGCACTGAAGAGAGGGGCAAGGCCTGTGGTTTGCTAAACCTTTCCCAAACGAACGGTTCCAATATAACTTGGACTCTTTAATGGTTGAATATTTTAAGCACTGGAATCTCTGCAGACATCTATGGGGAATGTTGGGCTATAATTTGAAAATACAGACCTGTTCTTTTTTTAAAAATGTTAATTTCTTTGGGATTGGGCTGTTGGCTGAACCCAGCGACAGATCCAAGGGCGAGCTGCTGGGGGTTCGGGAGAACCTCTAGCTAAGATTCTGTGCAGTTTGGAGAACCCCCAAATCCCACTCCTGCAGGCCCCGCCCACCCCACCCCTCCCAGGGGTCCCCACACGGCCCATTTTGGATGCAGGTAAGTGCAGGGCATGTGCAGAGGCTTAGGGAAGGCAAAGAATGGACCATTTCCGGCCTCTAGAGGGCCTCCGGAGCCTGGGGAGGCCGTTTTCACCCTCCCAGAGGCTTGAGGAAAGCCTCCAGAGCCCAGGGAAAGCAAAAACGCCCCCCCCCCCTTGGTGCAGGCCAACTAGGCCATGCCCACCATGGCCACACTCGGACAGCAACCGGGCAGAGAACCCCTTGCTAAAATTTTTGAAGCCCACCCCTGGACAGATGAATTGTGCGGATCGCAAGCTGTAGTTCAGAGTGATGTGAGAATTCAATCACCGTGGTTCAGGGAACAAACCATGGCTTAAAATGAGCCATGTACCTGCAGGCACATGTTTGTTTGTTTATTGGATTTTTTTTCATCCCACCTTTATTACTTTATGACTAATTCCAGGTGCCAAGCATACCTTCCTCCTCCAGTTTTCCCCCCATAACGACAACCCTGTGGGGTGGGGTGGGGTGTGTGAGAGAGAAGGACTGGCCCAAAGTCACCCAGATGGATTTCGTGTTTAAAATGGGACTAGAACTCACCATCTCCTGATGATCAGCCCAAAGACACCCAGATGGATTCATGTTTAAGATGCAACTAGAACTCACCGTCTCCTGGTGATCGGCCCAAAGTCAACCGGTCAGCTTTCATGCTAAGGCGGGACTAACCATCTCCTGATTTCTAGGCCAACACATGTCTGCAAACTGATTTTGTCTATGCGTTCAAGTGAGTGAATTATCCTTAAGAGAAAATGCACCTTTCTGCTGTATGCTTCGTCCTTCTGGTTCCTAGTCTTACTCTTGAAGTATTCCCTTCTCCTCTTCTTTGGCCCAGTTGTAAAACGAGGACAGAAAGAGGCTCAGAACGGACTCTCCTTAACTTCTCAGGCTATAAAGGAGACAGTGGGAGAGTTGTACTTTCAGACTTGCAAGATTAGCAGAGTTGGAAGGGATCTTATAGGTTGAGCCTGGATAGCTCAACAGACAGAAGCACTGTAATTTAACACCAGCTGTCTGCAATTAAAGTAAGATCGAATCTTGCCAGGCTCAAGGTTGACTCAGCCTTCCATCCTTTCAAAGGTAGGTAAATTGAGGACCCAGTTTGTGGGGGCAATAAGCTGACTTTGTATAAATATACAAAAGTATGAAGGCTATT
The DNA here is from genome assembly GCF_029215685.1 of Pituophis catenifer annectens. NCBI lineage: Eukaryota > Metazoa > Chordata > Lepidosauria > Squamata > Colubridae > Pituophis > Pituophis catenifer. Next base: position 11,176,673 of record NW_027256896.1, on the reverse strand, counting down.
GCTTAACGCACTGTAAGCCGCCCTGAGTCTCTGGAGAAGGGCAGCATATAAATCAAATTAAAATAAAAAAATAAAAAAAAATCTAGTCCAACCCCCCGCCTAAGCAGGAGACCCTACACCATTTCTGACAGATGGCAATCCAGTCTCTTCTTGAAAGCTTCCAGTGATGAAGCTCCCACAACTTCTGAAGGCAACTTCTGTTCCATGGGTTGGTTGTTCTCCCTGTCAGAAAGTTCCTCCTTATTTCTAGGTTGAATCTCTCCTTGGTCAGTTTCCATCCATTGTTCCTTGTCTGGCCTTCGGGTGCTTTGGAAAATAGCTTGACCCCTCCTCTCTGTGGCAGCCCCTCAAATATTGGAAGACTGCTATCCTGTCTCCCCTGGTCCTCCTCTTCACTCGACTAGCCGTGCCCAGTTCCTGCAACTGTTCTTAATGTTTTAGTCTCCACTTCCCTAATCATCCTGGTTGCTCTTCTCTTCACTTTTTCTAAAGTTTCAACATCTTTTTTTATAGCGTGGTGTTAATGTAGCCTTACAACAAAGTTAAATTAGCTCATAATTTCATGTTTCCTGTCTACTCTAGCTGGGAAGGCAAACAGCCTCTTCTCTGTAAAGGCAGCCTTAGGTTATTTCTCACATGGAAGGGGTAGAGTTTAATGAACATCCCGTCTCTTCAAAGTTGACATTTATCCCTACAGAGTGTTTTCTTTGGAGATAAACGACTGTGGAAAGAAAGGCTCAGTGTCTAAGGATGTCATAACAAAGGGCGGTGAGATGTGAACAGGTGAGCTCCTTAGATCCTGCAGCAATAAACCCTGTGAGTTACAATATAATTTGATGAGTTTGGTATGGTTTGGATGGACACAGAATCCCATCCTATTTATGGACATGCTCCAGTGGTTTGCCAGTTCTGTTATCTCTCAGATAATGTTCAGTTTTTGTGCATGGGGGAAAATCGACCGAATCACGGGATTAAAAAAAAAACCAAAAAATACATTCACCCATCGGGCTATTGCCAAGCCTTCTGCATAAATTGCTTTTTCGTCTTGTCAGATTTTCCGGTTCCAGCCATCAAGTTTCAGCAGAGGAAAAATTGAAAAGACCTATAAAATCGGCCTCATTTCTTTGAAACGGGGCTGAATATCGAGTGATAGCCTGTTTCTTAACAATCATGGTGCCGGAGGCTGAGGCTGTCATAAATATGAAACAGATGTCAGGCATCTGAATGTAAATCACGTGACTGTGAGGATGCTGCAATGGTCGTAAGTGTGAAAAATGATTATAAGTCACTTTTTCAGTGCCGTTGCAACTTCAAAGGGCTGCTAAATGAACTCTTGTAAGTCAAGGAGGACCTGTACAGGTAAACTTTGACCTACGACCATTGGTTTAGCAACTGTTCAAAGTTGCAACAGCACTGGAAAAAGTGACTTATGAACATTTTTCACACTTATGACCGTTGCAGCATCCCCGTGGTCATTTGATCCAAATTTGAACGCTTGGCAACTGATTCGTATTTATGACGGTTGCAGAGTCCTGGGGTCATTTTATCACCATTGTATTCTTCCCAGCTGGCTTCTGACAAAAAAAAAGACAATGGAGGAATCCAGATTTGCTTAAGGGGCCGTGTAATTCACTTAACAACTGCCATGGCAAAAAGGTCATAAAACAACTCCCTTATCTGCTGGTCTTGGTGCTGCATTTCCCCCTAAGCAGGGGGTTGGACTAGAAGACCTCCAAGGTCCCTTCCAAATCTGTTACTCTATTCCTGACTTTATTACTTTCCCACTGTTCACTAATTTAAAAAGTAAAAGTTCCCCTCGCACATATGTGCTAGTTGTTCCCCACTCTAGGGGGGCGGTGCTCATCTCAGTTTCAAAGCCAAAGAGCCAGCTCTGACCGAATGACGTCTCCGTGGTCATGTGGCCAGCATGACTCAATGCCAAAGGCGCATGGAATGCTGTTACCTTCCCACCAAAGGTGGTCCCTATTTTTCTACTTGCATTTTTTATTACCTGCTTTCGAACTGCTAGGTTGGCAGAAGCTGGGACAAGTCACGGGAGCTCACCCCGTTACGCGGCGCTAGGGATTCGAACCGCTGAACTGCCAACCTTTCGATCGACAAGCTCAGCGTCTTAGCCACTGAGCTACCACGTCCCATGCTCACCAATTAGATATGTGTAAAATGTCTCTGTGTTTGTGTCTCTCTATCTCCGTCCACTCAGACATCTGACGAAGTAGATTTGCCCAAACAAAAATAAGGGTACTTTTCAGGTAGAAAAGAAAACGCCTCTTTGAAAAACAAATTACCTTCTCGACTTCAATGAAATTGATTTTCCTGTAGAACAGAAATTACATTTTGCCTGTTTTCAGTAGCTTTTTGGGAAAATGCACAGAGGCCAGATGAAACTGTTAAATCTGTGCTTTTGTGAACAATTGTCTTTGTAAGACATCTGCCGCCATATCGTTTTTTACTTTCTTGCTTTGGGGACGTCTCACTGCAACAAAGCTCTGTTCTGAAGCCAATTTTTCATTTTGTTCTCTTTCGTTATAGTGGCTGATTCAAATCCGAGCAGATTGAATGCGTAGTACAAATAGTACTACGTACTATTACCAAGTACGTAGTACGTAGTATTTTTAGCAGTGATTATCTGAACCAGTGGTGAAATCCAAATTTTTTTACTATCGGTTCTGTGGGCATGGCTTGGTGTGGGTGTGGCTTGGTGGGCGTGGCAGGGGAAGGATACTGCAAAATCCCCATTCCCACCCTACTCCAGGGGAAAGGATATTGTAAAATCTCCATTCCCAGCCCATTCTGGGACCAGCCAGAGGTGGTATTTGCTGGTTCTTGGAACTACTCAAAATTTCCGCTACCGGTTCTCCGAACTGCTCAAAATTTCTGCTACTGGTTCTCCAGAACCTGTCAGAATCTGCTGGATTTCACCAGGGTGAGGCTATGAATTTGACATAAAGCCTAGAACTGAGAAAAACAAGAACTACGTTTCCTGGAGAGTATGACAAGGTAAAAAAAATATTTTCTTGTTTTTCTATAGAATGAAGGTGAGTGATTTTTTTAAAAAAAACTGGTGGTACCTTCAAGGTACTATGGGACACGGTGGCTCAGTAGCTAAGACAAAGGTCGGCAGTTCAGCGGTTCGAATCCCTAGTGCCATGTAATGGGGTGAGCTCCCGTTACTTGTCCCAGCTTCTGCCAACCTAGCAGTTCGAAAGCCTGTAAAAAAGGCAAGTAGAAAAATAGAGACCACCTTTGGTGGGAAGGTAACAGCGTTCCATGCGCCTTTGGCGTTACATCATGCCGGTCACATAACCACGGAGACGTCTTCGGACAGCGCTGGCTCTTCGGCTTCGAAATGGAGGTGAGCACTGCCCCCTAGAGTTGGGAACGACTAGCACATATGTGCGAGGGGAACCTTTACCTTCTATGGATCTACCAGAATTTGATAGGGTGCTGTAAGAAATGAAGGGCAATATATATATATATATTGTTCATTTGAATGCAGTCTATTTTCTGTCATCTTTCTCTTCCCTGGAAATGGTTTTTGGTTTTTTTTTTTAATAACTAAGAGGTTCCACAGTTTGAAAAGAGGACAGGACACCAATTATATGAAGTACTTTGTGCTCTGTTGTTGGTTAGCTGGATGGTGTGGTGAGGACCGGTCAGCACACAATGTTCCCTGCATGTCCTCTGCATTTCAAGAACTACAGAAATGGAAGCCGTTGTGCCTCAGATGAAAATGCTTTGTGAGGGACCGAGGGAGAAATGCCGCGGAGGCCATTCAGCATTATGTGAAAGCTCTCCAGATGATGCAACACAACTTCACCCAAATGGATACCGACTGGCAAAACTGTCTTCTGTCATTATTCGACAATAGAATTTGGCTGCTTTGTGACACTTCAGCAAGCAGGCAAAACCATCAATGGTGTCGAAGCCGTCACTTCATTCCTAATAAGCAAGCCCAACATCTCCATCCTCTTTGTCTTCGAGGAGAAGGCTGGTGATTATATAACATCTTCTCTGCCCAAAGAACAGGGAGACCTAGCATGAATCCCGGATGGCCGTGAGATGGCTGGACATTGAATAAACGACCTGAGGATGAGGTGACCTCAATTCGAACTTCAAAATCATGGCCTTCCAAATCATCCAGATGTATAGGGAGGTCTAGTTGAGTGTCTAAGACCTCAACTGTATCTATACCTTTGGTGCTCAACTGCTTTGGAACTCATTGAATTTGGATGCTAGGTGTTCTGATCTAGGCTTCCTTGGAAAGCATGAAGCAGAGTCTTAATTCCAGCCAAATCTCTTTTATTTAAACGACTGGGAATTACGGTCATTCACAGTCGACAAGGCTTTGGCAAACAGTCTTTCAGAGGAATGTTGATCAACACCCACCGTATCTCACGTGGAACGCTGCCAGAGAACCAATTTCCAAGCGCAGGGCAAGGCCAAACTTGGCACAGATTCTATTAGAGTCACGAACAGAACTTTCCAATCTTGAATCGACCAAATGAACTAATTGCTTCCTGCAAAAGCCCACGTCCCGTTCACTTCTCTTTTATGTCCTGTGGAAGAGGCCAATTATCTCCAAAGTGTGGCCTTATTCCCAAGCTGACCCTGCTTTCTTAATCGTTCTTGTCTTCTGGCAGCTCTGCATATGCACACACTGGGAACGGGCTCCAGCTCTTCCTCTGCCTCGCTGCTGTCTATCTCCCGCTCTGCCTCCGACACAGAGCCCTCATCCGAGCTTTCCCCGGCCGCCAGGACTGGCCCAAGTTCCTCCCCAACCTCCTCACTGTCTGACTCTGCTGCCAGCTCTGCTGGCTGCCGGCGGGCCACAACATTAGGGTTGAGAAAAAGGTGAAACATTTGTTGACAAACACAGAACTGCCCACACACACTGCAGTCATATGACTGCATTTTGGGCGTTTGGCAATTGACTCGCAATTTACAATGTTTTTTTCCTTTGTAGGTTCCCAGCAAAAATCCAGAACTGCACTTAAAACTGCAGCATTTGCTTTACCACTATTGCGTTCGCTTAATCGACCGTTGCAAAAAAAAAAAAAAGGTTGTAAAATTGATTTTTGACTTACAACCGTTGTGCCTTAGGATAAAAATTCTGGCCTCCCGAACGGTCGTACGCCGAGGGCTACCTAGCCATTCGTAAGCCGTTTTCAAATCTTCTTATTCTGGGCTTATTAAAAGCAGGTATTCAAATTAAACCTCACAGCAAGAAAGCACATTGAAATGTTTACCCATCCTTGTCACTCAAATGGCGTTTTCCTTCCAGCGTCGAATTCCTAAATTACTCTAGAAAAGAAACAAGCTCTGCCAAATTATCAAAGAGTGCGTGTGTTTTTAAATCAATGGCTTATTACGCCCAGGGAAATCAGACAGAATCTTACAGCACTGAACGATCTTTCGCTAGCAATCAACTGGTGTCCAGGGACGGTCTATACCTCATCCCCATGATTCACCCACACTGCGATAAGTTATCGCTTGCTTATGCAACGCTTGAGTGCACACCCCAACGGGGTGGATTCTCACAAGCGGGTTTAGCCGTAAACCTGGGATTTTAGGCAATTAACCGGAGAGAAGCAAACAAGGGCTTGGTGGGTTGCCTGAAGTCAATTTATGAGTACAGAAATGATTCTTGCAGAGGAAGATTCATATACTGTGTTATATTTCCCCCCCCCCCCCCCCATTTCATTCTGTTCCTTGCAGGGAGTATATTTTCCATTTCAGAGCTGGGAATGCATTGAAAGTGTGCGTGTTTGCGTGTGTTTGCGTGTTTGCAAGTTATTTCTCTCAAAAGGAGGAAAACCAAGGAACAAATTATTATTGTAGGAAGTTAGCACCCACTCCTCTCCTAGAAGAATGAAATACTTTAGGAAATATTAAAAAAGGCAGGATAAAATATTTCCTCTAAAATATTTCACCCTTCTAGGAGAGGAGTGGGTGCTAACTTCCTACATTATGTTTGGATCGTGTTTTAGTATTATTTTATATTTTAGCATGTGAACAATTGAAGCACAGGCAGTCTTGAACTAAAGACGGCAATTGAGCCCAGAATTTCTGTTGTTAAGTGAGACATTTGTTAAGTGAGTTTTCCCCCATTTTACGACCGCATTTGTTAAGTGAATCACTGCAGTTGATAAGTCAGTACCATCATGGGGCATCGTGTACATTTTGTGCACCACTTAGCAATGTAGGACATAGAATCATAGGGCTGGATGGGGACCTCAAAGGTCATCTAGTCCAACCCCCTGATCAAGGCAAGAGACCTTACACCATCCTGCTCAAACGGTCGTAACTTGATGGTCCTCTTGGTGTCATCAGGCTTACTTACGTGGTATGTTTACTCCAGAAAGCTTTCTTTACTTCTTGGGAGGTTTCTGCAACGTAAATCAAGAGACTAAAACAGTTCAGTCTTTTAGCTGGTTTGCATTAAGGCTATGGAAGAACGGAAAAAGGTATACAAGACAGTTTGGATGGGACGCTCCCTGGTGGACACCTGATGACAGTGACGGGTTTGGTGATTTGCAGCTGTAGAAATTACATAAAGCAATTTAGAATAGAACAGAATAATAACTTTATTGTCACTTTGAAAGTACACTAATCAGCATACATCAAAGTGAAATTTCGTTGCATACAGGTCTCAAAGGATCGCCGCCTCCAATATACAGTATACAATATATTTACATAATAAATTTACATAATTTATTTGCATAATTTGTTCCTCAACCCTGGCAGCTTTTGGATGAATGGACTTCAACTCCCAGAATTCCCCCCAGCCAGAAGGGGAATTCCCTCCACCCCTTTCCGGCTAGGCTAGAGAATTCTGGGAATTTGAAATACAGACATCCTAAAGTGGTGAAAGATTGCAAAACATCCAATTTTATTTTTTATTTTTATTTTCTTTCTTTTATATTTTATTATTTTCTTTATTTTCTTTTATATTTTCTTTTTTATTTTCTTTTTTATTTTCTTTTTTTATATTTTATTTTATTTTATTTTTATTTTATTTTATCTTTATATTTTATATTTTATACTTTGTACTTTATACTTAATTTTTATTTTTATTTTTTTCTTTATTTTATTTTGTATTTTCTTTATTATTTTCTTTATTATTTTCTTTTTTTAGATTTTATATTTTATTTTATTTTATCTTTATATTTTATACTTTGTACTTTATACTTAATTTTTATTTTATTTTATTTTATTTTATTTTATTTTATTTTATTTTATTTTATTTTATTTTAAATTTACATGCTGCCCAGAAACCTGGTTAAAGTACCTGGTGCGAATCCAAACTGGTACTATCCTCCTTTCCTCTATTTTAGGGGCATTACACGGGATCGGGAAACCCATCCTCCGTTTCCTTAAATGGCACCCATCATGAACCATCATGGTTGGGGCGCAGGCTTCTGCGCCTGCGCCCCAACGCCGCGCGCTCGCGCGCGCGCGGGATTCGAATCCTTCCCCCGCGGCTTTGACGGCTTTTCCCCGCCCTCCCTCCTCTTTTCCCGCTCGCCCCGCCCCTCGCCCCGCCCTCCGTCCAATCCCCGGCTCTTGCTAGGTTTAAAAAAGAGAGAGCGCGAGGTGGCCGGCTGGAAAAAAAAAAATGGAAAGAGGCGTGGCTCTAACTCGGACCAGGCGATTTCATTCGCTCTCATCCAAAGGGCGGGGCTAAGGGTTTTTTTAAAGCGGTAGGCAGCCGGAGTAAAAGGGGAGGAGCCTTCTCCGGGCTCCGCCCACCCGGCAGGCTGGGCGCTCACTACGAACTAGCTGCTTGGCGCCGCGGCGGCCGTTCTGCGAGCGCTGCAGGATGAAAGCGGGCGGTGAGTGGTCTCCGCGGGTCCCTGTTTGCAAAACCTGGGAGATGCTCTTAGGACTTGGGAAGGGTGATGTACCCCATGTTAAACCTCTATTTGGGGGGGTCTTCAGTAGAGGGCGGGGCGGGAGAGGGGAGGGGTGCTTCAAACTTTGCTGGGAATATCCTACACGGGAGTGACTCATCCCCACGACCGTTCATCCCCGGGGATAGGTGCTTTAGCCCCTTTCCACCCTTTTTTTGGGGGGTGGGATGTTCCCGCAAGGGAATTGCCTTTCCAGCTTAAAGCGATGCTTGCAACCCGGGGTGCTGGAACTCCCACGTCCGAAAGGGAGTTGGCTGGACACGAGTTTAGCCTGACTAGGTGGCTAAGACCCTGAGCTTGTCGATCAGAAAAATCGGGGGGAGGGGGTTGAATCCCTAGTACAGGTCTCCTGCGTGAGCAGGGGGTTGGACTAGATGACCTCCAAGGTCCCTTCCAACTCTGTTACTGTTGTTATTATTAGAAGTGCAAAGACCCCGCCTGGGTGAGCAGGATGCAAAGGCAAGGGGAGGGGGTTGGACTAGATGACCTCCAAGGTCCCTTCCCACTCATCTGTTAATCCATCATTTATATACCCTTCCCCAAATGGGTGCACCGGTCTTTTCTTTCTTTCTTTCTTTCTTTCTTTCTTTCTTTCTTTCTTTCTTTCTTTCTTTCTTTCTTTCTTTCTTTCTTTCTTTCTTTCTTTCTCTCTCTCTCTCTCTCTCTCTCTCTCTCTCTCTCTCTCTCTCTCTCTCTCTCTCTCTCTCTCTCTCTCTCTCTCTCTCTCTCTCTCTCCCTCTCCCTCTCCCTCCCTCCCTCCCTCCCTCCCCGTGCAATCGTCGGAAAGCCTCATCCGGGCGAGGGGAAGGTAACGGAGCCCAAAGCTTAGATCGCAAAGCTGGGAGAAATGGAGTCTGCTAGGAAAGGGCTTACCCCCTTTTCCCGATTTCGATGCAGACCCCAAAGCGCCGCCGGATGTCTTTGCAAAACTTGGTTTTAAAGTTGAGCTGCTCGTGGCTTAAAGGAAACTTTAAGGAAAGTTTCCTTAAAGTTTCCTTGCTCGTGTAAAGGAAACTTTTCCAAGTTTGGTTAGTTTGTTTTTGAAATCCACTCCTGGAGTCGAAGTGGTTTATTGATTCCTTATTTTTTTTATTTATTTTTTTTGCCAAAAGAAAAAAGAAAAAAGAAAATTCTAATTTTTTAAAAACCTCAACGGGGAGAGGACGTCCCTAGTTTTTGGGCGGGTCGATTTAAAAAGTGAGCCGAGCCTATTAGAAGATCAGAGCGGGCTTGTCTGCGGAGGGGATTGGCTTAAGACTTCTCTCCATGGGCTCCATAAGACCATATTATACAAATTTTCTCTCTTTTTTTACAATGGGAATTGCCTTTGGGGTATATTTATTTCTCCCCCCCCCCCCCACATCCTGCACCAAAAGGACAGGTAGCTCATAAATCCAGATTTTTCATGGATTTAGAGCAAAAGTTTGACATGGGGAAAAAAAAAGATTCAAAGTCTTTGAAAAGTTTGGCATGGGGGGGAAAAAGATTCCAAGTCTTTCAAACCAGAACTCGCTTTGATTAGAGACTTCAAAAGAAAGAAATATAATTGTGTATATTTTAAAACAGCTTCCAGCTTTTATAAGAGTTTCAACTGCCGGCTTCAAAGCTGTGCCATGAGGCTTCGCTCGACCGAATTTTGCTGTTTTTCCTCTCTTTTGTCAAGAGAAATGGATTTCTGGAAGAAAGAATAAATTAAAGTTTTCTTGTTTTGACTTTCCTAAAGATGTTTGAATGCAATCATTTTTTCCCCTCAAGACAAGTTACTCTAATGCTATCTGAATAGATAGAGGCACACCTCAGAGATATTGTGGGTTCAATTCCAGACTACCCTAATAAAGAGAATATTTATTTTATTTATTTATTTTATTTATTTATTTTTAAAATTTTTATACCGCTCTCTCTCCCGAAGGACTCAGGGCGGTGAACAGCCAAGATTAAAAAACATACAATATAAACATTAAAATACATTTAAAACAAAATTAAATCCATAATGGCTATCCCCAATTTAAAACCCCTTACCCATAAAATTCACCAATAAAAAATTTTAAGCCAGCCCGGCTTGCCGAAATAGAAATATCTCAATAGTATCACATGAGCTTTTCTGTTTCCCTGTGCATATAAAAATTATGTTCACAGTATAGCTTATTAAAGTGTGAAATGGCATGTGGGGAAAAAAAAACAATGCACAGACCTTAATTAAAAATCCTTTACTGCTTTAAAATATTAATTTAGTTAATACCAATGACTAAATATAGGTGGTCCTTAACTTATGACCACAACTGAGGCCAAAATTTCTGCTGGGTAAGTGAGACAGTGAAGTGAGTCACTAAGTGAATGATTGAGCCGTGGTGGCGCAGTAGTTAGAATGCACTATTGCAGGCTAATTCTGCCGAGTGTCAGCAGTTCGAATCTCAACAGGTTCAAGGTTAACTCAGCTTTCCTTCCAAGGTTGGTAAAATGAGGACCCAAATTGTTGGGGGAAATAGGCTGACTCTGTAAACCGCTTGGAGAGGGATATTAAGCACTGTAAAGCGGTATATAAGTCTAAGTGCTATTGCTATTCTAAGTCAAGGACTACTTTTGTAATTCTTATTAAAAATGCATCTAAAAGGCACCAGGCTGGAAAGCAGGAGATCATGAGTTCAAGTCCTGCTTTAAGCATGAAAACTGGCCGGCTGACTGTAGGTCTCTCTCAGCCCAACTGACATTACAGTGTTGTTCTGGGGAAAATAAGAAGAGGAAGGGATGTTATGTATGTTTGCTGACTTGAGTTATTTGTAAAAAAAAAAAAAAAAAAATAGCAAAGGCAGGAATACAAATGAATAAAAGTGTCATTTTTTACCCATTTTAAAATGTGCTGAAATTTGGCAATCTTCTTTAGCATTGGTTTGCTATTGCACAATCTGGGGCGATCCCATAATTAGCAAAAAAAAAAAAGAGGAACTTTTCAACCGTGGTTTAAGGAGTCTTGTGAAATCATCATGTCTCCTACAACTTTTATTTATTCATTTATTTTGTCGAGTACATGTTAGATAATATATATAAGTATAAGCATGAATTGAATACATAAAATGAATACAATTAAAGGGAACATTAGGACAGGGATGGAAGGCACGCTGATGCTCTTATGCACGCCCCTTACAGACCTCTTAGGAATGGAGTAGACGGTCTAAGGTTAAAGTTTTGGGTTTTAAAGTGTTCCTGGAGTCTTCCTAAAATTCCAAGATAGATAATTTTACAAAGTGTGGGTCAGGTGGTGCTGGATAACTTTTAGCATAAGAGATCTAGTTGAACAGTCTGATTACCGACATGGGCAGGTAAAGAATCCAAAAGGATAGAGTGGATTCCTTGTTTATAAATCCTGACATCTGTTCCTGCTTTGTTTCCGTCAATCAAAGAAATGGGCCCCATTCAAAACTTCGGCACCTTCACTCAAAAGAAAAGTCACGCTGAATTTTGTAGAGCTTTCTCTGAAATAAACAGGCACGGGGGTTTTATGACAGTAGGTCCATTGTGAGGATTGACATAGTTTCTAGAAGAAACTCAGGACCTGGCGATGTCATCTGGCTTGGGAATTCTAGTGCTTCCACATCGGTTCCTATTGGAGAAGAGCAGGCGCTGCGGGCGGAGTTAAGCAAGTCATTAGCCAAGAGTCATTACGTAGCAGGGTGGATAAAAATCAATGATTTATAAAAATTTTAAAAATCAGATTTTTAAAAAAATTTAAATCAGATTTTTTAAAATCAAATTTATTTTAGTAAAATGCTTTTGGAGTAAAAGTCTATCTAAAGATCGTTTTCTATTTAAGATACATTAATAATTTAGTTTATTCAGCATGAAATGGAGCTTAGTTAGGTAGCACGAGGCTGTTGATTCTGCAGTATTTATATTTTTGGTAAATTCATTCAATGAATCCAAGCTCTGCAAGCTAAAATAGGAAACCGTCATTTTGTTTGCAAATAACAATATTAAAGATTCTAACTACCAACCAACGATGAGTCCTTACATTTAAAGAGCACCACGATGAATCTGCCGTTTCAGATCCATTGTGGCAGCGCCTGTTAGCGGGCAGCCACTCACCTGCTGCCCGTCACGTCCCTCACCTTGTTATGTCACTGCCGCATCACCAGCCGTCCCATTAAAGTGAATGGGACCGTCGGTGAGTCAATAGCGGGTCAGAGGAGGAGCCGCTGCGGGATAGAGATGACATTTGCTCTTTCAAAATTATGATTTAAGTCAAGTTGATTTAAATCAAATCCACCCTGTTACGTAGCCACAAATGTTCCAGCTCCAACTCCTGAATTCCATTGACTCTCATCTGGGCACCAATTCAGGGGCGCTATTCAGCAGGTTCTGACAGGTTCTGGAGAACCGGTAGTGGAAATTTTGAGTACTTCGGAGAACCGGCAAATACCACCTCTGGCTGGCCCCAGAGTGGGGAGGGAATGGGGATTTTGCAGTATCCTTCCCCCGGAGTGGGGAGGGAATGGGGATTTTGCAGTATCCTTCCCCTGCCATGCCCATAGAACCGGTAGTAAAAAAAATTGAATTCCACCAATTTAATATTAAACATCAGTTCATTAGATTCTTGCTTTTGGCCTTGAGCAATAAATCTTCTGAAGTGCACCTTAGTAGATGGCCCTGATTCTTTGCACCTGATCGTTCCTCTCATTTTCTGGCACTGGTTTCGTTGCAGTCACCCACTGCCGATGTTCCCGGTGCTTCTCGGTCCCTTCCAAGAGGAGGCTGAAGAAGAGGCCTCGTGTCCTGACCCTGCTGTCCCTCCCAGAAGATATCCTTTTCCATGTTCTCAAAGGTCTTCCTATAAAAGACATCCTTTCTCTCCGAGCTGTAAGTCCAAAACTTTTTATTTTTATTTTGCACTTTCCACATAGGACGGTGTTCTTGCTGTATTAGGTACCATATTCCCCCGAAAATAAGACTGGGTCTTATTTTCTTTTGGGTCCCAAAATAGGCAGTAGGGCAGGGATGGCGAACCTTTTCGGCACTGAGTGCCCAAACTGGAACGTGTGTGCGTGCCGCAGAACTGGAAACCTGAAGACCAACTGGCTGGCGCATGCATGCCTGTTTTCAGGCCGTTATTCGGGCTGTTTTTTGGACCGTTTTTCAGGCTGTTTTCCGGGCTGTTTTTTGGGCGGTTTTTGGGGCCTTTTTCAGGCTGTTTTCCGGGCTGTTTTTTGGGCCTTTTTCAGCCATTTTTCAGGCGGTTTTTGGGGCCTTTTTCAGGCTGTTTTCCGGGCTGTTTTTTTGGACTGTTTTCAGCCGTTTTTCAGCCATTTTTCAGGCTGTTTTGGGGGCCTTTTTCAGCGGTTTTCAGGCGGTTTTTGGGGCCTTTTTCAGGTGGTTTTTCGGGCTGTTTTTTTTGGACCGTTTTCAGCCATTTTTCAGGCGGTTTTCCAGGCCTTTTTCGAGCTGTTTTTTGGACCGGTTTCAGCCATTTTTCAGGCGGTTTTCAGGCAATTTTGGGGGCCTTTTTCAGGCGGTTTTTCAGGCCTTTTTCAGGCGGTTTTTTTTAGGCCGTTTTCCGGGCTGATTTTCAGCCATTTTTGGGCTGTTTTCCAGAAACCAGAAGAGCAGCTGGCAGCGACACACGTCCCCACAGAGAGGGCTCTGCATGCCACGTCTAGCATGCATGCCATAGGTTCACCATCATGGCACTAGGGTTTATTTTCAGGGAGTATCTTATTTTCTCCCCCCCCTCCCCCTATGTACAGGAGTCCCAGTTCTTCTGCTTGCTCACGGTAGGGCAGGAGGCTGGCTGTGCAGGCTCTTAAGTAGGGCTTATTGGGGGGGGTAGGACTTATATTAGGCACATACATAAAAACCATGCTAGGGCTTATTTTCAGGATAGGGCTTATTTTCAGGGAAACAGGGTAGTCCTACATTAGGACCCACAACCAAGGCCAAAACTGTTGCCTGCGCCAATCCGTGATTGTTGAACAAAAAGAGACACATGGCTGGAAAAAGATGATAAAACTACATATAGACCTGAAACCAGAGTTTTCTTGGGCATTCTACCGGAAAAATACGATGAAAAGACTGCATATTCGATCCTGCATAGGTTAACGGCAACTAGAATTGTATTTGCGCAACAACGGAAAAGTGATGAGATCCCATCTGAGGAGAATGTAATTTATAAAATATTAGATTGTGCAGAAATGGATAGATTAACACTTGCTGTTAAGGATAAAGAAAAAACTGAATGTTTTTTGATACGGGACATTTGATTTTATCAATGGTTAGATAACAGAAACAGAAGTTAGAAAGGAGGAATATAGATAGAATATAGAATAGAATATAGAAAAGATATAAAGGGGGGAAATGGTATAGAGGAGAGTCGTTAAAGAAGATGATGTTAAATATTAAGTTTATTACATTACGTTATTATATTAATATGATGGTGATGACTAAATATAATGAAGATGACAATAAATATGATTATCTAAACATAATTATACCCAGAATACATACTGTTTGCTAAAAATTGAATGTTATATAAATAAAACAAATAAAACATTTTTTTAAAAAAAGAACAATCTGTGATGCAAACAGAATATAACCTGCCCTTCCAGTATTCCACAATTGCTTTCCAGGGTATTCCACCTGGCTGAACGTTTTAATTGCCCTCATTTGAGGATTCCTTGGCTATTACCGTCTGCTTTGCTCTCTTCCAGGTGCATTCTCATCTTAAGTATCTTATAGATAACCACACCTGCATTTGGGCCTGTGCAAGCTTTCAAGAAGAGTGGCCTTCCCCGAGAAACTTGCAAATCTTTGAAAGGTAACTTTTTAGGACTTGGGAAATCATCAGCTATCTTGCACTACGCAAGAAGAGGTCCTAAGTGACGGATTGTTAAGCGAAGATTACCTGTGTGTAGATAGGATAGAATAGAATAGAATAGAATAGAATAGAATAGAATAGAATAGAATAGAATAGAATAGAATAGAATATATGGAATGGATAGAATAGAATAGAAAAGAAATAGAATATGAATTAGGAATGGAATGGAATAGAATAGAATATATGGAATGGATAGGATAGGATAGAATAGAATAGAAATAGAAAAGAAATAGAATATGAATTAGGAATAGAATCAGGGGTGAAATCCAGCTGGTTCTGGAGAACTGATAGTGGAAATTTTGAGTAGTTCGGAGAACTGGCAAATACCAACTCTGGCTGGCCACAGAGTGGGGAGGGAATGGGAATTTTGCAGTATCCTTCCCCTGCCACACCCACCAAGCCACGCCCACAGAACCAGTAGTAAAAAAATTTGGATATATGGAATGGATAGAAAAGAAATAGAATATGAATATAGAATAGAATAGAATAGAAAATAGAATAGAATAGAATAGAATAGAATAGAATAGAATAGAATAGAATAGAATAGAATAGAATAGTTGGAAGGGACCTTGGAGGTCTTCTAGTCCAACCCCCTGCTTAGGCAGGAAACCCTACACCACTTCAGACAAATGGTTATCCAATCTTGTCTTAAAAACCGAAAAGTGTTGGAGAATTCACAATTTCTGGAGGAAACTTATTCCACTGGTTAATTGTTCTAACTGGAAATTTATAATTTATACCTAGACACTATCACAGTGGGCAGAACGATGAGTTTTACTGCAAAAAGTCTTCACTCTTTCCAATTTTCACCATCTCTCGGGGTAACGATGGTCTCGTCGAGAGAGGATGTTGGCTGACCTACCAAATGCGTTAGTTGAGATATAATTAAGGGGAGAAGGATTTGTTTATAGATTTATAGATTTGTTTCTATGGCTTTCCTGCATTCTGCTGAGCTCTGAATTCCTCCAAATAAGGAGTTCTTTTGTTTCTCCTCCCTCTTCCCTCCCCTCTGTATTCATTCAGGGCTGCAGAAAAGGGTAACTTTGAAGCTGCTGTTAAACTTGGAATCGCCTACCTCTACAATGAAGGCCGTAAGTGTCTGCACCCCACTTTGGAGACAGTTGTTCTAGACTGCCAGGTTGATCTGGGCCCAACTTTCTTTGGCACCAAAGGGGCCTTGGGTTGTGACAAATAAGTTGACATGTGGCTGAGTCTGATGTACACGTCTGAAAGAGAAGCCCTCTGTTAAATCACCGTCCTTCCCTCCCTCTCTCCTTTCCTTCCTCTTCCTTGCTTTCCCTCCTTTCTGCTTCTTTCTCCTTCCTGTCCTCCCTTTTCTCCTTTCCTTCCTCTTCCCTCCTTCCCTTTTGTTTCCTCTTTTTTTCTTTTTCTTTACTTCCTTCCTGGTTCTCACCAAATCTTTCTTTTTTCCTTCCTTCTTCCCTTCCCTTCCTGATTCTCACCAAATCAATCAATCTTTCTTCCTCTCTCTCTCTCTCTCTCTCTCTCTCTCTCTCTCTTTCCTCCCTCCCTCCCTCCCTGGTTCTCACCAAATCTCTTCCTTCCTTCCTTCTTTCTCTCTCTCTCTCTCTCTCTCTCTCTCTCTCTCTCTCTCTCTCTCTCTCCTTCTTTCCTCCCTCCCTTCCTGCCTCCCTTCCTTCCTGGTTCTCACCAAATATTTCTTTTTTCCTTCCTCCCTCCCCTTCCCTTCCTAATTCTCACTAAATCTATCTATCTTGCTTTTCTCTCTCTCCCTCTCTCTCTCTCTCTCTCTCTCTCTCTCTCTCTTTCTTTCTTTCTTTCTCTTTCATTCCTTCCTTCCTTCCTGGTTCTCACCAAATCTCTTTCTTTCTTTCTTTCTTTCTTTCTTTCTTTCTTTCTTTCTTTCTTTCTTTCTTTCTTTCTTTCTTTCTTTCTTTCTTTCTTTCTTTCTTTCTTTCTTTCTTTCTCTTTCCTTCCCACTTTCCTGAAGGCCAACAGAGTCAGGGCCATTCAAATTTCTGGCAGAAGGCATGCTTCCAAGCTTCCACCAGCTGATCCTGTTTCAAGGAAACCTGAAAAAAGCCCATCTTGCCAGACTTACTGGGGTGGGCAGAAAACACCGGGAACAGATGGGCCCCGCTTCAGGGATCTCTTGCGCCTTACGCTGCACCAGATTATGGAACGCAGCTGTCCTCAAGCTGGTCGTTGAAATTTCATCCTGGATCCAGATTGATCATCTCTCTCCCCCCACCCTCTCTCTCTCTTTTTTTTTTCCTTTAGCATCCGTTTCCGATGAAGGCCGTGCAGAAGTGAACGGGCTCAAGGCCTCCCATTTTTTCAGCCTGGCCGAGTGCTTGAACGTCTCCGCAGTGCCTTTTGTCTGGCTGTTCATACGCCCCCCCTGGTCACTGGGCGGGAGCTGTTGCAAAGCTGTGGTCTACGAGAGCCTCCGAAGAGAGTGTCAGCAGCGAAAAGTAAGCCGGCTTTTTTCTGTGTCTCTCAGTCTTTGATTTGCAGAATTTATGGTTGCCCAGAGTCATCGTGTTTTAATAATCCCTTGCGGGGCGGAGTCTGGGCAACTGAATGGAGCTGAGCGTTTACTGGCCGGATGCCCTTCCTGTCGTCAGTGCAGAGTTTTGTTCAGCAGATATATTCTCAATGTGTCCGGAGAGAGAAATATGTGCCTCTACCTAGGATTGAACTCACAGCCTCCTGATTGTGAGGCGAGAGCTCCACCTCTAGGCTACCACACCACTCATTAGGGTTGCCCAGAATGGGCGCAGTAATTTGCATTCAGGGAAGTTCTATATGAATGTTCCAGCCACACAGTGCAAATCCTGAAAAATCTTCGATGTGTTTTAAATTTCTAGTCCTTATTTATTTCAGACCATAGATTGATAGGTTTTTCTATGCCAAAGGAGCTACGAATCTATATCCTAAAGCTGATAAAACCATAATCTAAACCACTGTTAGGCGCAAACAACCATGAAGAGTTCAATTAGCTGTTTTATAGCTCGAGTATATAAACAGGAATCTTCTGACTGACAGTTTGCACCTAAGTAAGACTAGATAGGGATGCGGTGGCTCAGTGGCTAAGATGCTGAGCTTGTCGATCGAAAGGTCGGCAGTTCCGCGGTTCGAATCCTGAGTGCCGCATAATGGGGTGAGTTCCCGTCACTTGTCCCAGCTTCTGCCAACCTAGCAGTTTGAAAGCAGGTAATAAAAAATGCAAGTAGAAAAATAGGGACCACCTTTGGTGGGAAGGTAACAGCATTCCGTGCGCCTTTGGTGTTTAGTCATGCCGGCCACATGACCACGGAGACATCTTCGGACAGCGCTGACTCTTCAACTTTGAAACGGAGTGAGCACCGCCCCCTAGAGTCGGGAACAACTAGCACATATGTGCGAGGGGAATCTTTACCTTTAAGACTAGATACGGTTCTGCAGCATTCAAGAGGAGTCAGATTTCACACTTTTGTGCCCACATAGGGATTCCAGACTAAGTCCCCATTTGACTCCTGCCCTTGACTCAACCAATCTCTCTGCAACAATCAGGGTTTTTAAATTTTTCAGGCCCCTAAACAGTGGCAACATTTTTTAAAATGGACTGGTTCATTTACGTGACTGTTCTCAGATTAATTTGCAGTAGTAATGAAAAAGAACCTATTTTAGCAAGCTCAGAAGAAAAAAAAATCATAAGACAGTTCTGAAAATGTTGATTACTAGTTTCTCTTTATATTAAATGTGTCCTTCATCCATCCATCCCACTTTGATCTTTCTGTAGACTCAACGAGGATCGATTCTCTACTGTTTGGCAAAAGTTTTGAGTCTCTTTGAGGTAAGGACCATTTCATTGTCCACTCTGCGATCAGGTGTTGGAAGTATCTTTTGAATTTTGATGTTCTGAATGACACTAACAAAACAGGTTGCCTCTTTGAAAGCAACCATAATTGAACTGCGACTTGGTCGTTGTGTGAAGCAGTTGCTAAGTGGAAAATCATGTGAATGTGACAGCTTTCGTTTTTCTTACTCCCCTGATCTTTCAAATGCTTACTTCAGCACCGGGGATAATTAACAAGAGAGTTAATCTCTGTATTTACATTTATTGGAGAGGAAGGGATTACAAGAAAGTAAGTAGGCACTTACTGAGGAAGACACATCCAAAGGAATGTGCTGGCACCAGCAGCTGTGAACACGCTATGCAAAACATCCCAGTGTATTTCCCTTTGTGTGGCTGCTTACTCTCTTGCAATCCCTTCCTCTCCAAGCTCAGACACAGGGACAATACATATTGACTGTAATGGTGAACTCATGGTGAGGGAGTTCACCATAACTCAGGAGGTTATCTTTTTCAGCTCCATCCTATCCCATATTCCTGTTCCCAAAATTCCTATAAATGACATTGTTGAATCAAAGGGGCCCAGAGTGTGTCAACCAAGAAAGGATCAGATCAACCAGGCAGATTACGGCTGTTTCATGATGCTGAGCTGTTGTGTGTTTTTAATTTTTTTGTGTTTAATGGTCACATATGTGAACTTGGCAGCTATATGCACCGTATTTTTCAGACTAAGACGCACCTAGATTTAGAGGAAGAAAAAAAATTTTTTTTTGGCCTCCACGCGTCCCGTTTCCGCCCTCCCCGGCCCCCAAAACCACTTTGCAGGCCAAAAACAGTCCCGTTTTTGGCCTCCCGAACAGTGGTGGGATTCACATTTTTTTACTACCGGTTCTGTGGGCGTGGCATTGTTTGGTGGGTGTGGCAGGAGAAGGATACTGTAAAATCTCCATTCCCTCCCCAATCCAGGGGAAGGTTACTGCAAAATCTCCATTCCCTCCCCACTCCAGGGGAAGGATACTGTAAAATCCCTATTTCCTCCCGATCTGCTGGGACTTGGGAGGCAGAGAATAGATGGGGGGAGGGCCAGTCAGAGGTGGTATTTACCGGTTTTCTGAACTACTCAAAATTTCCGCTACCGGTTCTCCAGAACTGGTCAGAACCTGCTGAAACCCACCTCTGCTCCCGAACTCTCCGCTCGTCCAGTTTTCACAAAAAATGCGTCCATTTTTTGGCCTTCAGAATGCTTCTGGGGGCCGGGGAGTGCCCAAAAACACTATAAGACCCACCAAAATTTTCACCCACTTTTGGGGGAAGGGGGGGGGAGAGAAAAAGTGCAGCTTATACTCTGAAAAATACGATACCTTGAAATTTAAAACAAAATAAAATCCAGTCTTGCATCCAGAACTGTTAAAAGTGATGTGATACCCAGAACAAAGCCATATTCCCTCACCTTCCCCCTTTCTTTTATTAGGATGAAGGGAAGAGGAAGGAAGCCCTGGAGATGTTTGAAGACTCCTCAAAACATGGCTGCTTGCACAGCTCTTACCTCTTGTGGCAAAATAACCAAAGAGCTGCGGTGAGTTCACAACTTTTGGTGTAAGAGACTGCAACACGAAGGGGCTTCCGGAAGGAGTTCACCTGTGAACGCCTGTGAGGATAAGGGAGAAGGTGTGACGACTTCCTTCCTTTCTTACAGATGTCAGATCCTGGCCGATACCTCCAGAGCCTCAGACAACTGAGGGACTACGCAGCCAAAGGTTCTTGGGAAGCTCAGGTACGGCCACTGGTTCCAGGGATAAACTTATTTTCACTTTGTAGAGATGTGACCTGTGACTTCAATGGATGAAGAGAAGAGATCGCGGCTTCTAGCTCTGCTTTACAGAGTCGTCCTGGCTTCGGAGCTTCTTGGCGGGCTGACTGGGGAGCTCTCACCCTCCAAGCCTCTGGAATTATTCCAGAGGACTTCGGGGAGCTCTACTCTCACCCACCGGCTCTCCTCTCCTTCTTTTCCCGAAGGAGAGGTTTTTCAGCCGCCAGACAGCTGATTTGCGCTGTCAAAGCGGCTTTTACGAAGACACAGGGCTGGCGGTCTAAGGAGACCGTCCACGAAGCCTGCGGTGCCAACCAGAAGTCCCTAAAATTGGTGGTTTTGAGGACTGAGGGAAAGAGATGTTGCCCAAGGCAGTGATGGTGAACCTTTTTGGCACCTGGTGCCAAAAAGGTCACACGGAAATGTTGCATGCGTGTGCTCGTCGGGACTGCGTTGGAAAAGCCAAGCTTCTGTGTCGTAGCACACATGCGCATCTGACAAATCAGCTGGCTGGCACGCATGTGCACCTCGGTTTTCAGCACTGCCGCACGCACGAAGGACAGCTGATCGTCGCGCGTGCATGCACGCCAGAAACCCAGAAGACAAAGAGGCAAGGCCGCGCGTGCTGGGCGACATGGCTTCATGTGTGCCACTTTGAGCACGCTTGCCATAGGTTCGCCATCACGGGCCTAAGGGAACAATCAGATAACAGAGGCAGGAGCTAATGGAGGGAGGGAGCCGTCTAAATGGATCAAGCCGTTAAAATGACGGCGGAATTTTGTACTTTCACACTTACAAGATTCTGTTAATGTAGCTTTACAGTTAAGTAGAATTAGCTCATTTGATTGTTTTCCCTGTCTGGTTTAGCCGGCAAGGCTCTGTTCTGATCTAGGCTTCCTGAGTCAGTAAAACACAGGAGTAGTCCCAAAACCTGTTTTATTTTTAACAGCTGTGAATTCTGTTCATTCACAGATGAGTCCCACATAGTTGTAAAGAGTCCTTCGGGATAAGGCTGATAATCACCCACCTTTATCTCCCTTGACACGCTGCCAAAGACCTAATTGGCAAAGCCACATGGAGTCCAGAATCAAACAGAGCTTCAGACTTTAAGCTGAACCGAATGAACAAACGTTGCTTCCTGCAAAGGCCCACGTGCCTTTGCTCCTCTTTCAAGTCTTATGGGAGGGGCCAATCATCTCCAAGCCCTACTCCCAAGTCGTCCCTTTTGTTTTAACTGTTCTTGCCTTCTGGCAGCTCTGCGCATGCGCGCACTGGGAACAGGCTCCCCCTGTTCCTCTGTCTCACTGAGGTCCGGATCTGGAGGCTCCGGAGGCAACACGTACCTCCCAGACGGCCCTTTCTCTCCCTCCGACGCAGAGCCCTCATCCGAGCCTTCCCCAGACTCCAGGACTGGCCCATGTTCCTCCCCAGCCTCCTCACTGTCCGACTCTGCTGCCAGCTCCGCAGGCTGCTGGCGGACCACAACAAGCTGATATCAATCTTGCATGTCTGAAGGTATCAACCTCCCACCTTCACTTTTAACAGCCTGATCCATTAGGGTGGATGCTTCGTTAAGTCATGGAGGCTCCCCCTCTCTTCTCTGAATCGTTCCCTAGGCAGCAGCTGTTTTCTATCAAGGCCATTCTCATATATCCGTGATGGTGAACCTATGACACGCGTGTTGTGGCTCCGTTACCTGAGTCTGTGTCATCGGCAGGAGAGGACTCCGAGAGTGAAGGAGAGGAGTTGGCAAGGCCTCCCTCTCCAGGACCCTCCTCTCTGGCAATGCCTTTGGTGTTCGCCGAAGGGCAAGAGATAGGGCCAGGGCCAAGCACGTCCCCGCAGCCACAGGTGGACAGTGATGAGAGTAATGAGTCTTGGCTGGATCCATGCCAGCGTCGCAGAGATAAGCGTGCGCAACAGAAGAAAAAGCGTGCCCGAGATTAGGCTGAGTCACTGGACCACACCCCACGGTATAAAAGGGAGCGTGGTGGCCAGTCAAGCCTTGTGACGAACAAAGCTGAAAGCTTCCACGCCATTCTGCATTGCCGGACTTTTGCTATAGACTTTGCTGGATTATATTTGGACTTAAGTTACTCTGTAATTATTGAACATTTTACTTTGATGTACCAGAAGCGGAGAGAAGTTATCTCTTCCCTTCGTGAGTAATAAACTCTTGGCAGGCAGCCACTAGGTTGCTGCCAAGTTCCGTTATAAGGAAAAGGATTTTGTCGGCTTGGTTTGGTTTTTAACTCTTGGATGTCTGTTGGTGTGTGGGACGGGGACAGAACAACGCGTGCTGGAAGTGGCATGCAGAGCCATTTCTCCAGGCACTCGAGCCGTTGCTCTTCCGGGGTCCGCCATGCCGGCCAGTTGGTCTTCATGCATGTGGGAGCGCCGGAAACCAGAAGAGAGCTGCCCAGTGAGTATGCGTGCACCGCGCGGCTGCTCTTCTGGTGTCCGGCATGCGCACCAGCCAGCTGGTCTTCGTGCGCACATGTGTGCCAGAAAGGGGGGGTGTCTGTGTGACGCAGCCTTGGTAATGGAGGGTGGCTTGTTAACCTTTTAATCTTCTGCATTTTAACCGGTTTTTATTTTCAGTTGGAAGTTTTCATTTGTTCTTGACTCTTTTGTTTTTAACCTGTGCTTTGGTTTGTGTTTATTAATGTTGCAAGCAGGGGTGAAATCCAGCAGGTTCTGACAGGTTCTGGAGAACCGGTAGTGGAAATTTTGAGTAGTTCGGAGAACTGGCAGATACCACCTCTGGCTGGCCCCAGAGTGGAGTGGGAATGGAGATTTTGCAATATCCTTCCCCCAAGAGTGGGGAAGGAATGGAGATTTTGCAGTATCCTTCCCCTGCCACATCCACCAAGCCACACCATGCCCACTGAACTGGTAGTAAAAAAATTTGGATTTCACCACTGCATGACCCATAGCAAAGCAGACCCCACAGTCTCCCAGAGTTTGCCCAACGTTCATTGTGTCAAGGACACCATCTAAATATCTCATCCTCTGCCTATCCCCTTCTCCTTTCGCCCCCTTCTCCTTTCCCAACATCAGGGTCTTTTCCAAGGAGTCCTCTCTTCTCATTAGGTAGCCAGAGTATTTGAGCTTCAGGATCTGCCCCTCAGGGTTGATTTCCTTCAAGCTGAAGCTCCGTTGTCTTACCTCGAGTTGCTTTTCTACCTTGCGCAGATCACCCTTGCCAAAGCTTGCCGGAACGGAAATCAACTGGGATTGGAAAGCAAGACGTCCATCGAGATGATCTCCCAGTTTTTCCAGGCCTCCGTCCCTCTGAGCAAGCAAAGCATTTTCACCGTCCAGAAGGGCATGAATGAGACGATGAGGTAAAGACGTCCATCCTGCTGTTTTTGTCATTTATTTATTCAATTTATATGCCATCCATCTCACCATTGAGTGACCCTGGGTGTTTGTGGCCCACCAGCGGCCACCAAAGCTGGCAGCAGATTCGGACAGTGAGGAGGTTGGGGAGGAACATGGGCCAGTCCTGGAGTCTGGGGAAGGCTCGGATGAGGGCTCTGCGTCTGAGGCAGAGAGGGGACCAGGGCCGTCTGACAGTTATTAGCTGCCTTCGGAATTAGACATCAGTGGGGCAGATGAACAGCTGGAGCCTGTTCCCAGTGTGCGCATGCGCAGAGTTGCCAGACGAAGGGAACAACTAAAGAACAAGGGTCGACTTGGGAGTAAGGCCACAGGTGGATGATGAAGGGCCTCTCCCAGAGGGAATAAAAGAGGAGCGAAAGGGGAGTGGAGTTTGCAGGAGACAATTAGTTCATTCCTGCATCCTTGCCAAAGTATTGCGGCGTCTGAAAGATATCGGCCTGGCCACTCTCCAAGCCTGATAAAGGTCGGTATTGGTGAACTATCTTGAAAGACTGTGAGAGAGAAAAGACTTTGCTGGAGGGAAATTCACTGTAAATCAAATAAAAGGTGTTTATCGGGACGAGGATTCGGTTTCGTGCTGCTGGGGAAGCCTAGATCAAAACACTGGGCAGCTTAATTAGCTGGACCAGCAGGTTTTATCAAACCCCCTTAAGAAAACTTAAGTTGTTGGGTTTTTTTTTTATTAACTTGGAATTTTAATCTCTCGTTGGGGGTGGGGGGAGGAAAACATCATTTTATTAATTGCTGCTTGGTTACCGGTTGCTTCTGAAACAGTCTGGAGCTCAAAGTAGGTTTTAAAAGATTGAGATCTCACAAAATTTAGCAACCTCGCCCGGTTTCTGCCAGTCTTAAAAAAAAAACATTAGGCTGAACGTGGTTTTGGGGTTTCTATTTGGGATTGAAACCGGATTCCTTAGCATCCTCAAACACCACATGGCCACTCGTTGTGCTAAAAACGTGCAAGAAATGGTCTCCGTCGCTAAATGGTGAAAATAAGTATCAGTCTCAATATGCTAAAATGTGATTATTATTTTTTAGGGAAATGATTTAGAGTTTTATGACACAAATAAAGTTAGTGCAGATTTTTAAAAAATCATGTGCGAGGTGCCGTATAGGTAATCCTCCGTTACAACCATTTGTTTAGCAACTGGCGATCAATTTCTTAGCACAGGGATCTGTAACCTTAAACATTCAAAGAGACATTTGGAGCGGTTTCCCACAGAAAAGAAAACACCGGGAGCCACAAAACCCTTCCCATGCCTGACTATTTCTTGAGCGGCCACAAAACTAGCCTATGTAGTTGAAATGAATGTTCTGTTTTCTTCCGAAACTTTTTTTTTCTTGGATTTATCCACAGTTGGCCTACTGGGGGGTTGAAAAGCTCAATAAATCGCATGCTGACGGGTGTCACATTGACGGTTGTGACGCCTATTTTGAGTGACAGGGAGCCGCAGCAGAGAGGTGAAAGAGCCACATACGGCTCCAGAGCCACGGGTTGCTGACCCCTGTTAGCATCTATTGAAAAGGAGGTGATAAGTAGTTAATTTTAGTTTCTTCAGTCATCCCTCTTTCATTTTTTTTTAATTCTGTTTATTTACTTATGAAGAAATCTTTAAAAGAATATTTTTTAAAAAAGAAAAATGACTGACGAAAGAAGCACCATGGGATAATGGATTCCCATCCGACAGCAAAGATGAATTGTTGTGACCCCGACTCCCGAGCCTGTCCTAACAGAGGAAGAGGACTCAGAAGGTGATGGGGAGGAACTGAAAAGGTCTCCCTCTCCAGGACCCTCCTTTCTGGCAATGCCTCAGGTTCCATCCGAAGGCCAGGAGGAACAGCCTGGGATGTGCCAGGAGGAAGGCATATCGGAGCACCAATTGATAGGGAGCGAGGAGGATGAATCCTGGCTTGATCCCAGGCAGCATCAGAGGGGGAAGCATGCACAGCAACGGAAGAGGCGTGGGAGGGCCAGAGATTGAGCTGAATCATGGAGTCACGCCCCACCAGGAATAAAAGTGGGTGGGATTGCTCTTCAGGCTTTGTGACGGACAAAGTTAAACCCTGAAAGTCACATCGTGATCTCTGAAATTCGGCTTGGATATATTTTGGACTGAACATTGACTAAACTCTTGTCTCGTGGATACTTTGTTATTCCTGGAACAGACTGAAGATAAGTCCTCTTCTGCTTTATGGGAGTGAAAACGGTCTTGGCAGGCATTCCGCAGTTTGCTGCCAAAACCTTGGTCTGCCAAGAATTCTAATCTGTTTACCTCATAAAATATTGGCAGGCGTGCTTGGTATTACGTTTGCCTGTGTGAGGAAGGGGAACAGAACATGAATGTCCAACTGCTTTATTTCATTATTTTATTTTATTTGTTCTTTTAGATACATTTTGGTTGATTGGCTGGTAGAAGTCGCCACCATGAAGGATTTCTCCAGCCTCTGCCTTCACATGACCATTGGCTGTGTGGATCGGTACTTGAAATTAAGATCTGTGCCCCGGGCTCGGCTGCAGCTTTTAGGGATTGCATGCATGGTTATTTGCACCCGGTAAGCCCTGTAGCTCTTGGGGATGCTGGGGGTGGCTTGGTCTGGTTTTACCAATTCTTGTTTATTGGGGTTTGCAACGGAGTCTAACCACTATGGCAGTAGAGCCTATGCATTTTGCTGCATTAGTGGAAAACATGAGGACTCAGGAACAGAATAGAATAAAGAATGAATAGAATAAATAAAGAATGAATAGAATAGAATATAGAATAGAATAGAATAGAATAGAATAAAGAATGAATAGAATAGAATAGAATAGAATAGAATAGAATAGAATAGAATAGAATAGAATAGAATAGAATAGAATAGAATAAAGAATAGCCTGCGAGGCTGACAGGAGTTATCCGAAAGATAACTTTGGTATATTTTGCTGTGAATTCAGGCCCTGTCAAATGCTGCTTAAGCACATGCCTTGAAGTTAGCTTTGCTAAGATTTTGATGTGTTTTAGTTCCTCTCCGCTTCTGCCCTTTAAAAAAAAAATCACACTAAGCCTTGGTGATTTAGCTGCTTTCTGGAAAGGGGCAGGTTAGTAAGGAAAGGCCCCTCCCGCTATTTCTTCCGCGATGTTGGCCTTTCAGGCAAACCGCTCTTGCGTTGCAGCTTCGTGAGCAAAGAGATTCTGACGATTCGCGAAGCGGTTTGGTTAACAGACAACACGTACAAGTACGAAGACCTCGTGAGGATGATGGGGGAGATCATCTCTGCCCTGGAAGGCAGGATAAAGGTAAACTTGTACGGAGAGGATGGACTTGGCCTTAAAATGGATACCTACGAGACCGCCTTCTGCTACCAATAACCTCCCATCGGCCAGTACGCTCCCACAGAGAGGGTCTCCTCCGGGTGCCGTCGATCAGGCAATGTCGACTGGCGACCCCCCAGGGGGAGAGCCTTCTCTGTGGGGGCACCTGCCCTCTGGAACGAATTGCCCCCGGAGATTCGGAGGATCCCGGACCTACGCACCTTCCGCTGCGCCCTCAAGACTCTTTTATTCCAACAAGCCGGGCTGGCCTAATTCCAATTCTTTTCAACTTTTAATATTTTTAATTTTTAACTCTTGAGGTTTAAAAATGGGTTTTTAATTAGTTACGGGCCATATTGTTTAATATATATTTTAAATTGTTATTAAATTTTCTATTTGTGTGTTCTTATTCTGGCTGTACACCGCCCTGAGTCCCTCAGAAGAAGGGCGGTATATAAATTCAAATAAATAAATAAAATAAAAGCATTGTGATTATAAAGTTGAGGACTTACCTGTTCAGTCGTTCCTCCTAGCAATGTTAGAAGAAGTGAGGTACTTGGAGGATATTTTGGACATGAATGTCATATGTGATCTCTTTATCGCCGCATGAAAAAAATATTGAAGAAATCCCACTCCTTTGAATTTTCCCAATGCTGTTTGATTC
Organism: Pituophis catenifer annectens; assembly: GCF_029215685.1. Taxonomy (NCBI): domain Eukaryota; kingdom Metazoa; phylum Chordata; class Lepidosauria; order Squamata; family Colubridae; genus Pituophis; species Pituophis catenifer. The sequence continues at coordinate 11,148,891 of NW_027256896.1, read as the reverse complement.
TGCTGTGACTTTCTCAGCTCAGATTCAAAATTCAAATCTTATGTTTCCTTCCTTCCTTCCTTCCTTCCTTCCTTCCTTCCTTCCTTCCTTCCTTCATCTCCTTCCTTCTATCCATGTCCTTCCTTCCTCTATTCATGTCCTTCCTTTCCATTTCCTTCCTTCTTTCCATGTCCTCCCTCCCTTCCTCTATTCATCTCCTTCCTTCTTTCCATGTCCTCCCTCCCTCCCTTTATTCATCTTCCTTCTTTCCATGTCCTCCCTCCCTCCCTTTATTCATCTTCCTTCTTTCCATGTCCTCCCTCCCTCCCTTCCTTCCTCTATTCATGTCCTTCCTTTCCATTTCCTTCCTTCTTTCCATGTCCTCCCTCCCTTCCTCTATTCATCTCCTTCCTTCTTTCCATGTCCTCCCTCCCTCCCTTTATTCATCTTCCTTCTTTCCATGTCCTCCCTCCCTCCCTTCCTTCCTCTATTCATCTCACTTCTTTCTGTGTCCTTCCTTCCTCCCTCCCTTCCTTTATTCATCTCCTTCCTTCTTTCCATGTCCTCCCTCCCTCCCTCTATTCATCTCCCTTCTTTCCATGTCCTCCCTCCCTCCCTTTATTCATCTTCCTTCTATTCATGTCCTTCCTTCATTCCTCTATTCATCTTCTTTCTATCCATGACCTGCCTCCCTCCCTCCCTTCCTTCCTTCCTCTGTTCATCTCTTTCCTTCTATCCATTGCCTGCCTGCTTACCTGCAGGTGTTTAATTTATAAAACCGAGTAACCCAGAAGTCTGTGGAGATTCTCAGTCATCCAGGTCATGGTTATCTCAAAAAAGCTTTTATTTTCAAGAGACATCTGGGCTTGTTGGTTTCTCTTGGAAGGCGTTTCGCTTCTCATGGGATGAGACGTCTTCCAAGTAAAAGCAAGAAAGTCCCAAGTTGCCTCTTAGGGGAAAAAAAAAATTCTTTGGGACAAATAACCCAGAAGGGAGCCAGAAACTGGTATTCATGCGTTTTGGACTTTAAAACATATTGCACCAGCCGTGGGCAATTTAGAAATTGAAGAAGAGCCTTGGTACTACAGTGGTTTAAAGCACCCTGTTATTAACACAGCTGCCTGCAATTACTGCAGGTTCGAATCTCGCCAGGCTCAAGGTTGACTCAGCCTTCCATCCTTTCTAAGGTAGGTGAAATGAGGACCCAGTTTGTGGGGGCAATAAGCTGACTTTGTATAAATATACAAAAGTATATTTATACAAAGTCAGCTTATTGCCCCCACAAAAGTATGAAGGCTATTGCTTAACACATTGTAAGCCGCCCTGAGTCTCCGGAGAAGGGCGGCATATGAATCAAATTAAAAAAAGAAAAAGAAGCTGAAACTGTCCCGAAGTCTTAAAAAAAAAAAAAAACACCAAATCTATTTAAACATTTAAAATGTAAGAACTCAGAAGATGTCATCTGGGGACTAACTATTCTTCTTAAGATCTTGCCCAGGTTAGGAACCTGTTTGACTTCCTGTTTTCCTTTTATATATATATATTTGTTTGTTTTTTTAAAAAAGATTCCTACGATTGTTGACTATAAGGAAGTGCTGCTGAACGTGGTCTCGCTGGAGAGCAGGACGGCCTCCCTGTACAGCTTCATCTGTGAACTTTCCCTCCTAAACACAGGCCTTTGCGGCTACTCCCCGGCCCGTTTGTCTGCAGCGGCTTTGTTGCTAGCAAAAGTGTTGCACAGACAAGGTGAGTTCTGATCCAAACAAAGACCCCACAGTTGGTTTGTTACTTTGCTGTGAGTTTAATATTATGTGAACAAACTGATCCAATAAGTTCACTAAGCACTTATTGTATACAAAGAGAAAATGTATAAAAGGTAAAGTTTCCCCTCGCACACATGTGCTAGTCGTTCCTGACTCTAGGGGGTGGTGCTCATCTCTGTTTCAAAGCCAAAGAGCCAGCGCTCTCTGAGGACGTCTCCGTGGTCATGTGGCCGGCATGACTCAACGCCAAAGGCGCACGGAACGCTGTTCCCTTCCCACCAAAAGTGGTCCCTATTTTTCTACTTGCATTTTTTACCTGCTTTCGAACTGCTAGGTTGGCAGAAGCTGGGACAAGTGACAGGAGCTCACCCCGTTACGCGGCGCTAGCGATTCGAACTGCTGAACTGCCGACCTTTCGATCAACAAGCTCAGCGTTTTAGCCACTGAGCTAAAATATATAAATAAAAATATATAAATAAAATAATGTAAAACAATTTTTTTTTATGCTTGGCAACTGACTCACGTTTCTGACGGTTGCATTTTTCCCGGAGTTGTAGGATCACTTTTGGAGATCTTCTGACAAGCAAAGTCAATAGGGGAAGCCAGATTCATTTAACGACCCCACGAGCCACTTAACTGTGTTGATTTGCTTAACGACCATGATGAGAGGTCGTAAAATGGGAGCACGGTTCGCTTTACGACTGTCTTGCTTAGCGGCAGAAATGCCGGGCTCAATTGTGTGGTCTGCTTGTATTCCCGAGTGGAGATAAAGTTAAGCTTAAATTGTGCAGAAGGTTTAAAAGCAAAATAGCAATATTGATGTGTGTGGTTTTTTTTTTTTTTTTGTTTGTTTGTCCTGTCTCCAGCTCGTCCTTGGACTAGCCAGTTAACAGAAAATACAGGATTTTCCCTCGAAGAGCTGATTCCCTGTGTGCTGAGTCTCCACAAGAAATGGTAAACCTTTTGGGCAGGGAAAGGATTTCACAAAACTGGAACTTCATTGAGTGATGGGTTGGGTTTCTCTTTTCATTGAGAAAAATAACAAGACGTGCTCTCAATTCAATTCAACCTTTATTATCAGTGCACAACACGAGTACAATGAGATTGGCTGAGCTCCCTTTATGCATACACACACACCCAACATAAATACATATCAATAACTCACAGGGGAAGAAAGAAAATCCCTAACCCAATAAATCATACTAACAACACACAATCCTCTATAGCGGGGGTCAGCAACCTGCGGCTCTGGAGCCGCATGTGGCTCTTTCACTCCTGCTGCGGCCCCCCTGTCACTCAAAATATTTCATTTATTTATTTTAAAATTTTTATACCGCCCTTCTCCCTGAGGACTCAGGGCGGTGAACAGCCAAATAAAAACATAAACTACAAACATTAAAATACAATTAAGAAGATATATATAAATTTGGCCCCATGATTAAAAACAATAACAAACAATTAAAAACATTTTTAAAAGTGTTAGGCCAGCCCGACTTGCTGGAAAAAGAAGGTTTTAAGGGCACGGCGGAAGGCACAACCACCAATGAGGCGACACCCGTCGGCACGCAATTTATTGAGCTTTTCAACCCCCGATAGCCCAACCGCGGATAAATCCAAGAAAAGAAAAATTTCAGAAGAAAACTGAACATTTAATTCAGCATATGCTAGTTTTGTGGCCGCTCGAGAAATAGTCAGACACGGGAAGGGTTTTGTGCAGGGGTGAAATTCAAAATTTTTCCCTACCGGTTCTGTGGACGTGGCTTGGTGGGTGTGGCAGGGGAAGGGTATTGCAAAATCTCCATTCCCACCCTACTCTGCGACCAATCAGGTGGTATTTGCTGGTTCTCCGAACTACTCAAAATGTCTGCTACCGGTTCTCCGGAATCTGTTAGAACCTGCTGGATTTCACCCCTGGTTTTGTGGCTCCCGGTGTTTTCTTTTCTGTGGGAAACAGGTCCAAATGGCTCTTTGAGTGTTTAAGGTTGCAGACCCCTGCCCTATACATATATGTGCGTAACATTGCATTATTAATATATTGCACCAATATGGACATGTTGCACCATAACTATAGTAACTATCATTACTACATGCTTATGATGTTTTGTTGCATTGAGGAGTCTGACAGCCCACGGATAAAAGCTGTTCTCTAAATCAGGCAAGAGCTGATCCCAATAAAGGAGAATATTTGTAGCTCAGGGGTGAAATGAGAGGTCCTTGGTGCTCTCTGAGCTTGGTGGTTTTCTCGCAAGATGTTTCATTATCTAACTAGGTAACATCATCAGTGTTTGGGGGAGGAGGACTGTGGGTCCTCGGTGCTCTCTGAGCTTTGGTGGTTTTATCGCAAGATGTTTCATTATCTAACTAGGTAACATCATCAGTGCTTAGGGGAGGAGGAGGAGGACTGTGGGTCCTTGGTTCTCTCTGAGCTTGGTTGTATTTATACAGATGTAACGCCAACTAAGTAACGCCATCAGTGCTAGAAGGGAGTTGGGTTTATATATTACGGTAGTGGCTTGATCTGTCCGTATGGGTGGGAGACCCAGAGCAAGCCACTAATATATAAAATGAGCCAACCCCACTCCCTTCTAGCACTGATGATGTTACCCAGTGTCAGGTTTCGATGCTATCTCAAAATAAAGGAATTTCCAAACTGCCGATCTTTAAGGAAATTTTCTCTTTATTGAGCATAGTGATCTGTCCCTGGCTCTTACGCGGTCAGTACTGACCTTTGCCCCCCAATCCCTCCCTTTCCAATCCCCAGTTCTCTGCATCTCATTGGCTGTCTTCCAAGCCACTTTCCTCATCCCTTCTCCGTCAGGTCACAGGAATGTCCCCCTCCTCCCATCTCCGAGGAGACAGAATCTTCAAAGGAATTAAGTAGGCAAAAGTTCAAGCTTCTCCTCTCCTTATATGTGTCAGTGCTGGGACGCTGACACCCAGTTTGTTTGTTTATTTATTTATTTATTAAAATTTATATGCCGCCCTTTTCCCGGAGGACTCGGGGCGGCTCACAACCATCACGTAAAGTAAAAACAACAATAACAATAAATAAAGTTAAAAAAAATACAAAAAAAAGTTTGGGTCATGAAACGTCCACAAGAAAACAGCCAAGCTCAGAGACCACCAAGGACAACCCCCCCCCCAAGAGCTGATCTCGATGTGAGTTCCTCCTGCTGGGGGGATTGTTATCAGGTAGAAATGATAACCAGGTTACCTGGGAACAGGGGAGGCTGCAGCCAAATTTACCTGGAGATCCCAGGCCAGGGAAAGTGAAGGAATTCTGATACCCGTGGCTATTTTGGACATTCATGGAGATGGTTTTTCTCTTCCCAGCTTCCATGAAGATGCTCCCAAAGATTACAGGCAGGTATCCCTGACTGCTGTGAAGCAAAGATTTGAGGATAAGCGCTACGAAGAAATTGGAAAAGAAGAGGTAGGCTAGGTGGAGAAATCGTGGGAGGGAGGGATTTTGGGCCGCATCCAGTCCATGGGGTGCTTAGATCTGGCCCACGGGGGCGCTCTGGAAACAGTAAAAGACTGGCCCATGGTGCCTCTGCCAGTGAAAACAGCTCAGGAGGGCCGTGCACAGCCTTTCCGGGCTCCTTTTTCAGCCGCGACGGCCCTCTGCCAGCAAAAATGGGCCCCCGGGGCTGCAGGAGGCCATTGCAGCCAAAAAACAGGGCTCGAGGGGCGCGCGTGGCCCCCCTGAGCTCCGTTTTCGTTGGCAGAAGGCTATCAAAACAAACTCAAAACAAAAGGAGAAATGTTCCCCCTTTTGCATTGGAGCATGCAAGAAGGGACAGGAAAGAGGAAAGACAAAGAAAAAGGGAAGACGGGAAGAGAGCAAGGAAGGGAAGATGAGAAAAGAGGGAAGGAAGAAGAAAGGAGAATGAAGAGGGAAGGAGGAAGGAAGGAGATTATAATGAGAGTGAGGAGGGGGGGTCTGAGGGGAAGTCCTGCCTCAGCACTTGGCCACCACAGGTACCCCTGACACGAGTGATGCTGAGCTGGCCACACACCCCTAGCCATGCCCCCCCCCCAAAAAAAAACCCAAACAACCCTGATGCGGCCCTCAATGAAATGGAGTTTGACACCCCTGCTCTAGGTGATGAGCTACAGCCAGCTCTGCTCCCTGCTAGGAGTGAAACAGGAAGATCCGGAGCCTGGATCTTCGTACGTGAACGCGGTGGAGACCTTCCTCACTTCCCCATCTGGAAAACGTTCTAAAAGGCAAGTTCGGTACTTCGGTTACTTCCAATTGAATTGGCAGGAGGGTGGACACTGCAGGGGCAGCTGGATTATGGTCTCCAAACTCCAAACAGGAACAGGAGTTGCTTTGGGCCAAGCTGGTGGTTCTAGGTTCTAGGTCCGTGATGGCGAATCTATGGCACACGTGCCACAGATGGCACGCGGAGCCATATTGGTGGGCACACCAGCGTTGCCCTAGTTCAACTCTGGCACGCATATATGTGCCGGTCAGCTGATTTTCGGGCCTTCTGGGCCCACCGGAAGTCAGCAAGCAGGCTATTTCCAGCCTCTGAGGGCCTCAGACGCAATTAGCACTTTTTTAAAATTATTTTTAATTTGATTTATATGCTGCCCTTCTCCGGAGACTCAGGGCAGCTTACAATGCGTTAAGCAATAGCCTTCATACTTTTGTATATTTTATACAAAGTCAGCTTATTGCCCCCACAAACTGGGTCCTCAATTTACCTACCTTAGAAAGGATGGAAGGCTGAGTCAACCTTGAGCCTTGGCGAGATTCGAACCTGCACTAATTTCAGGCAGCTGGTCTTAATAACCACCTTAATAACAGGGTGCCTTAGACCACTGTACTACCAAGGCTTTAACCACCTCTCCCCCAAATCCCATCCAGGAGGACCCTTAGGCTTATCAGGGAATTTATCATGAAATTGCCTAACTAAGGTGTCTGCCTGAACATCCCAACTCTTCACCCACGTGGCTTCAGACAAGGGGTATCCCTTCCAATGAACCAAATATTGCAAACGTCCCCTCTGCAATCTAGAGTCCAAAATCTTCTTCACCTCGTAATGAGTCTCACCCTGCGCTACAATCGGCTTTGGGGGAGCAGCAGGTTGAGGTCTCAATTTAGATCCCACAGCCACCTAGATTGTAAAAAAACAAAACAAAAAAAAACAGGTTATATTCCAGTTCATGGGGTGGGATGGACATAAAGAAAAATGTCCATCCCGCCCAGATGGATCTGCAGATGAATCTACAGTCATGCTATTGCAAAGCCCCACCTCCTTTTTACATGCATTTGCATGATCTGGTTGCAGTGGCCATCTTGACTCTTCTCACGTGTGCCTACAAGCACCAGGCCTTGGACTTGGACCGCCTTTCTACATCTCCAGTTGTAGAATTTCATCCTTCCCTCAGGTCTTCTGACCAAGATGGTCATTCATGGTGTGTTCCCTTCACAGGAGGAGGGAAGACAGCATCCAGGAGGACCGGGGTAGCTTTGTCACCACTCCCACGGCGGAATTGTCCACTCAGGAAGAAAGTCTTCTGGATAATTTTCTGGATTGGAGCTTGGATGCTTGTTCAGGCTATGAAGGAGATCAAGAAAGCGAAGGCGAGAAGGAGGGAGAAGGTAAGGACCCCGTCTCTCTCCTCTAATGTTATCTCCATTGTAAAAATGCAAGTTTCAGGATGTCCGTTGTTCTTGTTCTTTTATGCCTGGATCATAATTTCATTAATGCAGCTTTGGATACAGGTAGTCTCTGAGTTAAGAACAGTTCTGTTTCTAACTCCATCTTTAATTCAAATTTGTGCTTAAGTCAGAACTCGCACTTGCAGGCTGCCTATTGCAGAATATTTTTGACTTAATCATTAGTTTAGCCATCATTCGTAATTATAACAGAATTTTTAAAAAGTGACAACTAGTCCGTGCACTTAACAATCATTGCAGACCAGTGCTGTTGTAACTTCGATTGGTCACTAAACGAATGCTTGTAAGTCAAGGACTACCTGTAACATAAAAGGGAAGTAAACCTTTTGCTGAATATTGTTGGTTCATTTTAGGGAAATCCACTTGGCTGGCTCTAGAACACAAGCAAATTGCCTGGCCTAATTTTGAATTCCTCACATGTGTTTGACTGGAGCAGAAGTGGCAGAACCTGGGGGTGGAGTCAAAAGAGGGTTCAGCCTAGAATCTCTATGTAGCCACAAATCTCCTTGAGTGCCATTGACCCTTATCGTAACTACAGTTAGATGCTAACCGTTCATCGAGACGATTCTTTTGCATAGGCATGAAGAGTAATAAATCAATTTAATTGGACCTTCATATGTAGACCTGGTCTTCTGGGTCTGATATGAACTGTTGTGGTTCACTGGCAGTTGAATCAGATGAGTCAGAGGAGATGGAGATGGGGGCCTGCGGAGAGAGAGAGAGAGAGCTGTTTTCAGGGCCTGAGCTGAGGGAGGGGGAGGAACAGCTGGGGCCTGTCCCAGATGTGTGTATGGTATGCACAGAATGTGTCAGAACACTGACCATCTTATTTTAAGAGTTTTTCTTCTTCTGTTTCCCCCGTGGTATAGATACAGCTCCTACTGGAATTCTGGATGGAACTCTACCGCCTCAGGACCTCAGGAAGCCTTGCTATTGCCAAGAATCCAGCGATGATGAGAGCCTTCCCCAAGAAGGATGTCAGTACGTCTTCAAGGATTATGACCATCATCCCAACAAGGAGGAGAGCAAGTTCGCCATCGTGCAAGCCTCTCCCGGGGAAGCCAGTTCGGGCTACGCCTCGGTCAATAGTACCAGCCCTCCTTCTGCTACCAACGGCAACTTCAGCACATTTCTCAAAGCCAATGGTTTGGGGCAACCACTGAGGCTGGCGAAGGATAAAATCCTACCGCTGCCTTCGCGCTCAGAATCATGTTTACATTCTGCCAACGGCCGGCCGAGCAGGAGACAAGCCAAGCGGAAGAACGTGATGCCATACAGCGAAGAAGAGAAGAGCCACTTAGGTTTCTTAAGCCTTTGAAGGCGGTGTGAAAGCCGGAGGTTCGTTGAAGCTTGAACCTTTAGAGGCTGTTTCTCAGAACGTCAGAATCCTTCAAAGCATGAGAAGTTGTTGTACCAAGTATCTTGGATGTTGTGGGGCATCACTCTCTACGCCGCTTCCCATGGTAGTTCCTGACTCCCCTAACACAACGGTCAACTTTTCTTGAGGTTGTTGCCCTCGCTACATCCCACCACGATAGCCAAATCAAAAGTAAAGGTGCTAAGACATGCAACACAAGACATGGAAGACCTACCTCTCCTCCAAGACCAAATCATAGTCTTTCCCAGGAGATGTTGGGCTTGCTTGTGTGCCAGATAAGGTTAACCAAGTCAATCTTGGTTCACGTTCCACATCGTACAGCTCAGCGCTTCACCCCGATCTTCTTACAAATTCGGAAGAAATTCTCCGTAAATTTATCTCTTTCCCTTGCTATTAGAGCAACTTCTCCATGAAATGAAGACGACCATACAAATAGACCCTTGGCCATCTTCTGAAATAGAAATATCTCATTGATGGATCTTCTCTGTAGATGTTGATAAAAGGTGGGCTGGATATTGTAGTCTGGACCTCATCTTGAGAGGGTGTGGAGCACTGTTTTCTTGGCAGCTTGGAACTGTCCAGTCTTATTTTGAGGAAGGGGGGATACTACCTCGTTCAAACTCTTGGTTATCTCAAATTGTTTTTTCTAATGTGACCCCTTTTTTTCCAAGTCGGTGAAGCTACTCTTGAGGGCGCCAGGTTAGGGGAAGGATGGTCTGGAGCAACATTTCTCAACCTCATCCATTTTAAAACGCGTGGACTTCCAACTCCCAGAATTCCCCAGCCAGCCTGCTGGCTGGGGAATTCTGGGAGTTGAAGTCCACACGTTTTAAAATGGATGAGGTTGAGAAATACTGCCCTGTAACCGGATTCTGCCATTCAATGAAGAATACGCCGTGATTGTTTACCAATTTTTTTTCCCGTGTATTTGATGTTTCCTGCCTTTCTGTTCAAAATGATCGACGTGACTTGTGGACGAGTGTCATAAAGTTATTTAGCAAATGCATCCTATCCTTTACTGTTTTTTAACAACGTTCTTTCCCAAGTGTTCCTTTGTCATTGTGTTATTTCCTTCTTTGCTTACTCTTTACTATTGTGTTATGTCCTCCTTTGCTTGCTCCTTACTTTCTTTGATTTTACCTGTTCCTTTCCTCCTAAAAATGCACGCCCATGGCCACACAACTGTGACGACAACAGTGTTATGTGGAGCAAGGGGGACCCAGGTTTTGTGACCTTAGTTTGTTTGTTTGTGTCGGAAACATCACAGTTAAAACAAGGCATATGACATGAAATTTAAAATATAAAAAAAACCAAGATTAAAACGTACAAATTAAACAGTTCTTGTCTTGGAATTAGCAACATTGTGTTCTATCATGTTGCCATGAGGTCCTAAAGTATACACTGTTCGGGGCACAAAGGACAGGTATACAATATGTGGTGTTTTTCTGCATGTCACCACAATCGCAAAGAGCACAATCTTTGCGATTGTGAGCCCGTTGATGGAAATGATGCCCGCGTTGATCAATTGAATAGGGTAGAAATTTTGAAAAACCCTAAAAAAACAGAATAGGTTGAGGTTAATAGGCAGAGCCCACAAGTTGTCGAATATGTAATATGGCATTTTAAATGGGCTTGAATGAACTTGAAGAAACAAGCCACTTTCTTTTCGAGTTGAATGATCACTGAAAAATAACCACCGTTCCATCTTTACGTGAGCAGGAGACCTTGAAATAATGTTTTTTTGTTTTTTAGTTATTTGTTGTATTGTCCAATTGGGGCCTGGAGAAAAAAAAATGTATTTTTTTTCAATGAATTATGCCTCCATAAACTGTCTACCAAGATTTTAAAAAAGGCTTGTATTTGAAGACTGTGTGAATTTGAGGACTATTGGACCTGGTCAATGTTTTCTTTTTAAAAAAAAGAGATTAATGTTAATGAATGTTCATGTTGGCTAGTGATTTTTTTTATATATAAAAACGAACTTTGTATACAAACTCCTGAGTCTTTATGATGCATCACTTTAAAGCGTTTCAATATCTTAACGGGATGGATGAATTATAATCACAAAAGTTGTTTTAGCCTTGACACAACTGGAGCCTGAAAAGTCAGGTTAAACTGGCATGCTTAACCATGCTCTGTGGTTCAATGGGTTTGCTTTGTGCAGTGCTCCACTTATGGCCTGTTGTTACCTAGGCTTACTGAGTCATTATAAGACACAATTGGTCCCAAATAAACCTATTTTATTGTAACATCTGAGAATTACATTCATTCCCAGCTGAGTCCCAATTAGTTACAAAACAAATCCTTCCGAAGAAGTCCTTCAGGATAATCATCAGCCTTTACCTTCTTTGACACAGGCCTTACTTGGCAAAGCCCCATGAAGTTCAGAAACAAACAAGATGCCGACTGGAAATAGAGTTAGCAACGTTGCTTTTCTGCAAAAAGGCCCAAGTGCCTTTGTTTCTCTTTTAAGTCTTATGGGTGGGCCCAATCATCTCCTGGCCTTACTCCCAAGTTGTCCCTTTTGCTTTAGCTGCTCTTGCCTTCTGGCAGCTCTGCGCATGCGTGCACTAGGAATAGGCTCTTCCTGTTCCTCTACCTCACTACTTTCCGACTTGGGGCTCCGGAGTCCGCGCATCACTCCCAGATGGCCCTGGCCCCATCTTTGCCTCCGACGCAGAGCCCTTTTCCGGGCCTTCCCCAGACTCCAGGACTGGCCCATGTTCCTCTCCAGCTTCCTCACTGTCTGACTCCACTGCCAGCTCCGCAGGCTGTTGGCGGACCACAACATGGCCACCTGCATTTATGGCAGCCACAGAATGGATGCTTTACCTCCCTATAAAGCAGACACACAACCTTCAGCCATTGTAAATGGTCACACAAACACATTCCCATGATCACATTACTGCATGTTGGGTGCTTGGTAATTGGTCATTGAGACTGCAGCACTCTGCAATCACATGACTGATTTTGCCAGTTATCAGCAAATCACCCATTGAAATGAACGGATTTGCACTTATGTTGTCCCCAATTCAGGTCTGAGTCTGGTGCCGAGGCCAATGAAGGATGCCAGACACGAGGTCTCTCCTTTGCGTATTCCAGATCCTAGATGGAGAAAATAGGGCAATAAGTTAAAAGTACAGAATACACTTGACCCCCTGATGGTTTCATTCACACATTCCAGGCTCCAAAGAGGAAAATATAGGCTCCATATATTGTGTTTTATCTTACCAAAATGAAAGATTGTGTTTATGACACATCCACCCCCTAGTGGCTCCTGGGTATAACTGCAGGTTCAATGGGGAATCTATATTGTTTGTGGGCAAAATAGGATGAAAGAATATTATGGACGCTCATCGACTTGAGTTATTTATTGGAAAAAACATAATAAAATTGAGATAAAAATCAAAGTCATTGGCCGCCTCAGAGCTCGGTGACCAGTTTGGTTTTTTTTTAGTGAGGAAAATAGGGGAGAAAAAATGCATTTGGTACGTTCTGCCCCTGGTGGCTGACAGAGGTACTGCAGAGGCCCAACGTGGCCTATAGGGCAAAGTCATGACATCCATACAGCATCATTGGGTACTGTTTGGCCCGCCTATCTATCTTGGAGGACCAGCTGCTCTCTATGATCCAAGACTTCCTCCCCGCCCCTCCCCGAGTTCTAAGTAGGTTTTTAAACTGCCGGGGGCGTGGCCGCGCACCGGAAGCCCGGACGCGCTGACGCAGCGAAAACGAAAGTGAAAGCTTCCTTAGCCTCCCCGACGCCGCTATGAAATCCGGCGGGGCGGCTCGGAAACGGCGGTCGCGGGCCGAAGAGGGCGACGCGGCCGTCAAGAAGATCTCCGGGCCCGGCGCCGGGTGGGTAGCCCCTTTGCCCGGTCCTTAGGCCTCTGGATAGGCCTGAGCCTCCGACCCAGTACCCTTGCCCGCGTGTCTTGGCGTTGCTAGGGGATACGGGGAGCTGACTGGGGAATTCTGGGAGTTGAAGTCCACGCATCTTCACGTTGCCAGGGTTGGAAACATTAAGTAGAAGAAAGAAACTTCAGAGTAGCTGGACAATGACAACCTGCAGATCTCCAGATCTAATCAACCCCCTTACTTTGCATAATCATAGATTATGATTAATAATCATAGACTGTAATATGATCATAGATTATTACTAATTCCCACAACACTTTCAAACCATTTACTAAGAACTCTATTACTATTATTCTTCTCATCCTTCCTATTACCTATCTCCTCCCACTTATGACTATAACCATGTTGCTTGCATGTTTACAATTTATATTATAAATATAATATATTTATTTAAAATTATAAATATGTATAAATATTGTTCTGTTTGTTTCCTAGTATGATTTGATTGCTTATTAGTAACCTATGACTATTACTAAGTGTTGTATCTTATGATTCATGATGAAAGTATGAGAGCATGCGTACCAAAGACAAATTCCTTGTGTGTCCAATCACACTTGGCCAATAAAGAATTCTATTCTTCTCTTCTCTTCTCTTCTCTTCTCTTCTCTTCTCTTCTCTTCTCTTCTCTTCTCTTCCCTATTCTATTCTATTCTATTCTATTCTTGAAGGAGGTGCAGTTGTTTGTGCAAAAGATATTAAGCAAAAATTAAGCGAGCTTGAATGTTATTTTGTAAACAATAGGTACTTTTCTAGGTGTTAAGGCCTACAAAAACCCTGTTTGGTCTTACCTTTTCATAGAAAGCCCATGAACATGAAGGACTATGGAGATTCTCCATCATCCAGGTCATGGGTTGTCCAAAGGTGCTTTTTCAAGAGGCAACTGGACTTTCTGGTTTTTCTTTGAAGGTGTTTCGCTTCTCATCCAAGAAGCTTCTTAAGCTCTGACTGGGTGGTGGGGAATGGAAGGATTTATACTCCTTGCAGACAGCTGGTCATTAGCATTCTTTTAGCGGGTCACCTGGAGGTTTACCTGTGTCATCAGGGTCACCTGAGTGTTGCAAATGGGTGTGGAGCCTTCTTGGAACTATTGAAAGATAGTGTTGTAGATTGGAGATAGATGATGTTGTATCCCCCCCCACCCCTTTATTGAGAGAAGGCTGTTCAATTTTGACATAGATGGCCTCTTAGACCCCTCTTTCAAACCAGTGATCCTCTTTGTCCAAAATATGGACTTTGTTGTCTTCAAAAGACCCTCTGAAAGGATGCAAATGACCAGCTTTCTGCAAGGAATATAAATCCTTCCATTCCCCACCATCCAGTCAGAGCTGAAGAAGCTTCTTGGATGAGGAGCGAAAAACGTCTTCAAAGAAAAATCAGAAACTTCATGTTGCTTCATGAACATGAAGGTTTCGAAAGGATATTTTTGACCACTATGGATTGTGTATAATGTAGCAAATATAATTTGCCAAGATGGAAAATATTTGTAGGTCAAGGTAGGGTTGTTTCCTTGGTGTGCCAAAGTTTGCTTGTCTTCTGCAGGGGTTTCAGGCCTGATCATGAGAAAGAGAAGTAGCCATGGTGGCAAATATTTGTAGCTCCGGTGTGGGATGAGAGTGATGGTTCGTTTTCCGAGCTTGTGGGTTGCTTTCCGAACATTTCATTACCAGGCTCAGTAATATCTTCAGCGGAGTTTAGGGGAGTTTATAAACAGAAGAATATACAATGACATTCCCTAAACCAGGGGTGAAATCCAGCAGGTTCTGACAGGTTCTGGAGAACTGGTAGTGGAAATTTTGAGTAGTTCAGAGAACCGGAGCAGAAATTTTGAGTAGTTCAGAGAACTGGCAAATGCCACCTTTGGCTGTCCTCAGAGTGGGGTGGGAATGGAGATTTTGCAATATCCTTCCCCCAGGAGTGGGGAGGGAATGGAGATTTTGCAGTATCCTTCCCCTGCCATGCCCACCAAGCCACACCCACCAAGCCACACCATGCCCTCCAAGCCACGCCCACAGAACCTTAGTAAAAAAAAATGTGGAATTCACCACTGCCCTAAACTCCACTGAAGATGTTACCTATCCTGGTAATGAAACATTTGGAAATCAACTCACAAGCTCAGATAATGAACCTTCATCCCCCAAAGAGAAATAGACTTAGAGAACACGTAATTTGTGGTTATTTCAAATTTGTAAAGAACCTTGGGACATTTTTTTAAAAAGTGGGTGTCATTATACCCTTCCCCTTTTTTTTTCTGTTATATGGACTTCTCTTTTCTCCACCCTAATAAAGTTTGGTAGTTAAAGACTACTAGGGAGTTCACTGCGGTACTCAGCCTGTATATATATTAAAATTTACTTTCTTTCTGGGCACGTACAGCTTTTTGGTATGCATCATGATTTGACCTTCCTTTTTCTTTCTCGGTGACTTTTTCCAGGATGGTCAATTTTTGTCCACAGTGTGGACAGAAAGTCGAGGAAATGTTTCACTTCTGTCCGGCTTGCGGAGGACGGCTCCCGGTTCAAGAAGACGAGCCAATGCAGATCACCCCGTCTCCTTCTCTGAAAGGTGTGTGAAATTCATCAACAAACATATGGTTCGTTGAAGGCTGAGAAATCTCGCTGGCCTACAAATCGGCTAAGAGGAGGTCATTCCCCCTTCCTCTGGAGATGCTCATCGTGGACATCGTGGCGCAAATTACTTAGTACAAGTAGTCCTCAACTTACAACCACCATTGAGCCCAGAATTTCCATTGCTAAACAAGGTAGTTGTTAAGTCAGTCATGCCCCATTTTATGACCTTTTTTGCCACACTTGTTAAGTGAACCATTGTAGTTAAGGGAATCATGGCAGTTGTTAAGCAAATCTGGCATTGACTTTGCTTGTTGAAAAAGTCACAAATTGTGATCATATGACCCTGGGACAGTGCAACTGTCATAAATACATGCCAGTTGCCATGCCTGCAAATTATGATCATGTAACTCTGAGGATACAGCAACTGTTGTGTGAAAACTGATCATAAGTCACTCTTTTCTTGTAATTGTGACTAGTAACGGTCATTCAACGAATGGTTGTAAGTCGAATTGTAACTTCAGATGGTCACTAAATGAATGCTTGTAAGCTGAGGATTACCTGTACCTTTCTTTGCGGGATAAAACCATGATATAAGCAGTGTCCTTGTGGCTTGTAAGGAATGCTGGTTCAATTGATGGCCAAAGAGCCCATCTGTGGTTCGTTTACTTGGCGAAGGGCCAATCAATAACTATTGCTTGAGCAAAGCAGTAGCAATAGCACTTAGACTTATATACCGCTTCACAGTGCTTTACAGCCTTCTCTAAGTGGTTTACAGAGTCAGCCTCTGGCCCCCCAACAATCTGGGCCCTCATTTTACCGACCTCGGAAGGATGGAAGGCTGAGTCAACCTTGAGCCGGTCAGAATCGAACTGTTGGCAGTGGGTAGAGTCAGCCAGCAATACTGGATGGATGGATGGATTGTTAAAATAGCAGGTGTACAAGTAATGCTGTTCAGGTGTCCTTAGCATGATCTGTAGCACCTAGGCCCCTGCTTGCCTATTAACCCAAGCTGCAGCATGCTTCTAGGTACTGTTTTAACCGCTGTGCATCTAATCATAGTTTCTCTGTAGGGTCTGCTTTTCTTATCAAAATAACAGAGTTGGAAGGGACCCTTCTTGTTGCTTGTATCCTTAAGATTTATATTGACTGTTTCCCTATGACTATCATTAAGCGTTGTACCTTATGATTCTTGACGAATGTATCTTGTCTTTTATGTACACCGAGAGCGTATGCACCCAAGACAAATTCCTTGTGTGTCCAATCACACTTGGCCAATAAAAAAATGCTATTCTATTCTATTATTCTATTCTATTCTATTCTATTCTATTCTATTCTATTCTATTCTATTCTATTTCCATTCCCATTCCCATTCCCATTCCCATTCCCATTCTCTGTTCTGTTCTGTTCTGTTCTGTTCTGTTCTGTAATGTTCTGTTCTATTCTATTCTATTCTATTCTATTCTATTCTATTCTATTCTATTCTATTTCCATTCCCATTCCCATTCCCATTCCCATTCCCATTCCCATTCTATTCTATTCTATTCTATTCTATTCTATTCTATTCTATTCTATTCTATTCTATTCTATTCTATTTCCATTCCCATTCCCATTCCCATTCCCATTCCCATTCCCATTCCCATTCTCTGTTCTGTAATGTTCTGTTCTGTTCTGTAATGTTCTGTTCTATTCTATTCTATTCTATTCTATTCTATTCTATTCTATTCTATTTCTATTCCCATTCCCATTCCCATTCCCATTCTCTGTTCTGTAATGTTCTGTTCTGTTCTGTAATGTTCTATTCTATTCTATTCTATTCTATTCTATTCTATTCTATTCTATTCTATTCTATTCTATTCTATTCTATTCTATTCTATTCTATTCTATTCTATTCTATTCTATTCTTCTAGTACAACCCCTGGTGAAGCAGCGGACCATATACCATGTCTGACAAATGGTTGTCCAGTCTCTTCTTAAAAACCTCCAATATTGGAGCACCCACAACTTCTGAAGGCAAGCCGCTCCACTGATTAATTGTTCTCACTGTCAGAACATTTCTCCTTAGTTCCAGCTTTCTTCTCTCCTTGATGAGTTTCCACCCGTTGCTTCTTGTCCTGCCCTCAGGTGCTTTGGAGAATAGCTTGACTCCTTCTTCTTTATGGCAACCCCTGAGATATTGGAACACTGCTATCATGTCTCCCCTAGTCCTTCTTTTCATTAAACTAGACATACCCAATTCCTGCAACCGTTCTTCATGTATTTAGCCTCCAGCCCTCTAATCATCTTTGTTGCTCTTTTATTTGAGGGGCTGCCACAGAGAGGAGAGGGGTCAACCTATTTTTCAAAGCACCCAAAGGCCAGACAAGGAATAATGGATGGAAACTGATCAAGGAGAGATTCAACCTGGAAATGAGAAATTTTCTGACAGTGAGAGCAATCAACCCATGGAACAGAAGTTGCCTTCAGAAGTTGTGGGAGCTTCATCACTGGAGGCTTTCAAGAAGAGACTGGACTGCCATCTGTCAGAACTGGTGTAGGGTCTCTTGCTTGGGCGGGGGGTTGGACTAGAAGACCTCCAAGGTCCCTTCCAACTCTGTTAATCGGTCCCATTCTCTACCCATAGCTGCTCAAGCATACTGCATTTTTCTGGTTTGGGTGAACTTAGCGGTGAACATTTTGGCTGCTCCAACAGCGTCTTCTCCTATTCTTGCTCAGAATTAAACCAGGACATCCAGGTTGAGCTGCCGCCATTGCCTGACAAGAAAAAGGTGCAGATAGTTTTTCCGAAAAAGGAAATGTCTTCAACCTCTGTTAAAGCTTCTCCCCAGAGCTCAACAGCATACTTTTCTCCAAAGGCAAAAGGTAAGGATTTATGGACATGGTCAGGATTAGCGATGCTAATTAGACGTGAGTGTTGAAGCTAATAGCGATGGCTGGATCGCAAATGCCAATGTTAAGCTTATTTGTTGCTGCTCAACCTTGGCAACTTGAAGAGGTGTGGACTTCAACTCCCAGAATTCCCCAGCCAGCATGGCTGGGGAATTCTGGGAGTTGAAGTTCACACCTCTTCAAGCTTCCAAAATGGAGGGACACTAATCTTATCCCTTGACTTTTGTAGCCTGCACTTATTACAGGGGTTCCCAAGTGAGGGGGAACTCACTTAACCAATGTTTCACGTAGCAACATAAATGTTGGGCTCCATTGTGGTCATAACTCGAGTGGTGCAGCGGCCTAGAGCTGGAGCTCTCGCGTCACAATCAGGAGGCTGTGAGTTCGATCCTAGGTAGCGGCAGATATTTCTCTCTCTGGGCACAATGAGAATATATCTGCTGCGAACTCTGCATTGGCAACAGGAAGGGCATCCGGGCAGTAAATACTCAGCTCCATTCAGTTGCCCGGACTCCACCCCCAGTAAGGGATTACGGGGTCATTAAAAGACAAAATTGTGGTCATAACTCGAGGGCTACCTGTCCTCCACCCTTCTGCTGGAGAACATGACGGGTGGGGAAATCCTGGATCTCCTCAAGATCTTTTGGGTGGGTTTTGGTGAATAGAAGCGCATCTGCTCTTGATGCCCAGTCAAAATCATCATCTCTCCTTGTGAAGGAAAGACGGCTTTCCGATCACCAAAGAAGGAAAGATGTCCTTGCGTAAAACCTCTGCCAGATGGTGAAATCTTGACAGACCTGAACAATAAACAGTGGATGCTAATGAAGCTTCTGAGCCAGTCGGATCGTGGGCTGATCTATGAAGGTATTCAGGAGGATCACCCATTTGTGGGGCGGGGGAGAAAACCTGCAGCTTGGTGCTCTATATTTTTCTGAAGGTGAACCTGTTGTGAAAATGATAGGATTTCCCTCCCTGAGTTTGGAGTCTTATTTAATCAAGAAAAACCTTAAAATAAACTGAAGGAGTAGTAGGCTGAAATATTGTCAATATTTCCATTTTTCTCAAACTGTTAAGCTCTGTCAGATCCCACACATTTAAGGGCCTATAAATGTACCTCTCTTGCATTCCCTACCAATTTGTCATTTTATTTTATTTTTTTTCACAGCAAGATTAACGTCTGAACGCTCACCAAAGCACAAATACACCCTCAAACTGGTGAGTTCAAATCTCTGGGGTTAGATATAAGGTACCGTAACTGGATTTTCAGCTTGCAAAAGATAGGGTTGCTCGCATTTGTGTTTTATTACTGTCATCGACCAATCTTTTATACACATCTAAAATTTAAAACGAGACAAGAAAATTGAGTACCACAGAAAAGGAAAGGATCTGGTGGTTAAGGCACCAGGCTAGAAAGAGGAGAGTTGTAGTCCTGTCTTAGGCATGAAAGCTAGCTGGGTAACTTTAGGCCAGTCACGGGGAGACTGGGAGTTCTAGTCCTGTCTTAGGCATGAAAGCTAGCTGGGTAACTTTAGGCCAATCATGGGGAGACTGGGAGTTCTAGTCCTGTTTTAGGCATGAAAGCTAGCTGGGTAACTTTAGGCCAGTCACGGGGAGACTGGGAGTTCTAGTCCTGTTTTAGGCATGAAAGCTAGCTGGGTAACTTTAGGCCAATCACGGGGAGACTGGGAGTTCTAGTCCTGTTTTAGGCATGAAAGCTAGCTGGGTGACTTTGGCCCAGTCCTCCTCTCTTATCCCAACACACTTCACAGGGTCATTATTGTGGGGAAAATAGGAAGAGAAAGGTATGTTAGGTATGTTTGCCTCCTTGAGTTATTTGTAAGAATAATAAAGTTGGGATACATACATACATACATATATATACATATATGTATATATGTGTGTGTGTGTATATATATATATATATGTACATTATGTGTATGTGTATCTTATCTATATCTAACAGATATATAGGTAGATAAGAGATTAGAGAGATATATCTAATCTATATATCTATATCTCTATCTAATCTATATATCTCTATCTATCTATATCTAATCTGTCTGTCTATCTATTTGTCTGTCTGTCTGTCTGTCTTCATCCAAGAACTTCAATGCTACCTGTTATCTTTCTTTTCTCAGGCTGCCAAAGAGGGAAAGCTGTTTAACGAACAGAACTTTCTACAGCGAGCCGCCAAGAAAGTCACAGGTAAAAGCAAACGTTGGAGGAGTCCCTCACCCCTTTATAAGTGGGGACTTGGGGACACAAACACAGGACACCATCCTCAAACTTCTCCTGGCCCGCTGTGAAATCTCTAATCTCTTCTTGTTCTGCTTCCAATGTGGGGCAGTTTGGGGGTGGGGAGGGGTGTCTTGTCAGCACAAGCTGTGCTACCTCTCTCTTTGGTTCCACTGTCCCATTTGATCTCTCCCTGCAGTGGAGAAATGGAAGAAGCAATATTTAATGCCGTTCCTGGGGATACCTGAATGTGTTGGTTTTGGCGTCCATGGGAATAGCTACAGGTGAGTCCCAGCGATAAGAGAGTTTGATCTCTGTCCTCCTCCCGTTTCACACCAATCCTGGGCATCTTCCACTTTGTGACGCACGACTGAAGCCATTCTTCTGTTGCCGTCCCTTGCACGGCCTGTGATTTGAATAGATCCAGGTGGTTCTTCAACCATTCTCATTTTGTATTTAGCGAAAGTTTGTATTTTGCTTTTTAGCAATAGCAATAGCACTTATATAGCGTTTCACAGTGCTTTTACAGCCCTCGCTAAGCGGTTTACAGAGTCAGCATATTTGCCCCCCAACAATCTGGCTCCTCATTTTACCCACCTCAGAAGGATGGAAGGCTGAGTCAACCTTGAGCCAGTCTGTTTGCATTTCCAGCACATTGATGGGATATTGGGAAACATCTTAGCCAGCCTTGCTGGTAGCTGATGGCTACCTATAGAACATTTTGTACATATTTTCTTTATAGGTTACAGACATAGTCAGTTTGTAACTTTTGTTCCATAATTTCTCCCATTTATCCAATTCAATGTTATGTCCAAATTTTTTTGCCCAAATCATCGTGTTTTCTTTAACTACCTCCTCTTCCATTTTATATCTTAATAAATAATTATAATTTTTTTTATCAATTTATCTTCTGTGCCTTGAAGAATTTTATCTAATTCGTGTATTTCTTTTTGAAATCCATATTGTATTAAATCTGTCTTATATCTAGATTGTATTTGCATGTAAGGCCACCAATCAATGTCTGTACCCTGTTCTTTTAATTCAAAGAAAATTTATATAAGATGTTCTACAGGTGGCACCTTCCACCAGCGAGATTGGCAAAAATGTTTAGAAATTTATCACCAAAGTGTTGGAAATGCAACCATGAATTAGGCACATACTATCATATGTGGTGGTTACGTAAAAAAGCACAGGAGTATTGGCGGAAGATTTATTTATGGTTAGTGGAAATAATTGGAGAAGAAATAGAATATAAACCAGAACTATTCCTATTGGGAATAATAAATGGAAAATACAGTAAAGGGGTAACTTGCTTAATAATACATATTAGAACAGCAGCAAGAATGAGTTTTGCCAAAAATTGGAAAAATAAGGAAACTCCTCTAGAAGATGAAGTGATCAAAAATTTTTTGACATGTGCAGAAATGGATAGATTAACCTTGGAACTGAAAAATAAAGGCGAGTCAGAATACCACGAGATATGGAACAAATTGTATCAATGGTTGGAATAGAGAATAAGAAGGTCGAAAAACAAGAACTGGCTAGAATTCATAAAATGGAGAATTAAAGTTACGTATGTAACTACAATAGAATGATAATGGATAAAACAAATCTATAAGTAATATAGACAGAAGAAGGATGTCTTTAGATATGTAAATACTGAACAGACTAATTGTATATAAGTAGTAAGGTATATATGATACTTACTCTTTCATTTAGTATGTATGGCAAAAAGAATACCAGGACGCTTACACCGTGTCCATTGTTTTAATATGTGTGTAATAAAACTTTAATAATAATAATATTTTTTTAAAAAAACACATTTTCTGAGAATCGCTAGGGAGGAGCCTTCTTATCTATCTTTCTCCCACCAAATTATCTTAGCTTCATGCTCTTTGACCTCAGAAAGGCAGCCCCTCCCACCTGGGAATCCATGCTACATTCCACCACACTAGCCTCCCTAATTCCTGGTGGTTTTTAACCAGCAGATGGCCAAGGATAGATGCACACTGTGATGGGCAGCCCGATTCACACATTCAACGCCATCTCCTTTGATTGGCAGGTTCCTTGTCTTTCCCGAATTGGGTCGATCTCTTCAGTCAATCCTGGACGACAACAAAAACAAGATGACGGAGAAAGCTGTTTTGCAGCTTGCAGTCAGGCTGGTATGGGATGCCAGGAAGGCACAGGGTGGGGAAGGGATTTCTCTTGATGGGCAGAAGGGATGGCCTTAAAGGAGTGGAAGAGCTTTTACTAAGGCAACGATCAGATAAAAGAAACCCGAGTCCCGGGCAGAATGGTAATCTGAGAAAGCATCTCAAACAGGATCCTGCCTAATTCCAATAAGTATAAAGCGGTGGGGAGGCGAATTGAGATTTCCAAGATACTGTTAAAAACTGACTCTACTGTCCCAAAGGTGCTTTTTCAAGAGGCAATTGGACTTCCTTTGAATGGTGCCATGGCCTAGAAGTGGAGCTCTTGCCTCACAATCAGGAGGCTGTGGTTCGATCCTAGGTAGAGGCAGATATTTCTCTTTCTGGGCACGATGAGAATATATCTGCTGAACAAAACTCCGCATTGGTGACAGGAAGGGCATCCGGCCAGTAAACACTCAGCTCCGTTCAGTTGCCCAGACTCCACCCGACAAGGGATTATGGCAGGGGTGGGCTTGAAAAATTTTAGCAAGGGGTTCTCTGCCTGGTTGCTGGGTGGGCGTGGTCATGGTGGGCGTGGCCTAGTTGGCCTCCTGAACCACGGGGGGGGGGGGTGTTTTTGCTTTCCCTGGGCTCCAGAGGCTTTCCCCGAGCCTCCAGGAAGGCAAAAACAGCCTCCCCAGGCTCTGGAGACCCTCCAGAGGCTGGAATGGGCCCGTTTCCAGCCTTCCCAAACTTCCGGTAGGCCCGTTTTTTCGCCCTCCCTGACCCTCCATGCAAGCCCTGTACTTACCTGCATCCAAAACAGGCTGTGTGGGGACTCCTGGGAGGGGTGGGCGGGGCCAGCCAGGAGTGGGATTTGTGGGTTCTCCGAACTGCACAGAATCTTAGCTAGAGGTTCTCCCAAACCCTTGCGAACCCCCAGCAGCCCACTCCTGGATTATGGGGTCGTTAGAAGATGAATTGGACTTCCTTTGTTTTTTCCTTGAAGACATTTCACTTCTCATCCAAGAAGCTTCTTCAAATCTTCTCGGATAAGAAGATTCTTGCTTGAGAAGCGTAACGTCCTCAAGAAAAAAAATAAAGGAAGTCCAGTTGCCTCTTGAAAAAACACCCTGATTGATTGATTGATTGATTGATTGATTGATTGATTGATTCGATTTATATGCCACCCTTCTCCGGAGACTCAGGCTGGCTTACAATGCGTTAAGCAATAGTTTTCATACTTTTGTATATACCTGCTTAGTAGGACTTTCAAACCCCCCCCCCCAGCAGTGTTCTTTTTTATACAAAGTCAGCTTATTGCCCCCACAAACCGGGTCTTCATTTTACCTACCTTCGAAAGGATGGAAGGCTGAGTCAACCTTGAGCCTGGTGAGATTTGAACTTGCAGTAATTGCAGGCAGCTGGTGTTACTTAACAGTGCTTTAGTCTGCTGCGCCACCAAGGCTCTTTGGGACAACCACGACCTGGAGGATTGAGAATGGCTGCTGACATGCTGGAGATGGTTGGTTATATGAAAGATAAAAGCCTACTCCCACACCTTTTGTCGTCTTGGCTTTTAGCCTTTATTTAATTCTTAATTTTGATTGTTTTTATATTTATGTTTTTAATGGCACCTTAACCCACCCAGAGTCACTTTGGCTAGCGAGATGGGCGGCATATAAACTTCATTAATTAATAAGGCAAAGCTACCTCCTTCCGCCACCCCGTTACTTCCCACTGATGAAGACTGTTCGCACCAGCAGCAGTCCTGGAAAATGGGAATTTGCGTTGCTGACACTTCCCGTCTGCCTTTCTCTTTGCCTCTAGCTTGATGTTCTGGAGTACCTTCATGAAAACGAATATACTCACGGGGATCTGGCTGCTGAAAACATCTATGTGAATCCATCTGATCTTACTGTGGTAAGGCAGGGAGCAGGGGTCTCTAGGACAACTCGTCATGGCCAACTTGCCGCGGGACAAAAATTACATAATATCAAAGAAACGGTGAAATAGAATAAGTAAAGAACATAAAAGAAGGGACGAAAGAGCAATAGCACTTAGACTTATATATCGCTTCACAGTGCTTTACAGCCATCTGTAGGCGTTTTACAGAGTCAGCGTCTTGCCCACAATAATCTGGGTCCTCATTTTACCCACCTCGGAAGGATGGAAGGCTGAGTCAACCTTGAGCCTGTTAAGACTCGAACTGCCGGCAGCTGGCAGTCAGCAGAAGTAGCCTGCAGTACTGCACTCTAACCACTACGCCACCGTGGCTCATAAATGAAATGTGAATGACAAAATTAAAGTAATTTTTAAAATTATTTTAAATAAATTAAATCAAACGGTTGAATTGGCCTGCAGCGAGTTTTCCTGTCAGGAATTGGCTGCGGGGAATTGCCCCTGGTGAGCTGGGCACCGCAAGTTGGCCATGGTGAATTGGCAGCTGGGAGTTGGCCCATGCCAAGGACCAGAAGGCAGGAGAACAAGACAGGGCTTTTAATCAGGTTGTACAGGTAGTCCTCTACTTATGACTGGTCATCCTCCTGCATGCTTGGAGGGACAGGCCTCAGATCCAGCGAAAATGCTGGCAAAGTTAGCATTCAGAAGTGAAAATGCAGAAAACATTTTCCTCTACAGAGGAAAGAAACACTTAACGACTGTAATGGTGAAAGCTTGGATTATGGCTATTGAGAAAAGCGGTCACACGAGCACCTCACTTAAAAGACCACAGTGACTTAAAATCATAGTTCAGGGCTCAGTTGTGGTCCTAACTTGGCGACGACTTGTAGAGGACTTTGAAGAAAAGCTGCCGTTCAAAAGCAGCTTCGCTCAAAAGACGGGAGAGGGTGAGGAAGAAACTCAAGACTGACCCAGCTTGAGTCTTTTTGGCGCGAGGGATGGAGAAAGGCCGTCGAGGTTTTAAGACTCCATTGTTACAATTTCAACAGTAGAGTGTTAACATTCGTTTGTGGTGTCTGCTACTCACTTCACAACGGTCTCACAGCAACAGAAATTTGGGGCTCGGTTGTGGCCGTAAGTCGTACCTGTAGCATTTTTGAGGATCTTCTGCTTTTCTTCATGCTTATCCTCCAGGTTACTTTAGCAGATTTCAGCTTCGCCTTTCGATACAGCCCTGGGGGGAAACACGTGCCTCAGCGGGAATGCAGTCGGACCCCTCATGAAGGCACCTTGGAGTTCATCAGCCTGGACAGCCACAGGGGAGCTGGTGAGACCCTATTGCAAACGCACGTCTAGATTTGCCCACATCACCTCTCTTGGGAGAGGTGACAACCCGGAGCGTGGCACAAAGGCAACACAGCCAGAGAATAAGTATGAGTCCCTTTATTAGTTCCAACTTTGCCTCTCCCCGCCACCCCAATGTCCCTTTTACTCTCCGGTCTGGAGAAAAACTCCCACAAACCTGTACCAGTCTTTGGCTGAGAATTACTCCAGTCCAATCGTTATAAGCAGCAAACTATAAATCCAACAAGGCAAGTTAAAGTAATTAATCTGGCAGGGCAAGCAAGATAAGGAGTTCCAGAAGTGAAGTAGCAGGGCAGTAAATCAAGCCAGTTGGGAAGACGCCAGGAATTCAAAGAAAGCAGTTAACACAAGATGGGTATTTGTTCCCGACAACCGCCCCTCCCATTTGCCTCTCCTTTAAACTCCATCCCTAGGTGTGCCTTGTGAAAGGAATCGGGCCCCTTTCCTCCCAAACTCACATTGCTCTCTTCTCCGTTCTTCCCTGCGTGTCCTAGGATGAGGAGAGGGTGGGCCTTGGTCTTCTTCTGAACCCCTCTCTCCCTTGTTCTACCTCTCCCCTGCTCTGCCCAGCCTGACTTTGCCCTTCCCCAGTTTCCTCCACAGCCAACGGAGCCACTCTCTCGCTCACTGTCAGCTGTTCGTCTTCCATCTTAGAGTCCTATGAGGCATGACAGGAGAGTTGTGTTGGCTGCCAATTTGCATCCAGGTCCAATTCAGGGTCCTGGTTGTCACCTTGAAAGCCCTATATCACTGGCCTTTGTGGCTTGGCGGCCTGGTTGTGGGGTGGGGGAGAGAGGGAAACCAGGCCATGTGAGTGCACACACGCACACAGAGCTCCAGTCACCCAAGAGAGAAGAGAAGCCTTTTGGGGTGCGGTCTCTGCTCCTTCGGGCTTCTCCGTGCCAAAACCTTTTGCAAAGATCTGAAGCATCGCAAGATCGCTTCCTCAAAACCTTTTGTCTGTTTGCAAAAGCATTTGGCACAGAGAAGAGAAGCCTTTGGGGCACGGTCTTGTACTCCTTCAGACTCACTGAGGCTGCAGAAGTGGATCATGTGTCTTGTGCTTGCAGCCTCAGTCAATGCTCTGCTTTTGGAGAATTTGGAGTAGA
Organism: Pituophis catenifer annectens; assembly: GCF_029215685.1. Lineage (NCBI taxonomy): Eukaryota > Metazoa > Chordata > Lepidosauria > Squamata > Colubridae > Pituophis > Pituophis catenifer. Next base: position 11,121,962 of record NW_027256896.1, on the reverse strand, counting down.
CGGCTTGGCGGTCCAGCTGGGGTTGGAGAGGGGAATTGGGCTGCGTAAGCGGTGGGCCAGCACACACACAAACACACAGCTCCATTCACACGAAAGTGTCAACTTGCAAAGCTTTCAAGTTGCCATGAGCAGGAGGGAGGGAGAACTGAAGTGAATTCCATACATTCTTCCTGACCGCAATCAGAAGGAGGGTGTTAGGTTTCACAGCCAGCCAAAGTGGTTAATTGGAGAATGTGATTTATGACATGGCCAGAGAGAAGGGGAGAGACAGGGTCATAGGGGAACGTAAATCTACGTAGGATCAGTCCTAACTGCATCCGAGTATTGCCGGAATGTTGCTCCTAATAAAATGACTATATTTCCTTTGAAGTTTGGATCATGGCTCATGAATTAATTAGGGCATCTTTCGGAAACTTGACAGAAAGAAGCCTTTGGGACAGTGGTAAAATCCAAATTTTTTTACTACCAGTTCTGTGGGCGTGGCTTGGTGGGCGTGGTGTGGCTTGATGGGCATGGCAGGGGAAGGATACTACAAAATCCCCATTCCCTCCCCACTCTGGGACCAGCCAGAGGGGGTATTTGCCAGTTCTCCGAACTACTCAAAATTTCCGCTACCGGTTCTCCAGAACCTGCTGGATTTCACCCCTGCTTTGGGATGCCTCTTGCACGAGTGGGGCTGCAAGCGTGCGTGTGCACCAACCCCTCACTCACGCAGCCTGGTTGTGAATTTGCCATGCTCAGTAGTGGGCCACAACCTACATGGCTTGGGGCCAGGTTATTTGAAGGGCCATCTTTCCCCAGTTATATCTACCGTGTTTCCCTGAAAAATACGACCTACCCCGAAATTAAGCCCTCGCTTGATTTTTACACGTGTACCCAATATAAGCCCTACCCCCCAAATAAACCCTAGTTAAGACCCCACCCACACCAGGGTGCACAGGTAAAAATCAAGCTAGGGTGAGGGTGGGGAGGGTGGAGCTGCCCTACCTACCAGGCCTCGCATACCCCGACACCTGCCTTGAAGCTCTGTTATCGGCTCCAGAGCCCTTTCCTGAAGGGCCTCTGATGGCAAAATGAGGCCCGGGGGTGGGGGGGGCACCACACGCATCAATCTGGAGCCTGTTTCTCGGTTGCAGAGCAGTGGTGGGTTCCTCCCGGTTCGGCCCAGTTCTGCCGAGCCGGTAGAGGTGACAATATGACGTCACCGAACCGGTTCTCTTTGTTCGGGAGCTGCCCCCCCCCCCCCGTGTTATTCTTACATTTTATTTGGCCCTGCCCCCAATCTCTTCGCTGCCTCCTGAGTCCCAGCTGATCGGCTAGAAGGAAAAAAACTGTTTAAACTCTTGCCGTGGGGCTTCAAAGGGCCGCCCTACAGCTGATCAGTGTTAAAAGGCAGTGTGGTGGTAGACCAGTGCGCTCGAAAAACAAATGGGTAGACCGGTGCCTCCAAAAACAAATGGTAGACCGGTGCCTCCAAAAACAAATGAGTAGACCAGTGCCTCCAAAAACAAATGGTAGACCGGTGCCTCCAAAAACAAATGGGTAGACCGGTGCCTCCAAAAACAAATGGTAGACCGGTGCCTCCAAAAACAAATGAGTAGACCGGTGCCTCCAAAAACAAATGGTAGACCAGTGCCTCCAAAAACAAATGAGTAGACCGGTGCCTCCAAAAACAAATGGTAGACCGGTGCCTCCAAAAACAAATGGTAGACCGGTGCCTCCAAAAACAAATGAGTAGACCAGTGCCTCCAAAAACAAATGAGTAGACCGGTGCCTCCAAAAATAAATAGGTAGACCGGAACGCTCCAAGAACAAATGGGTAGACCGGTACAGCTCTGCAAGCAGTTAAAAGCCTGGTAGACCAGTTCCTCTGCTAAATACTAAAGAATTGTCACATGACCATCAAACCACGCCCACAAAATAAGCCACGCCCACAGAACCGGTAGTAAAAAAAATTTAGAACCCACCTCTGCTGCAGAGGCCATTCCTGACAGCAAAACAGAGGCTGGGGGTGACTTGCGCAGGCGGCGACAAGCGGCCACAGAAGAAGTGGGCCGGCAGCGGGCTCCTGCTGGGTGGGGCTGTGGGTGCCACTGCTGCTAGGTGAGTCAGTGGAAGAAAGACCCTAAAAATACTTTCTAGCCTGGTGCCTTCACCACTGAGCCCTCTGTTAAAAACGGAAGCTTGCTGGTGACCGACTGTGCTACATCCCATCCTCCTTTCCGTGGGGGTGGGAAGTATGGAAATCTGCTTCCGGTATATTTCTTAATGGAGATCTGCTTGTTTGTTCCTTAAACAGCTCCGTCCCGTCGAAGCGACCTCGAATCCTTGGGTTACTGCCTGGTGAAATGGCTGTGTGGCGCCCTTCCTTGGTCTGCGGAGCTGACGGATCCCTGCGATGTCACAGAGGAAAAAGAGAAGTGCGTGCGCACACTTACAACTCTGGGCAAATGCTTGCTGTTAGGGGGGGAAAAAAGGCAAGGGATATTTTGGCTACCACCCAGCCAAGGCTGCGATGGGTACTGAGTGTTGATAACGAGGTCCTGTTTTTTCTGGTCCCACAAGTTCCCTATCTTTCCTCCCGGAGAGACAAAAAAACCCCAGTAGAAGAGAATGTCTGTAGATCAAGAGTTGAATTGTGTGCGATAGAAGGGAGTGGGGGAGAGGAGGAGGAGGAGCTGATTGTGGAGTCCTTGGTGCTCTCTGAGCTTGGTTGTCTATTTGTAGACGTTTCATTACCCAACTAGGTAACATCATCAGTGCTAGAAGAGAGTGGGATTTGCAGACAGGAGGAGGAGGAGGACGACGACTACGACGACTGTGGGGTCCTTGATGCTCTCTGAGCTTGATTGTTTCCTTGCAGACATTTCATTACCCAACTAGGCAACGTCATCAGTGCTAGAAGGAATGGGGTTTGCTCTTTGTTTACACAGAGTAATTTGCCCTGTCAGTGTTAGTGGGCCTGTTGTTTCCTCCTTGGTCGCTCCTTGGTTAGGCTGTTGTTTCCTGCTTGATTGTCTGATTCCAATAAACAGCGCATCTGTAGCTCAGGGTTGAACTGTAAAGTCCTTAATGCTCTCTTGAGTTTGTTTCAGTGGTGGGTTCCTCCCGGTTCGGCCCGGTTATCCCAAGCCAGTAGCGGTGACGATATGACATCACCGAACCGGTTCTGGGCCCTGCCCTGCGCACCCCCACCCCCTGCGTTATTCTTACCTTTTATTTGGCCCCACCCCCAATCTATTGCTGCCTCCTGAGTCCCAGCTGATGGCTAGAGGGAAAAAAAACTGTTTAAACTCTTGCCGTGGGGCTTCAAAGGGCCGCCCTACAGCTGATCACTGTTAAAAGAAAACAAATGAGTAGACCAGTGCCTGCAAAAATACATGAGTAGACCAGTGCCTGCAAAAATAAATGGGTAGATCAGTGCCTGCAAAAATAAATGGGTAGATCGGTACAGCTCTTCAAGCAGTTAAAAGCCTGGTAGACCAGTACTCCTGCTAAATCCTAAAGAATTGTCACATGACCATCAAGCCACACCCACAAAATAAGCCACGCCCACAGAACCAGTAGTAAAAAAATTTAGAACCCACCCCTGGTTTGTTTGTTTATGCAGATGTTTTATTATCCAACAACACAAGTACTACAAAGGGAGTGCTGTTTGCTGTCGGTTTATACACAAAAAAAACTAAACAAACAACTAACCAAGGAGCTATCAATGAGAAAACAACAATCCCACAAACAAGCTATTCTATACAGGTAGTCCTCGACTTACGACCACAATGGAGCCCAACATTTCTGTTGTTAAGCGAGGCATTTGTGAAGTGAATTTTGCCTCATTTTACGACTTTTCTGGCCCCAATTGTTAAGAGAATCGCTGCAGTTGATTAAGTTAGTAACTCAGTTGTTAAGAGTTTCCTTCCTTGACTTTGCTCAACAGAAGGTTACAAAAGTGGATCGCATGACCTTGGGACACAGCAACAGTCATAGAATAGAATAGAATAGAATAGAATAGAATAGAATAGAATAGAATAGAATAGAATAGAATAGAATAGAATAGAATAGAATAGAATAGAATAGAATCCTTTATTGGCCAAGTGTGATTGGACACACAAGGAATTTGGTGCAAATGCTCTCAGTGTACATAAAAGACAAGATAAATTCGTCAAGAATCATAAGGTACAACACTTAATGATAGTCATAGGGAACAAATAAGCAATAAGATCATGCTAGGAAACAATCAATTATAAATCGTAAGGTTAGAAGCAACAAGGTTACAGTCATACAGTCGTAAGTGGAAGGAGATGGGTGACAGGAACGATGAGAAGATTAATAGTACTGCAGACTTAGTAACTAGTTTGACAGAGTTGTGGGAATTATTTGTTTAGCAGAGTGATGGCATTCGGGGAAAAAATGTCCTTGTATCTAGTTGTTCCGTTGTGCAGTGCTCTATAGAGTCATTTTGAGAATAGAAGTTGAAACCGTTTATGTCCAGGATGTGAGGGGTCTGTAAATATTTTCTCAGCTCTTTTTGACTGGTGCAGTATACAGGTCCTCACTGGAAGGCAGGTTGGTAACCATTGTTTTGTCTGCAGTTCTAACTATCCTCCGGAATCTGCGTCTGTCTTGTTGGGTGGCAGAGCCAAACCAGACAGTTATAGGGGTGCAGATGACAGACTCAATAATTCCTCTGTAGAACTGGATCAGCAGCTTCTTGGGCAGTTTGAGCTTCCTGAGTTGGCGCAGAGTTGGAACCAGTTGCCAAGCACCTGAATTTTGATCACCTGATTATGGGGTTGCTGCAAAGGCCGTCACAGTGAGAAACGGTCGTAAGTCCCTTTTTTCAGTTCCGTCGCAACTCTGACCTGTCACTGTTGTAAATCGAGGACTACCCGAATGAACAGACAGCAAACCCCTCTCCCTTCTAGTACTGAAGATGTTAACTAGTCTGGTGCAAACAAAGAACCAAGCTTGGAGAACACCAAGGCCCCCCCACAAAAAAACCCTGCTCCCAAGAGATAAACGTTAAAGGAACGCCACTCGTACCGGATCATGCCGACCTTGTCTTTGGGACATTAACCTGGCCTTCAAAAGCAGGGTGGATTTGATTTGATTTAAATCAAATCGATTTAAATCACGATTTAAATCACAAGTAGAAAGTCTTGATTTAAATCAACTCGATTTAAATCCTAATTTTTTAAAGAGCAACAGTCATCTGTCCCGCAGCGACTCCTCCTCTGACCCGCTGTTGACTCACTGACGGCCCCAATATTGCAGAATATACAACCCAGGGGTGAAATGCTACCGGTTCGCACCGGTTTAGGCGAATCGGTAGTAAAAAAATGCTACCGGCTCCTCCGAACTGGTATTTCCGTCGATTAGCTGTGCCGCATGATTTATATTCGCTAGAAAGCAGGAAATCCTCATTTTTCCGCACGTTCGATGCATACTGTGCATGCATGGGTGCAAATAATCCTTGAGTTACAAACGTAACGGGGGTGTCATTCATGGTCAAAATTCACGAGAGTCACAAAACAGGTTGGTTGCACGACGACCTGATATTACAACCTCTTTTTTGCCATGGTGGTTAAATGAATTGGTATTGTTAAACAAACACCATGGTCATTAAGTTAGCCAGTGGTTCTCCAGGGGCACAGTTTTGCCAACATTCAGGTGTAAATAATGGTTTGGGGCAGAACCAATGATGGGCTGCTGGGGGTTCGCAGAGGTTCGGGAGAACCTATAGCTAAGATTCTGTGCAGTTCAGAGAACTCCCAAATCCCACTCCTGGCTGGCCTAGCCCTGCCCCACCCCTCCCAGGAGTCCCCACGCAGTTTTGGATGCAGGTAAGCGCAGGGTGCGCATGGAGGCTCGGAAGGGCGAAAAACAGGCCTACCAGAAGTTTGGGAAGTTCCAGAGAGCCTCCGGAGCCTGGGGAGGCCGTTTTCGCCCTCCCGGAGGCTCGAGAAAAATCTCCGGAGTCCAGGGAGGGCAAAAACCGCCCCTCCCCCCCCCACTGCCACGGTGCAGGAGGCTGACTAGGCCACACCCACGATTGCCACACCCACCCAGCAACCGGGGCAGCCCATTCCTGGGCAGAACCATTATCAAGGACAGTCGTAGGATTCCAGGATGCTGCAAACAGCAATAAATACAGTGAATATGTATTGTCAATGCACAATTCTCATCTCAGTTGTACTTCTCCTGTTTAAGGGATTCACGTTGATTGTCATTGCCGTTGTAGGTGCAAAGCGGATATTATCAAAAGTTCAAGACTGACCACTGGTTGGGGAGCCTTACCAGGTAAAGGCGGGTTGACTTGTTCTCATTTTAATATCCTAATTTTCACTTGAGGGTTTACTTCTTAGAGCAGTGTTTCTCAACCTTGGTAGCTTGAAGATGGGTGGACTTCAACTCCCAGAATCCCCCAGCCAGCGCTGCTGGCTGGGGGATTCTGGGAGTTGAAGTCCACCCATCTTCAAGCTACCAAGGTTGAGAAACACTGTCTTAAAGGGTTACTTGGTGGTGCAGTGGTTAGAGTGCAGTACTGCAGGCTACTTCTGCTGACTGCCGGCTGCCAGCAATTTAGCAGTTCGATCCTGACCAGCTCAAGGTTGACTCAGCCTTCCATCCTTCCAAGGTCGGTAAAATGAGGAGCCAGATTGTTGGGGGGCAATAGGCTGACTCTGTAACCGCTTAGAGAGGGCTGTAAAAGCACTGTGAAGCGGTATCTAAGTCTAAGTACTCTTGCTACCTCATGGTTGTTCTCACAACAGCTTTCCACATGACAGGTAGTCCTCAACTTGCGACCACAATTGAGCCCACAGTTTCTGTTGCTAAGCGAGACAGTTGTTAAGTGAGTTTTGCCCCTCTTTATGACCTGTCTTGCCACAGTTGTTAAGTGAATCACTGCAATTGTTAAGTTACAATGCAGTTGTTAAGCAAAACTGGCTTCCGCATTGACTTTACTTGTCCGAAGGTCGCAATGAATAGGGGATGACATGATCCCGGGACGTGCCAGTTGCCAAGCATCTGGATTCTTGATCATGGAAAAGCTGCAACTGCCGTAAGCATGAAAAAAACGATCGTAAGTCACTTTTTTCCCAGTGCTGTTGCAACTTTGAATGGTCACTAAACAAAGTGTTGTAAATTGAGGACTACCCACTATATATTTTCAATGAGAAATAATCCACTACGATTTTGCACAGCCCATTGTGACGGTATGGCTGGCTGGGGAATTCTGGGAGTTGAAGTCCATTCATCTGAAAGTTGCCAAGTTGGGGAAAAAAAAAAACATTGATCTAAGCCAGAAGTTGTGGCATCACAAATATTGCAATTGTTACTTAAGACAGAGCAGCTCTTTTCATTGTTGTTCACGGAGATCTGTTTGATTAACCGATCGATTGATTTTTAAAGAATCCATAAAGAAATACCTGCAGCAGGTCATGACTTTGGAATATGAAGAAAAACCAAACTACGAAGAACTGCGAATGTTCTTTACGAGCCCTCTTCAGCTGATGAGAGCATCGGCCTATGACTCCGTGGACCTCAGAGCAGCACCCTAGGTGAGCTGTGATTTCATTCTAGGCCCATACAAAGAGCATCATGGGCCCTCCTAGGTGGCAGATTTTTTTGTGTGTGTTGACAATATTACTTAAAAAGGAAAGAAAAACAAAAACAAAAGAAGACGCCCACTTCTGAGCTTGGCATAGCTGGAGATAACTGGAACAGATAGGTAAATTTTGGGGTGGTGTAGAAGGTGGATGGGTGGGTGGGTGGGTGGATGGTTGGATGGATAAGATGATATGGATAGACAGACAGACAGACAGAAAGAAGATGGATGTAGGTGGGTGGATGATGGGTGGATGGATAGATATGGATAGATGGGTTAGTTGATATATATATATAGAGAGGGGTAGGTGGATGGATAGATGGATGGATGATAGAGATAGACAGGTAGACAGACAGACATATTAGATAGATATATTAGATAGATATATTAGATAGATAGATGATAGATAGATAGATAGATAGATAGATAGATAGATAGATAGATAGATAGATGATGGATGGATGTAGGTGGATAGGTAGATGGATGGATGAGAGATAGATGATAGAGAAACAGGTAGGTGGATGGGTAGATGGATGGATGATAAGAGATAGACAGGTAGATAGACATATTAGGTAGGTATAATAGATAGATGATAGATAGATAGATAGATAGATAGATAGATAGATAGATAGATAGATAGATAGATAGATAGATGATAGATAGAGAAAGAGAGAGGTAGGTGGATGGGTAGATGGATGGATGATAGAGATAGGTAGACAGACAAGACAGACAGACAGACAGATAGATGTGGATGGATGAGATAGATAGATAGATAGATAGATAGATAGATAGATAGATAGATAGATAGATGTAGGTGGATAGTTGGATGGATGAGATAGATGATAGAGATGATAGAGAGAGGTAGGTGGATGGTTAGATGGATGGATGATAGTGATAGACAGGTAGACAGACAGACATATTAGACAGGTATATTAGAGAGATAGATTAGAGAGAGAGAGAGGTAGATGGATGAGATAGATAGATAGATAGATAGATAGATAGATAGATAGATAGATAGATAGATGATAGATAGATAGACAGATAGATAGATAAAGGTAGATGGATGGATGATAGAGATAGACAGGTAGACAGAGACATATTAGACAGGTATATTAGGTAGGTAGATAGATAAATGGATGGATGGATGGATGGAAGATGGTTGGAGGTAGGTGGATGGGTAAATGGATAAGATGGATGGATGGATGATAGAGGTAGGTGGATGGGTAAATGTATGGATGAGATAGATAGATAGATAGATAGATAGATAGATAGATAGATAGATAGATAGATAAAGGTAGATGGATGGATGATAGAGATAGACAGGTAGACAGAGACATATTAGACAGGTATATTAGGTAGGTAGATAGATAAATGGATGGATGGATGGATGGAAGATGGTTGGAGGTAGGTGGATGGGTAAATGGATAAGATGGATGGATGGATGATAGAGGTAGGTGGATGGGTAAATGTATGGATGAGATAGATAGATAGATAGATAGATAGATAGATAGATAGATAGATAGATAGATGGATGGATGGATGTAGGTGGATGGGTAGATGGATGGATGACAGAGATGGATGATGGACAGAAGACAGATAGACAGACAGGCTATCAAGGCACTTTACAGCTTCACCCAGCAGCTTACTTGCCGAATCGAAGCAGCCAGTTTTCATGCAAGATTCCGTCAACCTGCGAGGGGTGTAATGTGTAGTTCGACCCTTAGTGAGGGTAAAGAAGAACACCAGTGGAAATTGTGGCCCAAGAAGAGAAGAATGATAAACCTTTTTGCTCCTCTCACTTATCACACAGTTCATCCTTCACATACGCCTCTTTGCCCTTGTGTTGTGAGCAGTGATATTGAAAGCGATTAAAATTCACCAAGCACAGATTTTTGAGATCAGAAGCAGCTCATCCTGGGACCTTGTCCTATCTGGATAACAAGGTTTTGCCTTGTGCTGTGATGCATTTCTGCATCAAAATGGCTCCCCGCTTAGTTCAGACATATTTAGCGATTTCAGTAGTGCTGGTTTATCCTTTCATTAGCTGTTGTTTTCAGTAGCAGAGAGAATTTTGTCATTATTTAGCAGCTTCTCCCTTTACCCTGACAAACTTGTTTTTGGGTGTGTATTTCTCCCATTCCCCCACTCCCCTCTTTAAAGCTTTCCGAAAGCTGAATGTGAAGAGAAATGAAGAACAAGAAGGAATCATCTGGCTTTACAGGTCTTGAAAAATGCACTTAAGGGTCGAACTCACTGGAATATCTTCGCATTGGAACCATTGGCAACATAGATTGTGTGTGTTTGCTTGTTATCTCCGGTTTTTAACAGAGGGAAAGTAGTTTTCATGGAAATGTTTGTTAGGATTTTGCTGTGACCTATTGCAAGCTAAAGATTTACCCAGGGGCATAATTTAATTCAATGCATTCTAGCAAATCTTTCTTTGATAAATAATTACTTGCACATAATTTATAAAGGGCATTTATCAGCTGTCCAAATATTCAAATCAAACTCTGAACCTTTAAAAAAAAGGAGGGAAAGGGGAGAAAGATTGTAAATATTTTAATTTTGTTTTTAATCTTGCTTTTAGTGTCTTAAAAGTTCGTTTTATTCTACTGCATAAATATTTTATGATTTTTATTCCTAGCTTAAAAGATGTTTTGTCAGGCAGAAGGACTGAGAAAAAGTTTTTAATCTTTGAAACATATGCTTTGTTGATTTTTGTAGTAAAAAATTTGTACGGTGAGGTCCAAGTTTGTTTTGTGTGATTTTTGCGTGGCAGAAAAATCCAGCAATATTGAGCTCCTTTTGTAGGGAACATTCGAGATCAGCTCCTGATCTTTGTGGGAGATCACTACATTTTCCCCTGCTTTGGTCCATAATTATTATAAATTAATTTATATTAGAACAGATTCTCACTAACAGTTCTGTTCATTATAACAGATCTGGTACCAAGAATCTGATTGAAATGTCAGATGAAGTTAAAAATAAGACGCTTATTAACATAAACCCACATTTTGGGATCAGGTAAAAATCCATGTATTAATCTGTAATGTAGGAGCAACTTTCAATTGGAATTGAAATTGGGTCCAGTTGATGGGGAAAATGAACAAATTACGGTTTTGGAGTGCCATACTTTTAAGAAATCCTGCACTTCTAGCCAATGCAGCATCTTTCTAATAACTGTGAGCTCAATAGCAGTAACTTAGAGAGGGATCTTGGAGTCCTAGTGGACAATCGCTTAAATATGAGCCAGCCATGTGCAGCAGCTGCCAAAAAAGCCAACACAGTTCTGGGCTGCATTAACAAAGGGATAGAATCAAGATCACGTGAAATGTTAATACCGCTTTATAATGCCTTGGTAAGGCCACACTTGGAATCCTGCATCCAGTTTTGGTCGTCATGATATAAAAAAAGATGTGGAGACTCTAGAAAGAGTGTAGAGAACAACAAAGATGATTAGGGGACTGAAGGCTAAAACATAGAAAGAACGGTTTGCAGGAATTGGGTAAGTCTAGTTCAGGAGTCAGCAACCTGCGGCTCTGGAGCCGCATGTGGCTCTTTCACCCCTCTGCTACGGCTCAAATCTTAAACACTCAAAGAGCCATTTGGACCCGTTTCCCACAGAAAAGAAAACACCGGGAGCCACAAAACCCTTCCCGTGCCTGACTATTTCTTGAGCGGCCACAAAATTAGCCTATGTAGTTGAATTAAGTGTTCTGTTTTCTTCTGAAACTTTTCTTTTCTTGGATTTATCCATGGTTGGCCTACCGGGGGTTGAAAAGCTCAATAAATTGCGTGCCAGCAGGTGTCGCACATTGGCAGTGATGCATATTTTGAGTGACGGAGCCGCAGCAGAGGGGTGAAAGAGCCACATGCGGCTCCAGAGTCCAGACCCCTGAACTAGACCTACCCATATTCCTGCAACCGTTCTTCATATATTTTAGCCTCTGGTCCCCTAATCCATCTTCATTCTAAAAAATTCTGAAAAAGCACAAGGAAGCCTGAGTGGCGTAGGAGGCTAATGCCTCCTACTAAGGCAGCATTTAATATCCAGCTGCCTGCAATTACTGCAAGTTCAATTCTCACCAGGCTCAAGGTCGACTCAGCCTTCCATCCTTTCTAAGGTTGGTAAATTGAGGATCCAGTTGTGGGGGCAATAAGCTGACTTTGTATAAATATACAAAAGTATGAAGGCTATTGCTTAACGCATTGTAAGCCGCCCTGAGTCTCCGGAGAAGGGCGGCATATAAAAAGAAAAAAGAAAGAAAGAAGCCACCCAGGATTTCTTAGCATCCTTTATCTATGCTAAATGTGGCACGTGCTAAATCTGTGTTGCCATCTCGTGTCTGTTGCTGGCCTAGCATGAGTTACCAGTACGTTGAATAACAGTGTTCTCCCCCTCAGCTGAGGAGTCTCTGTGGGATTGTAGCCAAAACAAGCTACCGAGAAACGAGAAGAAAATAAACATGCCTGGAGAAGGCAGCAAACTGGTTTAATCGAGGAGACGCCTGTATCTAAGAGCCCTAATGAAGACTGGAAGCAGCTCATATAATCCTGGATTAACTGTCCGGTGCAGAGAAGCCAGAAACCAGGATTGGAGTTCAAAACTACTACAAAGTTGTTGTTTTTTTTAATTTGATTTATATGCCGCCCTTCTCTGGAGACTCAGGGCGGCTTACAAAGTGCTAAGCAATAGCCTTCATACTTTTGTATATTTATACAAAGTCCTTATTTCCCCCACAAACTGGGTCCTCAATTTACCTACCTTAGAAAGGATGGAAGGCTGAGTCAACCTTGAGCCTGGCGAGATTCGAACCTGCAGTAATTGCAGGCAGCTGGTCTTAATAACAGGGTGCTTTAGACCACTGTTCTACCAAGCCCTCGTTTGAGGGCTCCTCAGTGGTCTCTAGATTTTGGTTGTTTTCTTGCAGACGTTTCATTACCCAGCTAGGTAACATCAGCAGCAGCACTGGTGATTGTTACCTAGGTTTGGGAAATAAAATGTCTGCCCCCCCCAAAAAAAAAAACAACCGAGGACTCCCTCATTTCAACCCTGAGCTCCAAATAGTTTCTTCTATTGGTAGCACTTGTGGATGTTGCCAGTGGTGAAATCTAAAATTTGTTACTATCGGTTCTGTGGGCATGGCTTGGTGGTGGTGGTGGTGGGGGGGGGGGTAATGTGACTGGGTAGGCGTGGCCAACTTTTTTTCTTTTTTACTTTTAAAACCATTTTTTCTACAACCTCTTTGGTGAAGAGGTTGTAAAAAAATGCTTTCAAAAGGCTCTGACGATCCCAGCTGAGTTGCCTGATCGGCAGAGGCTTTTTTTCTTTTAAATGCCTCTGACGATCAGGCAACTCAGCTTGGATCATCAGAGGCATTTAAAAGAAAAAAAGAGGTTTTTTTTCTTTTAAAAGCCTTTGACGATCCCAGCTGAGCCACGCAATCATCAGAGGCTGTTTTTTTTTTTTTTTTTACTTTTAAAAACATTTTTTGGCTGAAGAGGTTGTAGAAAAAATGCTTTTAAAAGTAAAAAAAAAAGCCTCTGATGATTGTGCAGCTCAGCTGGGCATGGGGGGGGGGCAGGGATTTTTGTTACCGGTTCTCCGAACCACCCGCCTCCATCGCTACCAGATCGGGCGATCCGGTCCGAACCGGGAGCATTTCACCCCTGTATGTTGCTGTTCAGAAAGCATGGAAATGGCAGAAATTTGCATGTAGGCCGAAGAGGTTGTAGAAAAAAAAGCCTCTGACGATCCCAGCAGAGCAGCATGATCGTCAGAGGCTTTTTTTTTTTTTTAACTTTTAAAAGCAATGCTTTTAAAAGTAAAAAAAAAAAAAAAAAAAAGATTGCGCGCCACAGCTGATCACACCCCTCTCGCGCGCTGTTCTACTTACCACATGCCTCCTTTTGGCGCCACTGAGTGTGCGCAGCTCGCATTTGGTGCGGGTGCACTCTGCGCATGGCCAGCCAGCAAACCGGTTCAGATTTCACCACTGGGTTGCACCCCACCACTGGCGTCGGTGTATGTTATGACCCAAGTGGCTCACATTCTTACAAAATCACACTTTTCAAACTAAAGACGCAAGGTTTCCTGGCATAGAGAGATTAACCAACTGGTTAGCCGAAAAGTTAAACCGTAAACCGGAGGATGCGGAAGAGATGATTTTGGGGTTTTTTCGTTTGTTTTTATTGTGGCCCGTAGGGAGACACACATCGGAACACGAACCTGTTCAGGTGACCCAAAGACCAGGTCCATCCAAAGACGGACCAGCAGTTATTTTGATGTCTCCAAGGAAGCAGGAAGAGTTGGGACATTAAGTGTTCCTCAGCACCGATCTTCCAGCATCGTTATCTGTTTGGAGAGCAGCCATCCCAGATAGGAGGAGGAGGACTCAAAGGAGGAATCAGCCTAGACTCTCTACATAAACACAAGAGGGCTAGGTCTGACCCCACCCCTGAATTCCTTAAAAGCCTTGTCTGGTCTTTTCCCAGGCGAAAGCTGTCCGTCTGGAGTAGATTCCTGTACTATAGGCAGAGAGCAATAAAGTAGCTAATTTCAACTCTACACAGATAGGTCTAATTCAGTGATGGCAAACCATTTTGGCACCAAGTGCCCAAACTGGAACACGCGGGCATGGATGTGCACCAGAGCACCGGAAACCCAAATACCAGCTGGCTGATGCACACATGCCTGTTTTTTGGCTATTTTTCGGGCCATTTTCAGACCGCTTTTTGGGCTGTTTTCCAGCACTCCAGCGCCACAAAGACCAGCACACAGGAAACCAGAAGAGGAGCTGGTGATGGCATGCATGCCCACAGAGGGCTCTGTGTGCCTCCTCTGGTATGTGTGCCATAGGTTTGCCATCACGGGTCTAGTTGTTAGCGCCCGACACTGCCCCACTGATGCTGTGACCTCGCCCAGTCATGCGCTTCAATGCATCAGAAATCCTCCCTCACCCCTATATGTAGTCACCGTCGAGATGAATGAATTTAATTATTTACTGAATTTATACACCGCCATACATCCTCGCCTAAGTGACTCAGGGCAGCTTGCAACCAGTGGTGAAATCCAATTTTTTTTACTACCGGTTCTGTGGGCGTGGCTTGATGGGCATGGCTTCAGAAGGATACCGCAAAATCTCCATTCCACCCCACTCCTGGGGGTAGGATATTGCAAAATCTCCACTCCCACTCCACTCCACGGGAAGGATACTGCACAATCCCCATTCCCTCCCCACTCCTGGGGGAAGGATATTGCCAAATCTCCATTCCCACCCCACTTGCCGGTTCTCCGAACTACTCAAAATTTCCGCTACCGGTTCTCCGAACTACTCAAAATTTCCGCTACTAGTTCTCCGAACTACTCAAAATTTCCGCTGCCGGTTCACCAGAACCTGTCAGAACCTGCTGGATTTCACCCCTGCTTGCAACATTAAAGAAACAACAAACCAAAACACAGGTTAAAAAACAAAAACGTAAAAGAACGAATGAAAACTTCCACCTAATAATAAAAACCGGTTAAAATGCAGAAGATGAAAAGGTTAACAAGCCACCCTCCGTTTCTAAGGCTGCATCACACAGACCCCACCACCCACCCATGCTTATTGGCAACACCAGGTCTTCACACTGGAAATTCAACAGAGTGGAAGGGGGGAGGCTCACCTCTTGGGGGCGGAGGGGGGGATAAGATAAGATAATTTTATTTCTATACCGCCCCTCTCCCGAAGGACTCGGGGCAGTGCACATCAAGTAAAAACACAATACAAACATCATAATTAAATTTAAAAATTATTAAAATTATTACATTTGCGGCCGAAATTCGTTAAAAACCCAAAAATTTAAAAACTCCAAATTTAAAACTCCATTACACAGATAGCCCTGCCTGTCGGAAGATGTAAAGATATCCCAAAAGACTTGCCTTAAGCCAGAAGATGAAATGAAGCAGGCTTTAGGCCAGGAGGCCAGGCTCACTTTTCTGGACCAAAGCCCATCCTTGGCTTGAGAAGGTAGGTAGGTACCATCTACCCGAATCCATCCATCACCTGCCTTGGAGGGTAGGTAGCTTAAGAGAGATGCTGCCTGGGTGGGTCGCATCTGCAGCCCCTGAGCTCGCTCTCTGGGCGCCTCGCAGTTTTTCCGCGGAGGATGGAGGAGACGGCATCTCTCCAGAGGTGCATTTCAGCCGGCGTCACATCTGCAGCGCAAAGAGGCTGGTCGGTTGTGCCATTGGCAACCGGGAGCGATCAGCTAGGGATGGAGGAGAAGGACCAGATGGAGGAAGAGGAGGAAGAGGAGGAAGAAGAAGAGGAGGAGGAGGAGGAGAAGGAAACGTGTTGGGGTGGGAGAAAAGCGCCCCATTTGGCTCCAAAACAAGGCTCTCTCTCTCTCTCTCTCTCTCTCTCTCTCTCTCTCTCTCTCTCTCTCTCTCTCTCTCTCTCTCTCTCTCTCTCTCTCTCTCTCTCTCTCTCTCTCTTTTCGTGTCCCCCACCCACGCGTGTTCCCTGCGCGTCAGCGGGGAGGGGCTCAGCCGGCGCTCCGTGCCCGCCTCCCTCCTCTTCCTCCTCCTCCTCCTCCTCCTCTTTCCTTCCCTCCTTCCCCGCCTAGTGCCGGAGAGCCGGGATGGCAACGGAGTCGGCAGCCGCAGGAACCGTCGGAGGTGGAGGAGGAGACGCAGCGGAGAAGCCTGGAGCGCGGCGAGACTGAGCAAGGTAAGAAGAGCCCCCCCCCCCCACTCCCCACCGTGGGAGAGAGAGAGATCATCCAACCGGCAGGACCTCCTTGGCTTCTGCATTCCGGACTTGGCTGGCTTTGTCCTGCCGCCCCTCCCTCCTCCAGTGTGTGTATTTTGTTCTCCTTATGCGGGTGCAAAAAAAAAAAAAACCACACAAATACACATTTCATTTTGCAAAGCCTCCCTCCTCTCCCTGCCCCTCAAAAGCCCCGGGGGTCTCTGCCACCCTCCCTCCCCAGGTTGCATCTTCCTCTTCCTCCTTCTCCTAGCCAGGGCGGCCCCTTCCCCTCTGTCTGTCTTAGGACCAGCCTGCCCTGTCGTTCTTCCCCCTCTTTTTTTTTTCTCCTCCTTTGCCAGACCCTCCCTGGCTGCAGGAGGCAAGCCCTTCTTGCAAGGCTCCCGGGAGCCCCTTCCCCACCTCTGGCTGGCTGGAACCCCCTCCGTAATGTTATGAACAAGGGTATGAATCACCCACAGCCTGGCGAATGACATCACTCTCTCCTTCCTTCCTCCCTCCCTCCCTATACAGAAAGCAGCTCCTATGTTTTTTCAACCAGCCTGCCTGGGCATCTTTGGGGTGGGGTGGGGTGGGGTGGGGTGGGTAAGGGGGCTGCGTCTGGTTCCTTGGCTTGTCTGGAGAGGTGGGGAGTGGGTGAAGAAAGGGGAGGGGGGTGTCTGGGTTTCATAACACAAAGGCAGCGGTGGAAGGGCCCTATCATGCCAGCTTAAAGAGCTCCATCGGCAGATAAGCCGGTTCCGGTACCCTAGGGTTGATGCTTTCCCTGCCCTTCGCCAGCCGGGAAGCTTGGTAGGTTGATGGCCTTAAGAGACATAGCCCTTTTGATGTTGTGCCAGGCCTTCCTTTTGATTTGGGGGTGGGTTATATGGGGGTGTCTTGTCCTTAAAGGGGCGGTCGTCGGCCTTGCAAGCAACGGGCTGGAGAAGTTTTTATGCACGAGCCTTGATCTTAAGGCCTTTCTCAGGTCGATTTTGAGAAAACCAGGATCGCTTTGGAAAAGCAGATGAGCTGGCTTGGCACGACGGCAGTGAGAGGCAGCGGTAGGCACCATCCATCATCATGCTCGATCTGCGGGGTTTTTTTTTATTTTTTAAATGTCACAACTAGCCAATGCACAAGGCAAACCGCATCTTTCCACTCTTCCGGGCTGTGTAGAGCGGCTGGGTGGGGGACCCCCAGACGGTGTGGTTTGCGAAGGACGAGTCTTTTGGTTTGGCGTTATGCCAACGGTCTAGTTACTATAGTTTCCACCCAGACCACGGCTACGACCAACGGCTTTGAAAAGACAAGGTGGGAATCCAGCTGGCGTTGACCTGCTTTAGAAAGCAGCTTTCTCGGTTGCTAAGAGTGTGAGCCAGATCTCTCCTGGGCTTAGGCAGGGAGGCGCTGTAATTAAGGTCAAATGAGGGCAGCTGCCAGTGTGGGGGGGGGAACCACTGGTGGAATGGCAGGAACTCAGCTGCCTTCCCACATGTTCCACTGAACAGGATTTGGCTTGTGTGTATTTGATGGATTGTGTGAACCAAAGCCACCGGGTTAAGAATAGAATAGAATAACAGAGTTGGAAGGGACCTTGGAGGTCTTCTAGTCCAACCCCCTGCTTAGGCAGGAAACTCTACACCACTTCAGACAAATGGTTATCCAACATCTTCTTAAAAACTCCCAGTGTTGGAGCATTCACAATTTCTGGTGGCAAGTTGTTCCACTGATTCATTGTTCTTAAGTGTCAGGAAATTTCTCCTTAGTTCTAAGTTGCTTGTCTCCTTGATGAGTTTCCACCCATTGCTTCTTGTCCTGCCCTCAGGTGCTTTGGAGGATAGCTTCTTTGTGCCTCTTCTTTGTGGCAGCCCCTGAGATAGTGGAACACTGCCATCATGTCTCCCCTAGTCCTCCTTTTCATTAAACGAGACATGCCCAGTTCCTGCAACCGTTCTTCATATGTTTTAGCCTCCAGTCCCCTAATCCTCTTTGTTGCTCTTCTCTGCACTCTTTCTAGAGTCTCCACATCTTTTTTACATCGTGAAGACCAAAACTGGATGCAGTATTCCAAGTGTGGCCTTACCAAGGCCTTATAAAGTGGCATTAACAACTACACGTTATCTTGATTCTATCTCTTTGTTTATGCAGTCTAGAACTGTATTGGAAGCTTTCATATAGTTTTAAAAAAAAGCATGGCTTAGGGCAGGGGTCTCCAACCTTGGCAACTTTAAGACTTGTGGACTTCAACTCCCACTCTGGGAGTAGGAGCCTTGGTAGTACAGTGGTCTAAAGCACCCTGTTATTAAGACCAGCTTCCTGCAATTACTGCAGGTTCGAATCTCTCCAGGCTCAAGGTTGACTCAGCCTTCCATCCTTTCTAAGGTAGGTAAATTGAGGACCCAGTTTGTGGGGGCAATAAGCTGACTTTGTATAAATATACAAAAGGATGAAGGCTATTGCTTAACGCACTGTAAGCCGCCCTGAGTCTCCGGAGAAGGGCGGCATATAAATCAAATTATATATAAAAAAAAAAAGCTGGGCGAACACTCCGTCTTTGCTTCAAACGTTATTTTTTTGGGGGGGTTGTTTTGTTTTGAATCCAACTTCATGCAGTCCTTGGCCTATGGCCACAGTTGAGCCCAACATTCATGTGGCTAAGCGAGACATTTCTTAGGTGAATTTTGCTCCACGTTACGACCCTTCTTGTCACCGTTGTTAAGTGAATCCCTGCAGCTGTAACAAGGTTCTTAAGTGAATCCGGCTTCCCCACAGATTCTGCTTGTCAGAAGGTGGCGAAAGGGCATCCCGTGACCCTGGGACGCTGCAAACCATCATAAGTATGAGTTAGTTGGTAAGTGTCCAAATTGTATTCACGTGACCAGGGAGAGGCTGCAATGGTCGTGAGTGTGAAAAACAGTCGTAAACTACTTTTTTTTCAGTACTGTTGTGACTTTGACCAGTCACTAAACGAATGGTCGTAAGTCAAGGACTGCCTGTAATTGTATCCTATTCCATAGTCAGCCTTCAAATACTTTCTTAGAGTCACATGAGTCTCCAAAAATGGGGGTGGCACAAAATTGAGAGAATAGAATAGAATAGAATGGAAAGGAAGGGAAGGGAAGGGAAGGGAAGGGAAGAGAGAAGAGAAGAGAAGAGAAGAGAAGAGAAGAGAAGAGAAGAGAAGAGAAGAGAAGAGAAGAGAAGAGAAGAGAAGAGAAGAGAAGAAGAGGGAAGGGAAGGGAAGGGAAGGGAAGGGAAGGGAAGGGAAGGGAAGGGAAGGAAGATAAAAGAAGAGGGAAGGGAAGGGAAGGGAAGAGAGAAGAGAAGAGAAAAGAAGAGAAGAGAAGAGAAGAGAAGAGAAGAGAAGAGAAGAGAAGAGAAGAGAAGAGAAGAGAAGAGATAATATGGAAATAGAGAATAGGAATAAAAATAGAATAGAATAGAATAGAATAGAGTAGAATAGAATAGAGTAGAATAGAATAGAATAGAATAGAATAGAATAGAATAGAATAGAATAGAATAGAATAGAATAGAATAGAATAGAATAGAATATGGAATAAAAATAGGATAGGATAGGATAGGATAGGATAGGATAGGATAGGATAGGATATGGAATAAAGATAGAATAGAATAGAATAGAATAGAATAGAATAGAATAGAATAGAATAGAATAGAATAGAATAGAATAGAATAGAATAGAATAGAATATGGAATAAAAATAGGATAGGAAAGGGTAGGATAGGATAGGATTGCGTAGAATAGAATAGAATAGAATAGAATAGAATAGAATAGAATAGAATAGAATAGAATAGAATAGAATAGAATAGAATCAGCTGGAAGGGAACTTGGAGGTCTTTTAGTCCAGCCCCCTACTCAAGCAGGAGAACCTATACCATTTCACGAATGAACGAATGAATCTCTGCTTTCATCTGATCAGTCTTAACTCACTTCTATCCATGAGCCCTATTGGGGTGGGGGAGGGAAACATCCATTAGGAAGTCCTTTGGTTCCAGCTTGTCCCAAGGGGAATCTGCTGGTCCTTCTCTGCCCTTCATTGAACTGATGACATCTGTTCATTGTCTTGAGTTGGTTGCCTAGCAGAACTTCCCGTGCTATCGACACCAGTTTCAGTGGCAAAGACAGCGTGAAAGTCCTTGTTTTCTATGCTGAAACCTTGAACTGTGAATGTACAGCCCATGTTTCCCATAATTGCACCTTGAAATATCTGCTGGACTTTGATTCGATGAGCTATTTCCTCCCCTTCCCCCTCCAGAAGTAATCGGCCATCATCTCTCATGCTTTCAAGATTATATTTATTCATTTGCTAATTACTCGCATCCCGCCTCTATTGTTTTTACAAAAAAACAAAACAAAATCTCAAGGCAGCAAATATATCCAACATAACTTCCTCCTCCTATTTTTCCTACAACAACAACCCTGAGAGGGACTGGCCCAGACCTACCCAGCTGGCTTTCATGGCTAAGGCAGGACTTGAACTCGTGGTATCCCGCTTTCTATCCCAGTCCCTTAACCACTAATAGATGAAACTGGCTGGGAAAGGAACATAACCAGATCTTGATTGATCTGTCTACAGTATGTAAGATGGGAAAGATCAGGCCCGCACATGAAGGTCCAATTAAATTTATTTATTGCTAATTATGCCTATGCATAGGAATGTACTCAACTAACCGTTAATGCCTCCTTGGAGTTAGATAACGGTCAACAGAATTGAAGAGAAGTTGGACTTAGTTTGTGGCCATGGAGAAATTCTAGGCTGATTCCTGGATAAATATAGATGATAGGTAGGTAGGTAGATACAGTAGGTGGGTGGGTGGATGGGTGGGTCGGTAGATGGGTAGATGGATAGATGGATAGATGGATGGATGGGTAGATGGATGGATGATAGAGATAAAAAGTAGGTAGATAGGTAGGTAGGTAGGTAGATGATAGATAGATAGATAGATAGATAGATAGATAGATAGATAGATAGATAGATGATAGATAGATAGACAGGTAGACAGACAGACATATTAGACAGGTATATTAGATAGATAGATAGATAGATAGATAGATAGATAGATAGATAGATAGATAGATAGATAGATAGATGAGAGAGAGAGAATCTAAATAGAGGAGAGAGAGGGAGGGAGAATCTAGATAGAAATGAGAGAGAGGGAGGTAGGGATAGATAGATAGATAGATAGATAGATAGATAGATAGATAGATAGATAGATAGATAGATAGATAGAGGTAGATGGATGGATGATAGAGATAGACAGATAGACAGACAGACATATTAGACAGGTATATTAGATAGATAGATAGATAGATAGATAGATAGATAGATAGATAGATGAGAGAGAGAGAATCTAAATAGAGGAGAGAGAGGGAGGGAGAATCTAGATAGAAATGAGAGAGAGGGAGGTAGGGATAGATAGATAGATAGATAGATAGATAGATAGATAGATAGATAGATGATAGATAGATAGATATTTTTTTAATATAAGGGCCAAATTATTAAATATGTTTTAAACTGTTTTTAAATTTCATGGATATATGTGTTTTATTGTGGCTGTGCACCGCCCTGAGTCCCTCGGGAGAAGGGCGGTATAAAAATTTAAATAATAAACAATAAATAAATAAGACAGAGGGATTTAAACTCAGCAGTCCTTAACACTTGTTCCAAAATAACTTCTGTTCTACACTGAATGGCATTCTTACATCTGATTATTCTGATATCATCTCTTTTGTGTGGTTAGAAGTCAGATTTCCTGAGATTTATCATTATACATGTCTGTCACAAAAGCAGAAAAGCTAACCGGTACTTAGAAACTAACCAAACATTCAAACCAGTTTTCTGACTTTGTTCTGGAAGAGCTGGGTGCCATAATATATAGATAGTATATATATATCTATAGATAGATGATAGATAGATAGATAGATAGATAGATAGGTAGATAGATAGATAGTATATAAGTTAATATATAAACTTTTATAGATATATAAAACTGTGTTTTGCACTTCTGGCATGTGAGGTGTCTAGATTTGGATTACAAATCAAATACAATCTCTTCGGATTACATATTCACCTTGCGTTTTCTTTAAGGGTGCTTCCATTAAAAAAAAATTGGCATAAAAACACTATTCTTAAAAAAAACCCTGATATGATGCAGTCTTGGTGGGGGCAGGGATTAAAAAATATACTGTGTTTCCCCGAAAATAAGACCCCGTCTTATATTTTTTGAACCCTGAAATAAGCGCTTGGCCTTATTTTCGGGGAGGTCTTATTATTTTGGGGTGCGTGGAGCAAGATGGGGCTCCTCTTGCTGTCTTACCTCATTTCCAGCTCTGTCTCCCTATCCCTAACCAGAAGAAATGGAGGGGACCGGCTGCACATGCAGTTAAGTATTTTCGGGGAGGGTTTATTTTTGGGGAGGGCTAATTTTAGTGCAAGTGCTCAAAAGCCTGATTGGGCTTATTATCAGGGGATGTCTTATTTTTGGGGAAACAGAATACATGGACACACTGAGAATGCCTTCTTGCATTTTTTAAAAAGCTGAATGAGATGAAGTAAGATGTTATCTAGGAATCGCTTAAATGCCCCCAAATTCTATTATTTTTTCCCTGTCAAGTGTACTTAGAACAGAAACCTGTTTCATTTTTTTTGGTTACTGAATTCTGATCACTTGCTGTCATAAATAGTCTTGCTTGGAAGCTCCTAATTTTAAGGTTTATCTCTATAATCTGCAGGCTTTACATCTTTCCACCCATGTGGTTAGAAAGTTTTGAAAACAAGCCTACTCTGATAGGTACTTCTCAGCGTGATCTCGATTCCACCTGAATCTCAACCTTGTTGTAGTTTTGAGTTGGTTGGTTTTAAATTGTTTTCTGCCTCTGGCCCGAAGCATGGAGTTCCTTTTTATCCATCTTCTTTTTTAAAAAATGGACAACATGGGATATTTTTACTCTCTGGACATCAGAATAACAAAGTTGGAAGGGACTTTGGAGATCTTCTAGTCTGACTCCCTGTTCAGGAAGGAAGCCCTATAACCATTTCAAACAAACGGTTGTCCAATTTCTTCTTAAAAACCTTCAGTATTGGAGCATTCACGACTTCTGGAGGCAAGTTGTTCCACTGGTTAACTGTTCTTCTTTTTTTTTATTTTAAAAAACAAACTTTATTGAATTTAAAAATTTTAAAATACAAAATTATACACTTTTAAAATTGCATATACAGTACACAACTCCACCGACAAGCTAAATATATGTACCTATATGTACATATATACATACATATATAAACAGTAATTCATTCCTTATTCTATCTACCTTACAGTGCTTATTTGTTACCTTGGAATTTTCCTAAATTTAATCTTTACCCTTTTTTCCTTTGATTTACCCACTTATACCATCTATTCCATACTTCAAAATATTTTGAGTCTTCCTTGTCTTTTAATTTTAAGGTTAATTTATCTATTTCTGCACATGCGTAAATTTTTTGAATTATCTCCTGGTCCGTTGGCAAACGATCTGTTTCCCATAATTGTGCTAATGCTAATCTTGCCGCTGTAATTATGTGTAAAGTATTTTATGTCCTGTCTAATGTTAATGTTAATGGGTAACTGTTCTAACTGTCAGGAAATTCCTCCTTAGTTCTAAGTTGCGTCTCTCCTTGCTTAGTTTCCACCCATTGCTTCTTGTCCTGCCTTCAGGTGCTTTGGAGAATAGCCTGACTCCCTCTTGTTTGTGGCAGTCCCTGAGATATTGGAAGACTGCTATCATGTCTCCCCTAGTCCTTCTTTTCATCAAACTAGGTAAAGGTTCCCCTTGCACATATGTGCTAGTCGTTCCTGACTCTAGGGGCCGGTGCTCATCTCCATTTCAAAGCCGAAGAGCCAGCGCTGTCCGAAGACGTCTCCGTGGTCATGTGGCTGGCATGACTCAGCGCCAAAGGCCCACGGAATGCTGTTCCCTTCCCACCAAAGGTGGTCCCTGTTTTTCTACTTGCATTTTTTACCTGCTTTCGAACTGCTAGGTTGGCAGAAGCTGGGACAAGTCACGGGAGCTCACCCCGTTACGCAGCACTCGGGATTCAAACTAGATCAAACTAGAGACATACCCAATTCCAGCAACTAAGGATATCAAAAGGAAAGGGGAAGTCTATCCCCACTTCCTCAACCATCAACTGCTCTCATCCAGCTTCTTGCAGATACTGAGGCTTGGAAAGCTACTTTTCACCAACAAAATGATGCTGAATCATGAACGGGAAACGAAAATTGCTATCTGCAGGAATACATATATAGAAAACCATTTTTCCTGGCCTCCTGACAGGAAAGGCATTCTACTGTTCTTTCTCACAGCTCTTATTGTGCATTTTTAAAAAAAGATCTATCTATCTATCTATCTATCTATCTATCTATCTATCTATCTATCTTCCTTCCTTCCTTCCTTCCTTCCTTCCTTCCTTCCTTCCTTCCTTCCTTCCTTCCTTCCTTCCTTCCTTCCTTCTTTCTTCTCCTCTCCTCTTCTCTCCTCTCCTCTCCTCGCCTTGCCTTGCCTTGCCTCCCTCTTTTCTTTCCCCTTCCCTTCCTTTTCATTTCTGTTTTCCTCCCTTTCCCTTTCTCCCACAATCGAAACATGTGAAGAAGAGGAATTGGGTAAGTCTAGTTTGATGAAAAGAAGGATTAGGGGAGACATGATAGCAGAGTTCCGACATCTCAGGGGCTGCCACAAAGAAGAGGGGGTCCAGCTATTCTCCAAAGCACCTGAGGGCAGGACAAGAAGCAATGGTGGAAAATAATCAACCTAGAAACAAGGAGAAACTTCCTGACAAATGAGCACTGAAAAGAAGGATTAGGGGAGACATGATAGCAGTGTTCCAGTATTTGAGAGGCTGCCACAAAGAGGAGGGGTTCAATTTATTTTCCAAGCATTCTGGTGACGTCGGGGACAGTGGGCATAGCCTCCCTCTGGTTTTACTACCGGTTCTATAGAACCGGTCCAAACCGAGGGCAACCCACCACTAATGGAAACTAATCAAAGAGAGAAGCAACTTGGAATTAAGGAGAAACTTCCTAA
Organism: Pituophis catenifer annectens; assembly: GCF_029215685.1. Lineage (NCBI taxonomy): Eukaryota > Metazoa > Chordata > Lepidosauria > Squamata > Colubridae > Pituophis > Pituophis catenifer. The sequence continues at coordinate 11,096,546 of NW_027256896.1, read as the reverse complement.
CAATGAGGACAAATAACTAGTGCAGGGATCTGCAACCTTAAACACTCAAAGAGCCATTTGGACCCGTTTCCCACAGAAAAGAAAACACCGGGAGCCACAAAACCTGGATGGGTGTGGCCAACTCAATGTCACTCACTTCTACCAGTCACATGAAACCCTCCCCCTCTCAGCCATGCCTACCCAGCCGGTCATTAGGGCAGAGTACCAGTTGTTAAAAAACACCAGGAACCACAAAATCCTTTTGATATCTCCCTCTCGCCCCTCCCTCCTTCTCTCCCCCTCTCTCCCTCTCTCTCTGTATCTCCCTGTCTCCATCCTCCATCATCGCCCTTACCTTCTCAGGCCAGGCGAGGAGTGACTGGGACGGGAGGGCAAGGGGTGGGGCCAGCCAGTGGTGGGATCACCTGACAGGGAGACACAGCAGAGGGCCCAAAGAACCACATGCGGCTCTGGAGCCACAGGTTGCTGACCCCTGAACTAGTGGAACAGCTTGTCTTCAGACATTGTGGGTGCTTCATCACTGGAGGTTTTTAAGAAGACTGGCCAGTCACTTGTCTGAAATGGTATAGGTCCGTGATGGTGAACCTATGGCACGCGTAGCCATACCAGTGGGCACAACGAGCTCAGCTGATTTTCGGGGATTCTGGGCCCACCAGAAGTAGGGAAACAGGCTGTTTCCTGCCTTTGGAGGGCCTCCAGCGGTGGTGGGGAAGGCCGTTTTCACCCTCCCCAGACTCCTAGGAAGGCTCTGGAGGCTGGGGAGAGCAAAAAATGGGCCTACCGTGCCATCACATGCCAGTAGCGGGGGAAGCATGGGGGAGGGTCGCGTGTGCATGCACAGGGGCAGCACGCGTACAAACCTGCTCCCCCCGCTCCTGGCACGCAATGGCAAAAAGGTTAGCCATCCCTTCCAACTCTTGTTATTCTGTTATTTACACCTTAGTGCAATGCATAAAATAGGCTGGTGTGTTTGGAATGCTGTAGATTCAGAGCCAGTATCGGCCAGGGTGGAGTTTGGCTCCACTGAGGGTGCCTGGGGGGTACTCAGGACAAGATGCCTGAAGAGAACAGGGGCCTTCAGGAGATCTCAGGAGAACTTCAACTGAAGTTCCTTGCCTTGTGCAACCAAGCAAACACCTCTAACTTTGTGAAGAGGGGGAGGTGATGAAACGATCAACATTTTAAGAGGCAGAGAAGAGGACTCGAAAAAAGCTGATATCTCTGGAGAACAGAAAGGGCTTTTGTATGACGTGAAAAATGTTGCTCAATCAAAAGGCAGCCTTAAGAGGGTTTTGAGATGGTCCACAAATTGATTGAATAAGTCTCCATCTTCCTTCCCTCCCTTCCTCCTATATCTTCTCAGGGCTCTTAGATGTCAAGTATCACCAAGCACCCTTCTCTTTCAGCCCGGAGGTTCATTGCAAAAGCATCTCTCAGTCTTCATGTTTGGGCTTGCCAGCACCGCTATAATTTTCCTCGGCTTTCAGTAGCGGAAATTCAGATTATTTTAGGTAAGCAATCTATGGGTTGAGGAGAGTGGAAGCGCAGGTTTCTGTAGTTTCGGTCAGAATTTCCTAAAGGTTTGGAAGGTGGTTTTTTTCCATGCAGTAGTAGTCCTTGCCTTGTCTTTGTCCCAGGAATAAAGAGCAAATATTTGCTACACGTGCTATCTGTAGAGGAGAGGATCAACCAAAATCCACCTGTGCAGGTACAGTACAGTTGATGCTTCAAAAAAATTGTTCCTAGAGATTCTGCATCTGGTCCATCGTATAATTGGGGAGCAAAATTGAATTTATCCCATTTAAACCAGTGTTTTTCAAATCTGACAAACCTGGGAATTAAAGCCCGCCCATCTTAAAGCTGGCAAGTTTGAAAAAACAGTGGTTTAAATCAGGCTGATTTTTTCCAAAGTTGGTCAAAACAATCTCTGTTTCACGGATTATATTCAGAAATGGCATAGCTCACTCAATTTTAGCTTTGTACCTTGTGTGCAGATGATTCGTGGCTTACTTTATCGTGCGACTTCCAACACAAAGTATGGTTTGTTGAATAAGCCACGGATCAACAAACTATGATTTAGTATGACGTGTGAGTTTAATTTAGAAAATCATGGGAAAGTAAAGAAAAAAGGCAGCGTTTGTGACATGTGGGGGGTTGGTGATATATGCACTGTGAGTATTAAAGAAGATGTAACCTGTGAGCTACCATGATTGATTGATTGTTTGATTATGTGCCATTAAGTTGTTCTTGGGATAAAACACGGTGGCTCAGTGGCTAAGATGTTGAGCTTGTTGATTGAAAGGTTGGCAGTTCAGCGGTTCGAATCCTAGTGCCGCGTAACGGCGTGAGCTCCCATTACTTGTCCCAACTTCTGCCAACCTAGCAGTTCGAAAGCAGGTAAAAAATACAAGTAGAAAAATAGGGACCACCTTAGGTGGGAAGGGAACAGCGTTCTGTGCGCCTTTGGTGTTGAGTCATGCCGGCCACATGACAACGGAATGGTAGTGTGAAAAACAGTCATGGATCACTTTTTTCAGTGTTGTCGTAACCTTGAACAATCACTTAACAAATGGTTGTAAGTTAAGGACTACCTGTAATCAGGGGTGGGCTCCAAAACTTTTAGCAAGGGGTTCTCTGCCTGGTTGCTGGGTGGGCGTTTTTTGTTTTTTTGTTTTGCTTCTTCCCCTTCCCCTTGTCCTGTTCTGGGTGCAAGAAATCCTGGAGCTGGAGTTCTAGCACTTCCACTCAGAATCTGAAAATTACAGAGCTGCTTTTGATGCAAACCCTCTTCTTCCACCCTCCCTGCATTACGTCTGCATTTAATCTGCATTATTCATCTTTGGTTCTTAACGAAAACGAACACAGCAGTTTAAACAAAGGTATTTGCATAATTCATAAAGGTAACAGGATCCTGCTTTTTTCTAAGTGCGTGGTCAGGATCACAATTGTTTTGTGTTAAAAGAGCCTGGCTCCTGAGCTTTAAAAAATAAAAATAAAAATGTGTTTTTTCTGTAGCCTGGGGTGGAGCCTCAGACATCTCCAAACTTGGCAATTTTAAGATTTGTGGACCTCAACTGCTGCCTGAGGAATTCTGGGAGTTGAAGTCCACAAGTCTTAAAATTGCCAAGTTTTTAGACACCCCTACTCTACCACTAGGGACGCAGTGGCTCAGTGGCTAAGACGCTGAGCTTGTCGATCGAAAGGTCAGCAGTTCAGCGCTTCGAATCCCTAGTGCCGTGTAACGGGGTGAGCTCCTGTTCCTTGTCCCAGCTTCTGCCAACCTAGCAGTTTGAAAGCAGGTAATAAAAAATGCAAGTAGAAAAATAGGGACCACCTTTGGTGGGAAGGTAACAGCGTTCCGTGCGCCTTTGGCGTTGAGTCATGCCGGCCACATGACCACGGAGACGTCTTCGGACAGTGCTGGCTCTTCGGCTTTGAAATGGAGATGAGCACTGACCCCTAGAGTTGGGAACGACTAGCACATATGTGCGAGGGGAACCTTTACCTTTACTCTACCACTTCAAGAGGGTTCAGATGGGATTTCACCTCCCTATATTTTTTCCCCCTCTAAGTTCCTGTTGCTCCAAGTCTGTCCTTCCTTGTATGAGACAAAATCCTTCCTTGTATGAGAAAAAAACAACAACATAAAATCAGGTACAGTTACCTGCTTAACCCCTGGCATGACTTATGACCATACTACTGGGCTCACTTATGGTCCTAAGACATAAAACAACCTGTAACTAGGCGATCAAAATATGTCCGATATGTTTAATCACCGGCGTGACTTTTGTGGACAGCCTAAACGAATTGAGCCACAATCAAAGAAAGGCAATTATATAAATCTGATAAGGTCCCTTTTCAACAGGACTTTGTCCTTTGACAAAGAACAAATAATATTTGTGTATTTCAACTTGCTGGGAGAGTTCACTGAAAGTGACTCTTCTAGAAAAGCAGGATTTTTACAGCCCAAGCCGGCCATAAATTATGGCATTCACATACCACAAAAGGCTCTTATTTTTTGTCAACAACAATATAACAGAGCTGGAAGAGATCTTAACATTAGGCCAACAGTCAAGACCCAAACAGTATCCAATCAAACCACTGCCAGCTTGCCTTCAGAAGTTGTAAGTGCTTCACATGTAAAAAAAATAAGGCTTTTTGGATAAAAATATGGTGGATTATGCAAAATATTTTAAAGAAAAAGATTAAATTTACACCACCGTTTTTTTTGTTGGGAATAGTTACGGATTGTACTGTAATAGAAACTAAGTTGGTTTTGAATTTAATAACAGCTGCCAGGTTACTGGCGGCACAGTATTGGAAGAAGGAAGTTCCACCTACTATTGAGGAATGGACACTAAAAGTCGTGCATTTGGCGGAGATGGCAAAAATTTCAGCATATCTTAAAGACCATTCAAACGAAAGATACATATCGGAATGGAGAAGATGGATTGACTATATCCAAAACAAGTATCAGACTAAGAAGATTCATATAGCTTATGAGTGAAACATTTTTAACTTTTAGCTTATGTTTATAGTGTTTTGAGTTATAAGGAGTTAAAGACCTAGAAAGAATTTGAAGTCAACAATTTGTTAGCATATTTTAGTTTTATGTTTGTGGATGCTATACCCTGTGCTTGTTCTGGGAAGTCAAGGGAGGAGGGTGGGGGGAAGGCTGAGGGGGGATGGGTGGGAGGGCAAGGGGGGAGGGAAGGGCTGACGGGGGAAGGGCGGGGGAGAGAAAACGTTTGTATTTCTTATAAAACTTTTCAATTAAAAAAAAAAGAAGTTGTAAGTGCTTCCTCGCTGAAGGTTTTAAAGAAAAAATTGGACAGCCACCTGTCTGAAATGATTTAGGGCGGTGATGACTAACCTTTTTGCCATCGCGTGCCAGGAAGGGGGGGAGGGGGGTCACACGCACACGTGCCCATACCCATAATTCTATGCGACCCACCCACCCCCCCGCTCACCCCGCTCCTGGCACGCAGTGGCCCGGAAGACCCGTTTTTCTTTCTCACCTGGCTCCAGGACTTCTTTAGGCGTCTGGGGAGGGCGAAAACAGACTTCCCCACCCCTCCGGAGGCCCTCTGGAGGCCAAAAATGGCCCGTTTGACAACTTACAGTCCCATCGGAAGCTGAGCTCATGTGCCCACTGATATAGTTACGTGTGCCACACATAGGTTCGCCATCACGGGTTTAGGGTCTTCTGCTTGAGCAGGGGGTTGGATTAGAAGACCTCCAAGGTCCCTTCCAACTCTATTCTGATTGCTTGATTGATACAATATAAATCGAGAGCAAACCCTGCTCCCTTCTAGCGCTGATGATATCACCTAATTTATTTATTTAGTTTGTCAAACATGCACGAGATAACAGATATAAGTATAAACACGGATATGAACACAGGAAATGGGTACGGATAAATGGGGACAGTAAGACAGGGACGGTAGGCACGCTGGTGCGCTTATGCACACCCCCTTACAGACCTCTTAGGAATGGGGTGAGGTCCACAGTAGACAGTCTAAGGTTAAAGGGGTCTGGGGAAGAAGCCACAGAGTCAGGTACTGCATTCCAGGCATTGACCACTCTGTTGCTGAAGTTGTATTTTCTGCAATCGAGTTTGGAGCGGTTTACCTTGAGTTTGTATCTATTGTGTGCTCGTGTATTGTTGCGGTTGAAGCTGAAGTAGTCATTGACAGGAAGGACGTTGTAGCAGACAATTTTGTGTACTATGTTTAGGTCAGACCGAAGGCAGCGTAGTTCTAGGTTGTCCAAGCCCAGAATTTCAAGCCTGGTATCATAAATATTGTGAGCAGAAGAGTGGAGTACTCAAAGAGGAGTGGAGTACTCAAAGAAGCCCAAAGAGCCACATGCAGCTCCAGAGCTGCGGGTTGCCGACACCTGGCTTAGTAGATAGGTAGGCAGGTAGGTTGAAAGGTAGAGGGATAGGCTGGTAAGCCAGTTGGGTGGATAGGTAGGTAGGTAAGGTAAGTAGGGAGGTGAGACAGGTAATTAGATAGGGCGGCAACAAGTTGCCAACTTCTATAATCCTGTGGTAATTCAGTTATTTAGTGTTTTGTTCTGCTACTACCGGTATAATGGGTTTAATAGTAAACCTACCCATAGCCGGGCAATTGAGCTTGAAGACAAAATTGCACTGCATTGTTAAGAATTTCCCAGCTAATTTAATTCGGATGAGAAAGAACCGGAAGTTCCTTCTGTGTTTACCTCTCCCGTTTCAGAGTGTTTGAAATGCAGATTGATCCCTAAAGAGTAGCAGGGGGGAGTGAAAAACGAAGCCAAGGAACTGGTCGAATTGTCAGAGGTAGAATTTGCAATTTTGGGGAAGACACCAATTCCAGTCAAAATTAGCCAACATGTTTTTTTTTTGATGATGGGATTTGTAAAACCAGCAAGAAGTGGAACCTATATAAAGAAACATAACAAGATATTTTTTAATATTTAATAGGAAAAAGAAGATCATGTATATTTTAGGTGGTTTGAACTTTGTCTTGAATCTTGAATCTTGAATCGACATTTCCCCAGTGTCATCCAGTCCAAATGTGTTTGGACTGCAATTCCAATTAGATCAGGGGTCTCCAACCTTGGCAACTTTAAGCCTGGCGGATTTCAACTCCCAGAATTCCCCAGCCAGCAATTAGATTGTCTAACCAGGAGTCACTAACCTTTTGGATCTCAGGGACCACTAAATTCATAATTTTAAATCCCGCGGACCACTAATATGAACTGCCTAATGACCAGCTGGGTGAGTGTGGCTAGGTAGTCATGTGACTGGGTGGGCGTGGCCAACTCGATGTCACTCACCTTGCCAGCCTCTACTGGCTATTCCTCGCCTGCCCGCCCAGGTTCCTTAGAGCCCCAACAGGAAACAGTTGTTGGAACTAAGCAGCCACCACGAGAAACAGTTGGCAAAACAGCTCAGTTCAAATTGGATCTGACCAAGAAGGACGCTCAGCAGAAGCACCTCACTGAGGACTACGAGCATAGGCTTTCCAAGCAGAGGGAAGATCTGTGGGAGTGCAAGGCCAGATACCGGCGCCTGGAGGCTCAGCGGGCTGAGATGGTCAGCCAGTTCCAGGCCATGATGCAGTCCCACTGGAACGAGGCCCTCCGGCTCTTCGCCACTAGCGGCTCTTCCCTCCAGCCTTCGCCCAAAGCCCCACACCAGGAGGCTGAAGCAGACCCCACGTCAGAATTTCTGTCCCCCTCCGACCCGCACAAAAAGACCTCGAAAGGGGAGACTCTCTGCAGCAACACAAACGTTCATTGCATGTATCCATCTCAGGGGCCGGAGTTTGAGGACCCCTGATTTAGTGCAATATAAAAAATGCAAATAATTTTTCTGCGGACCACCAAAATTTTCTCGCGGACCACCAGTTGGTGACCACTGGTCTAATCCACATAGCCAACATTGCAATTCTTCTCAAGTTGCTCAATTGGAGAGAGCCGTTAACAGAATCTTCTTCAGCAGAAAACTTTCTCATGAATATATATATAAGCCTGTTCCTCTTTTGGTCCATAAAACACCCAGAAATTATGCCTCCAGTTTTGAACAAAGTCTTCCAGAAACTCTTTGACTTCTGAATCGGTAGGACTTCAATCTCAGAATTCCTTAGGTGTGTGCTGAGATTCTGAGAGCTGAAACCCATATGGGAGTTAGGAAAGAATTTCTTTAAAGGTGGACTGGTAGTCTCTTAATGTTCTTTCAGATGTCCTACTTTTAATCTCTTTTTCTGGCAGCTGAACTCCTTTCTCAGCTTAACTCCAGGTGTCTTGGACTTTTCAATATGCCTCTCATAGGAAAGAGAAATCAGATCAGTGGCTTGTTTATTTCACAGGTAGTAGGACTTTCCTCCTGGCATAAAATATGTTTCTTTGAGCAGGTTGTGTTCCTGAGTCCAGAATGACTAGAACAGAGAAATCAAAGATGGCCAAAGACCCAACCCCTCATATCACCTTCAGATGTGAACACGGGATTGTGAAATGAAGATATGGGAAATGAAGATATGTCTTGATTACTCAGCAGAGCTATTCTTTACAGCGATGTTTTCCAACCTTGGCCATTTGAAGATGGGTGGACTTCAACTCCCAGAAATCCGCAGCTAGCTTGGCTGGCTGGAGAATTTTGGGAGTTGAAGTCCACCCATCTTCAAGTGGACAAGGTTGAGAATGAGAGAGAGAGAGGGAAATGGTGGGAGGGAGGGAGGAGAAAGAAAGAAAGAGAGAGAGAGAGAGAGAGAGAGAGAGAGAGAGAGAGAGAGAGAGAGAGAGAGAGAAAGAACAGAAGGAAGGAAGGAAGGAAGGAGGAAGGAAGGAAGGAAGGAAGGAAGGAAGGAAAGAAAGAAAGAAAGAAAGAAAGAAAGAAAGAAAGAAAGAAAGAAAGAAAGAAAGAAAGAACCAGCACCAGAGTTCAAAGGCCTCAATTCTTTGGCGCTCAGCCTTCCTTATGGTCCAACTTTCACAGCCATACATTGCAACTGGGAAAACCATCGCCTTGACTATACGCATTTTTGTTGGCGGGGTGATGTCTCTGCTGTTTATGTATGCTGCCAGTATGCTGTCTAGATTTGCCATGGCTTTCCTCCCCAGGAGCAAAGCGTCTTTTAATTTCTTGGCTGCAGTATCCATGCGTGGTGATCTTGGAGCCTAGGAAAATACTTCCATTTCTTCCCCATCTATTTGCCAGAAATTGATAGGGCCGGATGCCATGATCTTAGTTTTCTTAATACTGAGTTTCAAGCCAACTTTTGCACAAGCAGGGATCTTGACACAAAGGAATAGCTGAGAACCTCTTAGGATGTGTGTGTAAAGCACTCGTCCTGCATATTAAAAAAATGCACTTTCTCAAAGAAAGGACTTTGCAACTAGGCAATACAGAGAAACATAGCAAATGCTATGCACATTGCTTGTTTTTCTATTTTCCCCCATCCATTCTCTGCTCCACCAGACAGCCACGTTCCCTGCAAAGGAAGACGATTAAGGAAATACAATACGACCCTTTAGAATTGGCCTATTGTTGTTGTTGTTGCTGCTGCTGCAGCTAGAAATGTCAGTGAGGCCCACAAAGCAAAGCAGGAACTATTCTCATGTGAGAATGAAGAAGTGGGTGGCAGGGGTAGGCAACATAATTGATCTTGCGTGCGTAAGCTGAACTTCCCAGACATCCAGATAGGACAGGAGTCGGCAACGTTAAACACTCAAAGAGCCAAAAAGGTCCTAACCGGAACCCCCATTCAATTCTGGAGCCGACCGGAAGTCCAGTTCCCCCATCATAGTTTCCTCCTAGCACAGCATCCTTTTTCCTATACCTGTCCTAACCGAAAGCCCTATCGATTGTGGAGCCAACCAGCAACAGGGAGCCGCAGCAGAGGGATGAAAGAGCCACATGCGGCTCCAGAGCGGCAGGTTGCTGAGATTTATTGTTTTTTCTGCAGTTCTAATTATCCTCTGAACTCTGTGTCTGTCTTGTAGGGTTGCAGAGCCAAACCAGACAATTATAGAGGTGCAGATGACAGACTCAATAATTCCTCTGTAGAACTGGATCAGCAGCTCTTTGGGACAGTTTGAGCTTTCTGAGTTGGGGCAGAAAGAACATTCTGTGTTGTGCTTTTTTGATGACATTTTTGATGTTAGGTATCCATTTTAAGTCTTGAGATAGGATAGAACCTAGAAACTTGAAGGACTCTACTGTTGATACTGTGTTCTCTAGTATTGTAAGAGGTGGTAGTATAGGAGGTTTTCTTCTAAAATCCACCACCATTTCTATGTTTTTGAGTGTATTTAGTTCAAGATTGTTCTGGTTCATTGGTGGGTTTCAAATTTTTTTACTACCGGTTCTGTGGGTATGGCTTGGTGGGCATGGCATGGCTTGTGGGCATGGCAGGGGAAGGTTACTGCAAAATCCCCATTTCCTCCCGATCAGCTGGGACTCGGGAGGCAGAGAATAGATGGGGGTGGGGCTAGCCAGAGGTGGTATTTACCGGTTCTCTGAACTACTCAAAATTTCCGCTACCGATTCTCCAGAACTGGTCAGAACCTGCTGAAGCCACCCTCTGTTCTGGTTACATCACAAGGCTAGTTGTTCAACCTCCCATCTATATGCAGATACATAGTTGTCTTGAATGAGACCAATCACTGTTGTGTCATCTGCAAACTTTTAACAGAGGGATTGTTGTCCATCACAGTAAGGCTTGTTGTTGTTTTTCTTTTCCCCTCCACCTTCTGTAATGTTCCTCTTGTTTTTGAGATAACACCACCTCATGTGTTGTGGCCCGTATGCGGCCTGTGCAGCTGGTGGCTGATTCGGACAGCGAGGAGGCTGGTGTGGTGCTGCGCCAGCAGCCTGTGCAGCACTCGAGTCGGACAATGAGGAGGCTGGAGAAGATGTGGTGCCAGAGGTGGGGATTCATCCAGGACCTTCAGAACCTCCAGAAGCTCCCTTAAGTGAAGAGGACGAAGAGGAGGAGCCTCTTCTCGATGCAAGGGCACACAGCGCTGCCAAAAGGCAGGAGTGGCTCCTCAGGAGGAGGTCTCCTCAAGAGTAAGGCTTGGGGCTAATTGGTCACTCCCTTAGCCTATTTAAGGAGGAACGCCGACTGAAGCAATTTGCAGGGAACAACTTTGTTCACTCTCCTTCGTGCCTCGATCTTAGTTCTCTGCAAATTGCTTCTGGGCTTTCTGCCAACCATAGTAAGATTAAGATTATTTATTCTTTGGATTCTTGTAGGCTGTTAAAAATGTTAATTAACAGCCTTTGTTTGAAAAAAAACACCTGATTTTATTTTAGTAAACTAAGGTTTGTACAGACTTGGTGTGTGCTGCGTTCTTTGGGATCCGTGGCTGGGGCAGAACATCATGAGTGTGTGTGGTAGACCCTCCCAATGGTCCTCTGGTGTGAGATGATTACTGCACAATGCAGTCTTCCTTGTTTACGAAATGTTCCTTTATATACAAGTCACCTTGTGGCTTTGTTTGGGAAGGGTGTATTTCTCCTCCTGGCCTAATCTAGATAATTAGAGATTTCTTCCTTTCTTCACACATGTATTTGGGGCCAGTAGGAGGCAATTGCTCTTAGGCTGGAGGCATCTTTCAAACTGAACACAAACGAGCTGCTTTCTGTTTGATGCGTAGCTTTTTTTTTTAGAGTGAAGTTTGAAGGGTAGGAATGAACCTTGCCAAGATCAGAGGTGCAAGCTTTTAATCTGGCTTGACAATATACCTCCCAAAGTCACTCTTACTCTGAGAGTAAAATGTTGTTGTTGTGAGTTGCGAAGTCGTGTCCGACCCATCGCAACCCCATGGACAATGTTCCTCTAGGCCTTCCTGTCCTCTACCATCCCCTGGAGACCATTTAAGCTCACGCCAACTGCTTCAGTGACTCCATTCAGCCACCTCGTTCTCTGCCATCCCATTCTTCTTTTGCCCTCAATCGTTCCGAGCATTAGGCTCTTCTCCAGGGAGTCCTTCCTTCTCATCAGGTGGCCAAAGTATTTGAGTTTCATCTTCAGGATCTGGCCTTCTAAAGAGCAGTCAGGGTTGATCTCCTCTAGGACTGACCGGTTGGATGGCCTTGTAGTCCAAAGGACTCGCAGAAGTCTTCTCCAGCACCAGAGTTCAAAGGCCTCCATTCTTTGGTGCTCAGCCTTCCTTATGGTCCAACTTTCACAGCCATACATTGCAACTGGGAAAACCATCGTCTTGACTATAAACACTTTTGTTGAGAGTAAGATGGGCAGTACCTAAATTTGATTAACGAACAAATGGAAGTAAAACTTGTTCCTTTTTTAAGGTGTCTCTGCTTGTCTGTCTTCCTGTGCCCATTAATCACTCTTCAACATGAATGGGAATCAGGAAGGGACTGACTGAATTAGAGGAGCGGTTTGCAAGAGGGGAAAAAAAATAGGTTGTGTACTTAGACAAGGTTGGGTAGAGGAAGCTGTGAAAACTGTGCTTTTAAAAAAAAACACACACACACACAATACTTTGGAAAGCTTTTGTCCAAATATTGGGAGCAATGGAGAAAAATGCAGCCAGGTATAGCTTGATTTAACCTCCATATGGGGCATATAGTACAGCGTCAGAATTTTTGATGCTGGCTGGGGAATTCTGGGAGTTGAAGTCAACACTTCTTAAGACAGCCAAGTTTGAACAATACTGTTCTAGATGTAGAATATAGAATAACAGAGTTGGAAGGGACCTTGAAGGAATCTTCTAGTCCAACCCCCTGCTTAGGCAGGAAACCTAATACCTTTTCAGGCAAATGGTTATCCAACATCTTCTTAAAAACGTCCAGTATTGGAGCATTCGCAACTTCTGGAGGCAAGCAGTTCCACCGATTAATAGTTCTAACTGTCATGAAATTTCTCCTTAGTTTTAAGTTGCTTCTCTCCTTGATGAGTTTCCACCCATTGCTTCTTGTCCTGCCTTCAGGTGCTTTGGAGAATAGCTTGACCCCCTCTTCTTTGTGGCAGCCTCTGAGATATTGGAAGACTGCTATCATGTCTCCCCTAGTCCTTCTTTTCATCAAACTAGACATACCCAGTTCCTGCAACCGTTCTTCATATGTTTTAACCTCCAGTCCCCTCATCATCTTTGTTGCTCTTCCCTGCACTCTTTCTAGAGTCTCCACATCTTTTTTACATTGTGCGAGCAAAACTGAATGCAGTATTCCAAGTGTGGCCTTACCAAGGCCTTATAAAGTGGTATTAACACTTCACGTGATCTTGACTCTATCCCTCTGTTTATGCAGCCTAGAACTGTGTTGGCTTTTTTGGCAGCTGCTGCACACTGTTTTAGACTACACATTCCATCATGCATTGGGAAGTATGGAGGCTGAAGACACATATAAAAACGACGCCCAAATGCATCAACAAAGACATTGTCCCAATTGTTTCCTACTTTTGCTTTGATTTATAAAATGTGTACCCAATGCTTTCATCACTGATCCTAGTCTCGGTGCAGATACATTAGCAACCAACGTTTCGACCTACAGCCTATGAGAATCATGCACCACTTAAAATCGTGGTGTGGACTGATTACAATGATGATGGGGATGATGATAATTTAATAAGTCTCGACACCGCCCGATTCCAAGCAACTTTGGGTGGTGAACAAAGTAAAAAGACAGGAGAAATAACAACATACAGTAACAATAAAGACAATGGAGGGGGAAAAATGGGGAAAAAACTGGGTGACCCTGAAAAACGTATGCACACTACGAAGGAGCAGTTTCAACCATCCTTAGAAAAACCTGGTGGAACAGCCAGGTCTTCAGTGCCCTCCAAAATGCCAGTTGGGTGGTAACTGTATGGATCTTAGGTAGAACTTCATTCCAGAGAGCATGGATGGATGCTAGATTGGGCTACAAAGACCCTACCTGATCAAAATTGTGGAGAAGTATCCTTCCATTTCTGTCCCTAAAGTATTCTTGCTTCCGTCAACATATATAACATCAGAGTTCCAATTTTTTTTTTCTTCCAAGTCTTGTTCCATTAAACCCAAAAGAAAAATCTCTGGTTGTCTTTCTATAATCACTTTAAGAATTTTCTGTATTAACATATGAATCCTACTCCAATATTTCTTTGCTTTATCCCACGTCCACCATAGATGATTAAAAAGTTCCTTCTTTACCCATTTCAATTTTAATCTTGTGAAGATCGAATTCTTTTTAGGATTAGATGTCCAGGGGACATTTAAACCTCGGTGCTGTTGATGGAAAAGTACTGACTCAGAAGTGCTTCGTTCCTTAATCTTTCCTCTCTTTCTTCTTAGCATTTATGTGGGTTTTTTCTTCTAACGCCTTATGGCTAAACATTCTTTGCTCTTCTAAGTTTGTAATTTGAAGCCGTTTCGGCTACGAAACCTGTCTTGAACTCTTGATAGTATTTACACATCACACAATAAATTGTAGGCTGCTGAGCACATCTAAATTTTTCCATCCTGGTCGTTGAAATACAAGTTTGGGATGTCAGCCTGAAGCAGAATTGCAGTTGATGTCAGCCAGGTTGAAGGAAATCAAAGTTTAGAAAAAGCAATGGGTTTCCGAGCCAAAACCAGGATTTTGGAACAAAGGTGGTGTTGAAAGAAATATCCTTCTGGGTTCAGATCCAAGTGGGGAAAAAAGAAACTGGACACATGGAGACTGTTTGGAACGATGGTTTTTAATGGTGGACAGGATCACATGCCTAGAAGATGTTGGGTGAAGGAAAAAAAAGGGAAGAGATGCTGAGAGTGCCTGAGTTTTATATCCTCTCTGGGCTTTTGAATTTGAGCTTGTATTCTGATTGGTTGTCAGACTCCCATGGGGTCATGCAGGGGCAACTCTGTAGGCTGTCCTGAGTCCCGGGCTTGGTTGAGCCTTGCTGGGTGATGCAATCTCCCCAGGTGCCATGTGGTGAGTTCTGTTGCTAGATGGGTAGAGGGCTAATCCTACCTTTGTTGGATCTTGGGTGAGGGCATTTGCCTATGAATAGAAGAATAGAATAGAATAGAATAGAATAGAATAGAATAGAATAGAATAGAATAGAATAGAATAGAATAGAATTTTTTATTGGCCAAGTGTGATTGGACACACAAGGAATTTGTCTTTGGTGCATAATGCTCTCAGCGTACATAAAAGAAAAGATATGTTCATCAAGAATCATAAGGTACAACACTTAATGATAGTCATACGGTACAAATAAGCAATCAGGAAACAATATCAATATAAATCATAAGGATACAAGCTGAATGTTGTTGTTAGTTGCGAAGTCGTGTCCGACCCATCGCGGCCCCATGGACAACGTTCCTCCCGGCCTTCCTGTCCTCTACCATCTTCTGGAGTCCATTTAAGCTCCCCCCGACTGCTTCAGTGACTCCATCCAGCCACCTCGTTCTCTGTTGTCCCCGTCTTCTTTTGCCTATGAATAGACCTAGCTATCTCTTTATCTCTTAAGTGTGGACATTTGCTGTGGGCTATTGAGGAGGGTGGGGACTATTAAGAGTGAGTCTGTTTCCTGCCTAAAAACATGTTTCTCCATTTCTCATCCAGGGAAATATAATATTCTGCCTTGTTAATATTTCCTAGAATATTTCATTTTCCTAGAAGAGGGTAGATGCTAACTTCCTACAATGGTATTAAAGAAAGCGGGAAGAAGAGAAGAAGTTTAATTTATCACCGGAATGTCCAGCCTTGTAAGTTTACTGTTGGGTAGAGAGCAGGGGTGAAATCCAGCAGGTTCTGACAGGTTCTGGAGAACCGGTAGCGGAAATTTTGAGCAGTTCAGAGAACCGGCATATACCACCTCTGGCTGGCCCCAGAGTTGGGTGGGAATGGAGATTTTGCAATATATTTCCCTCAGGAGTGTGGTGGGAATGGGGATTTTGCAGTATCCTTCCTCTGCCATGCCCACCAAGCCATGCCCACAGAACCGGTAGTAAAAAAATTTGGGTTTCACCATTGGTAGAGAGACAATGTACATTCTCATATACACATACTTAGATGTCCCGCACACTAGCAACATCAGGTTCCTACTACTACCGGAATTGTGTGGTGTCGCTTGCTTCATCCTTGCTGGTGGCTTTTGGCGGTGGGGCTGGCTTGTGTGTAGTTTATGGTTGGTCGAGAAATCTGGAAGTTAAAATTGCAAAGCTGAACTCAGCAGGAGTTGGCTGCAATTTAAGAACTTAGATGCTTCAGATGATTAGTTTTTGAAGGCTGACTGCATGATTCGTGCGTGACTGTTTGGCCTTCGGAGTGAAAAAAAAATGAAACAAAAGAGATCTCTGATTGTAGTGGAGTCAAAATAAGACTCTGTGTTCAGACAGAGTCAGGGCGACAACGGATAATCTCACTGAAAATGCTATATACAATGTTCTCTATTAGAACAAATGTATCTTATGGGAAAATGAAAGCATGAAGTACTTTGCCCAAAACAACCGAATAGAAAGAGAAATTTGATTTCTGCAAGGTGCATGAAGAGCTTATTTTGGTGTGTGTCAAATCCACAACTTAAAATTATATTTCCGAATATTTAAAATGTTTTAAAACAAATAAGGGATGCAGTGGCTCGGTGGCTAAGAAGCTGAGCTTGTCGATTGAAAAGTCGGCAGTTCAGCGGTTCGAATCCCTAGTGCCACGTAACGGGGTGAGCTCCTGTTACTTGTTCTAGCTTCTGCCAACCTAGCAGTTCGAAAGCAGGTCAAAAATGCAAGTAGAAAAATAGGCACCACTTTTGGTGGGAAGGAAAAAGTGTTCTGTGTGCCTTTGGCGTTGAGTCATGCTGGCCACATGACCACAGAGACGTCTTCGGACAGTGCTGGCTCTTCGGCTTTGAAACAGAGATGAGCACCGCCCCCTAGAGTCAAGATTGACTAGCACATATGTGCATGGGGAACCTTTACCTAAAAGAAATAGAACATTAGAAAAAATAACAATGCTGGATTTGTACAACATACAAAAGTGGGCTATTTTTTCCCCCCATGAATAGCTGCCTTTCATTTGTTTTTTTCCCATGAATAGATGCATAGATAGCAGAGGTGGGATTCACTTACCTACCCTACCAATTCGCAAATGTGAGCTTGCATGCACATGTTCGGCCTTCCGCACATGCTCTTTGCTCGTGCACTTCCTCCAAAACGTGATGAAATAGGACAGAATTACGTCAGGGCGGGTGGGCGGAGCCTATTGCAGTCGCCGCTACCACTTCGGCCGAACCGGACAGAATTGGCTGAACCCCACCGCTGATAAATAGATAGATACAGGATGGATGGATGGATGGATGGATGGATGGATGGATGGGTGGGTGGGTAGGTAGGTAGGTAGATAGATAGATTCATTCTTGCATGATGTAAATACAGGTATATAACATACACACACATACCACTTCCGGCGGGGACATCAACGTATATGGAGTTAGAGAACGGTGCTCCGCTCTTGAAACTCCAAAATTCCCATCTAGGAAGCCGCTATAAGCACTATTGATCTTGTAGAGATCGATAGAAAAAGGGGGAACTTCCAAGGACCTCGGGGGGAGGGGGAAGCAACCAACCCGAAGGTTCAGGAAAAACCTCCTAATTCTGGAAGGGAAAAAACCAGCCATCTCGGCTAGCCCGAAGCGTTGCAACCGCACAGCAGGAGGGAGAAGATCAAATCGAAAAGATCGCAACTGTATCCAAATTAACTTGAAAGCAAATTGAAACGGAACGTGGGAAGCACAACGATAGTGAGAAAGCCGAAATTGCAGACAGTGAAGTTGAGACCCCGAAGAGACAGCTGAATAGCAGCCAGGGAAAGCAGCGAACGAAAGACGACAGGGCGGAAAACAGCTGACAGGCGGTGACTGTGCAAGAAAAAGAGAGACTGCTTGGAACGAGAGATTCCCAAGGATTTAATAAGGCGATTTTGGACCAGACCCCAAATTTGGACTTAACTGTGAAGAAGGACCTTTTTTTTTCTCTCTTAGGCTGGAAAAGCAGTCTACGCAACAGAAGCAGAGACGAATCAACAGAAAGGCAAAGGATCGCGGCGAGAGTCGGAAGCCATTAACAGCCAAAAGTGAAAGTGCGAATAAGCGAGAGCGGCACGCCAGACGGGTAGCGAAGAAGCAGAGCCTGGACTAAATATCAGAGACTACCAAACTGGACTAAATTGTTTGATAGCGGTGGATAGTCGATATTGGAACCTTGAATTTTGGACATTTGGACTTTTTGGCTATTTGGATATTTGAAAGAGGGAGATATCAAATTGAACTTATCTGTTTGATAACAGTGGATACTGGACACTGAAATCTTGAATTCTGGACAATTAGACCCTTTGGCTATTTGGATATTTGAAAGAGGGAGATATCAAATTGAATTTATCTGTTTGATAACAGTGGATACTGGACACTGAAATCTTGAATTCTGGACAATTAGACCCTTTGGCTATTTGGACATTTGGAAGAGAAGGAAGAGAGAGAGACACCAAAACCAAGACTTTGAACAAAAAAAGAAAGAAAGAAACGAAACTTTAGGTACAAGAACTCTTACATGTAAGACTGAAAGAGAGCAGTATATTAAGACCAAATTAATTTTATATTTATATCTGATTAAGACTTGTTTAAACTATAACTATTTATTAACACTCTTTATTGGTGAGATACTTGACAAATTGACAATTAACTATTTATATGAATGATTAACTGAATGTTTAACCGATTAATTAAATAACTATAAGTAAATATCATCCAGAAAAATAATAAATACTCAACCATATATTTATATTAGTGACATTTAGGGAATAGATTCTGATAAATTTAGATTTGATAGTTGGATCACTATATTGTATTGATATATAAACTATTAACTGTTACATTATTTTGATACTTATACTAGTAATTACTAATTAATTATTAATTGATTGTTATAGCAAGATTTAATGAAGTGCTAGAATTCTACGTTTTCCCTCGACCTCCTTCATCCTATATATTCCCTCCCCACCTTTTTTTTGAGTATATATCTAACAGTCTAATTAATTATTGAATTGATTGTCAGAGTTTTAAAGACACGCACAGAAACAACCTACAACTAGATAAGATCAATCAGTGCATAAATACCTATACAACATAGAAGCTAGACACTATTACTGAGATTAACATTTTTATAGACAACAAGGTTGAGTTAAAATAAGAATATTTTAGTGCATGACAATTTGGGAGATTCTGCAAAAAAGAATCAAGATGACAAGTACTGGCACAACTACCATAATCAAAACTAGCAAGAAAATAACTCCAAATCAGGCATCCCAAACAGCATCCCCAGCACAACAAAGAACCATAGAAACCATGCTTGGAACAGAAAAAGAAAAATCAGCCTCCATTTCCAGTATGCAAAATATCCAGTCAGTACTGGCAATGATACAGGAAGCCATGAGTAAGACCCAAGAAATGATTGCCAATAACCATGAGGAGACCAAGAGAAACCATGATGATCTGAAAGCTGAAGTGGGAGAGATAAATGATAATATAAAGAAAATGGATGACAAGATCGAAAAAATCCAACAGAACATCGCCAAAAATGAACAAAGAATTGAAAAGACAGAACTGAAGATGGAACAGACGGTTAAGAAAGTAGAAATGCTGGAACAACAACAGATGGCAACTAATCGAGAACTCGAAGACTCGCTCACATATCTGGAAATGGAAAAGGCATCATTTTATTTAAGGTTCCAGACTATAGTAGAAACCAAGGAAGAAGATCTGGGAGAGACAATGACAGAGATCCTCGCCGAAGCAACACAGAGAGATAAGGACGATATACGAAGGGATATAGACAAGGTGTACAGAGTGCATACCAACTATGCACGCAGGAACAAACACCCAAAAGAAGATCATATTCGATTCATGAAGAAAACGACAAAAGAAGAGATATACAGGAAAATGAGAGAGGACACAATCTTCTACAAAGGGAAAGAAATAATAACACTGAAACAAATCCCAAGACGTGTCAGAGACCAGAGGAAAAACTATAACTTCCTCACAACACAATTAAACAAACACAAGGTGATGTTCCGCTGGCTGTTACCAGAGGGTATCCTAATCTCATGGCAGGACAAGAAACTTAAAATAGATAGTCTGGAAGGAGCCCAAGATTTTTTCGATCAACATTTTGTCTCCGAAGAAGAGCAAGAATCTAGAACAGAAGCGGAAAATAAGAGCCAAGAGGAGCAATCAATAGAGGAAGTGAAAGACGAACAGGAGGAGAAGAGAAGATTGGAAAGAGAAAGAGAAGAGAGGGAAGGAGCAAGAGGGAAAACACAAAGAATAACAAGAAACACCAGGAAACTAAAGACAACAAGTAGATAGGAAGAAGAATGGAACAGGAAATAAAGATGATTTCGATCAACGTTAATGGATTAAACGCCCCGGCTAAAAGAACTCAGACACTTACCAAACTACAAAAATTAGGAATGGATATCATAAATCTACAGGAGGTTCACATTAAAAAACAACACCAACAGATACTAGAAAACAGAAGACTAGGGAATCTTTACACCTCACTAGCGGACCAGAAAAAAAGAGGCATTGCAGTCTACATCAGGAAACATCTAAAAACAAAACAGATATACGCAGACGGAGAGGGAAGAGTTTTAATGGTGGAGATACAAATGGAATCCAAGACAATACTGCTAATCTCAATTTACGCACCAAATGAGAATCAACGTACTTTCTTCCAAAATATACATGACAGGGTAAAAGATCTAGACTATGAGAACATCTGCATTATAGGTGACTTCAATGCAATTTCAGATATAGAAAAAGACTACTGTAGTACTAGGAAAAACAACCCCCCCCCCAAAAAAAACCCTTGCTGGACACTTTTAAGGACATGGCACAGGAATTCTGCCTCCAAGATGCGTGGAGGGAAATAAATAAAGATAAAAAACAGTACACTTTCTACTCCAACCCACACTCATCCTGGTCCAGAATAGACATGGCCTGGATGTCAACAGATCTCAGGAAGAATTTAGAAGAAATAGAAATAATGACGAACCCAGGGGCAGACCACAATCTGATAAAAGTAATCTGGAAGGGATACCGAAAGAAAAAGAGATGGATGATGAATACCGAAATTCTAAAAAGCAAAGAATATATACAAATGATGGAAAAAGAAATGGGAATATTTTTTGAGATTAACACCAAAGAGCAAACTTCCCTCCAAAATCTGTGGGACACGGCGAAAGCCTACATAAGAGGCCTAACAATATCGTACTTGGCAAAAAAAACCCAAAGAAAAACAAGAGGGAAAAGACAACTTATTGAAGGAACTCAAAAAGTATGAATTAGAGCTACAGAATGAACCCCTAAATAAGAGGATTAAAGAAAAAATAAATTTGGCCAAACACAAAATAAATTTGATTACACAAACAGAAATTGCGAGGAAAATCAAATCTGTAAAGCAAAACCATTTTGAATACGCAAATAAGACAGGGCGATGGCTGGCATACAAACTGAAGCAAGAAAAAGAGAGAAAAACAATCCATGAACTACAGGATGAGGCAGGAGAAATACAGTATAGGAACAAAGACAAAAAAGAAATAGCAAGAACTTTTTTCCAGAAACTATATAAACAGGAAGACTCTCCAGAAGAAGATATCAAACAATATCTTCATGAAGTCGATATCCAAGAACTAGAAGAATCACACAGGGACCTTCTGGACAGGCAAATTACAATGGCAGAATTTATAGAGGCGAGGAAGAAATTGAAAGTAAACAAAACCCCAGGACCAGATGGCATACCTGCAGAGTTCTATAAGTCTTGCCAACAGTCAATTTTACTTGAAGTATTCAACAATGCACTTCTGGAAGCCACGATCCCCAACTCTTGGACAGAGGCTATCATAACACTGATACCGAAGGAAGAGTCAGACCATACTCATATCAAGAATTATAGACCGATATCACTCTTAAATGTGGACTATAAACTATTTACATCGATAATTACAGAAAGAATCAAGAAAATAATCAACAAATATATCCATCTGGACCAGAATGGTTTTATCCCAAAATGACAGATAAAGAACAACCTGAGACAAATAATGGACATATTAGAATACTATGAAACAAATTCAGATAAACAGATGGCCTTAATTTTTTTAGATGCGCAGAAGGCCTTCGATAACCTAAATTGGAAATTCCTCACATTACAGTTAGAAGCTATGAAATTCAGTGACAAATTCATCAATATGCTAAAGAAAATCTATTCCGCTCAAACAGCGAAAGTAACAATAAACGGTGACCTAACAGAGCAATTTCAAATAACAAAAGGAGTAAGACAAGGGTGTCCCCTATCTCCCCTTCTATTCATATTAACACTGGAAATTCTCTTAAGGGAAGTTCGAAGAGATAAGGAAATACAAGGTCTGAAGATCAAGAGGGAGGAATACAAGCTCCAAGCCTTCGCAGACGACATCGTACTTATCGCAGAACAACCAATAACAATGGGCACCAAAATATTAGACAAAATAGAGAAATATGGTAGAGTAGCGGGACTTAAAATTAATAAACAAAAGACAAAGATACTAACGAAGAACCCCACCAACCAACAAGAAAAAGAATTAGAGGACAAATTAGGTATATTAACTACAAAGAAGATAAAATATTTAGGAATATGGCTTACCAATAAAAGTACATCAATTAGAGAAGACAATTACGATAAACTTATAGGACAAATCAAAAAAGACCTAGAAACCTGTATTAAATTACAATTATCTCTGTTGGGGAAAATTGTTTCAATTAAAATGAATGTCCTTCCCAGAATGTTATACCTATTCCAAGTGATCCCAATAAAACCGGGAAAGAATTTCTTTAAAGATCTTAATAAATTAACAGCGGACTATTTTTGGCAAAGCAAGAAAGCAAGGCTAAAAATCAAATACTTACAAGATTCCAAAGAAAGAGGAGGACTTGCGCTACCGGACTGGGAAACATATTATAAAGCATCTACACTGCTTTGGACCAAGGAATGGATGGAGCTAAAAAACAAAAGACTGCTAACCTTAGAAGGATTTGATCTACAGCGAGGATGGCATGCATTCTTGTGGGAGGGCACTGATAAACAACATGGATACTTTCAGAGACATATGGTCAGGCAGTCATTATACTACACATGGCAGGGTATCAAAAAAGCACATTATTATAAAATTCCGGAATGGTTATCGACCATGGAGGCCCAGATTTACCCAAATGCCATGGACAGCACCAAAATGAAAACCTACAAGGACCTACTAAATAACCAAGGAGAGCTAAGAACAAGACAAGAACTGCAGGAGATGGTTACAGACATTGAGTGGTGGCCCTACCTACAAATAAAATCAAGATACCGGAAGGATTTGACTCAATTTGAATTCCCAAAAGGCCAAAACGAGCTAGACAAAATCTTACAAGGACCACAGGATAAATTGATTAAAAAAGTCTACAACTATTTGCGAGCATATATTTTTTTTTTTTTAATTTGATTTATATGCCGCCCTTCTCCGGAGACTCAGGGCGGCTTACAATGCATTAAGCAATAGCCTTCATTCTTTTGTATATATTTTATACAAAGTCAGCTTATTGCCCCCACAAACTGGGTCCTCATTTCACCTACCTTAGAAAGGATGGAAGGCTGAGTCAACCTTGAGCCTTGGAGAGATTCGAACCAGCAGAAATTGCAGGCAGCTGTGTTAATAACAGGTTGCACTAAACCCCTGTACTATCAAGGCTCCTGTATAAATATAAATTAGAAGAGGAGGTAGTCAAGGACAATATGTTAAGCTGGCCATAACATCGAATTAGATAAGTGTGAAAAATTATGGACAATAAACTACAAATTGACAATGTCTGTACCCTATAAGGAAAACTTGCTTAAAATGTTTTATAGATGGCATCTCCCTCCGGCCAGGTTGGCAAGAATGTTTCCTAACACATCTTTAACATGCTGGAAATGTAAGCTAAACAAAGGAACTTACTATCATACATGGTGGACCTGCCCAAAGGCAAAACAATACTGGCGAATGATCAAAACACAAATAGAACAAATCACACAACACAGAATAGAAATGAAGCCAGAAATAGGGACTTAAAAAAAGTTTAAACACAACATAAAGGACCCAATGAGAGAGGAGTCAAACATACAAATGAGAATTACATAACAGACTACAGTTGCGATAACTTTGATAAGATTATACCTTTTTTCTGTGTATATGTTTTGTATGTCTTGTTTTTACTTGTTTTGTTTTGTTATCTTTAAATAAACAAAATTAAAAAAAACATACACACACATACCAACTTGTGTAATATATAGATATTCTGTCTTCTTGAACCACTAGCTTATATTTTACAGGAATTTTTTTGCTCCAGGGCAACAGTATGGTTGTTAACAAACAGGGTTGTTATCCAAATCATCCCTCCATTAAATGACTCTTTGACAGTGGACTTGCTTTGTATTTTTTAACTTGCTACTCCAATATTGCTTTTCTACAGAATTTGAAAAAGTTGATCCTCGTCCCGTCCCATTATGAGTGAAAAGATGGCTGTGTCACGGCAGTTTGGGCTTCTTCTCTGGAAGAATTACATCTTGCAGGTGAGCTGGTCAAGGGCCATGGAGAAATGACAGAAAAGATATCCATAAAAATGAAAGGGTGGAAGTTAAAGTTTGTTGTGCAAGCCAATGTTCTTGAATCTCCTCAAGATAGAATAGAATAGAATAGAATAACAGAGTTGGAAGGGACCTTGGAGGTCTTCTAGTCCAACCCCCTGCTTAGGCAGGAAACCCTAGACCACTTCAGACAAATGGTTATCCAACATCTTCTTAAAAACGTCCAGTGTTGGAGCATTCACAACTTCTGGAGGCCAGTCGTTCCACTGATTAATTGTTCTAACAGTCAGGAAATTTCTCCTTAGTTCAAAATTGCTTCTCTCCTTGATTAGTTTCCACTCATTGCTTCTTGTCCTACCCTCATGTGCTTTGGAGAATAGCTTGACTCCCTCTTCTCTGTGGCAATCTCCCTGAGATTTTGGAAGACTGCTATCGTGTCTCCCCTAGTCCTTCTTTTCATTAAACTAGCCATGCCCAGTTCCTGCAACCATTCATCATATGTTTTAGCCTCCAGTCCCCTAATCATCTTTGTTGCTCTTCTCTGCACTCTTTCTAGAGTCTCCACATCTTTTTTACATCGTGGCGACCAAAACTGGTTGCAGTATTCCAAGTGTGGCCTTACCAAGGCATTATAAAGTGGCATTAACACTTCACGTGATCTTGATTCTATCCCTCTGTTTATGCAGCCTAGAACTGCGTTGGCTTTTTTGGCAGTTGCTGCACACGGCTGGCTCATGTTTAAAGGGTTGTCTACTATTGAGATAGATTGGACTTTAGTTCTGCTCCAAAAGACACATTAGGGCTTATTTTCTGGTTATTTCTTATTGGGTGGGGGGAAATACGGAACTAAATGCATCCATCTGGCTGACAATCTTAACTGGGGCTTATTTTAGGGGGGGTAGGGCTTATATTACGAGCATCCTGAAAAATCATGCTAGGGCAGGGATGGTGAACCTTTTCGGCACCAAGTGCCCAAACTGCATGTTCATGCATGTGCGCGTGCCGGAGCACCGGAAACTTGAAGACCAGCTGGCTGGCGCGCACATGCCTGTTTTGGGGGCGTTTTTTGGCTGTTTTCATGCCATTTTTTGGGCCAAAAACGGGCCAAAAAACAGCTCGAGAAATAACCCAAAAAACAGTAAGAAAACAGCCCTGAAAAATGGCCCCAAAATGGCCTGTTTTTAGGCCACTTTTTTGGCCGTTTTCAGGCCATTTTTCCGGGAAAAAACAGCTTGAAAACAGCCCAAAAAAAACAGCCCAAAAGCAGCCCATAAATGGCCTGAAAACAGCCGGAAAACAGCCGGAAAAACAGCTTGAAAATGCCCCCCCAAAATGCCCTGAAAAACGGCCTGTTTTGGGGGCATTTTTGCCTGTCGGGCCAGTTTCAGGCACTCCGGCGCCTACGAAGACCAGCTGGCAGGCGCCAGCTGGCAGGAAACCAGAAGAACAGCTGGCAACAGCGCACGTGTCCACAGAGAGGGGTTTGCATGCCACCTCTGGCACGCGTGCCATAGGTTCACCATCACGGTGCTAGGGTCTATTTTCCAACTGGGTCTTATTTTCGGGGAAACAGGATAGTTGCTTTCGCCGAGCCTAACTTGCATCGTCTCTTGTTTCCTTCTGCAGAAACGGAAGATTTTGGTCACGCTGATCGAGACGTGTCTCCCCTTGTTGTTTGCCGCCATCCTTATTGGCCTGCGCCATCGTGTCCATTCGGTCAACCACCCCAATGCCACCTTATACCACAGCAAGCAGGTGGACAGGCTGCCCAGTTTCTTCCATCGCTGGCATTCGGGCGTCCCCTGGGAACTGGCGTTCGTCCCCTCCAACAACACGGCCGTGCAAAACATCGCCGAGAGGGTGGAGAAAGACTTGAAGATCAAAGGTCAGCACCTCGACTGGGTAGTTTGCGTTCCAAGGTTTCCTCCTAGGTACAGAGGGAAGTCTCTTGTAACTGAAGGGTTTTGCTTTTGAACTGAAGATGAGTTTCGCAAGGCTAAAAATACCGAGGAAATCAGCACGTGTGTTGCAACACTGGGAGATGCATACAATTGAAAACAAGGGGAAGAAAATGGAGGGGGAAGCACCGCCTGCTTCTCAGAATATTAGAACTCGGGGTCAGCCAGGAAAACCATTCTGATCCTTTCCTTTCCTTTCCTTTCCTTTCCTTTCCTTTCCTTTCCTTTCCTTTCCTTTCCTTTCCTTTCCTTTCCTTTCCTTTCCTTTCCTTTCCTTTCCTTAACTTAACTTAACTTAACTTAACTTAACTTAACTTAACTTAACTTAACTTAACTTAACTTAACTTAACTTAACTTAACTTAACTTAACTTAACTTAACTTAACTTCCTTTCCCTTCCCTTTCCCCTTTATTCCTTCCTCTCCTCTCCTCTCCTCTCCTCTCTCCTTTCTTTTTTCCTTTCCTTTCCCCTTTTGTTTCCTTCCTTCCTTCCTCTCTCCTTTCCTTTCTTTTTCCTCCTTTCCTTTCCTTTCCTCTCCCCTCCCCTCAAAGTTACAACGGCAGATCAAATCCTGCATCTTGATTTTTTTCTTCCCAAGAAAACCAAGTGAAATTGGAGAAAAGCTGAAATATTCATTACAAGACAAAGCCAAAAATCCCGTTATTATAGACTGTCTTTACCAGCTCAATTAGCCTTGGTGAGCTTCCACATTCGTAGGCAGTCTACCGGTGTATACCGGCAAACAAACATACTGTTGCTTTCCTTGCCCAGCTTGCTGGCCTTCCAGAAGACAGGTTGGTCATGGTTGACTCATGGTTGGGTTCAACCAAGTCTATGTTCTTCCTTCTCTAATAGGGTTGGCCGTTCTTATTGCTATAATACTTAAATAGCTTAAATATGAATTAGCGAATAAGTTATAATTAGCTGGGTTTGCCGTAGTATAATCCAATCTTTCGATTACAGCATAGCTCAGCCAGCGAAATCTTGTTATAAGCCAACATGGTCTTGTGCAACCAAGTCTCACTGGGGAAAGATTGATTTCTTAGGACCTTTATGGCAATGCTACCTCTGGGCACCCAAGTCAGTTTTCCCATGCCCAATTTCCACTTATTCCTGCTTCAATGTGGATGCCTCACTTTTGATGACGTTACCATTCAGGTGGTCTTCGACTTACAACAGTTCATTTAGAGACCGTTTGAAGTTACAACGGCGTTGGAAAAAGCGACTTACAGCCGTTTTTCACACTTATGACCGTTGCAGCATCCCCACGTGATCAATATTCAGATCCTTAGCAATGACTCAGATTTGTGATGGCTGCAATGTCCCGAGGTCATGTGATTACTGTTTGGGACCTTCTGACAAGCAAAAATCAATGGGGAAGCAAGATACACTTCGCAACTATAGTACTAAATAAATCTATCTCAGCATCTCCTTCTTTCCTACTACCGCAGCACCATTGAGAGTGTCCTGACATACAGCATTCTTGCATGGTATGGGAGCAGCTCTGTAGTGGACAAAAAAGCTCTACAGAGAATCATTAAAACTGCCCAGAATATCATCGGACTCCAGCTACCAGCCCTGGACGACATCTTCGAATCTTGCTGTTTGAGAAAGTTGCACAACATTCTCAGAGACTCTTCCCATTCTGCTTACCATCTTTTTGGACTGTTGACTTCTGGCAGAAGATACAGAACAATTCAAACTCGGACCACACGTTTTCTGAATAGTTTTTATCCCAGAGCTATAATTGCACTCAACAATGAACTAAAGGGCCACCATCAGTGAGCTGTTGGACAGTATTACTTGGTCTGTCGTGTGGATGTTTGGGTGGTTTAGGGGTGGGAATTTGTGGTGAGTGGGAGTGGGGATTGTCATATGTATTGGACCTGGTCTTTGGGTGTTAAGTGAATTTCGTTGTATGGGTATACTGTGTATACACGTACAATGACAATAAAGTTATTTATTTTTATTTTATTATTAACTTTTTTTTAACAGATTAACAGAGTTGGAAGGGACCTTGTAGGTCATCTGGTCCAACCCCACCCACCCACCCCATCCAAGGAGGAGACCCTACACCAGTGATGGCTAACCTTTTTGCTGTCACGTGCCAAAAGTGTGGGGAGCATGGGGGGCTCACGCGCATGCGTGCCCACACCCATATTTCAATGCTCCCCCACCCTGCACCCCCGCGCATGCACACATGACCCCCCCATGCTCCCCACACTTTTGGCGTGCAATGGCACAGTGGGCCCAGTAGGCCCATTTTCCGCCCTCCCCAGGCTCCAAAGGCTGTCTAGGAGTCTGGGGAAGGCGAAAATGGTTTTCCCTACCCCCCCCCCGGGAGGCCAGAAAGGGCTCGTTTCCCGACTTCTGGTGGGACCGGAAGGCCCCCAAAAAATCAGCTGGTCGGCGCGCGCATGTGCGCTGGAGCTGAGCTAGAGCAACGCTTGTGTGCCCACAGATATGGCTCAGCGTGCCACCTGTGGCACGCGTGCCATAGGTTCGCCATCACGGCCCTACACCATTTCTGACAGATGGTAGTCCAGTCTCTTAGCAACTGGGATGATTCTCTGAAAAACTGTGGCAAGCAAAGTCGCAAAACCGGGCAAAACTACCCAGTGCTTAGCAACAGAAATGTTGGGCTCAATTGTGGTTGTAAATCAAGGATTACCTGTATTTCCAGATGAATTCACAAGACTCTGGGACTTCTCTGAAGCCCTCTTAGCTAAGGGCTTGGCCATTTTGGCCACAAAGCGTCTGATAACTGAGCTGGAGGTTGGCAAATCCTCTGCAGGTGATCGTATTATTCCAGCTCAGCTTCCTGAAGCGACTGGGTGACAGTCAGTTGCAATTTTAACCTCCTTGTTTCCTTTATTAATGTGGACATCTCTCATTAAACCTCTCCCCGATTAAGGGCTGGGTCTGCAAATTAGCAGTGGGTGAGGCTAATGAGGAAAATAAATCATCTCTAGGTGTGGAAATGGTTGAAAATGCCAGGGTTAGATGGAGCAAGAATGGTTTCTGGTTGAGGAGCAAGTAGGACCTCTATCATAGATCCAGAGATGCTATGGGAGATACCAGGGCTGGGCTTCAAAAATTTTAGCAAGGGATTCTCTGCCTGGTTGCTGGGTGGGCATGGCCATGGCGGGCATGGCCTAGTTGGCCTCCTGCACCATGGCAGGGGGGACATTTTTGCCCTCCCCGGACTCTGGAGACTTTCCTCGAGCCTCTGGGAGGGCGAAAACGGCCTCCCCAGGTTCTAGAGGCCCTCTGGAGGCCGGAAATGGGCCTCCAGCATGCCCTGCACTTACCTGCATTCAAAACGGGCCATGGGGGGACTCTTGGGAGGGGCGGGGTGGGGTGGGCGGGACCAGCTAGGAGTGGGATTTGGAGGTTCTCCAAACTGCACAGAATCTTAGCTAGAGATTCTCCTGAACCCCCAGCAGCTCACCCCTGGAAGATACCTACAAACCCTCCTTGTTACTCTGTGCGGCACTAAATCTGTTTTTGATGCCGACTCCAGATAAATGTTTTGGAGAAAGCTTATGGATGCAAAGATCCAAGGCCCTTTTCACATATCTAAGAATTACAAGAAGTCCTCGTATTGCAACCATTTGTTGAGTGACCTTTCAAACTTACAACCGCACTGCAAAAAAAATGACTGATTTTCACACTTACGACCGTTGCCGCATCCCCATGGTCACTGATCAAAATTCAGAGGCTTGGCAACCAGCTCATATTTATGACAGTGTCCTGGGATCATGTGATCCCTTTTTTGCAGCCTTCTAAACAAGCAAAGTCCATGGGGAAACCAGATGCACTTAAGGTAGTGTTAACTACCTTAACAACTGCAGTGATTTATTTTAACCACTGTGGCAAGAAAGGCCGTGAAATGGGGACAAACTCACAACTGTCTCGCTCAACAATGGAAATTTTGGACTCGGTTGTGGTCATCAGGTGAGGACTACCTGTACATGAAAGTCAAAAAGTCAGTCATCAGAGGCACCTGTGGTGATTGACAAGCTCCTTCGGTCCAGTTCTAAGCCAAAGATATGATGCTCTCTCTTATCAATGAGCTGGGAGGCATAAAAACTGAATAAATAACCAATTTAATGAATAGTTTTAGCTAGGGTTCTCCTAACGATCAATATCAAGTGTTAATAATATAAAATGTTAATACCACTTTATAAGGCCTTGGTAAGGCCACACCTGGAATACTGCATTCAGTTTTTGTCGCCACAGTGTAAAAAAGATGTGGAGACTAGAAAGAGTGCAGAGAAGAGCAACCAAGACGATTAGGGGACTGGAGGCTAAAACATATGAAGAACGGTTGCAGGAACTGGGTATGTCTAGTTTAATAGAAAGAAGGACTAGGGGAGACATGATAGCAGTCTTCCAATATCTCAGGGGCTGCCACAAAGAAGAGGGAGTCAAGCTCTTCTCCAAAGCACCTGAAGGCAGGACAAGAAGCAATGGGTGGAAACTAATCCAGGAGAGAAGCAACTTAGAACTAAGGAGAAATTTCCTGACAGAGAGAACAATGAATCAGTGGAACAACTTGCCTCCAGAAGTTGTGAATGCTCCAACACTGGAAGTTTTTAAGAAGAGATTGGACAACCATTTGTCTGAAGTGGTGTAGGGTTTCCTGCCTAAGCAGGAAGTTGGACTAGAAGACCTCCAAGATCCCTTCCAACTCTGTTATTCTATTCTATTCAAGAAAGTCTCCGCAAGCATGTTGGTGAGATATAACCGAGTTCTTGTTATCTCTCAATGCAAAGTAAATATTCAAAAACAAACTATGAAGATAAGATACGCAAAATTATCTCGCTGTTTTTAACCCTTGGAGATTGACGGTCAAGCCGGGAGGTTAGCTAACTGTCTCACCTTCTGGATTTGTTCAGTCATTCTTTCAGATATACTTTTAACGTCTTGCTTTCTTGAGGAAAGGTTGATTTAATCGAAGAATGAACATGCCCGGGCAAGTTGGTTGCAACGGAAGGAGTTGTGTCTTATTTTATTGAAAGCATGAAGAGAGTGACACAGAGGAAGCTTACATTGCTGTTGTAACAAACCTCCCAGGTTGTGAAATGATGAAATCTGTTAGTTTTCCCTAGGTAGAAAAAAATAGGAAATCAATCCTCCACGAAGGCTAAATTTATCTTTATTTAAATTGGTTATGAGTCTTGCAAAATCTCATGAGGGATCTTTCCCTTCTCATGTACTACCGGTTCGCAATGGGGCCGTGCACACGCACACTCTTCTGCACATGCGCAGTGTCAGTGTGCATATATAGTGTCACAGCACTGACATATATAAAGAGAGGAGAAGCTTGAAATTTTGCCTACTAAATCCCTTTGAAGATTCTGTCTCCTCGGAGATGGGAGGGGGGGAGACATTCCTGTGATCTGATGAAGAAGAGATGAGGAAAGTGGCTTGGAAGATAGCCAATGAGAAGCAGAGAATTGGGGATCGGAAAGGGAGGGATTGGGGGGCGTTTGATGACGATGGGGTCGGTGGGCGGGGCCTCCAGCCGGTTTTACTACCGGTTCTATAGAACCGGTGCGAACCGGGGGCAAGCCACCACTGACATATGCGTGTGACGATCAGGTGGCTGGCGTATGTGATCACGCAGGAAGATGGAAGACCAGCTCTTCCAGTTTCCAGCACTGCTGCACACAAAAAAGCCAGCTGATTATTGTGCGTGCATGCGCGCCGGAAACCCAGAAGAGGAACGGGCGATGCTGTGCATGCCAGGTGACATGGCTCCATGTGCCACTTAGGGCACACATGCCATAAGTTTGCCATCACGGATATATGGTATTTTTTAAAAAACACCCATCTCCCTTACCGAGCGATTCAGGGCAGTGTACAAATAAGTTTGAACTTGTATAATATTTATACAAAGATGTATAAATATTATAATGAAAATAATTAAAAACGGGAAGGTGCTGTCATTTGTTTGCCAGATCTGTGCTGGGTTGGGTTGATTATAATAAAATTCCCCTTGCGGGAAGGAAGCCTCCTTTTTCACTGTGCGGTTTCTGTTTTTACTCTGTAGTTCGATGGTTTCCGTCTGAAAAAGAGTTTGAACACTACATCCGTTTTGATAACCGATCGGGCAACATACTGGCAGGAGTGGTTTTTGAGAACTGTGTGGCTAACAGCCAGGATCCCTTGCCACTCCAGGTAAGATGTTCTCTTGGTCTCTTCTCAACTCTCTCTTGGTCTCTTCTCAACTCTCTCTTGGTCTCTTCTCAACTCTCAAATTAATGCCTGGTAGTCTCTTACCCAGGAATTAGGAAGACTAGATCTTGGCATGGAGGTAATATGTCTTAGGGGCATTCCTATGGAAAATGTAGGCATTTGCACATTCTCTTTTGGTGCACGTATCCGTGCATATTAGTAAGCACCAGCCCTGAATTCTTTTTGGTTCCTAGAGTCTTCTCCTAATTTGAATCACTGCAAATAGGCGACATGTTTCCCAGTCATCTTTAGTCAGGAAGCATCTGGAAATCATGGTTTAAGACATGATATTTAACTTTATTTTCTTATTTAAGAAAAAATAAACACGGAGGGTGTCCAAGAATCCACAAACATCACATAACTCTTTTCTGCTTTGTTGGCTGGGGAATTCTGGGAGTTGAAGTCCACACAGGGGTGGACTGCTGGGGGTTCACGGGGGTTTGGGAGAACCTCTGGCTAAGATTCTGTGCAGTTCAGAGAACCGCCAAATCCCACTCCTGGCTGGCCCTGCCCACCCCATCCCGCCCCTCCCAGGAGTCCCCACGCGGCCTGTTTTGGATGCAGATAAGTGCAGGGTGCGCACGGATGCTCGGGGAGGGTGAAAAACGGGCCTACCGGAAGTTCGGGAAGGCCGGAAATGGGCCCGTTTCCAGCCTCCAGAGCGCCTCCGGAGCCTGTGAAGGCCATTTTCTCCATCCCAAAAGCTCAAGGAAAGCCTCCGGAGTCTGGGGAGGGTAAAAACAGCCCCCCCCCAGGAGGCTGACTACGCCACGCCACCATGACCATGCCAACCCAGCAACTGGGCAGAGAACCCCTTGCTAAAAATTTTGAAGCCCATTCCTGAGTCCACACATCTTAAAGTTGCCATGGTTGAGAAATACTGGTTTAGTATGAGCTTCTGCGATTAAAACAAAAGCCCATCCAGATGTACAGAATGTGGTGGAGGAGGGCGCTCATTTATTAACCACATGTGAGCTGGATGTTGTGTTACTCATGCCAGGCAAGAGGTCGGATGCAACTAGCTTTGAATGCACCTTGGAGAATGTCACGGACTCTTCTTTTGTCATTGATGTCTGTCTGGTTGTGATTTGTCTCCAGGTTAGTTACCGGCTACGATTCAAATATAGCCCTAGAAACGCTCCTCCGAGTGAGAGGACAGGATTGAATCCCAACTTGGATCGAGAGTGGCACACCCATTACCTCTTCCCATTGCTCCAGTTGCCAGGACCCAGAGAGGCAAAAAGTGATGATGGAGGCACACCAGGTAATCTTTTCCCAATGGTTATTTTCCGCTGAAAGATCACCAGATCTTCAGGAGGATCTGGAAATACATGGAGCTGTCTTCTACTTCTGACTGGTCTTAGGTCTTTCACGTTCTGTACATCATGAGATATTTTTTTAACTGAAGTGTCTAGAATTCATGACCCTTAACAAGGCTCTAGAACCTAGGCTGTCCCCACCCCAAGGTTCATTCTTGTGAAAGGCAAAGTCGGCATAAAATATGATAATGTGGCTCAACGGTTGAACTAGAATTATGGAAATGGTTGAATTACACTCATCGTTTTAGAAAATGAGCGGATATCTTTTGATGGCCTCTCAACCCAACATCCTTCACCGTGTTGTTGTTTTGAGATAAAATGAAGATGTACAATGAAGCCACCTTGAATTAAAGATGAGATATAAATCTAATGAAGAGAACAAATAAGCCAATAAACTCTTCAAAATAGCCAGCGCTATTTTTATTAGGCATACTAACAGGGAAATCTAATAAAAGAACTCAGTATTTAATGCTACATGTAATAACCGCGGCCAGAATTATGTATGCACAAAATTGGAAAAATGGAAATATACCCACAGAGGAAATGGTAATAAAGAAAATATTAGATTGCGCCGAGATGGACAGGTTGACGATGGAAATTAAAGACAAAGGAGAAACAGAATATTATTTAATTTGGGATGCATGGTACAATTGGTTAGATAATAGATGCAAAGATTAGAAAATTAATGATGAAAGATGATCAGTGAACCAGAAATAAGTACAAGAAAGACGATAGATAGAAGAATATTGTATGAATAAGACTTAAATGGTTGCAACTAGGAGGTATAATAGTATGTACCATATGTACTGTATTTTTCAGAGTATAAGACACACCTTAGTTTTGGGGGAGGAAAATAAGACAAAAGCTGATTGGTGGGTGGATCGGCTTCCCTGAATACCCCCAATCAGCTGTTCCCAGAGGTAAATTTAGAGAAGCTTTATCAGATGGTGCTACCTCTTGAAGTTCTGAATTGAATACCACCTCTTTTTTTTACATGGCTTCCTCCTTCTTGCTTTGCTAGGGTACTTTCGTGAAGGTTTCCTTGCAGTCCAACATGCAGTGGATATGGCCATCATTAAGCACCATGCCAACACATCTTCTGATCTGCGGGATCGGGTGAACGTGACTGTCCGTCGCTTTCCTTATCCCCCTTATGTCAATGACCTCTTCCTCATTGCTATCCAGAACCAGCTTCCCTTGCTACTCATGCTGAGCTTCACCTACACCTCCCTCAACATTGTCCGCGCTGTGGTACATGAGAAGGAGAAGAAGCTGAAGGTAACGGAAGGATCTGCTCTGGGGTTTGGTAGGACCAGCCTAGCTGGTTGGCTTGGCTAGCCGAGGGGTCTGCAACCTTAAACACTCGAAGAGCCATTTGGACCTGTTTCCCACAGAAAAGAAAACACCGGGAGCCACAAAACCCTTCCCGTGCCTGACTATTTCCTGAGCGGCCACAAAACTAGCATATGTAGTTGAATTAAATGTTCTGAAACTTTTCTTTTCTTGGATTTATCCATGGTTGGCCTACTGGGGGTTGAAAAGCTCAATAAATCACATTCTGGTGGGTGTCGCATATAGGCGGTTGTGACGCATATTTTGAGTGACATGGAGCTGCAACAGAGGCGTGAAAGAGCCACATGCGGCTCCAGAGCCACAGGTTGCTGACCCCTGGGCTAGCCTAACCATGGGAGGAAATGGGCTCCTTGACGTGTTGATGCGTTGTTAACTTTAGTTGCAGTCAAATCCGTTTGGAAACTACAGTAGAACTCCTGAGAAATGTGGCATTTTTTTAAAAAATGAGAAAAGAAAGAGAGCCTTAGCAGAACCCAGCCTTAGCAGAAGCAAGAAACAGACTCCTCGTCACGAAAAACCCCTCTTTATTTTCCTCTTGTGAATTAATTGCATTCACCCACCGAAAAGTCCAGGCAGTAGTCCTTCAAGGAGTTAACAGCAGTAACAGACATTATCAGTTCCTTGCGATAATTGCCAAGCCGTGAGCCCTCAGCCAAAAGGCTGCAAATTAAGTTCTGGCAAGCAGTCTTTGTGGCACAAAACGCAATGAGCAAAACCTTCAGAAATACGAACTGTTGTCTTCTATGACAACCACTCCCCTTTCCTTCTATTTATTCCCCAGCCAGGGAGGGGCCATTCAACGTCCACCTGTGCTTTGCTTCCCGAGTCGACTCCTTGTTCTCCGTTATTCTCCTCTCCTAACTGCTCTGCGCATATGTGCATCTGGAACAGGCCCCAGCTGTTCTTCCTCCTCACTTATCTCAGCCTCCAAAGGCAGCTGCCTCTCCGGTGGAAGAGGGAAATGTCGGACAGCCCTGTCTCTACCTCTGCGTCCGACGCAGAGCATCCATCAGAGCCTTCCCCAGACTCCAGAACTGGCCCAAGTTCCTCCCCAACCTCCTCATCGTGCAAGTCTGCCACCAGCTCTGTTGGCAGCTGGCAGGCCGCAACAGAGAGAGAAGGAGAGGGAGAATAAGGAGAAATCATGGTCTGGTTTACAGCTAATTCTAAGCTATGGTTGGTCTGCTTCTGTCTTGGTGTGATGGGCAAACTCATCCACAGTGCCTAAGTTTGATGTCAACATAAGCACAATTTAACAAACTCGTGCCTTGGAATTTGGTACAAACCAGGCCCTGAGGGTGCTTTGCCTTGAGAACTTGGCTTTATTTGAAGGCAGACAAAAATAGGCACAAAACTCAGTTGCTTGTGGTAAGTGTGCAAACAGCTTTGAAAACCAACTGTGCAAATGCCTATATAAAAATGAAGAAAGCTCAGACGGATAATTAGGATAGAATGGAATGGAATGGAATGGAATACAATAAGAATTAGAAATAGAAATAGAAATAGAAATAGACATAGAAATAAACAGAAATAGTGGAATGGAATAGAAATGAATAGAGTAGAGTAGAGTAGAGTAGAGTAGAGAATACGAAATAGAAATAATAGAAATAGAAATAGAAATAATAGAGGAGTAGAATGGAATGGAATGGAATGAAATGGAATACAATAAGAATTAGAAATAAAAATAGACATAGACATAGACATAGACATAGACATAGACATAGAAATAGACAGAAATAGTGGAATGGAATAGAAATGAGTAGAGTAGAGTAGAGTAGAGTAGAGTAGAGTAGAGTAGAGTAGAGAATACGAAATAGAAATAGAAATAATAGAGGAGTAGAATGGAATGGAATGGAATGAAATGGAATACAATAAGAATTAGAAATAAAAATAGACATAGACATAGACATAGAAATGGACAGAAATAGTGGAATGGAATAGAAATGAGTAGAGTAGAGTAGAGAATACGAAATAGAAATAATAGAAATAGAAATAGAGGAGTAGAATGGAATGGAATGGAATGGAATAGAAATAGAATAGAAATAGAATGAGAAAAGAAACTTTATTGTCACCTTAAATGTACACTAATCAACATATATTAAAATGAAATTTTGTTGCATTCAGCTTTCAAAAGATAACCATTATGCATATACCCACACACATATATATATTTATGACACAGAGAAACATCACAGTCTAATTTGAATGTATACCTGGCGAAAAGAAAGAATCTTGTGAGTTTACAGGACGGATGCCATAAGGAACAAAGCTGTTCCAGACTCTAACAGTCCTGCTACAGATACTTCGATACCTCCTCCCAGAGGGGAGCAACAGGAACAGGCCGTGAAGTGGGTGTGCGGAAATATAAATGATAAGATTTGTTGCTCCTCCCTGTTGCTTAGCAGGCACCTATCATTCCCTGTGGAATTTTGTGTCCCTAGGAGTACATGCGCATGATGGGACTCAGTAACTGGCTACACTGGAGCGCATGGTTCTTCCTCTTCTTCCTCTTCCTCTTAGTGTCCATCTTCTTTGTGACCATCCTCTTCTGTGTCAAGGTGAGCATCCTCGTTTTTTTTTTTTAATCAGACCCTTTGAAGAAGATATATGAACAAACGATTCCCTTAACAGCCGTGGCAAGAAAGCTGCCGTAAAATGGGGCAAAACTCACTTAACAAATGTCTCACTTAACAACAGAAATGTTGGGCTCAGTTGTGGTCATAAATCACAGATTACCTGTAGTGGAAAAGGCGACTTGGGCTTTGGGGAACACGGTCACTCTTTCTTCCACTACCCCCATTTCTCAGATTTATCTGTCCCTGTGAAATGATAAGACCCGAAAGAGTAGGACAGGGGTGTCAAACTCGATTTCATTGAGGGCTGCATCAGGGTTGCGTTTGACCTTGGAGGGCTGGGGCAGGGGCCATGGCTGAGGGGGCATCGCCATGGTGGGCATGACATGGGCCTCGTGGTGGTCAAGTGACACGGGACCTGTGGTGGCCAAGTGCTAAGGCAGGACTTCCCTCAGACCCCTCTCACTCTCATTATAACCTTCCTTCCTTCCTTCCTTCCTTCCTTCCTTCCTTCCTTCCTTCCTTCCTTCCATCCTTCCTTCCTTCCTTCCTACCTTCCATCACATGACCCAATCATGGCAACATTTGTAGGTCTGCTGACATCCCTTCCTTCCTTCCTTCCTTCCTTCCTTCCTTCCTTCCTTCCATCCTTCCTTCCTTCCTTCCTACCTTCCATCACATGACCCAATCATGGCAACATTTGTAGGTCTGCTGACATCCCTTCCTTCCTTCCTTCCTTCCTTCCTTCCTTCCTTCCTTCCTTCCTTCCTTCCTTCCTTCCATCACATGACCCAACCATGGCAACATTTGTAGGTCTGCTGACATCCCTTCCTTCCTTCCTTCCTTCCTTCCTTCCTTCCTTCCTTCCTTCCTTCCATCCATCCATCCATCCATCCATCACATGACCCAATCATGGCAACGTTTGCAGGTCTGTTGACATTCCTTCCTTCCTTCCTTCCTTCCTTCCTTCCTTCCTTCCTTCCTTCCTTCCTTCCTTCCTTCCTTCCTTCCATCACATGGCGCAATCCTGGCAGTGTCCACAAGTCTGATGACATCCCTTCTTTCCCTCTTCATTCTCCTTTCTTCTTCCTTCCCCTCTTTCCTTATTTTTCCTTCCTTACTGTCTTCCCATCTTTTTCTTTGTCATTCCTCTTTCCCCTTTCCTGTCCCTTCTTCCCTGCTCAAATGCAAAAGGGGAAACATTTCTCCATTTTGTTTTTAGTTTGTTTTGATAGCCCTCTGCCAGCGAAAACAGAGCCTGTGCCACCTGCCACATCCCTCCGAGCTCCATTTTTGCTAGAAGAAGAGGCATCGTGGGCCGGTCCTTTGCTGTTTCCAGGCCAGATCTAAGCACCTTGAGTTTGACACCCGTGAAAAGGAGAATTTATTAACAGACAGGGGTGAAATTCAGCAGGTTCTGACAGGTTCTGGAGAACCAGTAGTAGAAATTTTGAGTAGTTTGGAGAACCACCTCTGGCTGGCCCCAGGGTGGGGTGGGAATGGAGATTTTGCAGTATCCTTCTCCTGGAGTGGGGAGGGAATGGGGATTTTGCAGCATCCTTCCCTGGAGTGGGGAGGGAATGGGGATTTTGCAGTATCCTTCCCCCAGGAGTAGGGTGGGAATGGAGATTTTGCAGTATCTTTCCCCTGCCAAGCCACGCCACGCCCACCAAGCCACGCCCACAGTACTGGTAGTAAAAAAATATTGAATTCCATCACTGTTAACCGACTTCCATTTTTGCAGGTGAGTGGACAGGGAGCAGTCTTACCCAACAGCGACCCAACTCTGGTCTTCACTTTCCTGGCAGTGTTTTGCATCTCCACCATCTCCTTCAGCTTCATGGTCAGCACCTTCTTCTCAAAAGGTGAGCAAGGGGGTTTCTACTATGGGCTTCCTGTTAGGGTCGCCCCCCCCGTTGCCCCACAATCCTGGCTAAGCTGCCATCTTTCCTTGTTGTGTAAAAGTTTGTCTCTCGATAACTGCGTGAATATTTTCTTGATGTTACAGAAGAGTTTTCCCTCCCTACGTTGTATTGTATTGAGTTGTTGTTGTTGTTTTCTTTCTGTGGTCATCCTGGGAATCTCTGGTAGGCTTCCATCGGAGTATTAATCATGTTTGACCCCACATTGCTTTACCGAGTGCCATTGGTGTTTTAAGAAATAAAAACCTGGGATATAGACAGAAGCCGTATTCTTTCCTGCTCTCCTTATATGTATGTCTAGACAAATTTTACTTGTCTTTCAAAGGCCAGTAGAGAATTGTGTTGTAACTTTAAAGAGGGAGGAGAGGTAATGAATTTGTTTGTAACTGTTGTAAAGCAAATGGGAAACCTTTCCTTTCCTTTCCTTTCCTTTCCTTTCCTTTCCTTTCCTTTCCTTTCCTTTCCTTTCCTTTCCTTTCCTTTCCTTTCCTTTCCTTTCCTTTCCCTTCCCTTCCTTTCCTTTCTTTTCCTTTCCCTTCCCTTCCCTTCCCTTCCCTTCCTTTCCTTTCCCTTCATCTTTTTCCCTTCCTTTCCTTTCCTTTCCTTTCCTTTCCTTTCCTTTCCTTTCCTTTCCTTTCCTTTCCTTTCCTTTCTTTCCTTTCCCTTCATCTCTTTTTCCTTTCCTTTCCATTCTCCTTCCTTTCCTCTTTCCTTTCCTTTCCCCCTCTTCTCCTCCTTTCCTCTCCTCCTCTCCCTTTCCCTTCTCTTCCTCTTTCCCTTTTTCCTTCCTTCCTTCCTTCCCTCCTCCCTCCCTCCTTATCTCTCTTTCCTTTTACTCCTTCCTTCTTCCCTTCCCTACCTGCACTGTCCTTTCTACTTCTTCTTTTATCTTTTTTTTAAAAAAATCACTTTTTATAATATTACATTCATCTTTTATGTGAAAATCTTTTGAAACTATGTTTAAAAGAAGAAGGAGAAGCTAGCAGTGCGATGCAAAAATTCCCCATCTCCGCTCAGAGTTGTCCCCATCCCTTCTTCCTCCTCCTCCTCCTCCTTTCCTCTGCTTCGGCCATCCTGCGATTGCCCTTGGTCTATCACAAATGCATTGGCTCTCCGAAGGCCACCAAGCCCCATTGATTCTTTTTACAGTCAATATCCACTTTGTGTTTGCAGCCAATGTAGCCGCAGCTGCGGGAGGTTTCCTCTATTTTTTCTCCTACATTCCGTACTTTTTTATCTCCCCCCGCTACGACCACATGACTCACAGCCAGAAACTCTCGTCCTGTGTGATCTCCAACGTCGCCATGGCAATGGGGGCACAGCTGATCGGCATGTTTGAAGGGAAAGGTGAGCAGAGCGAGAGTGCTTCCTTCAATATTCCCCCCCACCACCCCCCGTAGGTTGGGTGCTAATGTCTGAGGTTACATTGCCAGGAATATTATTATACATGTTAATATGTTTATATACAAAGTTGTCCAACTTGGTAACTTTAAGAGGGGTGGACTTCAAATCCCAGAATTCCCCAGCCAGCCAGCCAGCCAGCCAGCCAGCCAGGGATGGATGGATGGATAGATAGATAGATAGATAGATAGATAGATAGATAGATAGATAGACAGACAGATAGAGAGATGGAGAGATAGAGATGGAGGGAGGGAGGGAGGGATGGAGGGAGGGAGGAATGGATAAAAGGATGGATAGATGGATAGAAAGAAAGAGAGAAGGGATGGATAGATAGGTAGATGAGAAAGAGAGAGAGAGAGAGAGATGGAGAGAGAGAGAGAGATGGATAGAAGGATGGATGGATGGATAGATAGAAAGATAGAAAGATGGATAGATGGATAGAAAGAAAGAGAGAGAGGGATGGATAGATAGGTAGTTGATAGATAGATAGATAGATAGATAGATAGATAGATAGATAGATAGATAGATAAATAGATAGATAGGGTATGATGAGATGAGATGAGGTGAGATGAGATAAGATAAGACAGAGAGAGATATAAAAGAAATCCTTCTAGCATGCTATTTATTTGGAGTTTTAAAAGTTTGCACATCCAAATTTGCATAGTTTCAAAAAAAATTGGATAGTTTTAAATTTTTCTACTATTTATGATCTATAAACTGCTGCGAGTCAGTTTATGGCATATAAATTGAATTAAATAAAGAAATAAATAAAAGCTTGTATTTTCCAGGCACGGGGATACAGTGGGGAAACCTGATGAAAGCTGTCAGCGTAGATGATAACTTCACAATGGCTCATGTCCTGGGGATGCTTCTCCTGGATTCTGGGATCTATGGCTTGGTTGCTTGGTACATGGAGAATGTGTTTCCTGGAGAATATGGCATCCCACAACCCTGGTACTTCTTTGTCATGGTAAGCATTGGGCATCTCTCTCTCTCTCTCTTCATCTATCCATCCATCCATCTCTCTCTAGATCTAGATATCTCTGTATCTATCTCTCTATCTATCTATCTATCTATCTATCTATCTATCTATCTATCTCTATTTATCTCTACCTCTATCTACAAATATCTATCTATCTTATCTATCTATCTCTATCTCTTTATCTATCTACCATCTATCAATCTATCTATCTATCTATCTATCTATCTATCTATCTATCTATCTATCTATCTATCTCTATTTACCCCTATCTACAAAAACTATATCTATCTATCTATCTATCTATCTATCTATCTATCTATCTATCTCTATTTATCTCTACCTCTATCTACAAATATATATCTATCTTATCTATCTATCTCTATCTCTTTATCTATCTACCATCTATCAATCAATCAATCTATCTATCTATCTATCTATCTATCTATCTATCTACCTACCTATCTATCTCTATTTACCCCTATCTACAAAAACTATATCTATCTATCTATCTATCTATCTATCTATCTATCTATCTATCTATCATCTATCTATCTACCTATCTATCATCTATCTATCTATCTCTATTTACCTCTATCTAGAAAAACTATCTATCTCTATCTCCATCTATCTATCTATCTATCTATCTATCTATCTATCATCTATCTATCTATCTATCTATCTATCTATCTATCTATCTATCTATCTATCATCTATCTATCTATCTATCTATCTATTTATCTACAGTATCTATCTATCTATCTATTTATCTACAGTATCTATCTATCTATCTATCTATCTATCTATCTATCTATCTATCTACCTATCTATCTCTATTTACCCCTATCTACAAAAACTATATCTATCTATCTATCTATCTATCTATCTATCTATCTATCATCTATCTATCTATCTATCTATCTATCTATCTATCTATCTATCATCTATCTATCTATCTCTATTTACCTCTATCTAGAAAAACTATCTATCTCTATCTCCATCTATCTATCTATCTATCTATCTATCTCTATTTATCTCGATCTTGATCTATCTACAAAAACTATCTATCTATCTCTATTTCCCTCTATCTCTATCTATCTACAAAAACTATCTATCTATCTCTATATCTATCTATCTATCTATCATGTATCTATCTATCTTTATCTCTTGCTATCTACAAAAACTATCAGTCCATCCATCCATCCATCTGTCATCCATCTACCTGTTTAATTTTTAAAGCCACCTATCTCAAAGAAGTTATTTCTTTTCCTTCTTATACAGTATATGTTTGGGTTAATTATTTTAGCAGAGAGAACAGTTAACAAATCTACATTCCAAGCTGTGTGTTGGAAAAGGTACTTTACAATTTTAGCCGCCGCTTCGTCAGCATTGATATGAGTTAATCTTGTGAGCATTTAAGGTACCCAGGTTTTACCCATATACAATAAAAGACCGTTGTAATTCGCCAGACGAAATAAATAAATAAACAGTAAGAAATTATTAACCAGGTTGAGGACAAATCTTCCTGTAGAAAAACTATCTACGGGGTCACTAAAAGTCAACACTAGCTTAATGGCAGACAGACAATCAATCAAAAGACTATTAAGATTAGAAATGCATTTTGCAATAATGTAAAGTATTTGGGATTTGTGCATATCAATGTTTGACAAGCATCTTTTTGGCTTTCTGTTGGAAAAGTGGATTTCGCAGCCTTTAAAAATGGTCTGCTGTCTTTTAAAAGCCACTCACAATAGACATTTCCTCCAGAGAGGAAGCGAACGTGTATACCAGTGATGGGTTTCAAAATTTTTTTACTACCAGTTCTGTGGGCGTGGCTTGCTGGGCGTGGCAGGGAAGGATACTGCAAAATCCCCATTTCCTCCCGATCAGCTGGGACTTGGGAGGCAGAGAATAGATGGGGGTGGGGCCAGTCAGAATTTTTACTACCGGTTCTCCGAACTACTCAAAATTTCCACTACCGGTTCTCCAGAACTGGTCAGAACCTGCTGAAACCCACCTCTGATGTACACTTTTAAAAGGATCTTCTGATTTTCTTCCATGGGTCAGTTTTTGGAAAGGAATGATGGATTCTCTTTGATTCTTCAGCCTTCTTACTGGTGCGGGAGCCCCCAGACCGTTCTGGGAAAAGAGAAAGAAGAGGAGGAAGATCCAGAGAAAGCTTTGAAAAGTCAATTCATAGAGGAGGAGCCTTCGGATTTGGTGTCGGGCATCAAAATCAAACACCTTTCCAAGGTGAGCTTCTTCTGCTGGTTACTCCCCTCTGTTCTGACCCAGCTTTAGCAGACACAAGAAAGAGACTCCTTGTCACAAAAAAAAAAAAAAACCCTCTTTATTTCTGTTGTGACCGAGGCCCAAATAGTGGTTACCAAACGGAATTCAGTCCTGAACAAACTTATTTTATTAAAAACAGTTGAGAATTAATTCATTCTCAGCTTAGTCCAAAACAAAATTCTTCATAAAACAGTC
Source organism: Pituophis catenifer annectens (assembly GCF_029215685.1). Classification (NCBI taxonomy): domain Eukaryota; kingdom Metazoa; phylum Chordata; class Lepidosauria; order Squamata; family Colubridae; genus Pituophis; species Pituophis catenifer. Next base: position 11,052,200 of record NW_027256896.1, on the reverse strand, counting down.
CGTCGGCCTTATCACCACCGTTTGATGTCTTTGGCAACCGGCCAAAGGTTTTTCTTGGCAAACCCGCCCCCCCCCCCCCCCCCAGTTCAAGAGATGCTGACAAGAAGCACTGGAATCAACGTTGCTTTTCTACAAAGAATCCAACGGCTTGTTGCTGCTCTTTTAAGCCTTATGGGAGGGGCCAATCATCTTCAGGCCTTACTCCCGAGTTGTCCTTTTTGCTTCAGCTGCTCTTGCCTTCTGGCAGCTCTTCGCATACGTGCACTAGGAACAGGCTCCTCCTGTTCCTCTGCCTCTCTGCTGTCCGCCTCTGGAGGTTGCGGAGTCCGCACATTGCTCCCCGATGGCCCTGGCCCCATCTCTGCCTCTGACGCAAAGCCCTTGTCCGGGCCTTTCTCAGCCTCCAGGACTGGCCTATTGTCTTCCTCAGCCTCCTCACTGTCCGACTCCGCTGCCAGTTCCACAGGCTGCTGGCGGACCACAACAATTTCCCTCTTGTGAACTAATGGGGTTCACACACCGAAAAGTCCAGGCAATAGTCTCTTCTATTGGCACTTTTGTATAAACAAAGGAAACTCCCCTCCCCTCTAGTACTGATGATGTTCCCTAGTTGGGTAGTGAAATGTCTGCAAGAAAGCCACCAGGCTCAGGGAGCGCCAAAGACCTCAAAATTCAACCCTGAGCTACAAATATTCTCTTTAATAGGTTCAATAAGTATTTTTATGTCCCTTCAGTCATTTGACTCTTGAATACTTGAATACTCTAGGGCCGTAATGGTGAACCTATGGCACACCAGCCATCACCTCAGCCCAGCTCCACTGCGCATGCGTGCGCGCCTCCTGCCAGCCAGCTGGTCTTCGGGTCTCTGCTGCGCATGCGCATGCGCAAGGGCAGGGCACATGCACAGGGAGGTGCAGGCTGGTGCAGGAGGCTTTCTAGGCCCAAAACAGGGCACGGGGAGGCTTTGCACAGCTCCCCTGTGCCCCATTTTGGCTTCCAGATTGGTGCAGGACGCTTTCCAGGCCCAAAATGGGGCTGTTTTGGGTCTGGAAAGCCTCCTGTACCAACCTGGAAGCCAAAAAGGGGTGCGGGGGGCCAGGCACATGCACGTGAGGCAGGGCGCATTTGTGGAGGCGCTCGCATTGCATTTTGGCGGTTCAGGCACGCATGCGTGCATTTGCATGTGTGATCAAGCTCTTTGGGCACTCAGCACCGAAAAGGTTAACCATCACTGCTCTAGGGCATTTTTGCTGAATCTGTTGCAGAAATAGGACCTCTCTGTTTTCATCCTTTTTATTTATTTTTATTTATTCATTTATTTATTGAATTTATATTGCTGCCTATTCACCCATGGCGGGCTGACAGAATCTAATTTTTCTTGCTTGCCTGCAGGTGTTCAAAGTGGGAAACAAAACCAGAGAAGCTGTAAAGGATCTGACTCTGAATATGTACGAAGGACAAATCACCGTCCTTCTTGGACACAACGGAGCTGGGAAAACCACCACTTTGTCCATGCTGACAGGTGAGGCTTGGACCTAGCTTGGATCTGGAACTCAGACCATATCATCATCTGATCTTGAGGTCCCGTATGAAGAGAAGAAAGCACTATCTGTCAGCTTTGGAAGCCATATTAGACCGGAAGCTTCCATGCTGCCACCTTCTCATGTGTGGGAAAGTAGGAGGGGAGATTTAGTAGAGGGATTTGTCTTTAGACATAATAGCATCCTTCCTGTCGGTCAAGGTTAGGGCGATCCTGCATCTGGAGAAGGAGTGGTTGGAGTGAGGTCTCGAGATGGGATGGCGGTTGATTGGAGCATGTGATCAACTGAGGAGTGAGGGGATGGTTTTGGGGGTTTTGATTTACTGAGGGAAAACCCGGACCTCTCAGATTCGGGTTTTCCCAGATGTGCCAGTTTACCTATCCAAGTAAATAGAACTTTGAAAAATGCTTGCTTCAGAGTCTTTACTTGGAGTTGGGGGGTTTTCTGGAACGCTGACACTATCTTTTAAACAGAGTTCTACGAAAACCTTCGCTCGAATGGAGGGTTGGAAGCGGAGTTAGATCTACCATTGGGCAGCAAGCATGAAAAGGCAGCAACGTCTTGGAGAATTTACATGTTATTGTTATGTTTATTGCTGAGGAGGAAAAACACGGCTTAGTTACGTTTAAAGATAAAGGTAAAGGTTTCCCTCGCACATATGTACTAGTCGTTCCCGACTCTAGGGGGCGGTGCTCATCTCCATTACAAAGCCGAAAAGCCAGCGCTGTCCGAAGACGTCTCCGTGGTCATGTGGCCGGCATGACTCAACGCCAAAGGCGCACGGAACGCTGTTACCTTCCCACCAAGGGTGGTCCCTATTTTTCTACTTGCATTTTTTACCTGCTTTCGAACTGCTAGATTGGCAGACGCTGGGAAAGTCATGGGAGCTCGTCCCTGTTACATGGTACTAGGGATTTGAATCCTGAACTGCTAACCTTTTGATCGACAAGCTCAGCGTCTTAGCCACTGAGCAACTGTGTCCCTTTTTAGTTATGTTAAGGAAGGTTTTTAAAACTCTCAGATTAATCCATCATGTATTCTAGTTGGACCAAAGGTGCTTTTTTTCGCTTCTCATCCAAAAAGTTTCTTCAGTGAATTGAAGAAGCTTCTTAAATGAAAAGCAAAACATCTTCAAGGAAAAAAACAAAGGAAGTCCAGTTGCCTTTTGAAAAAAAGCACCTTTGGGACAACCATAACCATATATAAATTCAAATAATAATAATAATAATAATAATAATAATAATAATAATAATAATAATAATAATAATGATGATGATGATGATGATGATGATGATGTCTGAGAATCTCCATAGATATTCTAGTTGGAATTACAAAGAACAAAGCAACTAGAAATTGTGCAACGTTGATTAATAGATCCGTTTAATATACTGTGTTGGTTTCAACGCGGGTTTGCACTGATAGAGCCAAGCAAGAGGTTGTGGATGTTAATTTAGTTAACTTTAGAGTTCATTTATTGGAAGATGTGGGATTTAACAATTGTGGCTAATTTCTTCCCATTCATTCTCATGTCTCTTAAGTGGCGCGGTGACCTAGAGGTGGAGCTCTCACCTCACAATCAGGAGGCTGTGAGAGTTCGATCCTAGGTAGAGGCAGATATTTCTCTCTGTGGGCGCATTGAGAATATATCTGCTGAACAAAACTCAACAGGAAGGGCATCCGGCCAGTAAACACTCAGTTCCATTCAGTTGCCCAGACTCCACCCTGCCAGGAATTATGGGGTCATTAAAAGATGATGATGATGATGATGATGATTCTAATGTCTCTTAAATCTCCTTATTCTAAATTTATTGACATATTTATAAATAATTCAGACAGTTTATGACTGCCGGTTCTTACATTGCCTGGAATTATATTTGGCCCTAACCTGCATCCCCCTTTTTCTCCTTGGCTGTTTCTTAGGACTGTACCCTCCAACAAGTGGACAGGCGTACATCAATGGCTACGAAATCTCTCAAGACATGGTTCTCATCCGGAAGAGCCTGGGTCTGTGTCCTCAGCACGATGTCCTCTTTGACCACATGACGGTAGAAGAGCATCTGTACTTCTACTCTGGGGTAAACTTTGGTCAATGTTGACTTGAACTTCTGTAGTCTCTGCCTTTCTGGGATCCACCCGTTTTCCTGGTTACAAAGTCCAGAGGTTGTGTGGTTGTCCGCTACTCATGGTCTGTCATGATTGTACTGGAGACAGCGAGTGAAGCGAGCATGCGCAGAAGCATTTTGATGACGTCAGGGTGGGTGGGCAGAGCCTCCCACCGGTTTTACTACCGGTTCTATAGAACCGGTCCGAACCAGGAGCAACCCACCACTGGGAAGGACACTTCAAAAGGTCATAAATGCAAGTCGGTTTTTGAGCGCTGGAGATGCAGTCACATGACTGCAGTAGGGAAGGTGATTGTCGGGTTCCAGAGCCAGGTCATAACTCTCCCTTTTTTTCAGGTCCATTGTAACTTCAAGCGGTTACTAAGCCCCCGCTTGTAAAATGAGGACTCCCTGTATAATCATAATGTCAGGTTGAGACCTCATACCAGTGGTGAAATCCAATTTTTTTTACTACCGGTTCTGTGGGCGTGGCTTGGTGGGCATGGTGTGGCTTGGTGGGCGTGGCTTGGTGAGCATGGCAGGGGAAGGATACTGCAAAATCTCCATTCCCATCCCACTCCAGGGGAAGGATACTGCAAAATAAAATAAAATAAAATAAAATAAAATAAAATAAAATAAAATAATAAAATAAAATAAAATAAAATAAAATAAAATAAAATAAAATAAAATAAAATAAAATAAAATAAAATAAAATAAATAAAATCTCCATTCCCATCCCACTCCAGGGGAAGGATACTGCAAAAACTCCATTCCCATCCCACTCCAGGGGAAGGATACTGCAAAATCCCCATTCCCTCCCCACTCCAGGGGAAGGATATTGCAAAATCTCCATTCCCTCCCCACTCCTGGGGAAAGGATATTGCAAAATCTCCATTCCCTCCCCACTCTGGGACCAGCCAGAGGTGGTATTTGCTGGTTCTCCAAACTGCTCAAAATTTCCGCTACCGGTTCTCCAGAACCTGTCAGAACCTGCTGGATTTCACCCCTGCCTCATACCCTTTTTTTTTCTTTCTCGTCCATCTCAGCTGAAAGGATTTCCTGTTGAAAAATGCCCTGGGGAGATCGCCCATGTCCTGCACATCCTCAACTTACAAGAGAAACATGGGACTTTGTCGAAGGCCCTTTCCGGAGGGATGAAACGCAAGCTCTCCATTGCCATTGCTCTCATTGGGGACTCCAAGGTGCGGCTCTGCTAAGTCCCTTCCTCCTCATCCTTGTTCACTTGCGCAGGTGGTTCGGAGAGAGTCTGGTGGACTTGGTGCTTTGCAGGGTGGATGGGGACCGTTTGTTTGCTTTCCCAACAGTAGAAGATGGAGTGGAGAGGTTGGGTTTTTTCCACCATCTCGAGTGGGAGCCCTTGTTTTTCCATGAAGACCTTCCATGGGAAAGTTGAAAGGAGTGTGTGTATGGGTCTCCCCACAGTTTGTCCATATTACAACAACCCTGTGCACCAGACAGGACTAAGAGGGAGTCAGTACACTGAGTTGAGCTCTGTGACTAACAAGGGACTTGAACCTAAATCTTTCTGTTCCTACATCTTTTCTTTCTTTCTTTCTTTCTTTCTTTCTTTCTTTCTTTCTTTCTTTCTTTCTTTCTTTCCTTCCTTCCTTCCTTCCTTCCTTCCTTCCTTCCTTCTTTCCTTTCTTCTTTCCTTCCTTCCTTCTTTCTTTCCTTCTTTCCTTCCTTCTTTCTTTCTTTCCCTCCTTCCTCCCTCCCTCCCTTCTTTCCTTTCTTCTTTCCTTCCTTCCTTCTTTCCTCCCTTCCTTCTTTCTTCCCTTCCTTCCTTCCTCCCTTCCTTTCTTTCCTTCCTTCCTTCTTTCCTCCCTTCTTTTCTCCCTCCCTCCCTTCTTCCCTTCCTTCTTCCCTCCTTTCCTTCTTCCCTCCCTTCCTTCTTTACTTTCTTCTTCCTTCCTTTCCTTCCTTCTGTCTTTTCTTCCTTCTTTTTTCCTTCCTTCTTTCTTTCTTCTTTTATAATAAAGGATTGTCCTCTCATCTTCAAGCCATGATAATATCTACCACATGACCAAATTGAGAAAGTAGTGCATCTTTCTGGTTCTTCTTTTTTTTAATGTTATCATTCACATCCTTGATATAATGATATGGTGCGGTTGAATAGCCATCTTCCAATAAGCTGACCTTAAGCAGCCCGGGATGATAGAGATAGATGGCAAGAGAGGCCATTTTCTCCCCTAGAAGGGGAATAATTGCTAAATCAAGCTACCTGTTCTCTGCAGGTGGTGATGTTGGATGAACCTACCTCAGGCATGGACCCCGTTTCACGGCGGGCCACGTGGGAGCTCCTTCAGCAGCAGCGCAGAACTCGCACCATCTTGCTCACCACCCATTTCATGGATGAGGCAGACCTGTTGGGCGACCGCATCGCCATTATGGCCAAGGGGGAACTCCAATGTTGTGGATCATCCCTCTTTCTCAAGCATAAATATGGTAAGGAGATTAGATTTAGAATAACGTTATTGTCACTGTGAATGTACACTAATTACCATACATTATAATGAAATTTCATTGCATGCAGCTCTCAAAGGCTCACCGCCTCCAATATACACTACATAAACGAAGTTGACGGCCGTGACCGGGAGGATTTTTCATCAGGTTCGCCTGATCCGCCAGTTGCGTCCCTTTCTAGATCGGGACTCCTTACACACGGTCACTCATGCCCTCGTCACCTCCCGTCTGGACTATTGTAACGCTCTCTACATGGGGCTCCCCTTGAGGAGCACTTGGAGGCTCCAACTGGCGCAGAGTGCGGCCGCGCGGGTGGTGATGGGAGCGACATGGCGCTCCTATGTAACACCTCTCCTGCGCGAGCTGCACTGGCTCCCGGTGGTTTTCTGTGTGCGCTTCAAGGTTTTGGTTACCACCTTTAGAGCGCTCCATGGCTTAGGACCTGCTTATTTACAGGACTGCCTGCTACCACCAATAGCCTCCCACCGACCAGTACGCTCCCATAGAGAGGGACTCCTCCGGGTGCCGTTGGCCAAACAATGTCAACTGGCGGCCCCCAGGGGGAGAGCCTTCTCTGTGGGGGCACCTACTATCTGGAACGAGCTCCCCCCGGAGATACGGAGGATCCCGGATCTGCGTACCTTCCGTTGCGCGCTCAAGACGTTCTTATTTCATCAAGCTGGCCTGACCTAAGTCTTTCCCCTTTTTAAATGGAAATTTTAAATTTGGTTTTAAATTATTGGGGTTTTAAATTTGTTCAGACAAATTATTTAATTCGTTTTAGTTTATTTTAAATTTTGTATCTATATGTTTTATTCTATGGCTGTTCACCTCCCTGAGTCCTTCGGGAGTAGGGCGGTATACAAATTCAATAAAATAAAATAAATTAAATAAATAAATAAATAAATAAATAAATAAATAAATAAATAAATAAATAAATAAACATGACAAATCTATATATATAAAAGCGAAAACCACTCACGCATTAATCACGAAATCTCCAGAACCGTAAAGCCTACAAACTTGACATTTGCCACGTATGTTCCTCTTGGCTTCTTGATTCCAAGAAAGCATCCAATGCTCATCAGGCAATATCCTTCTTCCTTTTCAGGTGCTGGGTACCACATGGTGATGGTGAAAGAGCCCTACTGCAACCTCGGAGAGATCTCCCACCTCATCTATCATTATGTCCCCAACGCCTCTCTGGAGAGCAACGTGGGGGCAGAATTGTCCTTCATCCTACCCAAGGAGAGCACGCACAAGTAATCTCACCCTTAATAACTACGGGGAATGCACAGGTGGGGTCCAAGTTTGCCAAAGGCTCAAAGTCTCAGTGGAAGTGGTGGGAGTTGGAGCCAATCTACCTGGGGAACATGGGCTTGAAGGATGCTACCTTGGTTCAAAGAGAATGTTTATTGTTCTATTGTTTATGACACAGCATATCTCCTCCTGTATTGATTAAAATGCTATAATTACCCTTTAAAAATGAAGATCAGTGGTGGGTTTCCAAATTTTTTGCTACTGGTTCTCTGGGTGTAGCTTGGTGGGCGTGGTGTGGCTTGGTGGGTGTGGCAGGCGAAGGATACTGCAAAAGCCCCATTTCCTCCCAATCAGCTGGAACTTGGGAGGCAGAGAATAGATGGGGGCGGGGCCAGTCAGAGGTGGTATTTACCAGTTCTCCGAACTACTCAAAATTTCCGCTTCCGGTTCTCCAGAACTGGTCAGAACCTGCTGAAACCCACCTCTGATGAAGATGGCTCTGGCTGACCTCAAGGGAGTTATCCATGGGCTTCTCAGAATCAACCTGGATGTTGCTATGAATGTGGTGACTGAATTCAAATCTCCTCACTTACTTTTTCCTTCCAGATTTGAGGCTCTGTTCACCGAGCTGGAGTTACGCCGGGAAGAACTGGGCATTGCCAGTTATGGAGCTTCAGTTACCACAATGGAAGAGGTCTTCCTTAGGTAACCCTTTGTTGATCTTGGGAGAGGAATTTGGCAGATGAGCTTGAAAAATGAGTTGAAAGTGGAGCTTGGAAGATGGGCTTGGAAGGTGGGCTTGGAAGGTCTGCTTGGAAGGTGGGCTTGGAAGGTCAACTTGGAAGGTGGGCTTGGAAGGTCAGCTTGGAAGATGAGCTTGGAAGATGAGCTTGGAAGGTGGGCTTGGAAGGTGGGCTTGGAAGGTCAATTTGGAAGATGAGTTTGGAAAATAAGCTTGGAAGATGGGTTGGCCTTCTCAAGAGATCACCTCCCATAAGGCTTGTTATGAGAGTATAATGGGAGAAACTGGGGAGTGGGAGAAAGTAAAATTCTGAATGCGGTCTCTTTCTTGAAGAGTTGGCAAGCTTGTGGATTCCAGCATGGACATCCAAGCCATCCAGCTGCCAGCTTTGCAGTACCAGCATGAACGGCGATCCAACGACTGGGCCATGGATGATTCCAGCAGCATGAGTGGCCTGACGAACACGACCGATGACAGCGGGGCACTCATCACCGAAGATTGCTCCAACATTAAGCTGAACACAGGGGTGGGTCCTAACTCCTACCTTAGTGGTGGGTTTCCTTTTTGGTGGGGGTAAAAACAAAGAGAACATAGATCGTCCTCAACATGCAACCACAATTGGGAGTAGAATTTCTGTGGCGGTTGTTAAATGAGTCGCACCCAATTTAATGTCTCTTTTTTTTGACATTCAATTTAATGTCCTTTCGTTCAGTCAAACGGCAGTTGTTAAATGAACCATGAGATTGTTAAATGAATCCAACTTCCCCCCCAGTGACTTGGCTTGTCGGAAGGCAGCTGGGAAGATTGTAAGCGGTGATCACGCAATCCTGGGACCCTGTAACTATTGTAAATACAAGCCGGTTGCCCAAACACTTGAATTTTGATCCTGCGACTGTGGGGTTGCTGCAATGGTTGTAAGTGCGAAGACCAGTTGCAAATCACTTTTATTAGAAATAAAAAACAATAAATTTGCATAGAAATTTGATAAATTAAATTAAATTAAATTAAATTAAATTAATTAAATTAAATTAAATTAAATTAATTAAATTAAATTAAATTAAATTAAATTAAATTAAATTAAATTAAATTAAATTAAATTAAATTAAATTAAATTAAATTATTCAGTTCCGCTGTAAGCTCGAACAATCGCTAAAGAACAGTTGTAAACAATGGTGGGATTCAAGTAATTTAACAACCGGTTCTCTACCCTAAGGATTTCTTCCAACAACCAGTTTGCCAAACTACTCAGAAAGTTAACAACCGGTTCTCCCGAAGTGGTGCGAACCGGCTGAATCCCACCACTGGTTGTAAGTCAAGGACTGCCTCCGTGTTTTCATCGTGGTCCAAATTTTGAGGGGCGAATCCAGAGAATGGTTCAGGATTTTGAATCAATCAGAAGGACGGAAGCTTTCTGCTGCCAGCAGTAGAACTCATGATTTAAAATAAGGGGGTTGCCTTTAAGCCACGGGGGGTCAAACTGAGGGCCGCATCAGGGTTGTGTTTGACCTCGTGGGGGCGTGGCCATGGGAGGCGTGGCCAGGGCGGGTGTCATTTATGTCGGGGGCACCTTTGGTGGCCCGAGCGCTCTGCTAGCAAAAACAGGCTCCCAAGCTCCGTTTCCTGCATCGACGGCCTCCTGCAACCCTCTGTCAGGGAAAACGGAGCTCAGGAGGGTCACACATGATCCTCCTGAACTCCGTTTCTGCTGGCAGGGTCACCGCGAGCCAGTCCTTTGCTGTTTCCAGGGCAGCCCTGCGGGCCAGATCTAAACACCCCGTGGGCCGTATCCGGCTGCCGGGCCTTGAGGTTGACACCTCTGCTTTAAGCTCTCCATGGACCCTACAAATTTTGATACCTTCTGGAGCCCCGACTTGAAACCCGCTAAATTTTATCAGCCTAAATTACGGGTAGTCCTTGATTTACCGATCGTAATTGAGCCCAAAATTCCAGTTGCTAAGCAAGACAGTTGTTGAGTGAATTTCGCCCCGTTTTACAACCTTTCCTGCCATGGTTGTTAAATGAATCACTGCAGTTAGTAACCCGGTTGTAAAGTGAATCAACCTTTCCCATTGATTGTCAGAAGGTTACAAAAAGGTTATCACGTGACACCCGGAGACTACAAGCATCCAAATTTTGATCACATGACCATGAGGAACGGTTGTTAAGTGTGAAAAACAGCCAGAAGTCTCTTTTTTCAGTGCCATTGTAACTTTGGTCACTAAAAGAATGGCTATAAGTCAAGGACTACCTGTATTTGTAACTTTGGGGTAGAGCAAAAGAAATAAGTGCATGAATTCATTTCCTAATTTTACATCAAATTCTTCCAGCCTCACTTTGGAGTCTACTAAGACTCCCAGAAGTTCTTATTTTTATTAAATATAGAAAGAGCAAAAATTTCAATTATATAAACAATGTATTCTCTGGGTACGGTTAATTTGAGCAATAATCATCATCATCATAACATTCATAGTAATGATCATATAATAGCAGTAATGCCTCATCATAACATTAATAATAAACATATAATGACAGTAGTGCTTAATTATATATTTAGTACAACATTTTTACAAAATTAGTCACTCTCTTGTATTTTTAAAGACATCTAACTTCTGTTTCTACTCGTTAACCACTGATAAAACGAACCCCATATTAAGAAGTATTCAGTGTCTTCCTTATCTTTAATTTTAAGTGTTAGTCTATTCATTTCTGCACATTCTAATATTTTTTTATTGCATTCTCTTCTGTAGGGATCTCTATGCTATTCCAGTGTTGCGCAAATGCAACTCTAGACGCTGTTGATTCTAGGTCAGGGGTCAGCAACCTTAAACACCCAAAGAACCATTTGGACCTGTTTCCCAAAGAAAAGAAAACACCGGGAGCCACAAAACCCTTCCCGTGCCTGACCATATCTTGAGCGGCCACAAAATTAGCATATGTAGTTGAATTCAACATTCTTCTTTTCTTCTGAAACTTTTCTTTTCTTGGATTTATCCATGGTTGGGAGCTGAAAAGCTCAATAAATCAAGTGCCAGCGCGTGTCACACATTGGCGGTTGTGACTCATATTTTGAGCGATAGGGAGCCGCAGCAGAGGGAAGAAAGAGCCACATGCGGCTCCAGAGCTGCGGGTTGCTGACCCCTGCTCTACGTGATTCTAACTATCCGGAATAAAGGGGTGTGCGGAAAACTCACCTGCGTAAATCTTATCCTTCCCTCTCTCCTGCAGTTCTACCTCTGCTGCCAACAGTTCTACGCCATGTTCATGAAGAGGGCGGTGTACAGCTGGCGCAACTGGAAGATGGTAGCAGCCCAGTTTTTGGTGCCTCTTATTTTCACTGCTTTTGCCTTGATCGCCGCCAAGACCTTCCCGGGACCTCAAGACTCTCCGTTGTTGAAGCTGACTTTAAAGCCGTACGGACAAACCACGGTGCCTTTCTCCGTCTCCCAAGGCTCCAGCCTGGGCGAGAGGCTGGCAGCGCAGTACAAGGATGTGGTTGGTGCTCAACGCCAGGAGCCGTTGGAGGTGGTAGGTCAGTGGCAATCAGAAGCTTTCCTTCTTGAGCAGAACTCAGACAATGAGGGTCCCTCGTACTCATAAGACTTTCCAGGTAGACCAGACAGAAAACACAACCCGATAATTCAACTTTATTGTAAGGCTACATTAAAAAGAAAAAGGGGCACAGTGGCCTAGCAGTTAGGATGCTGGGCTTGTCGTTCAGAAGGTGGGCAGTTCGAGACCCAAGCACCACACCGGTTGCAGGAACTGGGCATGGCTAGTCTAGTTGAAGAGAAGGACCAGGAGAGACAGGATAGCAGTCTTCCAATATTTGAAGGGGGTCACAGAGAGGAGGGGGTCAAGCTATTTTCCAATGCACCTGAAGGCCAGACAAGGAATAATGGATGGAAACTGACCAAGGAGAGATTCAACCTAGAAATAAGGAGAAATTTTCTGACAGTGAGAGCAATCAACCCATGGAACAGAAGTTGCCTTCAGAAGTTGTGGGAGCTTCATCGCTGGAGGCTTTCAAGGGGAGATTGGACAGCCATTTGTCGGAAATGGTATAGGGTCTCCTGCTTTGGGGGGGGTTGGACTAGATGACCTACAAGGTCCCTTCCAACTCTGCTAATCTAATCTAAGTAAACTCCCATTCTTGCCTCAGCTCCTACCAACCTAGCAGTTCGTAAGCGTGCAAACGCAACTAGATAAATAGGTACCACTTTGGTGGGAAGTTAACAGCATTCCATGTGCTTCAGCAATTAACCATGTTGGCTGTATGATCACAGAAGTATCTTTGGTCAACGGTGGCTCCCTCAGCTAAGAAATGGGGATGAGCACCACTCCTTAGACTTGGGAACCACAGTAAAGGTTGCCTTCGCACATATGTGCTAGTTGTTCCCGACTCCAGGGGGCGATGCTCATCTCCGTTTCTAAGCCGAAGAGCCAGTGCTGTCCAAAGATGTCTCCATGGTCATGTGGCCGGCATGACTCAACACCAAAGGTGCACGGAACACTGTTCCCTTCCCACCAAAGGTGGTCCCTATTTTTCTTTCTACATTTTTTACGTGCTTTTGAACTGCTAGGTTGGCAGAAGCTGGGACAAGTAACGGGAGCTCACCCCGTCACGCAGCACTAGGGATTCGAACCGCTGAACTGCCAACCTTTCGATCGACAAGCTCAGTGTCTTAGCCACTGAGCCACCGCGTCCCTGTAAGCCTTCAAAGTTCCAAAGGTGCTTTTTTCAAGAGGCAACTGGACTTTCTGGTTTTTCTTGGAAGATGTTTCGCTTCTCATGCAAGAAGCTTCTTCAGCTCAAACGTCTCCGAAGAAAAACCAGAAAGTCCAGCTGCCTCTTGAAAAAACACCTTTGGGACAACCATGACTTGGATGACTGAAAATCTCCATAGGCCTTCAAAGTTACCGTTTATGGTCCTTGTGGTTAGAAACATTAGCGTCCCACATCTCCAAGAAGTAGCGCTAATGGCTGAAATGGGGTACTAGTCAGTGAGGAGGCCCTCTTGAGGACATCTTCTTCACTCTATGAAATGCTTGTCCTTGCAGGGAACCTGGAGGAATACTTGATTTCTCGAGCATCCGAAGAAGCCGGAGCTTTTAATGAGTACCACATAGCGGCAGCTTCTTTCCAAGAGACCTCGGACAAGATAAACATCACCGCTCTTTTCAACAACCAAGCGTTTCATTCGCCTGCCACTGCGTTGCTACTGGTGGACAACGCCTTGTTGAGGCTAATCGTTGGACCAAATGCCTCCATCGCCGTGGCTAACTATCCACAACCTCGCAACATGACCGAGACGGCGAAGGACCAGCTCATGGAGTGAGTCCAAACTTCCTTGTTGTTCTTAATCTGTTAGCTTCCTTCAGATATAGCCCATCTTTCACTCAAGCACTCAAGATGGCGTATGTACGCCCGTTCCCAGGGATGGGCTGCTGGGAGGGTTTGCGGGGGTTCGGGAGAATTTCTAGCTAAGATTCTGTGCAGTTCGGAGAACCCCCAAATCCCACTCCTGGCTGGCCCCGCCCCTTCCACTCCTCCCAGGAATGTCTACGTGGCCCGTTTTGGATGCAAGTAAGTGCAGGGCCTACAGGAAGTTCTGGAAGGCCAGAAATGGGCCCGTTTCCAGCCTCCAGACGGCCTCCAGAGCCGTGGGGAGACCGTTTTCACCCTCCTGGAGGCTCGAGGAAAGACTCTGGAACCCAGGGAGAGCAAAAATGCCCACCCACCCCCACCGTGGTGCAAGAGGCCGACTAGGCAACACCCACCATGGCCACGTCCACCCAACAACCAGGGAGAGAACCTCTTTCTAAAATTTTTGAACCCCTGCCCGTTCCCCATTTAGCGACCAAGTTGATTTCAAGTATCGGGTATCAAGCCAGCTTTCCCTGATTCCCCATCCAGATCAGTTGTAGTTCCACCAGAACTGAGGTAAAAAATGGTTTGTGGACCCAACATTTAATCAAAGCTGATTATGCGTTGTCTTTGCAATATTCCGCAGAAGCCAGACGGGTTTCGCGATCGCCATTAACTTGCTCTACGGAATGGCCTCCTTATCCAGCACCTTTGCGCTCCTGCTGGTCAGCGAGAGGTCCATCAAAGCCAAACACGTACAGTTTGTCAGCGGTGTTTACATGGTGAACTTCTGGCTCTCGGCGCTTCTGTGGGACCTCATCAACTTCCTTACACCTTGCACCCTCATCCTGGTGAGTCACTCCTGGATAGCCTGTGTCGTGGAGGGAGCCGCGGTGGCGCAGTGGTTAGAATGCAGTATTGCAGGCTGACTCTGCCCACTGTCAGGAGTTCGATCCTCACCGGCTTAAAGGTTGACTCAGCCTTCCATCCTTTCGAGGTCGGTAAAATGGGGATCCAGATTGTTGGGGGCAATAGGCTGACTCTGTAAACCGCTTAGAGAGGGCTATAAAGTACTATGAAGCGGTATATAAGTCTAAGTGCTATTGCTATTACTTCTAAGGAAAATGGGTTTATCAGGATGGGAACTCCACAACAGAATCTTCATCTCTGAATCCTGCTGGACTTTAGGAAAGTGGGGAGAATAAGTGCTCCCTGCTAGCACACTGAATTCTGGAAGTTCACACATCTTGAGGTTGCTGAGGTTGAGAAACTGTGGTCTAGGCAATAGAGTTGCCTACTTAGCAGGCTGTTAAGAGCCCTGGTGGCACAGTGCCTAGAATGCAGTATTGCAGGCGGACTCTGCCCACTGCCAGGAGTTTGATCCTGACCGGCTCGAGGTTGACTCAGCCTTCCATCCTTCTGAGGTTGGTTACTCATTGTTGGTATCTGTGGGTTACCTGCTCTTCTGGATCCCAGATATGGCACTCTAGTAGAGTTGGCTCTCAGCATCTTCTTAGATTCCAAGGTGGCTTTTCCAAACTGTTCACTTTCAGGTATTAACAACATCCAGAATTTCCAGCAACATTCATAGTAATGGATCATTCTGGCCATTGTAATGTATTGGCTCTCCAAAAAGAAATGAGAGACCAGAATGTGTTTATGAATTCATTGGGCAGTTGGGCATTGGGCAAGTTGCTTTTCCTGTTTATTTTCCTAATCTAGGGAGGGAAGGAGGGACAAAGGAAAGAATAGAGTGGAGTGGAGTGGAGTGGAGTGGAGTGGAGTGGAATGGAATGGAATGGAATGGAATGGAATAGAATAGAATAGAATAGAATAGAATAGAATAGAATAGAATAGAATAGAATAGAATAGAATAGAATAGAATAGAATAGAATAGAATAGAATGAGATTGGAATAGAAAGAGATTAGAATAGAATGGAATGGAATGGAATGGAATGGAATGGAATGGAATAGAATAGAATAGAATAGAATAGAATAGAATAGAATAGAATAGAATAGAATAGAATAGAATAGAATAGAATAGAATAGAATAGAATTCTATTGCTGCTGAGCCTGAGTGGCACAGCAGACTAATGCTACTGTTAAAGGTAGTATTTAGCTTCCAGCTGCCTGCAATTACTGTGAGTTCAGTTCTCACCAGGCTCAAGGTTGACTCAGCCTTCCATCCTTTCTAAGGTAGGTAAAATGAGGACCCGGTTTGTGGGGGCAATAAGCTGACTTTGTATAAAATATACAAAAGTATGAAGGCTATTGCTTAACGCCTTGTAAGCTGCCCTGAGAAGGGCGGCATATAAATAAATAAATAAATAAATAAATAAATAAATAAATAAATAAATAAATAAATAAGTAAGTAAGTAAGTAAGTAAGTAAGTAAGTAAGTAAGTAAGTAGTACAGTCACCATGTGCTTTACTGCTCAACTACTTAACTGTAACAGGAAACAGAAAACTACTTAGAACAAAAGAGCATAGAGCAGTGATGGCTAACTTTTTCCAGACCGAGTGCCCAAAGTGCGCCCAAACCCCCAAATGCAATGCGTGTACGGCCCCCTGCATGTTCGCCATCACGGTCATAGAGCATATACCATAGATCCAAACTTGTAAACACTGCCATCTACTGGCTATAGGAAGCATTCAAACCCCATTCCCTTGAGTGACCACACCTGAGGACAAGTGATAGGTCAAGCCTCCAGATAGCCATTGTCAGTCAAAGGTCTGGATTAAATGACCCTTCTGGGTCTTAAACTGTACTAATCATTTCTGTTGGTCATTCTTCAGGTGATCTTCCAAGCCTTTGACATCAAAGCGTTCACTCAGGACAGCCATCTCGTGGATATCATGCAGATATTTCTTCTGTATGGCTGGGCCATTATCCCCCTCATGTACCTGCTCAGCTTCTTCTTTTCCATAGCAGCCACAGCCTACACCCGCCTCACCATCTTCAACATCTTCTCTGGCACAGCCACGTTCTTGGCTGTTGTCATCATGAGCATTCCTGGTAAGGAATTGGGATTTCGTCGCCTTGGCTAAAAGGTTTTCGTGGCCTTGGAGCTACCAAGGTTAACTTGTTCTTCCCACATGTCTTCTCTTGTAGAGCTTGGAATGGTGGACCTTTCTAACACGTTGGATAAAGTCTTCCTCACCCTACCCAACTACTGCTTGGGACAAAGCATCAGCAAGTTCTACCAGAATTATGAGTTCATTCAGTTCTGCACTTCTTCTTTTGAGTCGGTGCTCATCTGTAAAGTATTTAGTGAGTATCTCAGACTTGCCTTCTTGGGCAGTGTTGAAGGAGACTATATTTGTGGCTCAGGGTTGAAATGAAGGATCCTCGGTGCTCTCTGAGCTTGGTAGTCTTCTTGCAAATGTTTCATGACCCAACTAGGGAACATCATCAGTGCTAGAAGGATGTTGGATTTACAAAGTGAAAGAAGGAGAAAAGGAGGAGGAGGTGGAGGAGAACTGTGGAGTCTTTGGTGCTCTCTGAGCTTGGTGGTTTTCTTGCAAACATTTCATGACCCAACTAGGGAACATCATCAGTGTTAGAAGGGCATTGGGTTTGCAGAGGGGAGGAAGGAGGGGAGATGGAGGAAATTAGTAACATCATCAGTGCTAGAAGGGAAGGGGACTTGTGGAGAGGAGGAGGTGGAGAAGGAGGAGAGAGGGGGGTGGAGGAAGGAGGAGAAGGAAAGAGGAGGATGGAGGAGGCAGCAGGAGGAAAAGGAAGAGGAGGAGGAAGAGAATGACTGTGGGGTTCTTGGTGCTCTTGGAGCACTGATGATGTTACTAGTTTGGGTAATGAAACATCTGCAAGAAAACAACCAAGCTCAGAGAGCACCAAAGATCCTTCATTTTTGTAATTAACAAGAGATTGCTATTGAGCACGGCAGCTGTGCATTTGTGTGGACTTAGAATTCAGATTGGTGAGGGAACCTGGTTTTCTCCCAACCGCACTCATGTTCTTCTAGAGATTCTCAGATCTAGAGGCCCATTGCAAGTCAACATACTATTACTTTCATCCCACCAAGTAGAGGTAGATGCAATGTGTAGATACCCTCAGAACGGATCAATGTGTTATCAAGCAACTGAAAAGAGGTCAACTTTTAGCTTCATTATAAAGTTCCCAGAGTCCGAACAGGCCATTCTATTAGACCTTCTGATGTAGTATATTTCTTAAGATAAGAGTTAATTAGGTGATACTGAATTAGGTTCAACTTCTGGTATGGACAAATGCTCACCATCCTAATCTTATTTAGTAATCATTCCAATATTAATCTCATCCATAGACCTTGTCTATTATCTTTCCTTTCTTCTATTCCCTCAACTTTCTCAACTTTCATTGTATTCTCTAGTTCCTCATACACTCCCACCACCTGGCCAAAGGACATTAGTGTTTACTTGCTAATTGATCACTGAAGAAAGCAGTCAACCTTTGTCCAGGAGTTGACTGACCAATTCTTTGCCAAATCATGGTTCTCTCAGGAACCATCCTGAAATCCATAGTTCAAATGCATTTATCTTAGTTCTCTCATTCTTTCTCAACTGTCCAGTATTCATAGCCCAGTATCATCACAGGACAGATCATTGCTTCAACTCTTCTGATCTTTGTTGCAAAGAAAGGACTAACCTTCATAAAATAGACAAAGTCCACATGTTCCTTTGTCAGGGTAGTGACCAGCTGATGCAATGATGTAATGATGGGAATGAGTCAGCAAAGTTTTTTGGCTGTTATCCCTTTAAGAGCCTGTATAATAAGAATAGGCCCTGTTAGGGCATCTCTCTCCCCCCCTCTCTCTCCCTCCCTCCCTCCCTCCCTCTCTCCCTCTCCCTCTCCCTCCCTCTCTCTCTCTCTCTCCCCCTCCCTCCCTCTCTCCCTCTCCTTCTCCCTCTCTCTCTTTCTCTCTCCCTCCCTCCCTTCCTCCCTCTCTCTCTCTCTCTCTCTCTGTTCTTCCCTGATGTAATTGCTACTTGTTTGATTTCTGCCTATAGTACGTGTATGTATCGTATATATTCTTTTGTAGATAAAACCAGTATTTATTACAAACCTCTGTTTGCTGTTATTGCTCCTGGGTTGTCTCACGTAGTAAAGCTGATATCCTTGCCCAAAACCCAGCAATGCTACCCATCTCAATCCCATAACTCTGCCCTCTTTGCATAATTGCCCGATGCCCTTGACTCTCCATTAGAAGATTGGCAGAGATTTCAATCATCGGAAGATTGCTATCTCCTGAAATAACCCCAAGTTTTCTTTTGTCCTGTTCTCCTCTCTTTCCTCATTCCTCTTCCAGATATCACCTACCAGACCAACTACTTCGCTTGGGAAAGCCCAGGCGTTGGGAAATACTTGACGGCTATGGCAGCTCAAGGGCTCTCCTTCCTTCTCCTGCTCTTTCTCATTGAGACTAACCTCCTCTGGAGAATGAGGACCATTGTTTGCGACATACGACGGCGGCGGAAATGGGTGAGGCTTTTGCACCGAGGAATCCCTTTCTTGGCTGAGTCCTTCAGAGTTTCTCAATATTGCATGTAGATTAACTTCCCACCCAAATTTTGCATGATGTAATGGGTGGAGGAAGAAGGTGGCTTCCTCTGTTGAAAACAAAGCAACAAAGCAAGAAGTAGCCTGCAGTACTCCACTCTAACCACTGCACCACCGTGGCTCATTTGCTTGATTTTTTTTCATGCCGTTCCACAGGTTATGTTGCTTAACCAGGTTCCGGTGCTGCCAGAAGACCGGGATGTTGCTGATGAGAGGAAAAAGGTTCTGGAATCTCCAGTAGCATCGATTTCTTCTCTGAATAGTCCTCTGGTGATTAAGGAGCTTACCAAGGTAGATGTTCAAGATAGCTTCTAAAACTCCCTGGTATCTCTCACCAAAACCTCATCAAAATAATGTAAACCACTTTTGAAGTACATACTTTTTATGCCAAACAAAATTCCACCATTTCTCCGAAGAAATAGTAGGTCGTTTTACTGGGCCCTGAAGTCTAGAAAGTAATTACCCTGTTTCCTCGAAAATAAGACATCCCCTCATAATAAGCCCAATGGGGCTTTTGAGCACATGCACTAAAATAAGCCCCCCCCCAAAATAAGCCCTCCTCGAAAATAAGCCCTCCCTGAAAATATGTTGCCACATGTGCAGCCAGTCCCCACCATTTCCTCTGGTTAGGGTTAGGGCGACAGTGCTGGAAATCAGGTAAGATGGCAAGAGAAGCCCCATCTTACTCCATGCGCCTCAAAATAATAAGACCTCCCCGAAAATAAGGCCAAGCACTTATTTTGGGATTCAAAAAATATAAGACAGGGTCTTATTTTCGGGGAAACACGGTATGTGGTTCTCCAGAAAGCATTTATATATTTAACGTCGTTTGTCCATAATGTTGAGTAGACCCTTAAATCTCATTGTAAGCCATAAAGGTAACAGAAACCCTCTATAAATATAGAACTGGCTTTCTGTGAAAAAAGGATTGGCTTTATTGTTTTGATTTTCATCCTGCTTTCATTTAGGGGCCAGCTCAAGACAGTGTCCATAGCTATGTTTTCATGGCTTAAGGAAGAGAATTCATGGCCTCTTGATTTCTAGTCTGATGCTTTAACCACTGCACCTAACTACCTCCCTATACTAAACTTTTTGCTTGAATTATGGTGGGAAGCAGATTCTTTGTTATTGGTTGAAAACATGGGGAACCACAGCGGAATTTCTCAACCTTGACAACATGAAGATATATGTGGACTTCAACTCTCAGAATTCAGGATGCTGGGAAGGGAAGTCCATACACCTTAAAGTTGCCAAGATTGAGAAAGGCTGCACTAGAGCAGGTGTCAGCAACCTGCGGCTCCGGAGCCGCATGTGCTCTTTGGCCCTCTGCTGTGGCTCCCTGTTGGGTGAACCCACCACTGGCTGGCCCTGCCCCTGCCCCTCCCCTCCCAGTCACTCCACGCCTGGCCTGAGAAGGTAAGGGCGACGACGGGTGATGGAGAAGTGGCCGGAGCAGAGACAGAGAGATACAGAGAGAGGGGGAGAGAGAGCGACAGAGAGATACAGAGAGAGAGGGAGGGAGAGAGGGAGAGAGGGGGGAGGGAGGGAGAGAGAGATGTCAAAAGGGTTTTGTGGTTCCTGGTGTTTTTTAACAACCAGTTCTCTGCCCTAATGACTGGCTGGGTAGGCGTGGCTGGGGGGGATCATGTGACTGGTGGAAGTGAGTGACGTCGAGTTGGCCACACCCACCCAGGTTTTGTGGTTCCTGGTGTTTTCTTTTCTGTGGGAAACGGGTCCAAATGGCTCTTTGAGTATTTAAGGTTGCAGACCCCTGCACTAGAGCAGTGGCCCCCAACTTTTGTGCACCAAAAGGGTGTGGTTTCACATGCCGCCTGCATCCCGCAGATGGGGCTTCGCTTCTTTGAGTGGCCCGCAGTGGTGCCGTGTTTCCCTGAAAATAAGACCCTGTCTTATACTTTTTTGAACCCCGAAATAAGCGCTTGGCCTTATTTTCAGGGAAGTCTTATTATTTTGGGGCGCATGGAGCAAGACGGGGCTCCTCTTGCCGTCTTACCTGATTTCCAGCTCTGTCTCCCTAACCCTAACCAGAGGAAATGGCAGGGACTGGCTGCACATGCGGTTAAATATTTTCAGGGAGGACTTATTTTTGGAGGAGGTCTTATTTTCGTGGTATTCAGCCGGTTCTATCCGGTTCGGGCGAACCGGTAGCGGCGGTGGCAGGAGGCTCCACCCACCAGCCCAGACGTCATCACATCCCATTTTTGACACTCTGCACATGCACAGAGGTGGTCCTGTGCACGTGAACTGGTAGGAAAGGTAAGTGAATACCACCCCTGGTATTCTGGCATGCCGTGGACCAGTGCCAATCCACAGGCCGGGGGTTGGGGACCCCTGCGCTAGAGAGTCAGTTGTAAGTGGGATGTGCAGAAAAGGTATGACTTGAAAACCAAACCATCTTCCTCATCACCCTCAGTAACATAAAACCCCTAACCATAATCACGATAAGCAATGTAATAACAACGGATAACAATAAAAGAAGCACCACTGGAATGCCATCAGCATTAACAAATTCGTCGGTCAATTGCAAAAGGCAGCTAGACTTGGAATAGCTTACATCCTGAGATGACCGTCAAACAACCACATCTACAGGGGTGGGTTCTACTTACCTTTACCACCGGTTCGCAACGGGATCGTGCATGTGCGTTCGCTTTGCTCGTGCGCCTTGATTCTGTGCATGCCCAGATCACTGATGACGACATCCGGGGCAGTGGGCGGGGCCTCCAGCCGGTTTTACTGCCGGTTCTTGCGAACCGGTCCGAATCAGGGGCAACCCACCACTGCACATCTAGTATCCCGGGTCCTTGGGAAGGACTTGATAGGTACACAACAATGCCACATCCGATCTGACTTTGCAACCAGCCACAAAAGCACATAATAATAAATGATTATTTATAAGTCTACAATAAGAAAGTAAACGATAATGAATAGCATTAGCAGCAATAAGGCCAGCTTTGTGTGTTTTATATCTGCCACCATTGTTTTTCCCTCTCCCCATGCCAACTTTTGTTTCTCCAGGTGTACAGTAGCAGGGATTCTTGTCTGGCTGTGGACAGAATCTCCCTTGTGGTCAGCAAGGGAGAATGTTTTGGTCTCCTGGGTTTCAACGGGGCAGGCAAAACCACAACCTTCAAGATGCTAACGGGAGATGAGAGCATCACATCGGGAGATGCTTATGTGGATGGACACAGCATCCTGGCCAATATCAAAAAGGTAATGCGAGAGTCACGACAGACCAGCATAGTGGCATAGTGGTGGAGCTCTCGCCTCATTATATAAACCTCCATAACTGTCTGGTTTGGCTCTGCAACCCAACAAGACAGAGACAGACTTCAGAGGGTAATTAGGACTGCAGAAAAAACCATGGCTACCAACCTGCCTTCCATTGAGGACCTGTATACTGCACGAGTCAAAAAGAGGGCTGTGAAAATATTTACAGACCCCTCGCATCCTGGACATAAATTGTTTCAACTCCTACCCTCAAAAAGACGCTATAGAGCACTGCACACCAGAACAACTAGACACAAGGACAGTTTTTTCCCCAAACGCCATCACTCTGCTAAACAAATAATTCCCTCAACACTGTCAAACTATTCACTAAGTCTG
This sequence comes from Pituophis catenifer annectens, assembly GCF_029215685.1. NCBI lineage: Eukaryota > Metazoa > Chordata > Lepidosauria > Squamata > Colubridae > Pituophis > Pituophis catenifer. The sequence continues at coordinate 11,029,525 of NW_027256896.1, read as the reverse complement.
CACTACTATTACTATTAATCTTCTCATCGTTCCTATCACCCATCTCCTTCCACTTACGACTGTATGTCTGTAACTTTTTTGCTGGTATCCTTAAGATTAATATTGACTGTTTCCCTATGACTATCATTACGTGTTGTACCTTATGATTCTTGATGAATGTATCTTGTCTTTTTATGTACACTGAGAGCATATGCACCAAAGACAAAGTCCTTGTGTGTCCAATCACATTTGGCCAATAAAGAATTCTATTCTATTCTATTCTATTCTATTCTATTCTATTCTATTCTATTCTATTCTATTCTATTCTATTATTTCTTTTTCTATTTCTATTTCTATTTCTATTCTATAATAAGGAGGCTGTAGGCTTCAATCCTAGGTAGTGGCAGATATTTCTCTCTCTGGGGGCAATGAGTAATTGTCTGCTGTGAACACCATATAGGATTCAGGAAGGGCATCCGGCCAGTAAATGCTCAGCTCCATTCAGTGGCCCTGACTCCACCCTGATGCAAGGGATTACAGGATCGTTAAAAGAAAAATAAATGGGGGAGTCAACAACAAAACAACAGCTGTTCTTGACAAAGTTGACAAAGTTATGGATTCCATTTCTGGCATTTTGAGACCCTAAGGATTTCTCACAAGCCCTCGTAGACCAACATTGAGCGTTTGGAAGGAAAAGACACAATTGCTAGGTGCAGTTAGGATCCTTCTAGTTTGCTGATTTTTTTTGCCTACATGTCTACCTATAGAAGGTCAAGAAGAGTAACTGGGAATTATCCCTCATTTGTAACCAGACTCCTGTGACTGAACATGAGCAGTTTATGATTTGTGGTTGAGTAAGGACTTAAATCTGGGTCTTCTTGGTCTCACTTGAGCCCTCTAAACTGGTTTGGAGGTGCATCCTAGTGGCTACTAGCTAGTAGTGGAGGAGCTAGTTGTCCAAAGTTGTCCATAGTTCCTAGTTCCTCAGTTAGGGACAGTTAGTTGTCCCTAACTGAGACCATCACTCATCCATAAGTAGGTAGGCTGGAGATGTTCTCCTCAACTTGATTTGATCTGCCTTCAGGTCCAGCAGCGGATTGGCTACTGTCCTCAATTTGATGCACTTTTGGATCACATGACTGGAAGGGAGACCTTGAGCATGTATGCCCGACTGCGGGGCATCCCCGAACGCTACATCAGCAGCTGTGTGGAGAACATGCTTCGTGGGTTGCTCTTAGAACCTCACGCCAATAAACTCATCCGCACATACAGGTGAGAAGCCTTCTGAACCAGAAGTGGGACACTCATCCACGATGGGAGGTGGGACAAAGTGGGAGCAGGGGCTTTGTTTCATGATTCGAAATGGCTGGCGGCAGCTGGGCGGCCCACCACTTTTATTCATGACCTTTCTCCTCCATCTCTACAGTGGTGGGAACAAGCGGAAACTGAGTGCAGGAATTTCTCTCATTGGTGGACCTCCTGTGGTGTTCCTGGATGAACCCTCCACTGGCATGGACCCTGTGGCCAGGCGCCTATTATGGGATGCAGTCGCTCGGACACGGGAGTGTGGGAAGTCCATCATTATCACTTCTCACAGGTTGGGCCTGTTTCTCTGTCTTCCATCACCTTGAGTGGGGGGGGATACGGATTTCTGTCAATCTTTAGGCCAATGTTTTTCAACCTCGGCTGGTGCTTGAAGATGTGTGGACTTCAACTCCCAGAATTCTCCAGCAATTCTCAGAGGTCTTTGATTGTTTTGGGGTTTTTTTATATTCTGCACCAAACAGTCCTGTGTCCCTGTTTTAGGATAGTAGGAAGCTCAAATTTCCAATGCAGGCAAAGTGGGCTGGAATATAATTTCTTTTATTTATTATTGATTTTATTTATTATTTATTTATTCTTTTATTTATTATTATTATTTATTATATATACAGCATTTTAAAAATGCTGTTGTATTTTTTTTTTTTACTTATTTTTTTAAGTACTAGTTTTTGTTTCGTTTTTTTTTTCTTTTGGATAATATCTGTATCTTTGTGTTTGGCTCCTTTTTTTTTTCTTTTTCTGTTATTAATTTATAAACAATCCAAAAATACTGTTTTAAGAAAAGAGTGGATCAGCCCTACCATAGGATACCTCTCAGCCACTTCCTGCCGACTCTTGGATTCCCTGCGCCTACAAGTTTTTATGGATTTATTGCAGGGGTGAAATCCAGCAGGTTCTGACAGGTTCTGGAGAACCGGTAGTGGAAATTTTGAGTAGTTTGGAGAACCGGCAAATACCACCTCTGGCTGGCCCCAGAGTGGGGATGGGAATGGAGATTTTGCAATATCCTTCCCCCAGGAGTGGGGTGGGAATGGAGATTTTGTAGTATCCTTCCCCTGCCACGCCCACCAAGCCACACCATGCCCACCAAGTTGGGTGGGTTCTACTTACCTTTATTACCAGTTCGCAACAGGAGCACGCATGCGTGCTCGCTTTGCTCAGGCGCGCGCCAAGCTTCTGCGCATACGCAGATCACCTATGACGACCTTTGGGTTGGTGGGCAGAGCCTCCCGCCGGTTTTACTACCAGTTCTTGCGAACCGGTCCAAACCGGGGGCAACCCACCACTGCCACCAAACCATGCCCACAGAACCGGTAGGAAAAAAAAAATTGGATTTCACCACTGATTTATTGATTGATTAAACTTACATGTCCCTCATCTCACGATGGAGTGACTTTGGGTGGACTATGAGCCTTGCGCTTGCTGTTCTAATGTCCACATCCTTCTTCTGTAGCATGGAAGAGTGTGAAGCTCTGTGCACCAGGTTGGCCATCATGGTCAACGGGCAGTTCAAGTGCCTGGGCAGCCCTCAACACCTGAAGAGCAAGTTTGGCAGTGGATATACCCTGATCGCCAAAACCCACTGTGATGAAGAAGGCCACGTAGAAGACTTCAAGGCCTTTGTGGAGAAGACGTTTCCTGGTAAGCCAACTTTGTGGTCATGCATGTCTTCCAGATGCTTATATCACACCAGCCTTCCACCTACAGGTAGTCCTCAGGACCAGTGGCTTGGTGACTATTCAAAGTTATTGATGGAACTTGCGACATGGTTTCAAAGTTCCAACATCGTGCCCCTCCCCCATCTCCTGTGATCACATGACCGCATTTTGGGTGCCAACTTGCATTTATGGCTGTTTGCATGTGCAATGGTCACCCGAGCACATTTTAAAACATTTTTTTGCTGAAAACCGACATTTACTTCCAGTTTTTGGTAAGACCGGCCCGTAGCAAACAATTGTTCACGTAATGACCATGATGGTCACTGTCAGCATTCTGATGCTGCCATAAAAAGACGAGGCTTGACTTTTCATCTATTTATTTCTCTGTAGATAATATCCCCTAGGAGATGGGATGGTGGGGGGAACATTCCTGAGATCAGAAGCTGGGGAGACTGACTTGGAAGATGGCCAATGAGAAGATGAGAATTGGGGAACAGAAAGGGAAGGGTTTGGGGGTCAGAGGGTTAGTATCGGCTACGACGAAGTTAGGGTTAGATCTGTTGTACTCAATAAATGGAATATTTCAGCAAAGATTAATTGTTTGGGAGTGCAATTTATTTGAGATGACATCGAAACCTGACAGTCACTTAAACAAGCCCAGAGCAACAAGATAACATGCAGAAGAGATTCAGGCAGACAGTTCCCTGATTCCCTGACGTATGAAGGGGCGAGAAGGTCCAGCAGAATCAGGCTTGCAAGATTTGGCTATTTATTAGAGCGAATCTGTAGTAGAAGGGCAGGGGATGGGGGAGTTAAGTGTGTCATCAGCTTAGAGTCATTACGTTGCCGCAAGCATCCAAGTTCAACCTTTCTTGAATTTTGTTGACTCTTCTGGTAAGAGTCTTCTTGGTAAGGCCACACTTGGAATCCTGCATTCAGTTTTGGTCGCCACGATGTAAAAAAGATGTGGACACTCTAGAAAGAGAAGAGCAACCAAGATGATTAGGGGACTGGAGGCTAAAACATATGAAGGACGGTTGCAGGAACTGGGTATGTCTAGTTTAATGAAAAGAAGGACTAGGGGAGACATGATAGCAGTCTTCCAATATCTCAGGGGCTGCCACAAAGAAGAGGGAGTCAAGCTATTTTCCAAAGCACCTGAGGGAAGGACAGGAAGCAATGGGTGGAAACTAATCAAGGAGAGAAGCAACTTAGAACTAAGGAGAAATCTCTAATTAATCAGTGGAACAACTTGCCTCCAGAAGTTGTGAATGCTCCAACACTGGAAGTTTTTAAGAAGATGTTGGATAACCATTTGTCTGAAGTGGTGTAGGGTTTCCTGTCTGGGCAGGGGGTTGGACTAGAAGACCTCCAAGGTCCCTTCCAACTCTGTTATTCTATTCTATTCTATTCTATTCTATTCTATTCTATTCTATTCTATTCTATTCTATTCTATTCTATTCTATTCTATTCTATTCTATTCTATTCTATTCTATTCTATGGTGCCAACTTAGTACTGAACTTTAGTTGACTAGATTCTCATATATACACTTGAGCAATAGATCTTGAACTGCAACTCAACACATGGTCCTGATACTTTGCGCCTTTTTAAAAACTTTCTTGGGAAGTTTATTTACTGGTCTAGTCTACTGGGACTGACTGCGTGGGACACTTGTAGTCTACTCTACCTACTACAGAACATTTAATTGGGGAATTAAAATTCAGAGTGGTACCATGGAAAGCAAGGTAGGAAACCAGGACAGAGATTTTCAACAAATTGTTGACCGCAGTTAAGAATATATTGCAGATTGATTTTGGCTTTTGAGATGTGGGTGTCTTGGGAAGCAGACTTAGCTGAATCTTCTTTTTTCCCTCTCCCAGAGAGCGTCCTGAAGCATGAGCATCAGGGGATGGTCCATTACCACCTCACCAATAAGAACCTCAGTTGGGCACAGGTAAGGCTGGAGCAATGGTCAATGGTGGTATACAAAAGTGAACAGGGAAGGGTCTAGAACAGCTCAACAGTGGTGAAATCCTCTGAAGTCTGCTACCGGTTCTGTGAGTCTGCTACTGAGTGCGCGCTGAGCACCTAGTGCTAAAAAAGGAACTTCCGAGTCTGCAGAGGTAAGTAGAACAGCGAGAAGGGGGATCCGCTGCGCCACACGATTTAGATTAGCTAGAAAGCAGCAAATCCGACGATTCTAGCTAATATAAACTGTGCATCACAGCTGATCATTGACCAGCTGATTGTCGGAAATACCGGTTTGACTGAACCGGTAGCATTCGACCAGCTGATTGTTGGAAATACCGGTTTGACTGAACCGGTAGCATTCGACCAGCTGATTGTTGGAAATACCGGTTTGACTGAACCGGTAGCATTCGACCAGCTGATTGTTGGAAATACCGGTTTGACTGAACCGGTAGCATTTTTTACTACTGGTTTGCTTGAACCGGTAGCATTTCACCCCTGCAGCTCAACCTGTGAAAGCTAAGATCTTCAGAAGGAACCCCCCAACTTCCTTTTCCCACACTGGCCTTGATACCTTACAAGCTTCTAAGCCTTAGATGGAGGCTGTGGCTTGGAAGGGGCATTCTGTTAACTACCCCTTACTCTCCTCATGTGTCTTGCATCTCCCAGGTGTTTGGGACACTCGAGAAAGCCAAAGAGAAGTATTGCATAGAAGATTACTCCGTAAGCCAAATCTCGTTGGAGCAAGTCTTTATGAGCTTCACGCGTTTCCAGCACTACACAGAAGATTGCGAGAAATGAGTTCTCCAGCCTCTTTTTGTGGACTGACCTGTTGCCTATAAAATAGTCTATAAAGAGAAGGTAATTTATAGTATCAGCCATGTCTCCAACAACAAAAAGAATGGACATATTCTCATTGGACAATTGGTACACCACCGTACTGACATTATGAAGATGAATGCATGGGTTGTGTGGATGTGTTGTATGTCCATTTGTCTGTGTGAGGCATGAGAAGGAGGAGGAATGCTTAAGCATCTTTCAAAGGCAGCTGGGATGTCCTACCAACTCTCACTCCACTTTGATGACAATGGGAGGGCTTAGCCTACTAACAGTCGTGGAAGCAGTTAACCCTGAAGCCTGGGACAATTGAGTAATTCAGTATCTTGGATGCTAGGATACTAGTTTCTTCTTTCTTTCCCACCCTCCCAATCTCATCTTCTTAAGAAGTTTCCACTAGACCAGCGTTGGTGTCATTGGCCCGCCTGCATGTCCCCAGTTTTGGAGCATTGACAACACATATTCATCCGTATGGTTGCAATCCATATCTGTATGTTCAGACAAAAAACTCTTTGGAATGAGCCCACTCGTGGTCCTTTGGATGGCTTGGTGAAAAAAGCAAGCTCATAAGGTGAAAGAAGCCATTTTGAGCCCTTCCTTAGATGGCATCCAGGGAATTGACTCTGTTCTTCAAAGAACTAGTGAAGCAGGATTTAGTATCTCTACTTTCTTGGTGAGCATTAGACAAGTTTGTTTTGATAAGAGTCTTCAGCATCCATTTTGCATACGCCAGTATCCAAGTCTCTCTTCTTCTGCTTTCCAAAGATCTCATGAACATCAGGTCACAAGCAGCCATCATGAGCTTCATTGCAAAGCTGCCTGTGATGTCCTTGAGAATAACATTTTCCCAATCTGGGTGCCCTCAGGATGGATGTGGGCTTCCAACTCCCAGGAGTCCCCAGCCAGCGTGCCATTCCTGAGAACTCTGGAACTTGATATCTGTACCTGTAGAACTCATTCCAGCAGAGGAAGTCGATTCAGAAAGATGGTCCTTGAAAACATTGAAAGAGTTTGGTGTTCATATCAGCTCCAAATTGTTGTTAGCTGCCACAAAGTAGAAGATCCATTTTGCCAGCTAACCCTTGTAGGGTGTGGCAATAAACCCATAGCTCTGTTTCTGGAAACTCAGAAAGTCAATGCATTTACCTTCAGTGAACCTTCTTTTGTTCCTCCCATATCAGTGTCCCTTTCTTCCATCCTTCCATCCATTTATCCATATCTATGTTCCTTCCTTCCTTCCTTCCATCCATCCATCCATCCATCCATCCATCCATCCATACATACATACATACATATGTTCCTTCCTTTCTTTCATCCATTGTTCCATCCATCCATCCATCCATCCATCCATCCATATCAGCCTTCCTTCCTTCCTTTTTTCCCCTTCCTTCCATCCATCCATCCATCCATCCATACATACATACATACATACGTTCCTTCCTTCCTTTCATCCATCCATCCATCCATATCAGCCTTCCTTCCTTCTTTCCCCTTCCTTCCAGCCATCCATCCATCTCTATGTCCTTCCTTCCTTTCATCCATTGTTCCACCTATCCATCTATCCATCCATATCAGCCAGCCTTCCTTCCTTCCTTCCTTCCTCCCTTCCTTCCTCCCTCCCTTCCACCCACCCACCCTCCCTCTCCTTTTAGATGCTACTAGACCATAATAAGTAAGCTGGGAAGTGACCGTGGTTGGGTTTTTAAGGCAGGTCAGGTTCTTGGGCACCAAAGAGTTACACTCTGCCTAATTCTTCCTTTCTTGAATAGTTCAGTCAATTGATGATTGAGCCTCAGTTTCCAGTTGCTGCGCACTGAAAGTGTGCTGTGAGGACAGAGTCCACAATCCATCTGCCAGTTGTGTTTTGCAAAAAAAAAAAAAGAGCATTCTTGGGATCTAAAAAACAAAAACCTCCCAGTGTTTTCCTCTCTGCATAAGGAACTAGGGCTTAAACTCATTACAATTTGAATTAATGCAAAAAAAAAAAAAAAACCCCACCACTCTTTGCTACTTGAATCAACCAATGACACACGGAATGTATTATCTGAGCATCTGTACCTCTCTTAGTCAGAGGAGAAGTGGAAAATATGTGGGACCAGGAAGGGAAAAAAAACGAAAGGCGCTCGCAGGTTTTATTTTGTGCTAGTTCTGAATTAATAGTTAACTTTTAGTTTGGGCCTTTTGGTGCAGGTACTGTAGTTTGCCCTTTAGCTCAGGGGTCTCCAACCTTGGCAGCTTTACGACTTGTGGACTTCAACTCCCAGAATTCCTCAGCCAGCGCATGCTGGAGTCCCGTGGTTTAGGTGATCTGTGCCTTTCGGTACTTGCCTCTGTATGGAGTCTTGTCAACAAAAACACAAACCATCCTTTCTGTTAAGGAGGGCAGAAAGCTGAGCACGCAGGAGCCGTGTGGCTTTAAAAAAAAAGTTACCCTTGTTTCGAAAATGATGTGAACTCTTTTTAAACACACTGTATTATCCGGAGTGGAGGGATGCGGTGGCTCAGTAGCTAAGACGCTGAGCTTGTCGATTGAAAGGTCAGCAGCTCAGCGGTTCGAATCCCTATTGCCACGTAACGGGGTGAGCTCCTGTTCCTTTTCCCAGCTTCTGCCAACCTAGTAGTTCGAAAACACATTAAAAAAAAAATGCAAGTAGAAAAAATAGGGACCACCTTTGGTGGGAAGGGAACAGCGTTCCGTGCGCCTTTGGCGTTGAGTCATGCCGGCCACATGACCACGGAGACATCTTCGGACAGCGCTGGCTCTTCGGCTTTGAAACGGAGATGAACACCGCCCCCTAGAGTCGGGAACGACTAGCACAGATTTGCGAGGGGAACCTTTATCTTTATTATCTGGAGTTGGTTCCTAAACAGACAAGCAAAACTACCTACCGTATTTTTCGGAGTATAAGGCGCTCCGGAGAATAAGACGCACCTACCTTTTTTGGTGAGGAAAAGAAGAAAAAGAAATCTGCCTCTGCCTCTGAGCAATTTCGCCTCCTTGCAGCAAACAGCAAACTGCCTGCTTTACTTTCATTTTCGTTTTCAGCATAGCTTGATTAGCACAAGGAAAAACAATATCTGCTCCGGCAATTTACCTCTTTGCAGCAAGCAGCAGAGCCCTGCGCAAAACAGCTGAGAGCAAATCAGCTGAGAGTCGGGAGGCCGATCCAATCAACTTGCGCTAATTAGGCTGTGCTGAAGCTGAAAGGAGCTGTTTTTTCTTGCTCTTTGCTTGCAAGGAGGTAAATTGCTGGGAGGCAGAGGCCAAAGGGTGGGGGCCAGTGGGTGGGTGGGGCTACATTCAGTGTATAAGATGCACCTAAATTTTCACCCCCTTTTTGGGGGGGGGGAAAGGTGCATCTTATACTCCAAAAAATATGGTAAATTCTCTTCCAGAAAGAACTTCCTTATGAGGTCAATTTAATAGCTTTAGATTTTTTAAAATGGCAAATTCAAAACCCCTTGTGACGGCTACAAGAAGCAGAGTTTCAAGGCAAGTCCAAAGACCTTTTTAAAATTACGCCAGGGAGCAAATCAGACGGAATTAGTCATGAGTTTATGACACTCTTCTCTGTCACTGGACGCAGTCATGTTTTCCGACGGGATGAAAGGAAATCTGTAGGAATGGAGTTTGGAGCTTCTAATTGTCCTCCTAGGCCTGAACTCCAGTTGTAGAAAGCGATGATAGGAATAGCAACGTGTTTTTTCCTGTTCGACATACAGGACATTGTGAGGGTTTGATCGTTGCACGCTGCTGGCGCCTCAGGTGCATCTAGCAAGATTCAATTTTATGGGTTTATTTATTTAAAAGATTTGTATATCTGCCCATCTTACAACCAACTCTGAGTGGCCTCCAATCAATTGGATTTGGTTACAAGTAAGACAGCAGAGCCTGCTAAGCACCAGCCAAGGCTATTTCAGCAAGTGGTGTAGACTTCTCCTCCTCCTCCTTCTTCTTCTCCCCCTCCTCTTCCTCCTCCTCTTCCTCTTCCTTCTCCTCCTCCAATTAACCAGCGGAACAGCTTGCCTTCAGAAATCATGGGCGTTCCATCACTGGAGGCTTTTAAGAAGAGACTAGACAGTGACTTATCTGAAATAATATAGGTTCTCCTGCTTCAGCAGGGGGATGGACTAGAAGACCTCCAATGTCCCTTCCAGCTATTCTATTCTATTCTATTCTATTCTATTCTATTCTATTCTATTCTATTCTATTCTATTCTATTCTATTCTATTCTACTCTACTCTACTCTACTCTACTCTACTCCTATTCTATTCTATTCTCTATTCTATTCTATTTTATTTTTTCTCTACTCTACTCTACTCTATTCTATTTTTTCTCTTTTCTATTCTATTCTATTCTATTCTATTCTATTCTATTCTATTCTATTCTATTCTATTCTATTCTATTCTACTCTACTCTATTCTATTCTTCTAATTTTCTTCCTCTTCTTTTCCTCCTCCTCTTCCTTCTCCTCCTCTTCCTCCTCCTCCTCCCTCTTCCTCTTCTTCACCTCGCCCTCCTCTTCCTTCTTCTCATCCTTCCTCCTCCCTCCCTCCTCCTCCCTCCCCCCTTCCCCCTCCTTCCTGCATATTTCATCCCAATCAAAGATCCTAATGGCAGTCCTTTCCCATTAATTTTGTGGGTGGGTGGGGAGGAGAGAGAATCAATTCTACCACAGGGGTTGAGATGGATCACTTCTTACCGGTCTCTGTGTGGGTAGATTTGGCTGTTTCAAGGAATTGGTAAGGCACCATGAAACGGTTGGGGGGGTTTTAGGGTGAGGGGGGTTTCCCTTTTTTTTTTCCAAGAGGAAGATATTGGTGGGTAAGGTCCTTTCTCCCTTGTGAAGGAAAGGCCCTCTTTCTTTGATTCCTGACTCTCCTGCAGTCCAGTTTTTCAAGAATGATCCATTTTCAGACACACTTTCACTTTCGTCCATTTTCAGAGTTTGCGCAGCTCAAGGCACTGGTTTCCACTTTGGCTGCATACACAACAGGAGGCACTGTTGAGTTGTCCAAGAGAGGCTGAGCCAGACAATTCCTTTGATCTTCCCCATCTTTGCAAGTGGCATGGAATAATTCCTCTTCATAGAAAGAACTTTGGTTTCCTTCCCCCACCCCATTCCCTTCAGGATCTCTCCAGTTGTCTCTGCTCTTGGGAACAAAAACCCCAAATACCTCAAGGCATCAGTGGCTTTGAAAAGAGGATTAGGGGACTGGAGGCTAAAACTTATGAAGAACGGTTGCAGGATTTGGGAATGTCTAGTTTAATGAAAAGAAGGATTAAGGGAGACATGATAGCAGCGCTCCAATATCTCGGGGGCTGCCACAGAGAAGAGGGAGTCAAGCTATTCTCCAAAGCACCTGAAGGCAGGACAAGAAGCAATGGGTGGAAACTAAGCAAGGAGAGAAGCAACTTAGAACTAAGGAGGAATTTCCTGAGAGTTAGAACAATGAATCAGTGGAACAGTTTGCCTCCAGAAGTTGTGAATGCTCCAACACTGGAAGTTTTTAAGAAGATGTTGGATAACCATTTGTCTGAAGTGGTGTAGGGTTTCCTGCCTAAGCAGGGGGTTGGACTAGAAGACCTCCAAGGTCCCTTCCAACTCTGTTTCTATTCAATTCAATTCTTATTCTGTTTCTATTCTATTATTCTATTCTATTTTCTATTCAATTCTATTCTTATTCTATTATTCTATTATTCTATTATTCTATTATTCTATTATTCTATTATTCTATTATTCTATTATTCTATTCTATTCTATTCTATTCTATTCTATTCTATTCTATTCTATTCTATTCTATTCTATTCTATTCTATTCTATTCTATTCTATTCTATTGTTAGTAAGGGTTCTTCAGCTAAAAGGATAGTACCAGCCAGCAAATTTCTCTACAGGTAGTCCTCAACTTACAAAAATCCGTTTAGTGACTGTTCAAAGTTACAGCAGCATTGAAAAAACTGGTGTATGACCATTTTTCACACTTACGACCTTTGCAGCACCTCCTGGTCATGTGATCAAAATTCAGACACCTGGCAACTGGTTCATATTTATGACGGACACAGTGTCTCCCGGGGGGGGCGACCTTCTGACGAGCAAAGTCAACAGGGAAGCCAGATTCATTGAACTACCGGGTTAAACAACCGAAGTGACTCATTTAACAACTGTGGCAAGAAAGGTTGTAAAATAGGGCATGTTTAACTTAACAACGTCCTCGCTTAATTTCAACAGAAATTTTGGGCATACTTGTGGTTGTTAAGTCGAGGACTACCTGTTTCTGGAGCTTCTCTTTACCTACTTCTATCCCCCACATGTATATTTTTTAGTACCCTGTTTTCCCCTAAAATAAGACATCCCCTGATAATAAGCCCAATCAGGCTTTTGAGTGCATGGCAATAAGGCCAAGCGCTTATTTCAGGGTTCCAAAAAATATAAGACAGGGTCTTATTTTTGGGAAAACATGGTATCTATCTATCTATCTATCTATCATCTATCTATCTATCTATCTATCTATCTATCTATCTATCTATCTATCCATCCATCCTGTTTTCCCCTAAAATAAGACATCCCCTGACAATAAGCCCAATCGGGCTTTTGAGCGCATGCCAATAAGCCCGAGCACTTATTTCAGGGTTCAAAAAAATATAAGACAGGGTCTTATTTTCTGGGAAACTATCTGTCTGTCTGTCTGTCTGTCTGTCTGTCTGTCTGTCTATCTACAGTATCTATCTACCCTGTTTCCCCCAAAATAAGACATACCCTGATAATAAGCCCAATCAGGCTTTTGAGCGCATGCCAATTCCAAAAAATATAAGACAGGGTCTTATTTTCTGGGAAACACTCTATCATCTATCTATCTATCTATCTATCTATCTATCTATCTATCTATCATCTATCTATCTATCTGAGTATCTATCTATCTACAGTATCTATCTATCCTGTTTCCCCCAAAATAAGACATCCCCTGATAATAAGTCCAATCGGGCTTTTGAGCACATGGCAATAAGGCCAAGCGCTTATTTCAGGGTTCAAAAAAATATAAGACAGGATCTTATTTTCGGGGAAACTCGATACTCATCTCAATGTGCAATTTTTTTTTTTTTAAAAAAAGATGTTTTCCCAATAGAGGGAACGAGATTAAAATGCATCACCAGAATAATTTCTGCACGCGGTGTTAAAGGATGAATTATTGGGATATTGGGGGGCGGGGGGGGAAATTAAGCAGAGACATACAGGACCCCTACTTGGCTATATATACTCCAGGATCCCTGCCACGATTTAGCCACCATGGACCATTTTCGTTCCACTCTCTGTGTCTAGCCACCTTTTGTAAGGTTTCAGTTTTCCCCCCCAAAAGCTTGTTGCGAAATGTTCTTCTTAAGTTATCCATACCTGTTTTTCGGTCACGGCTGATTGGCTAGTTGGTACTTTGGCTCACACTACAGTTCCCTTCCTCTTGCACAAGTCCCTGCATTTTTTGCACAGTGTATGTGTGCGTGTGTGCGTGTTGGGCCTGTGCGTGCATGTTGGTGTGAATCCAGTTGGCCCTCTGATTTCTCAGGTCTCGTCTTCGCATCCTTCCCAAGACGCTAGGCCTCAAGTGATTTTTATCTGAGAAAAGAGTGCGGGGTGGGGGGAGAAATCCAAGGGTTGGAAGATTATTTTAGGGTTTCTTTTGTTTTTGTTTTTTCCCCTCTCCTGCTCTTGGCTGTGTGAAATATATTGTGATGAACTTGCCACGGATGAAGCCACAAAGATGTCCATAAGCTATGATGGTTTCTAATGTGTGTGTCATTTTTTTATATATATATATATGTTCGCGGTTTTTCTCTTCCGTATTTTGGCTTCAGTTTAGAATTGGGTTGGGCACTTTCTGTGTCTGCATGCCAAAAGGGAGTACTCTCTAAAAAAAAGAAAAGGAAGGTAGATCAAAAGTAGACAAGGGGTGAGCTCATTTCTCAGAGGTGTACGTCTGCTCACTCCATTGCTCTTCTGTACCGAAATAAGCCGCAGTGGTGACATTTCCCCGTCTCAAAACAAGAAAATAAACTGGATTTTCAGACAGAGGCTCCCGAGTGTTTCTTATACACAATGCACCTTTTACCCTTATATTACAGAAAGTCCTTGACTTACAGCAGTTCGTTTAGAGACCGTCCAGAGTTACAGCAGCACTGAAAAATACAGTAGTGGCCAAAATTGTGGAAACCTTTTTGGGAAAAGTATATTTTTGAGGTTTGATGGCTAATAACACCAGGTTTTTTTGGGAGTTTCAAAATAATCCTATTCCACTGCTGGAATGGCCTGGGAATAGCCCAGACCTTAACCCAATTGAAAATCTATGGAGCAGACTAAAGAAACTTGTTAGTCAGAAGCGACCCAGCAATAAAACCCAGTTAATAGAAGCAATCCTTCAATCTTGGTTTCACATTAGAACAGCTGCAGAACTAAAAAACTTGGTTCACTCCCTGGGAAGACGTGGTAAGGCCGTAATTCATGCTAAAGGTTCCCCAACTAAGGATTAACTGATATGGGGATCATTTTTGTATATCTCGTTTTTTCTACGTGTTTCACTTTTCTTCTTTCTACTGTAACTGCTATTCTAATAGCAAATCCTTCCTAAAAGTTATTGCATTACATTCTTGATTAAATGATCTTTCCATTCATATATAATTTTATGGCACTACTCCAGAAAAAAATTGGCGTTATTAGCTAGTTTTAGAAAATACACTTTTCCCAAAAGGTTTTCACACTTTGGGCCACTCCTGTATGATTTACGACCCTTTTTCACACTTGTGATCTTCGCAGCATCTGCCATGGTCACGTTTACAAAATTTGGACGCTTGGCAACTGGTTCCTATTTATGACAGTCGCAATGGCCCTATTTATGACAGTCGCAATGTTCCTATTTATGACAGTTGCAATCCCCTTTTGCAACCTTCTGATGAGCAAAGTCTATGAGGAAGCCAGGTTCACTTAACCATGTTACCAAGTTAATGGCAGATGTTCTTTTAACAACTGTACAGCTGGCTTACAGCTGTAAGGCGGGACTAGAACTCACTGTCTCCTGGTGATTGGCCCAAAGTCACCCAGCTGGCTTTCATGCTAAGGCGGGACTAGGACTCACCGTCCCCTGTTGATTGGTCCAAAGTCACCCAGCTGGCTTTCATGCTAAGGCGGGACTAGGACTCACCGTCCCCTGTTGATTGGCCCAAAGTCACCCAGCTGGTTTTCATGCTAAGGCGGGACTAGGACTCACCATCCCCTGTTGATTGGCCCAAAGTCACCCAGCTGGCTTTCATGCTAAGGCGGGACTAGGACTCACCGTCCCCTGTTGATTGGCCCAAAGTCACCCAGCTGGCTTTCATGCTAAGGCGGGACTAGAACTCACCGTCTCCTGGTGATTGGCCCAAAGTCACCCAGCTGGCTTTCATGCTAAGGCGGGACTAGAACTCACCGTCTCCTGGTGATTGGCCCAAAGTCACCCAGCTGGCTTTCATGCTAAGGCGGGACTAGGACTCACCGTCTCCTGTTGATTGGCCCAAAGTAACCCACAAGCTTTCATGCCTAAGGCGGGACTAGAACTCACCATCTCCTATTTTTTAGTCTAGTGCCTTTTCCACTAGGTCAAACTGGCTCTCTTATTGCCCAACCATGCTATTTACTTAAAAACCGGTAAAGGGCATCAAGGAAAATCAAACTTTCACCATCACGTAATTGGTTACGTGATTAGAGCAGTGATTAAAGTTGGTTACTTTACTTTACACGTAACCAATCACGTAATTGGTTACGTGATTAAAACAGGACTTGGAGCTGTCCAAGTCCTGCTTTAAGGTGACTGGAGTTTCCCTTTTAATTAAAACAGCTTAATTCCTGGCCAGACGGTCAACTAGATTGAACCTTCAACTTAAACCACAGAGAATTCAAGTCACTGAAAAATCTGTTATTTCACCCTTTTATGGATCATAGTCCAGTCCATCCCGGGGTGAAATCCAGCAGGTTCTGACAGGTTCTGGAAAACCGGTAGCGGAAATTTTGAGTAGTTCGGAGAACCGGCAAATACCACCTCTGGCTGGCCCCAGAGTAGGGTGGGAATGGGGATTTTGCAGTATCCTTTCCCTGGAGTGGGGTGGGAATGGGGATTTTGCAGTATCCTTCCCCTGCCATGCCCACCAAGCCACGCCAAGCCACGCCCACAGAACCAGTAGGTAAAAAATTTGGATTTCACCACTGAGTCCCTCAGTTAGCTATTGACTACATGCAGATGGATGAAGATGATTAGTGAAACATTTGAGCGATAATTTTCTTTCTTTAAGATGTTAGAAAGTTCTTTATATTTTTTCTGCAGATAACCAAGAGGGTTATCCATGGAATACGTTTGCACCATATGCTTCAATCTGGTGACTGAATTATTCCATTTTTCTGGGATCCTGCAACACCTTTTAATAAAATAAAGAGGCTTATTAAGCTGCCCAAAAACCTCTAATCAAGGTTAAAAATAACCAAGCTTATCAGGTCGTGGAAATGCCTCTATAAAACCTTCAATTGACCCACTTAAATAGGATGCCTGATTCCGATTCGGCCTAAGTGAGGGGAAATTCTACATCCTTTTTCGGAAGTTCCTGTATTTATATTTTGCATTTTAGGGAGTTCTGTCCAAATATTTTTTATCTTCCAGAATCTTAAAAGAAGAAAGGCCACATCACACTATTAACGGCCTTTTCTACGTCTAAGAAAGTCAGCTTCTTTTTCATTATGTTGCTCCACATGTTCCAAAATGCCCAAAGCACATCTTAACATTCTCCTTTTAATTGATTTTTTTTAGGTGAAATCCCCATACATCCTCATGAATAAACCTCTGCAAAATTATTTTCAGTCTATCAACTGAGATGCAAGCAGTCCTTGACCTACAACAATTTGTTTAGTGACTGTTCAAAGTTACGATGGCACTGAAAAAGGTGACTTAACAATCATTTTTCACACTTAATGACCGTTGTGGCATCCCTATGTTCACGTGATCAAAAATTTCAGATGTGTGACCCATATTTATGACAATTGCAGTTATCCTGGAATCCCTTTTTGTGACCTGACAAAGTCCATAGGGAGGCCAGATTCACTTAACAAGTGTGTGACTAATGTAACACTTGCTGTGATTCACTTAACAACTGGTTTTAGGCATCGCACTCATATTCCAACTTGCAAACTGTAACCAATCACTCAGCATGGGTGAACTTGGCACTCGTGGGCCATCCAAGAAACCACGTTCAAGCAAACCATCCTTTACCACCATGTGCCAAACTAGCCGAATGCAAAATACAGGTAGTCTTTTTGACTTACGACCACGACTGAATGTTCTGCCCCAGCTACGGACCCCAAAGAACGCATCACACACAAAGTCCGTACAAACCTTAGTTTACTAATTACGGACTACTAATGAGCTTTCTTAGTAGTTGTTCGAACACAAGAACAGTTTAAATCAGTCTTTTCTGAACAAGGGCTGTTCATTTAATTTCATTAACAGCCAACAAGAATCCAAAGAGTAATAACTCAATTCTGAGGCACGGTCTTTCAGATAACCGTAATCTTACTGTGGTTGGCAGAATGCCCAGAAGCAATTTGCAGGAAAACTGACAAGAGAGAAACAAGAGCCGAATCAAACGTTCCTGGAATCAAGACACGAAGGAATATGAACGAAGTTGTTTCCTGCAAATTGCATCAATGAGCCTCTCACTGTTCTGCCCCAACTACAGACCCCAAAGAACGCAGCACACACAAAGTCCGTTCAAACCTTGGTTTACTAAATAAATCAGTCTTTTACAACACCGGCTGTTAATTAACTGCATTAACAGCCGCCAAGAATTCAAAGAATAATAACTAAAAGCTTACTGTGGTTGGCAGAATGCCCAGAAGCAATTCGCAGAAAGCTGATAAGATAAGCAAGACAAGACACGAAGGTATGTGAACGAAGTTGTTCCCTGCAAATTGCTTCAGTTGGCATTCCTCCTTAAGTAGGCTAGGGGAGTGGCCAATTAGCCCCAAGCCTTACTCTCGAGGAGACCTCCTCCTGAGGAGCCACTTCTGCCTTTTGGCAGCTCTGCGCACCCGTGCATTGAGAAGAGGCTCCTCCTCTTTGTCCTCTTCACTTAAAGGAGCTTCTGGAGGTTCTGAAGGCCTGGCTGAATCCCCGCCTCTGGCACCACATCTTCTCCAGCTTCCTCATTGTCCGACTCTAGTGCCAGCTGCACAGGCTGCTGGCGCAGCACCACACCAGCCTCCTCGCTGTCTGAATCAGCTACTAGCTGCACAGGCTGCGTACGGGCCACAACACCCATGGGTTTTACTACCGGTTCTATAGAACTGGTGCGAACCGGGGGCAACCCACCACTGGCGCAGAAGCTTCTGCACATGCACAGAGGGTATTTGATGACATCTGGCCAGGTGGGCGGAGCCTCCCGCCGCCACTGCTACCGATAGCAACCTACCACTGGTGCCCTTGTAACTTCGAATGGTCACTCAATGAACTGTTGTATGTCAAGGACTTTCTGTATCCACTTATGGACAAACTGGATCTTCAATCCAGTTTTCGTGACCAAAATTTACAGGCGGAAATTCAAATCCTGTGGCCGGGGGTAGGGGAGGGGGACACAATTTCTTTGTTTTAAGGCAGGGTAGCACAACAGTTCTAAAGAGCATATATTTGAGAAGGAAGGACCCCCTCACTCTCTCTCTCTCTCTCCCTCTCCCTCACTCTCTCTCTCTCCTTCTCTCCCTCTCTCCCCCTCCCTCCCTCCCTCTTTCCCTCTCTCTCTCCCCCTCCCTCCCTCTCTCCCTCCCCCCCTCTCTCTCTCCCTCTCCCTCACTCTCTCTCCTTCTCTCCCTCTCTCCCCCTCCCTCCCTCTTTCCCTCTCTCTCTCCCCCTCCCTCCCTCTCTCCTTCTCTCCCTCTCCCCCTCCCCCTCTCTCTCCCTCTCCCTCACTCTCTCTCTCTCTCCCTCTCCCTCACTCTCTCTCTCTCCTTCTCTCCCTCTCTCCCCCTCCCTCCCTCCCTCTTTCCCTCTCTCTCTCCCCCTCCCTCCCTCCCCCCCCTCTCTCTCCCTCTCCCACTCTCTCTCTCCTTCTCTCCCTCTCTCCCCCTCCCTCTTTCCCTCTCTCTCTCTCCTTCCCTCCCTCTCTCTCTCCTCTCCCTCTCTCCCTCCCCCTCCCTCCCTCCCTCTCTCTCTCTCTCTTTCCCTCTCTCTCTCTCTCTCCCCCCCATGCATTTGCTGAAGGCATGTTTGGAACCGTGGGCTCCAAAAGGGTTCAAAACCCCCAAGGAGGCTTGCTCCCAAGCCAACAGCTGATCTACTTTTCTCATTTAAATTTTTGACACCTCATGGTTTGGATACCCACACCCCTACCTTTGCCCTACAAGTGTGCGAGCCCAGCCCTCGACGGGTTGTTTTAATTTCAGGTGAGGATTTTGCAAGACGAATGACACAATGCTTCCCAACAGTTTTTGGCTGGGCCCGCTCTGCTCTGCAAACTCTTCGCCCAACCAAGAACCCCCCCCCCAAAAAAAAACCCTCTTAAATTTTTGCATGCAAGAATTGGTGGAGTTGCTAAGAGCAACTGGAGGATTGGACAAAAGGACACCCGCTGTGTTCTCACAATCCCGCAAACTCATCAACCCCCCCCCCACTTCTGGGCTAACCCTAAGCTGAACTCAACAACATTGGTTTATATTAATATTACATTAAGCCCAGGGATGGGCTTCAATAATTTTAACAAGGGGTTCCCTGCCCGGTTGCTGGGTGGGTGAGCATGGCCACGGGTGGGTGTGGCCTAGTCGGCCTCCTGCATCATGGCGGAGGGGGGCAATTTTTGCCCTCCTCAGCTCCGGAGGTTTTCCTCGAGCCTCTGGGAGGGCGAAAACGGCCTCCCCAGGCTCCGGAGGCCCTCTGGAGGCCTTCCCGAACTTCTGGTAGGCCCGTTTTTCACCTTCCCCGAACTTCCGGTAGGCCCGGTTGCTGGGTGAGCGTGGCCATGGGTGGGTGTGGCCTAGTCGGCCTCCTGCACCATGGCGGAGGGGGGCAATTTTTGCCCTCCCCAGCTCTGGAGGTTTTCCTCGAGCCTCTGGGAGGGTGAAAACAGCCTCCCCAGGCTCCGGAGGCCCTCTGAAGGCCCTCTTGAGGTCTTCCCGAACTTCTGATAGGCCTGTTTTTCACCCTTCCCAAACTTCCGGTAAGCCCGTTTTTCACCCTCCCCAAGCCTCCGCGCATGCCCTGCACTTATCTGCATCCAAAACGGGCCGCGTGGGGACTCCTGGGAGGAGCGGGGCAGAGTGGGATTTGGGGGGTTCTCCGAACTGCACAGAATCTTAGCTAGAGGTCTTTCCGAACCCCCAGCAGCCCACCCCTGATTAAGCTATAATATAATTTGCAACGCCTGTTGCTTGTTCACCCAGGTTTAGGGGTTCTGGTGTCATCTGAGTCAAGGCATGGGAACCAAACTCGGCTACTTCCTTGCAAAAATTCAAAGCACCAGAGACCGAAGACAGTTCCCGAGCTTACATTGGCCTAAACGTTGACAAGGTGTGAACCAGAATATTACGATAAATCCCAATATGGGTTTGCCAAACCTGTTGTGGCTTGTTCATCCAGGTTTGTGGGGGGGGAGGGGCTCCTGAGCTTGGGGAGGCAAGGCACAGGGACCAAACTCAAGCTTCCTCTTTGCAACAAGAATTCAAAGTGATGGAGGACTGAAGGCACAGTGGCGCAGTGGTTAAAGTGCAGTATTGCAGGCAAACACTGCCCGCAGCCTGGAGTTCGATCGTGACCGGCTCAAGGTTGACTCAGCCTTCCATCCTTCTGAGGTTGGTGAAACGAGGACCCAGATTGTTCGGGGCGATCGGCTGACATTGTAAACAGCCCAGGGAGCACTGTAAAAGCATTACGGGACAGTATATAAAGTCTAAATGCTACGGTGGCATGCTAGAGTGCCTCACAAATCAGAAGGCTGTGAGTTCAATCCTAGGTAGAGGCAGGTATTTCTCTCTCTGGGCATGATGAGAATATATCTGCTGAATATAACTCCGCATTGGCGACAGGAAGGGCATCCGGCCAGTAAACACTCAGCTCCATTCAGCTGCCCAGACTCCACCCCGCAAAGGATTATGGGGTCATTAAAAGATGATGATGATATAAAGCAGTGATGGCTAACTTTTTCTGGACTGAGTAGCCAAAGCGTGTGCACACATGCGTGTACGGCTCCCTGCATGCACCCTGCCCCCCATGCATGCACGAGCACCATGTGCCCCACCCCCACTTATGCACGCACGCCCCCCCCGCACACGCCACGCCCTTTGGGTGGCAGACACCCAAAGACCAGCTGACTTGGTGGGAGGCGTGCACGCATGCACAGCAGAGCTGAACTGGGGCACCATCAGAGTGGGCACTGCGTGCCACCTCTGGCACGCATGCCATAGGTTCATCACCACGGATATAAAGTCTACATGCTGTTGCTATTTCCTGAGCCTATTTTCACCTAAACATTGACAAAGCTTGGTCTTTGGAGGTTTCCCCAGTGCCTCAATCTTGGCAGCTCTGAATAACCGCAGCCGGACTTCCCTCCCTGCCTCTCCTTGGCATTTCGCTTCCGAGAGAAACGTCCTTGTGGGGGGGGGGAGGAAGGCCAATCCCCCATCACAAACTCCTTTCAAGCAAGCTGCATTTGTACCACTGGCAGGATCAGCGTGTTTATTGTGAACACAGTCTAGGCGCCGGGACCCAAAGGGACTCGGTGCTGGGTGCCAGGCCCAAGGGAGGAGAAGAATGCCCCCCTCGTGCCCCCCTCCCTGGGCACCCCAGCATTCCCACAATGTATGATCTGCAGGCTTCTTCCGGGCAGTGGAACGTCTCAGCATTTCCAAGGCCAGCTGAGCAGCCAACATCTCTCCCCGCCGGCCCCCTCCCCCAGTATTTGTCCAGTTCTCGCTGTACTCCGAGGCGCCTGCGTTTTCTTAAAAGAGTGAAATTGAAAATTTCTCTTGTCAAGCAGCCCCTCCTGCCTTCCTTAAGAGCCATTCTTGATTTCAGCCAGAAACTGTTGAGCCCACCAGTCTTCGAGATCAATGGGAACAAAATCTGAAAGAGGGAAGTTAGATTAGATTAGAATTCTTTATTAGCCAAGTGTGATTGGATACACAAGGAATTTGTCTTCGGTGCATAAGCTCTCAGTGTACATGAAAAGACAAGATGCATTCATCAAGAATCATAGATTAGAATTAGAATTAGAATTAGAATTAGAATTAGAATTAGAATTAGAATTAGAATTAGAATAGAATAGAATAGAATAGAATAGAATAGAATAGAATAGAATAGAATAGAATAGAATAGAATAGAATAGAATAGAATTCTTTATGGGCCAAGTGTGATTGGACACACAAGGAATTTGTCTTCGGTGCATAAGCTCTCAATGTACATAAAAAGACAAGATGCATTCATCAAGAATCATAAGGTACAACACTTAATGATAGTCATAGGGTACATGATTTAGGGTATATAAGTCTAAGTGCTCTTGCTGATTCGCTGTGGTGGCAGAGAGGTTAGAATGCAGTACTGCAGGCTAATTGTGCCAACTGCCAGCAGTTCGAGTCTCACCGGCTCAAGGTTGACCCATCCATCCATCCTTTGGAGGTCGGTAAAATGAGGACTCAGATTGTTGGGGGCAAGAGGCTGACTCTGAAAGGGCTGTAAAGCACCGTGAAGAAGTGGTGAAATCCTACCAGTTCACACCAGTTCGGGGGAATCAGTAGTGATAAAAGCTACCGGTTGGTCCGAACCAGTATTTCCAACGATCAGCTGTGCCGCATGATTTAAAATTGCTAGAAAGCAGGAAATCTTACTTTCTAGTGAATCTAAATCATGCAGCACAGCTGTTCCCCCCGCCCCTCGCTGTTCGACTTACCTTCCCAAGCCTCCTTTTTCCGTGCAAAGTGCACGTTTAGCGAGTACTGCACATGCGTGCGTGCGCAGTGTGCATTTGGCATGCACTGTGCATGCGCGTGCAGTGTGCGTTTGGCACGCACTGAGCATGCAGCGAACCGGTGGAAGATTTCACCACTGCCAATAAGCGGTATATAAGTCTAAGGGTTATTGCTACTGCTATTTCTCCTATGTTGTCGAACACTATTTCTCAACCTTAGCAACTTTAATGCGGGTGGACTTCAGCTCCCAGAATTCCCCAGCCAGCTTGCTTGTACTTGGATTTGGGGAGAAGCAAAAGGGTCGTTTCCTTACTCACCTTTCAGCTCTGGACTGGGTGTTTTCTCTGTGTATTGGATTGGGCCAGATCCACCATCTCCCTGCTCTTGACTGTGGAGCTGCTCTTCCACTTGTTGCCATGCTAAAAGCAGGAAGAAAAGAACATACAGAATATACAACCTAAGAGCCTGTAGTACAGCGGACTAAAGCACTGTTATTAACATCTGCTGCTTGCAATTACTGCAAGTTCAAATCTCCCCAGGCTCAAGGTTGACTCAGCCTTCCATCCTTTCAAAGGTAGGTGAAATGAGGACCCAGATTGTGGGGGCAATAAGCTGACTTTGTATAAATATACAAACGTATGAAGGCTATTTGCTTAACGCATTGTAAGCCGCCCTGAGTCTCCGGAGAAGGGCGGCATATAAATTAAAGCAAAAAAAATAAAATAAAAATACAACCGTTCATTTAGTGACCATTCAAAGTTACGACGACACAGAAAAAGGTGACTTATGACTGTTTTTCATGCTTATGAATGTTGCAGCATCCCCCCGTGGTCCCGTAATCAAAATTCAGGTGGTTGGCAACTGACTCGTAGTTATGACAGTTGCAGTGTCCTGGGGAGTGGGGGTGGGGTGTGTCACTTGATTCCCCTTTAGCGACCTTCCGACAAAGTCAGCGGGGGAAGCCACATTCACTTAACCACCGGATTACTTACTTACCGACTGCAAGGATTCACTTAGCAACCGTGGCAAGAAAGCTCGCAAAATGGGGCCACTCAATTGTCATGCTTAGCAGCGGGAATTTTGGACTCAGTTGTGGTCCTAAGTCAAGGACCCTCCCCCATAAGGTTTGAAATGGCCCCCAAATTGAGGGATGGTCTCCCTCTATAAGAACGTAAGCCAAAAAAAAGTGCTAACAGCCTCCTGATTTTGTTGCCCTACAGTTGTCTAGGTTTAATTTGTGTCCTTGACAAGAACAACACAACAGCAAACAAGATGTTGGATAACCATGTGTCTGAAGTGGTGTAGGGTTTCTTGCCTAAGCAGGGGGTTGGACTAGACCTGTGATGGCGAACTTATGGCACACGTAGCCATATCAGTGGGCATGTGATCTCAGCTCCGGCGCGCGCCCACCAGAAGTAGGGAAACAGGTTGTTTCCTGCCTCTGGAGGGCCTTGGGGGGAGGGTGGGGAAGGCCTGTTTTTCTCTCTCACCTGACTCCAGAATCTTCCTAGGAGTCTGGGGAGGGCGAAAACAGCCTTCCCCACCCCCCTGGAGGCCCTCTAGAGGCCAGAAACCGCCCATTTGCCAACTTCCGGTGGGACCGGAAGGCCCGTTTTTTGCTGTCCCCAGCCTTCAGAGCCTCTTTAGGAGTCTGGGGAGGGCGAAAATGGCCTCCCACCCCCACCCCGGAGGTCCTCCGGACGCCAGAAACGGCCCATTTGCCAACTTCCCACCGGAAGCCTATCGGGCCATCGCGTGCCAGGAGCGGGAGGGGGGGGTCGCGCGTATGCACGGGGGCGGAGTGCATAGAATTATGGGTGTGGGCACATGCATGTGCAATCGCCCCCACGATTCTGCCTCCTGGCACGCGATGGCAAAAAGGTTACCCATCACCGGACTAGAAGACCTCCAAGGTCCTTTCCAACTCTGTTATTCTATATTCTAAGGCACTGGGGCTCCATTGGTGTTTTGACTTCCTCCTAGAACAGCATTTTTTGGACTTCAACTCCCAGATTTCTTCAGCCCACATGCTGGGAGTTGGGGAATTCTGGGAATTGAAGTCCACACTTCTTTGATTGGCCACGCCTGAAGCCTCCTGTCAAGAGTCAGCCAGAAGCTAACTTACCTTCGTACACAAACCGGACATTTTCTTCGTGAGCTACGGTATAGTTTTCCTCTATGGTTGTGGGGGGTGAGATCATCAACGGGGGTCTCTTTCCATTGACCCTGTTGAACACAAGCTTGGGAAGGGGGCTGCAAAGAGAAAAGAGAAGAGAAGAGGATTTTATTTGGGGTCCGTTAGGAATATGGGTACTCCTGGACTTACGACCTGTGGTTTAAGGGCTGTTCAGAGTTTGCAAAATTCACATGACCACCATATATGAATATATATATCTATATATCTATATCTATCTATCATCTATCTATCTATCTATCTATCATCTATCTATCTATCTATCTATCTATCTATCTATCTATATCTATCTATCTATCTATCTATATCTATCTATCTATCTATCTATCTATCTATCTATCTATCTGCTTTTATCATCTATCTTCTCTTATCTATATCTATCTATCTATCTATCTATCTATCTATCTATCTATCTATAACTATCTAATAAAACCACTTTTTTCAGAGTAGTACCATAAAATTATAGATCAATGGAAAGATCATTTAATCAAGAATGTTGTGCAATCACTTTTAGGAAGGATTTGCTATTAGTATAGCAGTTATAGTATAAAGAAGAAAAGTGAAACACGTAGAAAAACCAAGATCTGGAAAAATTATCACCATAGAAAAAATGAGATATGCAAAAATTATCACCGTGTCAGTTATTCCTTAGTTGGGTAACCTTTAACATGAATTATGGCCTTACAAGGTCTTCCCATGGAGTGAGCCAAGTCTTTTAGTTCTGCAGCTGTTATCATGTGAAACCAAGATTGCTTCTATTAACTGGGTTTTATTGCTGGGTGGCTTCTGACTAACCAGTTTCTTTAATCGGCTCCATAGATTTTCAATTGGGTTAAGGTCTGGGCTATTCCCAGGCCATTCCAGCAGTGGAATAGGATTATCTTGAAACTCCAAAAAAAAGTGGTGCTATTAGCCATCAAACCTCAAAAATACACTTTTCCCAAAAGGTTTCCACAATTTTGGCCACTACTGTATATACAATGCTCAAAATAATAAAGGGAACACAAGCAGAAGACATCCGAGATCTGAATGAATGAAATAGCCTTATTAAATACTTTGTTTGTTACATACAGTAGTTTTGTGTTCCCTTTAGTTGTTTGAGCAGTGTATAAACTACTGTATGTAAAGAACAAAGTATTTAATAAGGCTATTTCATTCATTCAGATCTCAGATGTCTTCTGCTTGTGTTCTCTTTATTTTTTTGAGCAGTATATATAAAGAAAGAAGGGTTCACCACCCATCATCCAAGCTAATACTTGCGCTGGCTCGTCCCAGGGATTTAACAGTCCATTTTTAATCTTTCCTAATCCTGAGTTAGATTAGTGAAAGAGCCACAATCTTTGGCACAGGATGGTTAAAAGATTGCATCAGCCTTCAAAGGAGACGGATCGGAGCCCTAATAAAAGGGAGAGTCCCTGGGTTTAAACATCAAAAGAATCACACATCAGATCAGAGGCTCCATGCTTCCTGCTCGCTCCTCTACCAGAACCATTTTTGAATTGGCACGGAATTTGTAGAAAATCAATTTGGAATTGAATTTCCAGACCCGATCTGAATTGGAATTCCTAACGAAGCTGTGTGTGTGAATCCAGACTGAAAGCACTTGTGAGAAAAAATGTAGAGAAGAGCAACCAGGATGATGAGGGGACTTGGAGGCTAAAATATACAAAGAATGATTGCAGGAACTGGCATGGTTAGTCTAGTGAAGAGAAGGACCAGGGGAGGCAGGATAGCAGTCTTCCAATATTTGAGGGGCTGCCACAGAGAGGAAGGGGTCAACCTATGCTCCAAAGCACCTGAAAGCCAGACAAGGAATAATGGATGGAAACTGATCAAGGAGAGATTCAACCTGGAAATAAGGAGAAATTTTCTCACAGTGAGAGCAATCAACCCATGGAACAGAAGTTGCCTTCGGAAGTTGTGGGAGCTTCATCAATGGAAGCTTTCAAGAAGAGACGCGACTGCTATCAGTCAGAAATGGTGTAGGGCTTCATCACTTGAGACTTTCAAGAAAAGATTGGACTGCTGTTTGTCGGAAATGGTGTAGGTTCTCCTGCTTAGGTGGGGTGGGTGGGTGGGGTTGGACTAGATGACCTACAAGGTCCCTTCCAACTCGGTTAATCTAATCTAATTCTTGCTTCCTTTTGCAAAATTTGTGAAATCCAAACGCTCAGGTTTGCAGTTCAGGTCAATCCAATAGGTTATTTTCTACTCCACGTACAGGTCCTCGACCACAATCGAGCCCAAAATTTCTGTCGCTAAGCGAGACATTTGTTCAATGAGTTTGCCCCACTTTTGCGACCTTTCTTGCTGCGGTCGTTAAGTGAATCACTGCAGCTCTTAAGTTAGTAGCATGGTTGTGATTTAAATCCGGCTTCCCAATTAACTTTGCTTGTCAGAAGATTGCAAAAGGGGATTATGCCACCCCGGGACACTGCAACCGTTATAAATATGGGTCAGTTGCCAAACATCCATGACCGTGGGGATGCTGCAATGGCCATTAAGTGTGAAAAAACACAGGAATAAGCCACTTGTCTCAGGGCCGTCATAACTTTGAACTGTCTCTGAACAAAGTGTTGTAAGTTGAGGACTCCCTTGCATTGGTGCAAACGAGAACTTCCACGAGCAAGCCTAAGATTTCAGCCTGCATTGGCAATTCCTCAAACGTGAGCGCTTCCAGTTTTGAACCGTCATTAAGCAAGCAGCTGTAAGTCGAGGACTATCTGTACTTGAATGAAGAGGCAAGGATAATTCTACTCCTCTTACTACTAATAATATTTCTCCTTTTGTTCAAGAATATGCAAGTCACTATCTCGGTTGCGATTCTGGACTTTGTCCCAGTTTCTAAGTTCTCTGGGGCAGGAGTCCAATGGCATATGACCCAGATCCTTCCACCTGATCGCACTTCCACAACATCAAGCAAATCACATGTTGTTTACTCTTCCTTCCCAAACCTCCTCCTCCTCCTGTGTCCCATCCAGGCCCTCTCCCAAATTCTCATTGCAACTGGACACGCATTTTTTTCAAGGTCAGTAGAACAAACAGTCATTGTAAAACAAAAACAAAAATAGCCAGCACCAAAGCTGAAAGAGACACACAACAGTGGGAAATTTGACAGCGCAAAATCTGATCGAAGGGGATCGATACGCACCCACAGTAGAGGCCAAAATTGTGGAAATCTTTCGGAAAAAGTGTATTTTCTAAAAGTAGCTAATAAAACCACTTTTTTGGGGGGGGGAGTAGTACCATAAAATTATATATCAATGGAAAGATAATTTAATCAAGAATGTAATGCAATACCTTTTAGGAAGGATTTGCTATTAGAATAGCAGTTACAGTAGAAAGAAGAAACAGGATGAAAAAAACAAGATGTACAAAAATGATCACCATAGAAAAAAACAAGGTATACAAAAATGATCACCATTTCAATTAATCCTCCGTTGGGTAACCTTTAGCATGAATGACGGCCTTACAACGTCTTCCCATGGAGTGAACCAAGTCTTTGAGTTCTGCAGCTGTTATCATGTGAAACCAAGATTGAAAGATTGCTTCTATTAACTGGGTTTTATTGCTGGATCTGAGTAACAAGTTTCTTGAGTCGGTTCCATAGATTTTCAATTGGGTTAAGATCTGGGCTATTCCCAGGCCATTCCAGCAGTGGAATAGGATTATCTTGAAACTCCCAAAGAAAGTGGTGTTATGAGCCATCAAACCTCAAAAATACACTTTTCCCAAAAGGTTTCCACAATTTTGGCCACTACTATTTGTTGACATTCGTCCGACCTTAGTCTGGTGCCTTCCCAGCCCAAATTATATATTTTATTAAATACACTTTGAGATAAATGCCTTTTTGGGGAGGTGAGGGGAGAAAAAGCTTCAGAGAATGAATTGCACCGTTTTCCGTCCCCTTTCCATGCCTAAACATTGCAATGACTAGATATCATTTTCCCCCCCGCTCCACTCCATGAGGTCTAGAATTTTGTGCAAAAATAGAAAGAGGAAACTTTGCAAACTACCACCTGACCTATGTATATAATACAATGGTACCATAGTCTTAACTTTGCATTAAACTGTGATTGCTTAAAGATTTTACACAAAAGCACTAAGACAGGGGTCGGCAACCTTAAACACTCAGAGAGCCATTTGGACTCATTTCCCACAGAAAAGAAAACACCGGGAGCCACAAAACCCTTCCCGTGCCTGACTATTTCCTGAGTGGCCACAAAACTAGCATATGTAGTTGAATTAAACGTTCTGTTTTCTTCTGAAACTTTTCTTTTCTTGGATTGATCCATGGTTGGCCTACCCGGGGTCGAAAAGCTCAATAAATCACATGCCGGAGGGTATGGCACATTGGCAGTTGTGACACATATTTTGAGCGACAGAAGCCGCAGTAGAGGGATGAAAGAGCCACATGCGGCTTCAGAGCCACAGGTTGCTGACTCCTGCACTAAGACATATCATGGATTAATGGCTCACAGTTGGCTAGGCATATACAACATAAATTATATCTTAGTTTTGTTGCACCTAATTTAGCCCACAGGATTTCTATATAGTCCAGCATATTCTCACCAATGTAGACACCCAAAGAAAACTATGATTCCCTTAACCATGATCAAGCCTATCCTTCAAATGCACCTAAATGAATGTATCAGAGGTGGGTTTCAGCAGGTTCTGACCAATTCTGGAGAACCGGTAGCGGACATTTTGAGTCATTCAGAGAACCGGTAGTAAAAATTCTGACTGGCGCCGCCCCCATCTGTTCTCTGCCTCCCTAGTCCCAGCTGATCGGGGGGAAATGGGGATTTTGCAGTATCCTTCCCCTGGAGTGGGGAGGGAATGGAGATTTTACAGTACCCCTGGGTTAGTTCACGCTTCCGCGAACTCTTCCTAGCCAGAAAATGGGTTAATTTCGTTACATCATTTAACGTGTGTTGTGCAAACGCTGCTATAAAGTAAGGAGAGATTTTTATGAAGCACTTTTTGGACTCTTGCTACATAAGTAAATATCCAAGGCAATAAATTATATAGACCCAAAGGAAGATAACTTTGTCAATGGGACTGTTGAGTATCTTCCAAGTGGGTGGAATCCTTCACGGTCTTGCACAAGTCGTTTATTTGAGCAAAGCTGGTCATAGCGCTCAACAAGGTATTTGTTGAACAATCAGTTCGTTCTCACAGGGAGGGACTACTCAGGGTACCGTCAGTCAAATTATGCCGACTGGCGATTCCCAGAGAAGGGGGAGGGCCTTCTCTGTGAGGGCTCCAGCCCTTTGGAATGAACTGCCCCCGGAGATACGGAATATCCCTGATCTCCGTGCTTTCCGCCGTGCCCTCAAAACCCTGATGTTCCTACAAGCGGGGCTAAACATATGAACATGTGAATGTTTTTAAAATGTTATCTAATTTTAGGTTCTATTTAATTGGGCCAAACTATGTTATAATCCAAGACCTCAGTGCCTTCCGCCGTTCCCTTAAAACCTTCCTTTCCCAGCAAGCCGGGCTGGCCTAATTTTTTAAGTGTTTTTAAGTGTTTTGTTTATTGTTTTTAATTAATAGGGCCAAATTTATATATATACATTTTAACTGTATTTTAATATTTGTACTTGATGTTTTTACTTGGCTGTTCACCGCCCTGAGTCCTCAGGGAGAAGGGCGGTATACAAATTCAAAATAAAATAAAATAAAAAATAAATAAAATAATAATAATTTTAATTAACAATTTTATGTTGTTTGTGTATCTATATTTTTCTTGACTCTACACCGCCTTGAGTCCTATGGGTGAAAGGCGGTATAGAAATATAATAAATAAATAAATAAATAAATATATAATTTTCAAGCAGGTCAGCTATGGTGAGTTCTAGTCCTTTGGCATGAAACCAGCTAAGGCAGGGATGGCTAACCTTTTCACCATCGCGTGCCAAGAGCGGTGGGGTGGGAAGGATGGCACAGTGGGCACAGTAGGCCCGTTTTTCTCTGCCCCCCCAGCCTCCAGAGCCTTTCTAGGAGCTTGGGGAGGGTGAAAAACGGCCTTCCCCACCTCCCCGGAGGCCCTCTGGAGGCTGGAAACGGCCTGTTTCCCTACTTCC
Source organism: Pituophis catenifer annectens (assembly GCF_029215685.1). NCBI lineage: Eukaryota > Metazoa > Chordata > Lepidosauria > Squamata > Colubridae > Pituophis > Pituophis catenifer. The sequence goes on along the minus strand of NW_027256896.1, from coordinate 10,998,517 downwards.
AGTGGGCCCAGAAGGCCGGAAAATCAGCTGGCCGGGAGCTGAGCTTGTAAGCCCACCGATATGGCTCTACGTGCCACCTGTGGCACGCGTGCCATAGGTTCACCATCCCGGAGCTAAGGTGACTTTGAGCCAGCCGCTTTCTCTCAGCCCTAGGAAGAAAGCAATGGCAAACCGCTTCTGAAAAAAATGTGGCCAAGAAAATTGCAGGGACTTGTCCAGGTAGTGCCAGAGAATGAAACACAATGGAATGGAAAAAATAATAATAATAAAAACTTACAATGGCTGGATTTGTCCTTAGTAAACTGGTATCCAACCAGCCAGAAACTAAACAAACCACGGCCTGGGATTTAAGCTATGTGTAACACAAAGTAATAATTTGTTTTGCAACGCAAACGGTTTTTCTAAACGCTGGGAAGTATTGTCTGCTCTCTCAGAGCCCTTTGAGGTGCGGGGAAAGGATTTTAACGCAACTCAATTTACGAGCACAATCGAGCCCAAAATTTAGGTTGCTAAGTGAGGCGTTTGATCGGTGAGTTTTGCCCCGTTTTACGACGTTCCTCGCCACGTTTGTTAAGCGAATCGCTGCAGCTGTTAACTTCACAACTTCACAGTTTTTGTTTTTGTTTTTTTAATTTGATTTATATGCCGCCCTTCTCTGGAGACTCAGGGCGGCTTACAGTGCGTTAAGCAATAGCCTTCATACTTTTGTATATTTTTATACAAAGTCAGCTTATTGCCCCCACAAACTGGGTCCTCATTTTACCTACCTTAGAAAGGATGGAAGGCTGAGTCAACCTTGAGCCTGGGGAGAATTGAACTCACAGTAATTGCAGGCAGCTGGATGTTAATAACAGGGTGCTTTAGACCATTGTACTACCAAGGCTCTTGGTTGTGAAGTGAATCTGGTTTCCCCGTTGACTTTGAGGTCAGGAGGTCACAAAAGGGGATTCCCCAGGACACCGCAACTGTCAGACATGTGAGTCAACTGTCAAGCATCCGAATGTAAATCACGCGAACCATGAGGGATGTTGCAACGGTCATAAAGCGTGAAAAAAGGTCGTACGTCACTACTTTCAGTGCCACAGTAACTTCGGTCACTAAACGAACTGCCGTAATTCGAGGAGTACCTGGGCAGTGTTACAATTGTGTAATCAAAACGAATGCCGTTGTGTAATGAAAACGGCCGTATCAGGTGAACTGAAGGGTGGATCCATTTCTCACCACAAACAAATCTTATACCTGTGGGATTTTTTTTTAGCCACGAAAGCGTTTAAACAATTTTAACAATTACGCTATAATTTTCACACACATACACACACCCCGATTACCCAAAGCACAACCGTTGTGTTCATCGAACCGACAATGCCCAAATAAACGAGCAATTAATATTATGGTGTCATCTACTTCAGGGGTTTTCAAACATTTTTCAGGCTGCAGAACCCGTTTAAAAATGGAAATAAACAGGCGGAAGTTTCCTAGATTAAGAGGTGAAGCTCGAAGCTTGCACAGATAATCCTCAATTCACAATCCTTCGTTTAGCGACAGTTCAAAGTTACAAAGGCACGGAAAAAAGTGACTTGCAACCAGTCCTTGCACCCGGTTGATGGATTGCTCCCGGTTTGGACCGGTTCGATAGAACCAGTAGTAAAACTGGCGGGAGGTTCCGCCCACCGACCCCGACGTCATCAGGGAGCTTCTGTGCATGCGTGCACAGCCCAGTTGTAAACTGGTAGTAAAGGTGAGTAGAACCCATCCCTGCCTTGCACCTATGACTGTTGTAGCGTCCTCACAGTCCTGTGTTTCAAAATTCGGGTGTTTGGCAATTGGCATATTATTCACAATGGTTGCAGCATCGCGGGGTCACTCGTGACCTTCTCAGCTCGTTTCCCACAAGCAAATGGGGGGAAACTGGGTTTGCTTTGCAACTGTGTGATTCACTTAACAACTGGAGAGGTTTTGTTAATAACTGTGGCCAAAAAAAAAAAAAAAGAGTTGCAAAATGCGGTATTACTCACTGAACAACTTGCCTTGCTCGGCAATGGAAATTCTGGTCCCAAATTGTCATAATTCGAGGAATATTTGTACAAAACGGGCTACGTTTGAGTGAAGGTTTTTTTTTCATCCTTCGTCCTTCCGAGCCTCGCCAGTTCCAACACTATTTCCTAAACTCTATCCTGCTTTTCCCAAAGGTGTTTTTTTTTTCAGGAGGCAATTGGAGTTTCTTGTTTTTTCTTTTGAAGACGTTTCGCTTCTCATCCAAGAAGCTTCTTCAGCTCTGACTGGATGGTGGGGAATGGAAGGATTGATATTCCTTGCAGACAGCTGGTCATCTGCATCCTTTTAGAGGGTGGTTGAGGCTACTTGGAGATTTCTCTGTGTCCTCAGGGTCACCTGAGTGGTGCAAATGGTTCCTGCAGTCTGCAATTTTTCCTCTGGAAATCCATTCCTCCTCCCATGCCATTCCAAGGGGGCTCATCCCAAATTGTACAGCTATCTCCATAGACTTTTATCTATCCTGCTTAGTACAACAGGCTGAATGGTAAAGGTTGCATTTCTACTATAGGCTGAATTATAAACCACAGGTCGATCTCAGTTCACAGCGGTTTCATTTAGTGACTGTTCAAAGTTACGACGGCACTGGGGAAAAAATGACTTATGACCGTTTTCCATTGTTACGACCTTTGCAGCATCCACATAATGATGTGATCAAAATTCAGAGGCTTGGCAACGGGTTCGTATGTATGACTATTGCTAGAGCCCACGATGATTTTGGCGACCGTCTGACAAGCAAAGTCAATGGGGAAACCAGATCCACTGAACGACAGGGTTACTCATTTAACGACTGCAGTGATTCACTCAACAGCTGTGGCAAGGAAGATCGTAAAACAGGGCACAACTCCCTTCACAAATGCCTCCCTTAACTACAGCAATTTTGGGGGCTCCGTTGTGGGTCGTAAGTCGAGGACTACCTGTAATTCAACTCCAGTTTAGCGCATCCTGTGAATCCAAGCAGATAGCAGGTAAACCCAAAAGCGGATACACATTTGAACAAAAGACCTCTGCAATCAACCATCCAACTCATAATCTAGTGGACTTCAACTCCCAGAATTCCCCAGCCGGTATCTCAAACACATCTTAAAAGCTGTCAAGGTGTCTAGATGTTGACAGAGGAATTCTGGGAGTTGAAGTCCGCCTCTCTTCATCTTAATTTTGAGCACATCCTTTTGTCTCCATCTGGGAGGGTTTCCAAGCCAAGAAGAGCAAAGGCAGAGTGAGTGTGCCCCAGGAAGGTTGGGGGGTACCCAAAGGAATGCAAAAGAGCCCCAGCTGCCTAGGGCTCAGCACCTCCTCCTCCTCCTCCCCACCCAAGGAAGGCGGGCATTCAACAGGTGTAGCAGCCACCTTCATACTCCTGCACCACCACCACCCCCAATCCTCCCAAGCCACCCCCACCTCCCTTCTCCTCTGCCTTGGCCTTCTCTAGGGAAGAGTATCCTTCAACCTTGGCCACTTTAAGGCTTGTGGACTTCAACTCCCAGAATTCCTCAGCCAAAGCTTTGGGAGCTTTGCTCCCAAAGCTTTGGCTGAGGAATTCTGGGAGTTGAAGTCCACAAGTCTTAAAAGTTTGCTAAGGTTGGAGACCCTCTCCCCCTGGCTCTAGTCCTAGGGCAAAGGCTGCCTCCTGGGCACACAAGCCCCTCCCTCCTCCCCCCCCACACTCCGGTCCCGTGACGTCCTTTGACGTCACCTGCCTACTCCCCCTTCCCTCCCCCCCCCAAAGGAGATTCCCCTCCCTCCAGGCTCGCACGTGCCGCCTCCCCAGCCGGGGTTGTCCTTGCAAAGCCCACGTGGCTCGGAGAGGGGGGGGAGGCAACAGAGGGCAGCCAGAGGGGGGTGGGGGGGAGGGTAAAACCCCCCCTTCTCCTTCTCCCCACCCCCACTCACCCCCCTACCCCCCTCCTCCCCTTGGTTGGGAGCCATGCGGCCACAAGGGCAGCTGCCAAACCTTCCGACAAGGTCACCTCCACTTCCCTTCCGGGGAGGCTGCCAGTCAGTCTGCAGGAGAGACCCCCGTGCAGGCCGGGCCAGCCTGAGCGACACCTCTGTGCTCGATCGCTTCCCCCCCATAATCTGGAGCCAAGGGGGACCCAGCGCGGCGGTGCCAGCCCCGGGGGAACCACGCGGCAAGGTCAACCGGGCACCGGGGACGTCCTCTCCTCTCTCTCTCTCTCCGCCGCGGTTTTGGGGTTGCATCGGGGGAAAAACCCCCCAACCCCCTTCCTCACCTTGCCAGGGGCCACGAGCTGAGCTCCGCCGCCGGTAGCTGCTGGGGCTGCGGTTGCTGCTGCTGGGATTGCGGCCGCCGGCATTTCAGATCGACCAGTTTGCTCTCCACCTGCTGCGTGGGACCTGCGTGTGGTGGGCAAGAGAGGCGCACGCGATCCGTATATATACACACACATACACACCTGGGCCTGCGGAACGGCCCGACACTTGATTCAGCCCGTCCGGGGTTGGAGGAGAAGAGGGGTGGGGGTTGGTGGGGGTGGGTGGGTTGCAGTTCCAAGGAGAGGGAGGGGAGAGGTGGGCGCCTCTCTTTTGCCGAAGGAGCAAAGGGCAGGATGTCCTGAGTCTTCGGAGAGGGGCGGCATATAAATTTAATTAATTAAATTAAATTAAATTAAATAAGAGGCAGAGGGGAGGGAGGGATTTCCCAGGTATGGAGGGGAGGATCGCGAGTCCCCGATCTTCTTCTTCCACCCGGGTTGGCTGGGGAAGATGGGCATTGTCGTCCAGATCAGGGGTGGAAGGGGAAGGGAGGGGGAGGAAACCCACGACCCCTCCATCCACCCACCCACCCACCTTTCCAAAAGCCTTACCTGTCCTCCTCTGCGTGGCTAGCTTGCTCGGGCCCTTGGTGATGGTGTACATCATCGGAGCAGGCAGGCAGGCAGGCGCGCACTCAAGCCTTCCCGATCCTAAGGAAGCTGGGGATCCTCCAGCTCCCTGCTGGGCATTTCCCGGGAGCCGGGTTCGAAAGAGGCTCCTCCCGTTGGGGAGGGCCGCCCCGCCTCTCGGCCGGAGTCCCCCACCGCTCGGCCAGGACCAAGATAAGAGACGGCCGGAGACTCTCTTCTCTTCTCCCCGTCCGCCGGCCCGGGGGTTTAACTTGGCCGGTCCAAGGCGCGAGTCCCCTTTAAGGCCGCCCAGCGCAGGGCCAGCCAGCCCGGACCTGCCTCCAGCACGCCCCCCCTCCCCTCCCCTCCCCTCCCCTCTCGTGGCTGCGCTTTAAAGGCGCCGCGCGCTTTTGGCCGGCTTTGCGTTGCGCAAGGGAGGCGCCGAGTGGGAGCTTGACAGTAACAGAGAGTCGGGAGGGATCTTGGAGGTCATCTAGTCCAACCCCCTGCTCAGGCAGGAAGACCTGCCCTAAGGGATTCGAACCGCTGACCTTGCGGATCGACAAGGTCAATGTCATAGCCGCTGAGCCACCTTGACGTTCCCACGTGGGCCAGTGGCCAGATAAGAGGGGCAGGTTCCCCTGGAGTCACCTTGCAAGGAGAAAAGGTGCGCTTAGGTTGTTGGGGGGGTTCATTGGGGGTTAAGAGTAACAGATTCACAGAGTCGGAAAGGGACCTTGGAGGTCATCTAGTCCAACCCCCTGCTCAGGCAGGAAGACCTGCCCTAGGGATTCGAACCGCCGACCTTGCGGATCGACAAGCTCAATGTCATAGCCGCTGAGCCACCGGTGACGTTCCCACGTGTGCCAGTGTGAATTTGATTAATTCAATTTATATGCCGCCCCTCTCCGAAGACTCAGGGAGATAAGAGGGGCAGGTGTGCAGCCCTGCCCATTGCAAGTTCCCCTGGTGTCACCTTGCAAGGAGAAAGGGTGCACCTAGGTTGTTGGAGGTTCAATTGGAGTTAAGAGTAACATTCACAGAGTCGGAAGGGACCTTGGAGGTCATCTAGTCCAACCCGCTGCTCACGCTGGAAGACCTGCACTAGGGATTCGAACCGCCGACCACTGAGCCACCAGAGATGTTCCCACGTGTGCCAGTGGCGAGATAATTTAATTAATGTAATTTAATTAATTAAATTTATATGCCACCCCTCTCCGAAGACTCAGGGAGATAAGAGGGGCAGGTGTGCAGCCCTGCCTGTTGCAAGTTCCCCTGGTGTCACCTTGCAAGGAGAAAAGGTGCGCCTAGGTTGTTGGGGGTTCAGTTGGGGTTAAGAGTAACAGATTCACAGAGTCGGAAGGGACCTTGGAGGCCATCTAGTCCAGCCCCCAACCCTAATAGGAGACCCTAGACCAGTGATGGCTAACCTTTTTGCCGTCATGTGCCAAAAGTGGGGGGGGAGCGCAGGGGGAGCGTGCGTGCATGCCAATACCCACAATTCAATGCGCCCCACCCCACCCTACACATGCACCCGCTATCCACCCCGTGCTCCCCCTGTTTTTGGCACACGATGGCCTGGTAGACCTGTCTTTCACCCTCCCCAGGCTCCAGAGACTATCTAGGAGTGAAAACAGCTTTCTCCATCCTGCTGGAGGCCCTCTAGAGGCCAGAAATGGCCAGTTTGGCAACTTCCGGTGTGCCTGGAAGGCCCGAAAATCAGTTGGCCTGTGCACTCATGTGAGCTGCAGCTGAGCTAGGGCAATTCTCGCGTGCCCACCGGTGGCACACGTGCCATAGGTTGGCCATCACGGCCCTGATGGCAGATGGGCATGGACCAGTCTCTTCTTGAAAGCCTCCAGGGATGAAGCTCCCACAACTTCTGAAGGCAATTTCTGTTCCACGGGTTGATTGTTCTCACGGTCAGAAAATTTCTCCCAGAACTGAAAAGTTTCACGGGTGGCTCCCCAAAATGGCTGCCCAGTAGAGGTGGGATCAGCCACAGGGGCCAATCTGAGGGTTCTTACGGGGCCCACCATCTTCAAATCCCTTCGTTTTTCCTCCGATTCCTGTCCTCTCGTATCAGCACAAACTCCTGACTCAAGAGGCTAGCTCTTTCCTTGCGGGGATCGCTCCTGCTCCCTCTTCCCCCACCCCAATGGTGGAGGATCAAAAACCCGTATTCCGCTTGCCATCTAACCGACACGTGCAAACTCACCCCCTGTCTCTTCGAAGTCCCGGGGTTGCATTCAGACGAGCTGGCCACTGAATTCTAGGCAGCCCCGTGCAAATGTTACCACCGTCATTAACTTTATTGATGAGTGTCCTTGGCCCACATCAAAGTGGCAGAGTTCCAGAAACAAATGATTACTAACATTGGATAAAAGCAATTTAAAAAATGGAATGGGAATAAAAAAATACAATTTAAAATGAACTGAAAATAAAATGCAGTCTAAAATGAATTGGGAATAAAATGCAATAATTTAAGATTGAGATAAAATAGGATGCAATGACACAAATGTCATACTTGGGGTATCGTTTCTGGGTGGCAGAGGAGGCCAAAGTAACACTGCATAGAGACCAGTTGGTTGGCCATTATGAATAGCTTGCTGGATGAGATGGGCACCCAACTGAGTATGACTTGGCTACCCATTTCTGCAGTGGTTTGCCAACCTCGGCAACTTTAAGAAGGGCGGACTTCAACTCCCAGAATTCCCCAGCCGACTTTAGGTTGTATGGATTTTTGAAGTCCAACACCTCTTCAAATGGTCAAGATTGAGAAATAGTCCTCCACTGGTTGCAAAGTACATGGAACAAAACGAAAAGATATAACATGGCAACAACCTTACATATAAAGGTAAAGGTTCCCCTCGCACATATGTGCTAGTCGTTCCCAACTCTAGGAGGCAATGCTCATTTCCATTTCTAAGCCGAAGAGCCAGTGCTGTCCAAAGATGTCTCCATGGTCATGTGGCCGGCATGACTAAACGCCAAAGGCGCACGGAACGCTGTTACCTTCCCACCAAAGGTGGTCCCTATTTTTCTACTTGCATTTTTTACGTGCTTTCGAACTGCTAGGTTGGCAGAAGCTGGGACAAGGAACGGGAGCTCACCCCGTTATGCGGCACTAGGGATTCGAACTGCTGAACTGCCGACCTTTCCATCGACATGCTCAGTCCCTGAGCCACTAAGCACCACGTCCCGGCCCACCTTTATTATTTTTATAAACTAATAATATAAAACTAATATTATATATATAAATATAAATATAAATATAATATTAGTTTTATACACTGCTCAAAAAAATAAAGGGAACACAAGCAGAAGACATCCGAGATCTGAATGAATGAAACAGCCTTATTAAATACTTTGTTTGTTACATACAGTAGTTTTGTATTCCCTTTAGTTGTTTGAGCAGTGTATAAACTACTGTATATAACGAACGAAGTATTTAATAAGGCTGTTTCATTCATTCATTTGAGCAGTATATTATTAGTTTATAAAAATAATAAAGGTGGGATAAAATCTAAATAACAATAAAAAAAACAAATTTGGAGAAAAGTTTAAATTTCTCCTCTCTCTCTCTCAGTGCCCCCTCCTTCTAGGAAAGCAGCGGTTTTCTTCATTTTGCAGAAGCAAATAAGGTCATGGTTTGCAAAGGAACTTTTAATTGTTTTGATCACTGATCTTTCATCTAGGTGGTAGACCAAGACGTTTTAAAGTTTGAGGCTGAAAGCAAGGCCCGTTCTTCCCCATGCTTTCTTTTGAAAACCCAAGTAGCCAACGGGTTTGTTTGTTTTTTTAAAAAAGATTTGATTAAAGGTTTTACAAAGAAGATTAAAATATACACACAAACTACAAAAAGCAGGACAGAAAAAAAGGGAGGGAGGGAGGGAGGGAAGGGAAGGAAAGGAAGGAAGGAAGGGAAGGAAGGAAGGAAGGAAGGAAGGAAGGAAGGAAGGAAGGAAGGAAGGAAGGAAGGAAGGAAGGAAGCTGTCCTTGGTGATTAATACCTTTGCACATCCAGTTTCTAAGCAATAATACCGCTTTTACAAGCAGTACAATATAAGGTTTTACAAAGAAGATTAAAATATACACACAAACTACAAAAATCAGGCAAGAAAAAAAGGAAGGGAGGAGGGAGGGAGGGAGGGAGGGAAAGGAAGGAAGGAAGAAAGGAAGGAAAGAAAGAGAAAGAAAGAAAGAAAGAAAGAAAGAAAGAAAGAAAGAAAGAAAAAGAAAGAAGAAAGAAAGAAAGAAAGAAAGAAAGAAAGAAAGAAAGAAAGAAAGAAAGAAAGAAAGAAAGAAAGAAAGAAGTCCTTGGTGATTAATACCATTGCACCTCCAGTTTCTAAGCAATGATACTGTAGGGATTTGATTTCACTCCTGCATTTACTGTGGGGAATAAATAACACAAACCAACTTAGCTTAAAAAGTGTTGAAAGAATTCTTCGGTTGATAAAACGCATGAAAACCTTTTGAGGGCCAAGGTAACATTGTAACTCCAGATCCAAAACTGTAGCACAGTCACAACTCAGGAGTTACATTCCTTAACAATAAATAAATAAATGATAAGATACGTGTTTGAAAATGTTTCCTGTAGCGTTTCGTCCTTAAAATACACCCTCCTCCGGGTGTGCAAAGTCCATGCCCTGCTGCAAACCGATCTTGCTTAAGTTAAGGATTGACCTACAAATGGATTTAATGTCTGGGTCATAGGTGAGAAGAATGTGCTGGAAGATTATCTCGGGAAACGGACAGGCTCCGCTCGAATCTGCGCCTCTTCCTTCTGCTTTGCAGCACGAGAAGAGGGATCCAAAAGAGATCACACAAACTTGTCTTTTTTATTATTATTATTATTGTTACAGATGGTCCTTGACTTTACAACAGCAGTTGGGGGCAGAATGGCAACGGTTCCCCATCTCCAGCCAGCATGCTTAGCCACTGCAATTAATAGAATAGAATAGAATAGAATAGAATAGAATAGAATAGAATAGAATAGAATAGAATAGAATAGAATAGAATAGAATAGAATAGAATAAGGGATAGGATAGAATAGAATTAAGGATAGGATAGGATAGGATAGAATTAAGAATAGGATAGGATAGGATAGGATAGGATAGGATAGGATAGGATAGGATAGGATAGAATAGAATAGAATAGAATAGAATAGAATAGAATAGAATAGAATAGAATAGAATAAGGGATAGGATAGGATAGAATAGAATTAAGAATAGAATAGGATAGGATAGGATAGGATAGGATAGGATAGGATAGGATAGGATAGGATAGAATAGAATAGAATAGAATAGAATAGAATAGAATAGAATAGAATAGAATAGAAGTAAGAATAGATAGAATAGGATAGGATAGGATAGAATAGAGTAGAATAAGGGATAGAATAGAATAAGGGATAGGATAGAATAGAATTAAGAATAGGATAGGATAGGATAGGATAGGATAGGATAGGATAAGGGATAGAATAGAATAGAAATAAGAATAGATAGGATAGGATAGGATAGAATTAAGAATAGGATAGGATAGGATAGGATAGGATAGGATAAGGGATAGAATAGAATAAGGGATAGGATAGAATAGAATTAAGGATAGGATAGGATAGGATAGGATAGGATAGGATAGGATAGGATAGGATAAGGGATAGGATAGAATAGAATTAAGAATAGAATAGAATAGAATAGAATAGAATAGAATAGAATAGAATAGAATAGAATAGAACAGAACAGAAAATAGAAAATAGAAAATAGAAAATAGAAAATAGAAAATAGAAAATAGAAAATAGGAGAGGAGAAGAGAAGAGAAGAGAAGAGAAGAGAAGAGAAGAGAAGAGAAGAGAAGAGAAGAGAAGAGAAGAGAAGAGAAGAGAAGAGAAGAGAAGAGAAGAGAAGAGAAGAAAAGGAAGGGACCTTGGAGGTCTTCTAGTCCAGTCCCCCCAAACAGGAGAACCTATATTATTTCAGACAAGTAGTATCTGTCTACAAGTGGTAGACAATTCTGTTCCCAACTGTCCGCTGGGGGATTCTGGGAGTCCCCTCCTCTTCAAGAGGTTAGGGATTAAATAATACAACGTTACCCGACGTCCTTTGATGCTTGGCAAGAATTCCTCCCTGCCTTTTTCAAGCTGCAGGGCATCGCGGCTGCTTTCTGTTTGAATGGCTGCACGAGGGAAGGAAAGGCCACCCGCGAATTTCAAAAGGATTTGAACTAACCTGCTTTGCCAGTTGCGCCGCTGGTGTAGTGGTATCATGCAAGATTCCCATTCTTGCGACCCGGGTTCGATTCCCGGGCGGCGCACAAACTCCTTTTTTTTTTTTTTTTTTAAATTAACCTTTTGCAAAATCTTCCTTCTTCGCACAGCGCCATGCACTACCACATTTCCCCTCTTCCGCGTTCCCACGCGTTTCCTTTCCTCCCGGGGCTCCCTTCCCTTTGCAAAAGCGTGCAAATTTCATGCCGGTTAACCTTTGTGCTCCGGCACCCCGCTTTTTTTAAAAAAACAACAACAATTTTTTTTAAATTTAAAAAAAAGTTGTTTTAATTATTTTTTTTTTAAAAAAGATGTTTTTTGCAAGAAAAAGGACCTTCCTGCAGACTTCAGAAAGAGCGCTTCCGTTGGAACAAGCCTCCCGCTGCGGCCAAAGAAAGCCAGACCCTCCTGAGGACTAGCGCCTTGGCTTCCGAGTCCCACGCACGCTCCCATTGCTGCAGCCTGGTTTAGCACGTTGTTGTTGTTTTTTTAAAGATAAAACTTGGTGGTTTTTTTTTCTTTAGATAAAACTTCGTATTTTTTTATAAAGATAAAACCTGGTATTTTTTTTTTAAAGATAAAACCTGGTATTTTTTTTTTAAAAAAGGTAAAACCTGGTTGTTTTTTTTTAAAGATAAAACTTGATATATTTTTTTAAAGAAAAAAACTTGGTATTTTTTTAAAAAAAGATAAAACTTGGTATTTTTTTTTTAAAGAAAAAACTTGGTATTTTTTTTTTTAAAGATAAAACTTGGTTGTTTTTTTTTCAAAGATAAAACTTGGTATTTTTTTTTAAAGAAAAAACTTGGTATTTTTTTTTTTAAAGATAAAACTTGGTTGTTTTTTTTTCAAAGATAAAACTTGGTATTTTTTTTTAAAGAAAAAAACTTGGTATTGGGAAAGTTAGTCCCCATGGCAAAGACAAGGGCGCCATCGGGGGGTGGGGGAATCTGGCATTTCTTCCACTCTCCCCCCTCCCGCCCAGGAAAAACTTCAAAGGCAAGAACACGCCCCTCCAAATCCAGCCAATAACAAGCCAGGGGTGGGGCCTCGACCCCCGCTGCCTTCTGGGAAATGCAGTCTTTCCTGCCTTGCCATTCCGTCCGTTGCAAGGCAAAGGATAAAGGATAAAGGTAGGCAGGAGAAGAGCTGCTGGTCCCTTGAGCATCCTTCGCCCCTCCAGCCAGGCTGCTGGCTCCGGCTTCTTCAGCCTTCCTCCTGCGCGCATCCTTCGCCTCCTGCGCCCGATCCCGGTTGGCTTGGAGCAGCTGGCTCCCCAAACGCAGAGCGGTGGTCGTGGGAATAGCGGGAGCCGGCTGCGACCCCGCCGGTTCAAGAGCTCCGCTAGCCAAGATGATGAACCGAGGCTTCGGCTCGGCGGCCGATCGCAACAAGGAGCCCATCCTGGCCGTCCTGCGGGGTTACGTGGGAAGCAGCCGGCCCCGCGTGGAGGCCCTGGAGGTGGCCTCGGGCTGCGGGCTCCACGCGGCGCATTTCGCCCAAGCGCTGCCCAACGTGGAGTGGCAGCCTTCCGACGTGGATCCCCAAGCCCTGGCCAGGTGAGGAAGGAAGGAGGACTTGGGTTGGGGAGGGGAGGGGAGGGGAGGGGAAGGGGTTAGGTGGGTGGCCGAAGCCCCCCTCCCCTCTCTCTCTGCTTCCCCTGCCTTGCTTTCCATGCTGGTGGGCTCTCTTCCCACTTGAAGACCACAAGCCAATGGCTTGGCCTCTCGGAAGGCACCCCTTTTTCCCCCCCCCCCCCGTACACAGGCTCCTCTCTTCTTCCTTTCTCTTCTCTTCCTTTTTCTCTTCCTCCTCTCCTCTCCCCTTCCCTTCGCTTTCCTTCCCTTCCCTTCCCTTCCCTTCCCTTCCCTTAGGGAGGGTTCCTCAGCCCATCTCTCAAGGGTTTTTTCACACACAGTTACAAAAGGCCAACCAATAAAATGGTATAGGCAGCACATTCTTTCCTTCCCTTCCCTTCCCTTCCCTCCCCTCCCCTCCCCCAAATTTGGGTGAGGGGAGGGAGAATAGCACTGGCACTTAGACTTATATTTTTTTAATTTATTTTTAAATATTTTATTAAATTTCTATACCGCCCTTCTCCCGAAGGACTCAGGGCGGTGAACAGCCAGAAGATAAAACACAGAGGTACAAAAATTTAAAATAGATTAAAAACGAATTAAATAATTTGGCTGAATTTAAAATACCCCATAATAATATTCCGCTTCACAGTGCTTTACAGCCTTCTCTAAGCGGTTTACAGAGTCGGCACATCGCCCCCCCCAACAATCTGGGTCCTCATTTTACCCACCTCGGAAGGATGGAAGGCTGAGTCAACCATGAGCTGGTCAGGATTGAATTGCTGGCAGTGGGCAGAGGGAAAGAAGGAAGGACAATAGAAATAGCACTTAGACTTATATACCGCTTCACAGTGCTTTACAGCCCTCTCTAAGCAGTTTACAGAGTCAGCCCTATTGCCCCCAATAATCTGGGTCCTCATTTTACCCACCTCGGAAGGATGGAAGGCTGAGTCAACCTTGAGCCGGTCAGGATCGAACTGCTGGCAGTGGGCAGAGTTTGCCTGCAATGCTTCATTTAACCGCTGCGCCACCACAGCTAATCAGCAAGAGCACTTAAATTTATATGCCGCTTCACGGTGCTTTACAGCCTTCTTCTAAGCAGTTTACGGACTCAGCCTCTTGCCCCCAACAATCTGGGTCCTCATTTTACCCACCTCGGAAGGATGGAAGGCTGAGTCTAACCTTGAGCCTGGTGAGATTCGAACTGCCAAATTGCAGGCAGCCGGTTGTCTGCAGAAATAGCCTGCAGTTATAGCGTTTTTGATGACGTCTGGGTGGGTGGGCGGAGCCTCCCATCACCGCTGCTACCCGTTTTCCCGAACCGGAGCAAACCGATAGCAACCCACCACTGCTTCCAACTCTGTTATGCTATTCTATGGTGGTCAACAGATCCTCCTTTGTCTTCATAGCATCTCGTCGTTTATCCAAACTCTCCACCTCTCAAATGTCAAACCGCCCATCTACCTGGACTCCTCTCAGAGCTGGGAGACCTGGGGAGGTCTGCGTCCAAATTCTTTGGATCTCATCGTCAACATCAACATGATTCACATCTCAGAAATGAAGTGCACCCAGGTGAGGAGGCCTGACTTTCAAAGATTGCTTAGCCGTAAATTCCCTTTTGGCTCGCTCTGGGATTGATGCTGGACTTCAGCTGGTTTCGCTTTGGGGATCTCCAGATTAGGTGACTGCAATGTAGAATGGCAAACCCCCCACCCCCAGAAATCTGGTAGCACTTTTTTTCCGACGAGCAAATTCCATTCAAAGGGAGTTGCTTTCACAAGCTGTGGTTTGCCTCATCAGGGGTTAAGAAAAAAAGGGGGTACCAGACCTGTGAGTTTTTGCCACATAGACTAATGTGGCTCTCTTCTTACATTTTAATGGGGGTTCGCAGGGGTTCGGGAGAACCTCTAGTTAAGATTCTGTGCAGTTCGGAGAACCCCCAAATCTCACTCCTGGCTGGCCCCTCCCAGGAGTCCCCATGTGGCCCGTTTTGGATGCAGGTAAGTGCAGGGTGCACGCAGAGACTCGGGGAGAGTGAAAAACTGGCCTACCGGAAGTTTGGCGTTTCCGGCCTCCAGAGGGCCTCTGGAGCCTGGGGAGGCCGTTTTTGCTCTCCTGGAGACTCGAGGAAAGCCTCTGGAGCCCGGGGAGGGCAAAAAGCCCACCCCACCCCACCCCGCCGTGGTGCAGGAGGCCAACTAGGCCACAGCCACCATGGCCAGGGCCACCCAGCAGCTGGGTAGAGAACCCCTTCCTAAAATTTTTGAAGCCCACCCCTGTGTACACTGAAGCTTTGTTTTAACCAAGTTAATTGTAAGGGAAATTTGGTGTCCCAGTTAAGGCGCCAGGTTAGAAACTGGGAGATGGTGAGTTGAAGTCCCATCTTAGGCACAAAAATCGGCTGGGTGACCTTGCCTCACCCCTCTGCTCTAAGGAATCACTAGGAGACAGTGAGTTCTAGTTTCATGTTAGATCTGAAAGCCAGCTGGGTAATTTTAGACCCATCACCAGGAGACAGTGATTTCTAGTCCCACCTTAGGCATGAAAGCCAACTGGGTGATTTGGGCCAATCACCAGGAGACAATGAGTTCTAGTTCCATGCTAAATCTGAAAGCCAGCTGGGTGACTTTGGACCAATCATCAGCAATCATCAGTTCACCTAGAAAGCGGATGGTGAATTCTAGTGCTCGCCTTTGGCATGAAAGCCAACTGGGCGATTTGGGCCAATCACTAGGAGACTGAATTCTAGTTCTGCCTTAGACATGAAAGAAGGCTGGGTGACTTTGGGCCAATTACCAGGAGATTGTGAGTTCTAATCCCGCTTTAGGCACGAAAATCAGATGGGTGACCTTGCCTCACCCCTCTGCTCTAAGGAAGGAGGCAACGGCAAACTTAATGACCACAGCAAAAAAAAAAAAAAAAAGATTGTAAAATTGAGCACAGCAACCACCAAGTTCCGGTCCCAATTGTGGTCATAAGTCAAAGACTACCTGCATGAAGTGTTTTGCTTTGAAGAATGTTGTATTTATTTCGTGATCCTAGTAGACGTTCTTTCCAGGACTGATGGCTTCTCCTTTCTTCCTCTCATGGCTTTTCTTTGTCCAGGGCTTGTTCCAGGGAGCCGGGAAACTACTCAAACCCAAAGCAGTGATGATCACCTACGGAGTAAGTGTTTACTCCGGGATGCTGTAAGTTTAGTCAAAAAGCTGTTCTGGCCTAGGCTTCCCCAACAGCACGAAGCCGAGTCCTCATCCCGATAAACCCCTTTTATTTAATTTAGAGTGAATTCCTCTCCAGCAAAGTCTTTTCTCTCTCACCGTCTTTCAAGATAGTTTACAATTACTGACCTTTATCAGGCTTGGAGAGTGGCCAGGCTGATATCTTTCAGACGCTGCAATACTTGGCAAGAATGCAGGAATGAACTAATTGTCTCCTGCAAACTCCACTCCCCTTTCGCTCCTCTTTTATTCCCTCTGGGAGGGGCCCTTCATCGTCCACCTGTGGCTTTACTCCTGAGTCGACCCTTGTTCCTTAACTGTTCCCTTCGCCTGGCAACTCTGCACATGCGCACACTGGGAACAGGCTCCAGCTGTTCGTCTGCCTCACTGATGTCTGACTCCGAAGGCAGCTGACAACTGTCAGACGGCCCTGGCTCCCTCTCTGCCTCCAATGCAGAGCCCTCATCCGAGCCTTCCCCAGACTGCAGGACTGGCCCAGGTTCCTCCCCATCCTCCTCACTGTCTCAATCTGCTGCCAGATCCGTTGGCGGGCCACAACAAAAGCAGAGGGAGATTAGCTACTCCGGATCTACACAAGGTCAATGCCAGGAGAAATAACCTGGTTTTGGAGTTTGGCATTCTGCCTTGCCATTAATTAATTAATTAATTTAAATTAATTTCCTTGCTTCTATTTTTTCTTCAGAGACTCTGGAGGGCACGGATGTTCTCAGTAGGGGAGAGACTCCCCACTTTGCTGGAGGATGGATGGATGACTTTATCTAACAATTTGTGTTGTTGTTTTGCTTCCGTGCTTGACAGCCCTACGCGGTGAATGGTTCCATCACTCCACAGAGCAACGTGGATTTTGATTACAGGTTAAGGCGGAGGTGAGCAACGCAAAGCTTGCCCAGGGGGGTGGGGTGGGAGGAGTAGAAGTGAGGGTGTGTCGGGGAGGGGGGAAAGTAAAAAAAAGTTAGAATGGCAGTACAACTACGCAGAAATTGTTTTTAGGTTGCAGAATTATTATTTTTAATACAAGGCTAAAGATGTTCCTTTCGTCCTTCCTTCCTTCCTTCCTTCCTTCCTTCCTTCCTTCCTTCCTTCCTTCCTCTCCTCTCCTCTCCTCTCCTCTCCTCTCCTCCTTCTCCTCTTTCCATTTTCCTTCCTTCCTTCCTCTGCTTCCTTCACCTTCTCCTCTTTCTCCTCTCCATTTTCCTTCCTCTGCTTCCTTCTCCTTTTTCTCCTCCTTCTTCTCTTTCCATTTTCCTTCTTTCCTTCCTTCCTTCCTCCCTTCCTTCCTCCCTCCCTCCCTTCCCCTTCTCTTCTCTTTCTCCTCCTTCTCTTCTTTCCATTTTCCTTCCTTCCTCTGCTTCCTTCTCCTTTTTCTTTCCATTTTCCTTCCTTCCTTCCTTCCTTCCTTCCTTCCTTCCTTCCTTCCTTCCTTCCTTCCTTCCTTCCTTCCTTCTTCTTCTTCTCCTTCTCTTTTTGTTTTCCTTCCTTCCTCCCTCCCTCTCTCCCTCTACCAGCAATCCAGCTTGGGGACTCAGGGACACAGCTGTCCTGCAACAGCTTGCTGAGGCCAACGGGATGCAGCTGGAAAACATGGTAGGCTGAATTGGGAAAGGTATCCCATTCTGTTTACAACTGGGAAAGGAACGCTTTTAACTTTGGCCACAGTTTTAGTTTCAGCTTCAGGTTTTCTGTTTTAAGTCTTAGTTTTGCTTCGGTTTTAATTTTGCTTCAGTTTTACAATTTACAGTTTTAGTTTTTGTCTTAGCTCAAGTTTTACAGTTTTAGTTTTACAATGTTAGCTTTCATCTGGAGAGGGGAATATCCCAAAGTCAAGATGGCAGCCGTGTCCCTGTGATTGACATCTCCATGCCGCTGCCCTCTTGATTATTTTGATCAATCCCTGCAAACATCCCTGCCTGAATGACCCCCCCCCCACCCCCCCACCCCCCCATGCAGCCCAATTTCGAGCAACAATTTCACCTGGCAATAGATGCGCCTCCTCCAGTTTGCTATTTTGAGTTCGCTTTTGCTTAAAAATAAGCCGAGCTTCTCGCTCATACGCTGACCAATCCTTTGGCCGGCTAAATTTTTTAGACGTCAGCTCCTTCTGCTGATCTCGGGGGTCCCCTAGTGCAGCAGTCACCAACTGGTGGTCCGCGAGAAAATTTTGGTGGTCCACAGAAAAATTATTTGCTTTTTTTATATTGCACTAAATCAGGGGTCGGATACATGCAATGAAAGTGTGCGTTGCTGCAGAGAGTCTCCCCCTTCGGGGTCTTTTTGTGTGGGTCGGAGGGGGACAGAAATTCTGACTCGGGGTCTGCTTCAGCCTCCTGGTGCAGGGCTTTGGGCGAAGGCTGGAGGGAAGTGCCACTGGTGGCGAAGAGCCGGAGGCCCTCGTTCCAGTGGGACTGCATCATGGCCTGGAACTGGCTGACAATCTCAGCCTGCTGAGCCTCCAGGCGCCGGTACCTGGCCTTGTACTCCCGCAGGTCTTCCCTCTGCTTGGAAAGCTTAAGCTCCTAGTCCTTAGTGAGGTGCTTCTGCTAAGCCTCCTTCTCGGTCAGATCCAATTTGAACTGAGCTCTTTTGCCAACTCTTTCTCATGGTGGCTGCTTAGCGCCAACAACTGTTGGGTCCCTAAGGAGCCCGGGCGAGGAGGCGAGGAGTAGCTGGGAGGGGAGGGGCGAGTAGAGGCTGGCAAGCAACGTGAGTGACATTGAGCTGGCCATGCCCACCCAGTCACATGACCACCTAGCCACGCCCACCCAGCCGGTCATTAGGCAGATCGTATTAGTGGTCCGCGGGATTTAAAATTATAAATTTAGTGGTCCCTGAGGTCCGAAAGGTTGGTGACCC
This sequence comes from Pituophis catenifer annectens, assembly GCF_029215685.1. NCBI lineage: Eukaryota > Metazoa > Chordata > Lepidosauria > Squamata > Colubridae > Pituophis > Pituophis catenifer. The sequence goes on along the minus strand of NW_027256896.1, from coordinate 10,979,688 downwards.
TTGTTCTAGTGCCTCCTGGTTCCTCACCCTGAGGATGGGGTCTCTTGAAGCCTGGCATCTATTGCAAATTTTATTGCCCAGAATAACCACAAAAAATGGTTTCTGCTTCCAGGTCGACATGCCGGCAAACAATAAGTGCCTCATTTTCCGCAAACACTAAGTCGCCGGACTGCTGTCTCCAACGAGGGAACTTCATGGACCACTTCAAGATGTGGCGGATGTCTTCTTCTCATTCTGCAGGATTCCTTCCGCTTCTCTTCCTGCTGAGCTCTGCTTCTTGACGCATCCATGAGGAAGTCCTTATGAGGCGGTGGGACAAGTGCCATAATTAATTCATAGCTGTAAACTTTGCGGAAGAAACTGTGGTCCAGCAGAGATGGTCGGTCATGTTGCTCTTGACTTCTTTTGGTGGAGAGATAGGGTGTTCATGCCCCTTTGGAGTTGAGGGCTAGATGCTTGCATCTTTGGACAAAGGAAAGATCGGGGACCACTGTTGTCCATGCAATGGCTTGACCAGTGTGGTCGTGTACTTATCTGCCTTGGACATAATGCTTCAGAATTAGTTTTGACTTCCCAGGTTGTGGCACTCGCATCACAAAATTTAGAGGCACCCCCTTCAGCCTCGAGAAACAGGGTATGTTCCCAGGGTACATTAAACAAACTCAGTTAACAGGACCCTCTCCCTAATTAAACCTTTGGCTGCCAGCTGCGTGGTGGCTTGGTGGTCCTCCATAACAACCACCGGTTTGGTTGGATTCGGAACGCTGCTCCTATAACCAAGGTTTGAAATCCTGGGGTTTCAAATTCAGGATGCCTTAAACGTCTGCGGGTTTTGATTTGGAAAATATGGGAAGCCACAAATCCAGGGGTGAAATGCTCCCGGTTCGGACTGTATCGCCTGATCCGGTAGCAATGGCGGGTGGTTCGGAGAACCGGTAGCAAAAGTCCCTGCGCCCCCTCCACCATGCCCAGCTGAGCCGTGCAAACATCAGAGGCTTTTTTTTTAGTTTTAAAAGCATTTTTTCTACAACCTCTTCGGCCGAAGAGGTTGCAGAAAAAAAAATGCTTTTAAAAGCCTCTGCCAATCAGCTGGGATCGTCAGAGGCTTTTCAAAGCATTTTTTTACCACCTCTTCGGCTGAAGAGGTTGTAGGAAAAAATGGTTTTAAAAGTAAAAAAAAAAAAAAGCCTCTGATGAGGTGGGCGGGGTAAGTGAGCGGTGACCGAGCTGGGGACCAGTTCGGGGGCGTGGCCAGCCAATGTTATTACCGGTTCTCAGAACTACTACAAATTTTTACTATCGGTTCTTGCAAACCGGTGCGAACCGGGAGCAACCCATCACTGCCCTTGTCCTCCTGCCATGAAATTTTGGTAGGGGTCTTTCCCCCCCCACATACACACACTTCTTCCTTAATTACAAAGATGATATTACATCAGGCCAACACTTAATTAAACCTCAGAACTAGTGAACCAGAAGTGGTATTAAGCCGGTCCAATAGTGGAAATCGTGGGTGGGCCCGCACCTCAGCTCTATGCCATCCTATTTAAGCATGTTTTTGAGGCTGGGAGCATGCATGGAAGGCTGGAGCGTGCGCAGACCGGGCGCATCCGTGCATGAAGCAAGTGTGTGCGCTGCAAACTGGTAGTAACATAATGTGAAACCCTCCACTGGGTGAACCTCGATATTTCATGCTGTTGGTACAATTTAAAACAATGTCCATCTTGGTTACCTTTGAGGAGATGAGGATGTCAAGATTCCCCCATGCTTAAATCTTTAAAACCATGAGCCTGATGTTGAACCAGCGCATGGCGCATTAGATGAATCGCAATGCTCTCACATTCCTTTAATGCAAACATCCAGCTTGCAAGTTTGGGCAGCCTGGAGGTTTGAGCATCCTCCTGCATGAACATTTCCTTTCCTGTTAGAACACCCGCGAGAAAGACAGGGCTGGTTTCGACCAACCGTCTGTCTAGATGTGTTGGAGTGCAGTTGATTTCCAGATTTTTGTCTTGTAATCCAGTAGATCTGGATGGCTGGGTTTTTTTTTTTTTTAAATCTTGCCCCAGTTTTCTGCAGGGATGAGAAATTGGTTGGTTTGCTTTCGAACGTGGCGAATTGCACACCGCTTCACGTGTGAAGAGGGATAACTTCCAAACTTTTTTTGCTCGCATAACCAGAGGTGGAATTCAGCTGGTTAGGCTGAATTCCGACAATCAGCTGGCACCACCCACCCACCTCTGCCCCAGTGGTGAAATCCAAATTTTTTTACTACCGGTTCTGTGGACGTGGCTTGGTGGGTGTGGCTTGGTGGGCTTGGCAGGGGAAGGATACTGCAAAATCTCCCATTTCCACCCCACTCCAAGGGAAGGATATTGCAAAATCTCTATTCCCTCCCCACTCCTGGGGGAAGGATACTGCAAAATCCCCATTCCCTCCCCACTCTGGGGCCAGCCAGGGTATTTGCTGGTTCTCCAAACTGCTCAAAATTTCTGCTACCGGTTCTCCAGAACCTGTCAGAACCTGCTGGATTTCACCCCTGCTCCACCCTATCTTGTCCTTCCTGCTTTCTAGCTCATCTCAATTGCGCGGCACAGCTGATTCCACTCCTCTCTTCTACTTACCATTGCTGACTTGGAAGGTAAGCAGCTGAGCTTCTAAATGCTCCTTTTCAGCGCGAAGTGCACGCTCACTGAACAGGTTGTTAAACCAGCAGCATTCCACCACTGCACATAACTAAGTGCTTGGGTTTATTGTTTACAATCCAGTGCTATTCACATGTCCCTAGGCAGATTAGAGTTACTTTAAAGATGATAAATGATTTTTAATTTTTTTTTTCTTGCACCCTCCTTTCAATTTTTTGTTTCTTTAAAAAAAAAGAGAGATTATGATTTTTTTTCTATGTCCAGGGGAAGAAAATTAAATTTGTATGTAGAATACTATCTCCCTCTAGTGGCGATGTGTGGCATGTAGAATACTATCTCCCTCTAGTGGTGATGTGTGGCATATCCATATTTCTTATTTGGAGGATGTGAAAATGCTCAAAAAAAGAGCCTTGGCTAAGAATCAAGGTAACACAGCAGCTTACATAATTTGTGTTGCATTTGGGTGCAAATAAATACGTTTTGGCATTACTTACACAAATATCGCTTGGTTTTTATCTAGTTCGCTATCTACAAGGGAGCCATTCAGAAAGGTAAATCTGATAGTGTGTCACCAGGGGGCAGTATTAGATCACATTTGTCTGGACTCAGAAGCTAAGCAGGGCCAGTCCTGGTTACAACTTGGATGGGCCTCCTCCAAAGGACTGTAGGGAAACAGTCAAACGGCCTGCAAAATGTGAAGGAAAAACACTTCCCCCCACCCTCAATTTACATAGTCCTCAATTTATAATCTGTCACTTAGCAACCTTTCAGAGTTATGTCAGATCCCCCCCTCCTCCAAAGTTACTTATGACCTGTTCTGAAGTTCCAGTGGCCCCACACACACACACACACACACACACACACACACACACACACACCCCTTGCGGTATATGACAAAATTTTAGGTGCTCAGCAACCAGCCCCGTTTATGGTCATTTGCAGCATTTTATAATCACATGACCATGATTTATTTTATTTCCCCCCCCCCAGAAATTGGCAATTGCTAGGAAGCTAGTCCTCAAGAAACAGTGATCGTTTGTCGAAAGAAAGAATTTGCCATCCCGAAAGGATTTAAAAAAAAAAAAAAGCTTCTATTGACCTGCACTGTAAGATTTAGAACAAAACATGGTTGGTTGGTTGGTTTAATTAGTCTTCATTTCACAAAAGATTGGAGCAGCTGAGAAGGATGTACAGCAGTGGGACCTAGTGGCGTGATGGCGAACCTATGGCACGCGTGCCACAGGTGGCACGTGGAGCCATATTGGTGGGCACGCGAGCGTTGCCCTAGCTCAGCTCCAGCATGCATGCACACGCTGGCCAGCTGATTTTGGGGCCTTCTGGGCCCACCGGAATTCGGAAAACGGGCTGTTTCCAGCCTCCAGAGGGACTCCAGTGGGGTGGGGAAGGCTGTTTTTGCCCTCCCCAGGCGCATAGAAAGCCTCTGGAGACTGGGCAGGGCAAAAAACAGGCCTACCGTGCCCACTGTGCAATCACATGCCAAAAGCGGAGAGAGCATGGGGGGGCGCATGCACAGGAGGGCAGGGCACATAGAATTATGGGTGTGGGCACGTCCGCGCGCAACTATCCTGCACTCCCCCAGCTTTTGGCACGCGATGGCAAAAAGGTTAGTCATCACTGACCTAGTGGTTGCAGATAAATGACAGCTCACACAAAATCGGACGGTAGACCATTAACAAGCGTTCGCCAGCCCTCGTCGTAGTTAAGAGTTCGGATTGTGGCAGAAAAAATATTTTAAAAATAAATAGAGCCGGCCTGGACCTGAAGATGGGAAATGTAGATTTCCCTTTTACTGACTGTTTTCACCCAGCACATTAAACTAGGTCACTTAAGAAGCCTAGTACAGTTAGTCCTCGGCTTACAACAGTTCATTTAGTGACCGAAGTTATCATGGCACTGAAAAGAAGTCACTTGGGACTGTTTTTCACACTTAACGACCGTCGCAAGTCTCCCTGGGGTCACGTGATCAAAATTTGGACACTCGGCAACTGGGTCATATTTGAGAGGGTCGCGGTGTCATGTGATCACCGGGGAGGGGGGGATCACGTCAGTGGTGAAATCCAAATTTTTTTTACTACCGGTTCTGTTGGCGTGGCTTGGTGGGCGTGGTGTGGCTTGGTGGGCGTGGCAGGGGAAGGATACTGCAAAATCTCCGTTCCCATCCCACTCCATTCCCACCCCACTCCAGGGGAAGGATACTGCAAAATCCCCATTCCCTCCCCACTCTGGGGCCAGCCAGAGGTGGTATTTGCCAGTTCTCCGAATTACTCAAAATTTCCGCTACCGGTTCTCCTGAACCTGTCAGAACCTGCTGGATTTCACCTCTGGGTCACATGATCCCCCTTTTGTGACTTTCAGATGAGCCAAGTCAATAGGGAAAACCAGATTCACTTAACAACCGTGTTGCTAACGCAACAACTGCAGTGATTCAGCTTAAGAAATGTGGCAAGAGAGGTCGTAAAATGGAGGGCAAAACTCATTTAACAACTGTTTTGCTTAGCAATGTAAATTTTGGGCTCAGTTGTGGTCGTAAGCCGAGGACTACCTGTAGATGTATTCCATACGCTTGAGTGGGAATTAGTCGCTTTGGGTTGTGTGAACCCAACCTGTTTGGTAGGTTGGTTGGTTGATCCAAAAACTCAGAAAACCAGTTAGTTCCGTGACCGGGTTCAGCAAGTTGTGTGAACACAATTCTTCTGTGGATTGAAAGGGGCAGTAGCTCATCTGTTCATCTTCCCACCCAGTCCTTGGTTTCTATAACAATATAAGGATGGCTGCGCCTTTGAGAAGGGTGGTCTCTCTTGCCTGTTCTACTTTCCCTCCCCTCAAGCCCACCTTAGTCCTGAAACCGGTTGAACAATTCGCAGGTTTTCTTCTCCAGAAGCTCATAAATCTTCTTGACCCGCTTGTCGTTGGCAGTCCGGACATAGCTGTTGGGATCCAGGACAGCCATGCCGTCGTGAACTTCCCCCATGATGATGAGAGGCCCATCCTCCGCGGTCATATTGGGACAGGGGCAGTTCCAGTCCATGTCCGTCAAGGTGACTTCCAGATACTTGATGTTGAAGAACTTGAGGCCCATCTTCTCGTCCTTGAGGACGTCGTCCAGCGCAAAACGGGCAATCCCAGAGTCTTGATCCTCGAGGATCTCCATCAGTCGCCCCACGATGGCGAAATCACTGCGGCAGAGGCTCAACACCATCTTGCTCTTCAGGCGACACGCTTTGCACAGCAAGGTCTTGGGGAAGGGACAGGCGTCCTCGCAGCTCTCCTTGCTGTCAAAGTTGTTCTCGTTGCCCTCGCAACCGCCGTAGATGAAGGAATGGCACTGCTTCATCAGGTGGTTGTAGGCCCAGCGAGGTTCCCAGTTCTTACAGGGCCCTTGCACCATGGGGAGGGTACACAGGTTGACCGTGTTGCTGACACAAGCCAGTTGACACTCCTCATAAGTGTCGAAGTGGTTCTGGTTCGCCCCGCAACCGCCATAACGAAAAGTAACACAGGAGTCCTTTTTGGAGTCAAAATGCCAACGGGTTTGGTAGGTCTCACAATCCTGGGTATCGGGTTCCCTCAAGCACTCGTTGGGCGGGAGCTTCAACGTACTGGAAACTCTCGGTTCTCCTCTGGAGTGTTCCTTCTTGACGACCGAGAGTGGGAAGTCCGCTCGCAGGAGACCGGCAGAATTCCTGGCTGTACATGTGTAGATACCAGCATCTTCTGGCTGAGCGTTGTAGATGACCAACTGGCCAATGTTGGTCACCACCATGTTGCCGTACATCTGGTCAGGCCGCATGATGAAGTTCTCCTGATGGTCGCTCTGCTTCTCCCAGGTGATGTCGGGACGAGGACGCCCGCTCACGTCACAGTGGAAGCTCACGGTGCCGCCCACGTAGACGAGCTGGTGGAAAGGGTTGTTGTAGAGAGCCGGCGGGATAGGCAGCTCCGGAGATGCCCCAGGGGTGGGGTGAGTAGTGGTCTCCACTGGCACCGGGCTAGTATTGGGCCAGGTAAAGATGTACTTGCACGGCACCACTGCCAGGCTGATGCCCCGGATACAGGCTTCGGCATCCATGTAACACTTGTTGTAGTAGGTGAGTCCATCAGAGGCGCAGGTGAAGTTGGGGTCCTTCTCACACCTGTCCTTGCACTTACAGACCGGTTGCCCGTCCCAAATATCACAGTCCGAGCCCTGCTGGGTGCAGACGAAGCTCTCGCAGGTGGCTTCCTGCATCTGTTCCAACGAAGAGATGCTCCCGTCGGCATAACGGGCAGCCACGCAACTCCGCAAGCCGCAAACGTTGGTGCAGCATTTCTCAAAGCCTTCGCAGTCCTGTCAAGGAAACAAAAGACAGGGTGTTCAAATCCACAGGCACTTCTTCTTTGGGAGATTTATTGCACAGGTAGAACACATCTTCTCCCAAGTCTAACAAGAGTCTACCTCCCGAACGCCATCACTCTGCTAACAAATAATTCCCTCAACACTATCAAACTATTCACTAAGTCTGCATTACTATTAATCATCTCATCGTTCCTATCACCCATCTCCTCCCACTTACGACTGTATGACTGTAACTTTGTTGCTTGTATCCTTACAATTTATATTAATTGTTTCCTAGTATGATTCGATTACTTATTTGTACCCTATGACTATCATTAATTGTTGTACCTTACCATTCTTGATGAATGTATCTTGTCTTTTTATGTACACTGAGAGCATTTGCACCAAAGACAAATTTCTCATGTGTCCAATCACACTTGGTCAATAAAGAATTGTATTGTATTGTATTGTATTGTATTGTATTGTATTGTATTGTAGTATTTGTATTTGTATTGTATTTGTATTGTATTGTATTGTATTGTATTGTATTGTATTGTATTGTATTGTATTGTATTGTATTGTATTGTATTGTATTGTATTGTATTGTATTGTATTGTATTGTAGTATTTGTATTTGTATTTGTATTTGTATTTGTATTTGTATTGTATTGTATTGTATTGTATTGTATTGTATTGTATTGTATTGTATTGTATTGTATTGTATTGTATTGTATTGGTATTGGTATTGGTATTGGTATTGTATTGTATTGTATTGTATTGTATTGTATTGTATTGTATTGTATTGTATTGTAGTATTTGTATTTGTATTGTATTGTATTGTATTGTATTGTATTGTATTGTATTGTATTGTATTGTATTGTATTGTAGTATTTGTATTTGTATTTGTATTTGTATTTGTATTTGTATTGTATTGTATTGTATTGTATTGTATTGTATTGTATTGTATTGTATTGTATTGTAGTATTTGTATTTGTATTTGTATTTGTATTTGTATTTGTATTTGTATTGTATTGTATTGTATTGTATTGTATTGTAGTATTTGTATTTGTATTTGTATTTGTATTTGTATTGTATTGTATTGTATTGTATTGTATTGTATTGTATTGTAGTATTTGTATTTGTATTTGTATTTGTATTTGTATTTGTATTGTATTGTATTGTATTGTATTGTATTGTAGTATTTGTATTTGTATTTGTATTTGTATTTGTATTTGTATTTGTATTGTATTGTATTGTATTGTATTGTATTGTATTGTATTGTATTGTATTGTATTGTATTGTATTGTATTGTATTGTATTGTATTGTTGTATTGTTCTGTTCTTTATCTACTCTACTCCACTCCACTCCACTTCACTCCACTCCACTCCACTCTATTGTAATGGTTGGTGCAAGCCCATTGTGCTAATCTGTAACTGACCGGGTTTACAGGATTGCATTATGCCAGTTTGCACAGCATTCTGGATGTTTCGGACAAGGCAATAAACAGCAGCGAGTTTTGACTTAGCCTATTGTACCAATAGAAGGTATGAATGTCTATAAATGTCTATATGTATGAATGTATATACAAATAAGAGCTAACCCCACTCCCTTCTAGCACGGAAGGTGTTACCTAGTTTGGTAATGAAATGTCTGGAAGAAAACCTTAACCACCTCCTCCTCCTCTCTTCCTCCTCTTCTCCACAAAACCCACATTCCTTTTGGCACTGATGATGTTACCTAGTTTGGTAATGAAATGTCTACAGAAGAACCACCAAGCTCAGAGAGCACCAAGGACCCCATAGTCTTCTTCTTCCTCCTCCTCCTCCTCCTCCTCCTCCTCCTCCTTCTCCTCCTCCTCCTCCTCCTCCCTCTCCACAAATCTGGCTCCCTTCTAACACTGATGATGTTACCTACTTTGGTAATGAAATATTTGCAAGAAAACCACCAAACTCAGAGAGCACCAAGGATTCTACTTTAGCAATGTTGTTGTAAACCCAGCCATTACTTAACTTCACTTGTTGCTCTAAATCTGTGTCTTGCTGAATTCACCACCCTTGACTGGGTTCACATTACACCGCCTTAAAAATTTATTTTCAAATCACATCAGGGCGGATTTGACCACACTGGCTGGCTGGCCGGCTGGCCGGCTGGCTGGGGAATTCCGGGAGTTGAAGTCCACAAGTCTTCCAAGTCACCAAAGTTGGACACTCCTTGCTCTAGGGACAGAGGTGGGTTTCAGCAGGTTCTAACCAGTTCTGGAGAACCGGTAGCATAAATTTTGAGTAGTTCGGAGAACCGGTAGTAAAAATTCTGACTGGCCCTGCCCCCATCTATTCTCTGCCTCCCGAGTCCCAGTTGATCGGGAGGAAAGGGGGATTTTGCAGTATCCTTCCCCCGGAGTGGGGTGGGAATGGAGATTTTACAGTATCCTTCCCCTGGAGTGGGCTGGGAATGGAGATTTTACACTATCCTTCCCCTGGATTGGGGTGGGAATGGAGATTTTACAGTATCCTTCCCCTGCCACGCCCACCAAACCACGCCCACCAAGCCATGCCACGCCCACCAAGCCGCACCCACAGAACCGGGAGTAAAAATTTTTGAAACCCACCACTGTCAAGGGGCAATTCTACATCTTCCTCAAGCAAATGCCCGGATTGATAAGAAAAAAAAACCCCAGCTCGTTTACAACCAGACGTCTGGTCTCCTCCTCAACACACCGCTGACAAAGATTCATTTTTTGTCTTCTTCTTCAGCAGCTGCTGTTCATTACAAGGACCCTCCTCACCTCCTGCCCTCCAGCACGGACCACGCTCGCTTTTGCTCTTCCTTTAATTCCTCCCACCCACCCCCGTCAACTCCACCACCTAAACATTCTGGCAAGTGGTTTTTGCGCCAGAATTTTTCATCCTGTGAAGTCGGGGAGGGGTGTGTGATTTCACCCCTCCCTCGATTTGTCGAGCTTGCTTGTAATCGGGTAGTTTTTGGGAGAAGGAATGTGGGAAGAAAGATGGGGCCGTAGACGGAAAGAAGGCATCTCTTGGGAGTTGACATCTGGTGACCCCCACAGCCGTCTCCGTTGGTAAACCTATCAAAGGGTTTTGCCCCTGCTTTTTTCCCATTTTTCCTCCCTCCCCCCACTTCCCATGGGTGCCAGCCAACCCTCAGGTGGGCAGTTTCAAAAACTGAGCGGTATTTAAAAACTGAAGGGGAAAAAAAAATGCCTTCTTTTGTTTACAGATTAAGTGCAAATCTTTCGGTGCCCACCATAACCAGAGGTGGTAGCGGAACTTTTGAGTAGTTCGGAGAACCGGTAGTAAAAATTCTGACAGGCCCCGTCCCCATCTATTCTCTGCCTCCCAAGTCCCAGCTGAGTGGGAGGAAATGGGGATTTTGCAGTATCTTTCCCCTGGAGTGGGATGGGAATGGGGATTTTGCAGTATCCTTCCCCTGGAGTGGGGTGGGAATGGAGATTTTACAGTATCCTTCCCCTGGAGTGGGGTGGGAATGGAGATTTTACAGTATCCTTCCCCTGGAGTGGGATGGGAATGGGGATTTTGCAGTATCCTTCCCCTGGAGTGGGATGGGAATGGGGATTTTGCAGTATCCTTCCCCTGGAGTGGAGTGGGAATGGAGATTTTACACTATCCTTCCCCTGCCATGCCCACCAAGCCATGCCACGCCCACCAAGCCACACCCACAGAACCGGTAGTAAAAAAATTTTGAAACCCACCACTGACCATAACCTTCTAAGAACTCGGATAAGGTAGCCTGTCTCTGATACAAGGTTAGTAGAGAGTTTATGAAGGCTACTGATTTGATATAATCAGGTCTGATTCACTCCAGGGTCTCGATTCAGTCCTGGGAGCAGAAGATTTGCCTGAATGGCTAATAGGAGGACCCAAAACGACCTTACTCAAGGTTTACACCCACACCCCTTGTTCTTAAAATGAGGCTGCGGACACTTTGGAGGAATCTCGGGGTTGGGACACATGCCTCTTCCTCCTTCATCTTTGGTCAGGAAAGAGGAAAAAGCGAATCGGAGCTACAGAGTCCTGGGGGGGGGGGTTCCAGTGAACCACAGCAGGCAGTTGTGGGGAGTGGGGGAATCGACCCAGGATCTCCTCAAAATTCATTTCTGGGATCTGTTAAGGAGCCTCTTGAGCTAGAGGCGCGCGAGGGCTCAGCTGTCCACCTGATGCACAGCGAGAAACTTCCAATCCCCCCAAAGAGGTCCATTGTGGGGAGAACCTTTTCACTAACCTTCTGGGTGGGAAGCTGCCCTGCTCACCCAAGTACCCCATCCTCTTATCTTTACACACACCCCGCCCCTCCATCCTTGTTTTAGTCCCCCCTCCTTCCCCCCCCCTGCCCCCCAAGAACGACCCAGGTTTCCTGCTCCACCCAGGCTGAAGATGCACCTGGGGAGCAGCGTCCGTTCGGCGAAGTCTCACCTGATCGGTTTGGCACTCCCGCTCGCAGGTGCTCTGAGCGTCCACCCAGAGGTTGGGGTTCAGTTGGTTGGGACACATCCCCAAGTGGTTGGTTCTGATTGGCTGGAGGCTGGCCCCTTCTGCCAGGACAGAGAGCAGAGAGAGGAGAAGTGAAGGCAGCATGGAGTCCAGAGGCAGCCTTGATCTTCCAAGCTTTCTCAGGCAGCCTCTTGCCTTCGGTCGCTTCTCGGTAGGAGCCCAGAAAAGCATCGGTCTGAGGCAGGCTCCTGTAACCTATCTGCGTGTCTCTCCCTCACCCTACCCAGGAACAGTCTTCCACTCTGCCCTGTGTGATAGACAAAACAATCACATTTGCAAAGAGAGGAAGGGGGGGGAGAGAG